>NC_140948.1:38279028-38974028 GCF_014529385.1 Adiantum capillus-veneris
AGAGGAATTTTGTATGTTTCAAAAAATGATTTTTTCCCAAACACTATCGACCATGGTTAGTTTCATAACCCCAAATTTGGCCACTCAACAAAGCCTTTATATTTAGTTTAAAAATTCCAAAGCCACCCACTTACAAATTCTGACTAGCCGCCCACAAACTCTTTCGACCACCCACCTTGGTAAGTCAAAAGTGTGGCTTAACCAATTAATCGATCGATCGTCCATTGCATGCCAAACTTCTTTGTCCACCCATCATCATCAACAACTTTGTGTTGGGGTATAGGTGCATGTGCCTTGCCCGGCCGCCCAGATTCTGGGCGCCCACTGACTTGTATACCTTATACATAGCATAAGTGTATAGGGGGCTGCTCACTCTTTGAGTCTCCCCACCCATATCTGTGTCGTGTGTCTCCTTCTCTCTCTCACTCTCCGTCTGTGGTGCTCCCCGATCCCCTTCAATTGGTATCAGAGCGTAGGTGTGGAGGGAGCGCGTGTGTGCACAGTCACGACGACAGCGGAGAGCCAGTTTCGTTCCCGAAATCGCATCCGCGCGCGCACACTTTCAAGAGTGCAAACAAGGTTTCGACTTCCGCATCGGCAAATTCAGCTTTCCGAGAGCGATTCCATCAGGTGTTGTTTAGTTTTACGCCCCTTTCAAAGCCATTCGAGCCATCAGAAACCTCATTCGAGCTACGGTTGAGGAGCTGCATTTTTCAGCCCTCTTTTGGCAGTTTATGCTGCGTTTGTGGGTCGAAACGGAGGTTTTTGGCATAGCTTTCACACCCGGACTCGGATACATGAGATCCAGGAGTCTACCTTGGGGTTTTGGCACGCTTCGGACGCGCTCGTCATATCAGAATTTTAAAATTCTGAACGCTGAATTTTCTGCAGCAGTAGTTGTTTATTGTGTGTCGAGGATTTCACACATGGTTTGCTCTCAAATGTGAGAGTGACATTTGCTGCAAGTTTCCTCACAGGTGGGAGGATACGATGTATGTCTTATGTGGTTTGATGCTCAGGGAGACTAATGTGATTGAATTTTGAGCTTGGCAATGTATGCCTCGAGCATGTTTTTTGGCAGTCACAGGTAGAGCATACATTTGTGTACTAGATTTGCAGGTGTTTGCAATGATGTATGCAAAGTGTGGAGATTGGTGCATGCATTTGGAGTGCGGTTTGATGCGCTTTGGTTGCTCATGGTTTTGAGCGTTCAGTCAGTTTGGTTACTGGTTTTATGGCCGTTTTACTGACGAAACTCTAGCGAAATTTTCCCAGGAGTTTTATGCGCATCATTTATGCGATCTAGGTAGAGATTACGGGTTGCACTCAGCATTTGTGTGCGGTGTTCTCTGCAGGTGGGAGATTTGTGCATGTGTATGCATCAATACCGCACAGTGTGGGCTTGGTGATTAGCTCACGGGTTTGACAGGCGTACAGTTATCTTGGCACACTCACAGGAGTGAGTATTGTGATGTATGCTTGTGTGGCTACGAGCTAGGTAGCCGGATTCGAGCACTAATGACTTGAGGTTTTTCAGCAGGATTCAGCTACAGGTTTACAAGTTTACAGGCAGGTTTGAGGGCTTATTTGGGCGTTGAATTTTCAACCATTGTTTCCTCTTTGCAGGTGTCCATGTATGGCTCAGTTGTAGGCTGATCTGAGACACGTTTGTGACTTGTTTATGCAACTGTTTAAGAGCTGAATTTTGGGGTTGTTTTGGGACTGATTTGCAGCCATATCTTATAGCCATATTTGCAGACTTTTGTTGATACGATTCGAGCCAGTTTAGGGCTGATTTGATTGACATTTGCTACTCATTGTTGGTTGCTCTTTTGCGAGCATTATGGCTGATTTTTCATTTGACTTCCAGCGTTATGGTCTGACACAGTTTGATGGTGCAGATTTTGTTGCTTGGAAGGAGCATATGCTTGTTGCATTGGCGGATTTGGGGCAGGATAAACCCTTGTGTGGTTTATCAGCGAAGCCCAATTCTATGTGTAATGATGATTGGCAGGATCTTGATGAGTTAGCAATGTCCACGATTCGTTTGCATCTGGTTGAGTCTGTTGACTGGCAGGTCTCGAGGGAGACTACAACTCATGCTTTATGGCAGAGTTTACATGCTATGTACGCGACATCCATGTCTACAGGGGATTCTAGTCCCACTTCTATGTCCATGGGAGAGATTGGTCCCACACGCAACTCTCGACGGCATAGAGACTTGACATGTTGGCATTGTGGACATAGAGGGCACATTAGGCGTCGATGTTTCAGGCGTTTGAGACAACGGAGGCGACAGATGCGTGATGCAGATTTGGGCATGACAGATGCTAGTGAGATCAGTACGGTGGTTACTGAGTATGCTTGTGATGGCGATGTCACATTTACATCTAGCTTGTCTTCAGACGTGTCTTCAGACGATCTTATGTCTACGGATTGCATATCGGATTGCACATTGTCTTCACATTGGTTACTAGATTCAGATGCTACATTCCATGTCACGTCGCATCGTGAGTGGTTTAGCACGTTTTCTAGTGGGAGACTTGGTTGTGTGCACATGGCTGATGGTGTTGTGTATGACATTGAGGGTGCAGGAGACGTATGTTTGTCCTTGCCCAGTGGTATGAGATTTACCCTGCGTCATGTGCGTTATGTGCCAGATCTGAGACGGGATTTGATCTCAGTCATACAGTTACAAGATTGTGGATGTCATATTTCGCTACGAGAGCGAGATTTTGTGATGCATTTGGGTTTGCTAGTGATTGTGAGAGGTGCCAGGAGTGGTACAGGTTACCCATTGCATGTGGATCACGAGAGAGATGGTGTTGTCTCTGTGATCATGCAGCCAGGTAGAGAGCGAGAGAGCAGGCGAGTCTCTTTTGCTCATGGGTTGCAGGGTACTTTGCATGGAGTGCAGAGTAGTGAGCTCGTTGTGCACACAGTTGGGGAACGACTTGAGCAGTCACACAGAGAGGTGACACAGTCAGACATGCATGCTTTGCTAGTGACTGAGTACAGCAGAGAGTCAGTTGTTCCAGATACTTCTATGCAAGATAGACAGGTAGAGCGGTCTTGCTCTAGTGAGTCACGACAGGAGGACGTTGTGCAAGAGTCTATGCATACGGAGTTAGAGCATGAGAGCTCTAGTGAGTCACAACAGATTGAGTGGTCATGTTTGCAGTGGTGGATGATTACAGAGGAGGATGAGATGTCAGCGATTATGCAGTCATTCCTTTCTATGCTCGACAGTGAGCATGGGGATATAGTTGTGCAGGATATGTCTTCTAGCATACACCTAGAGCAGCTGGTTTGCTCTGAGGTTGCACAACAGGTTGATGCGTCTTTTGTGGACAGTCAGGAGATGCATGTGGCTGACACGCCTTGTCAATCAGAGATGCCTATTGCCAGGGATATATATGTTGATGCATGCTCCGTAGAGCTAGCAGGGCTCGCTAGCATTGCATCGGCATTCGGTGGTCTCATGTATGAGATGTTGATCTTGCGATCGGATATCGCAGTTGTAGTGGGAGCATTTGCAGTTGGGGTTGTCAGTCGTTTGTTGACTGATGAATAGTGCACGAGGGAGATATGCAGGTATTGCGTACATACTTGCAGTACGTGTGCGGTACGTCTGGTGGTGTATGGACTTACACGGGAGCAGGACAGCCAGATGCACACGATCACAGCCAGCCAGTGGGCATCGGTTGAGAGCGGTTTTCTCTCACCTTTTGTAGTCTTTAGACTAGGTTCCCTTGCTTAAAGGCATAGTCGCCTTTAAGTGGGAGGTTGTTGGGGTATAGGCGCCTGTGCCTTGCCCGGCCGCCCAGAGTCTGGGCGCCCACTGACTTGTATACCTTATACATAGCATAAGTGTATAGGGGGCTGCTCACTCTTTGAGTCTCCCCACCCATATCTGTGTCGTGTGTCTCCTTCTCTCTCTCACTCTCCGTCTGTGGTGCTCCCCGATCCCCTTCACTTTGGCCGCCTACCCTTGGTTATTTTTTTGCTCGCTCCTCTTATTACTATTGGCTGTCCAATCCTTGCTACTTCTTGACCATTGAGACAATTAGTTAACTGTCCATGGTGCCTAGGCCATGCTTGCAATAGCTACCTGACTACTAGTCAAAGAAGAATATAGATATAGCTTTTACGTTCATTTGAACCTGGATCTTCATAAAACTTGCAAGAAATCCTTACAACTTTGAGAAACTTTTCACCAAAAGATGATCTTATACATGAACAATTCTCACGAGGAGTTGGATTCAAAATTTTCATATTTCCTGTAAACAAAAATGGACAACTATCAGCTAATCTGAACTTTCAACTAGCTGAAGATTTAAGTGGACAAGAACCTTCCGTGAACACGATGGGTAATTATCATTAACCTCAATTGTTTCTTAGACTGTAATTTTAAATTTTTGTTTATGTCACAATATGGATTACCCTGAAGATTTCCACATTTACTGATATAAATGACAAGACTCACTTTCATTTCTTTTATATTACACATGAAGAATTTCAGGTGACTTATTCGGTTATAAACAACTCACTGCATCTAGTCTGAACATGATCAATCGAATTTTATCAAGAGCCACACCAATGGGACACATGTTAACTACATGGTATATTAAGTGTCTGTCTTCATAGATGATTATTAAATTGGGTTCCTACAGATGGAGCACTCATCCATCATAGCTAAGCTACTATTTAAAATTTTCCCTTACTGATTATGGTTCAACACTGAAACTTGGTATAGCTACTAATCAAGACCAAGCAGTCTTGGTTTAAGGTATTTTTGACAGGTACTTTGACAATCGATGCTAAGGAACGTGGCCTCCAATTTTAATCATGCCACGCCAAGGATCATCAGAGCATGAATCTAAATATCAAATAGATTGATAAGTGTCTATTGTAAACTTCCAATCAAAATAAACTCATGATAAGTATCCAATTTCCAAATTGTTTGAACATTGATTGGAGAAAAGGCCAAATGTCATGTTATTCAGTTTCTACTAGACTTGTATCACTAATTTATTTACTGCTACTATGCTAACTCAATTTGAGAATAGGGACAAAGACCTATGTACCTAATGCAATGCACCACTATTTGCACTTAAGTATTTCCCTAAGAAGTGCAATTCAAGAATAAAATAGGGTACTTCATACTTTGCAATTCTCTACATTGTAACATTGGCCTAGTAGCCCCATGAGGCACTAAATTTTTGATGAAGTTCTCTGGGAGTTGAGAAGGAGGCGCCGACAAATAATAATCCTCTCGGTCATTTTATTCTTGCACAATATTTTAGATCTTTTATTAATAAGACACTATGGTTGCTTTGTAAATAGGACAATGAGAACTCACCCTAAGAGGGTCATGCAATAAGTAATGTGTTCCACTCATAACTAAAGCGGGACTAAAGTGTAAAAGAGGGGCCTCCAATTTTTGGCACCAACAATAATATCATATATCAAATACCAAACTTGTCATGCCAAGGGTAGGACTGGGTAGGGCCAAGGGCCAGGACGGACATGCAGTCAAGGGCTCCCTATATTTAGAGGGCCAAGGGCCGGGGGAGTCCACTATATAAAAATTACATATAGCACGTGCAAACAAGAGGTATTTAAATAATCCCTTAACTGTATATTTTCAAATATTATATTTACCCCTTATGTATGCATTTTTGTAAAAACACTAGCCCTTATGTATGAAAAATTCCACTTTCTCAATTAAAAACCCCTTTATGTAAGTACATTTTTATGTAAATGTACCTAATTTATAAATCCCTTATTTTGTTCGCTCGTGCTATCTTACATATTTCCTAGTGGACTCCCCGGGGCTGTCATGGATTCTTGAGAGTCAGTCTCGCTGCATGCATCATTGCCTATGTCATCGCCTACATCATCACTAGAAGGCTCTAGAAGAATCTAGAAGGATCTACAAGATTTTAGAAGTTTTTAGAAACATGGAGAAGATTCCGAAAGAATCTAGAAGTTTCTGGAAAGCTCTAGAAAGTTGAAGAAGGATCTAGAAGAACTAGAAGGATCAAGAAGTTTCTAGAAGCATGGAGAAGATTCCGAAAGAATCTAGAAGTTTCTGGAAAGCTCTGGAAAGTTGAAGAAGGATCTAGAAGGTTCTAGAAGAACTAGAAGGATCAAAAAGGTTCTAGAAGATTCTAGCCTCCTCAAGAAGAACCTAGAAAGTCCTAACCTCCTCAAGCACTAGTATAAATAGGGGTCTTGGGCCATAAGCCCCTCAGTCTGGCCAACACCAGTTGTGAGGCTCCTATGACGAAATCCCTCTTCTAGTTCTTATGTTCAAGTCTTGTCCTTGCAATCAAGCCTTGTCTTGTACTCAAGTCATGTAATCCAAGTCTTGTATTTAGCTCTCTTAATAAAGTATTAAGTCTTGTAATCAATATTAAGCTTATCATCAAGTCCAAGTTCTTGTACATTGTGAGCGCCTCCTCTTGCTCTCTTCTAGCTCTATACGCGCTCAACAATTTGGCAAGGCTGACATCATGGCTTACCTAGCCATGCAACAATCTATTTTGGAAAGCATTGTATCCACCTTGCAAAAGGTGCAACAACAAATCCAAGAGCTACACACACAACGGAAAGAAGAGAAATCACACTTGCCAAGTCTAGTGGTGCAAGAGCTTCAACCCCATCCCATTCCCAAGAGGTTCAACCCCCAGTGCAATAATTCCATAAAGCCACTATGTGCCAAAATCCACCCATGATTTTGGCTAGTCCAATGGGTCAAGCAGAGAAACCACGCTTTCCAAGTCCATTGGTGTAAGAGCCTCAACCACCAGTCCAAGAAGCCGATATGTGCCAAAATTTGCTCGTGGTTTCAGCTCATTCACCACAACAAAGGAAGGAGCATGAGGACAACCTACCTGAAAAGTATGATGGGAGAGGATCAAAGTTTAGAGGCTTCTTCCAACAAGCAGAGCTGTTTATATGCATGCAACCAAAGATTTATTCAGATGGTGCTTCTCAAATGAATCTCATGGGCACACTTCTCTCAACACGCTTTGCTGAAGTAGTTGCTGAAACCAAGCTTAGCAAGCTACGTCAAGGCTATCACCCTTCTTCATTCATTCAAAAAGAAATGGAAAAGCTCTTCTTTGAGGATATTTACCGCTATCGTGGACTTCCAGGTGACATTGTTTCAAATCAAGGACCAGAGTTGCTATCAAGCTTTTGGAAAAGCTTATTCAAGCTACTTGGAGTACAAATCAACCTCTCCTCAGCCAATCACCCGCAAAGTGATGGACAAATAGAGAGAGTAAATCAAGTTTTGGAACAGTATCTCCATTGTACTATCAATTATCACCAGGATAATTGGGTTGAGCTCTACTGCTAGCAGAATTCTCCTATAATAACAGTTTGCATGCCTCCACCCGTCACACTCCATTCTTTGCTAATTATGGCCAACATCCCAAATAGGGTATCCACAGACACTATCAAGTCAAGAATCCAGTTGCTATTCATCTTACACAACAATTATCTGCATTCACAAAGAACTTACGATTCATATCAAAGAATCTCAATCCAAGTATAAGGAAAGTGCAGATCTCCATCGCATGCAGCATCCAAAATACAAAGAAGGGGATAAAGTGTGGCTCCTCCGACGTGATCTGCGTTCATCTCGTCCCTGTCAAAAGCTTGATTATCAAAGGCTTGGCCCGTTTAAAATTATCCGTCAAGTCAATCCAGTCACCTATCGACTCTGATTGCCCTCATCCATGAAAATACATCCGGTCTTTCATGTCTCAGTCCTAGAACCTTGTCACACATCTAAGATCCCAGGAAGAGCCCTACAACCACCTCCTCCGGTTGAGATTCATGGACATGACGAATATGAGGTCGAGAAACTCCTAGATTCTCAAGTTTCACGTGGCAGGTTACAGTACTTGGTGCATTGGAAAGGCTATGATGTTAGTGAATGAACCTGGGAACCAACACACAATATACAACATGCATCTCTCAAAGTCCAAGAGTTCCATAAACAACATCCATGGAATCCCAACTCAAGGAACACCACAGCTCCTCGTAGAACTCGTCGCTAAAGGAGGGGGTAATGTCATGGATGCTTGAGAGTCAGTCTCGCTGCCCGCATCATCGCCTATGTCATCGCCTACATCATCGCTAGAAGGCTCTAGAAGAATCTAGAAGGATCTACAAGATTTTAGAAGTTTTTAGAAACATGGAGAAGATTCCGGAAGAATCTAGAAGTTTTTGGAAAGCTCTAGAAAGTTGAAGAAGGATCTAGAAGAACTAGAAGGATCAAGAAGTTTCTAGAAGCATGGAGAAGATTCCAAAAGAATCTAGAAGTTTCTGGAAAGCTCTAGAAAGTTGAAGAAGGATCTAGAAGGTTCTAGAAGAACTAGAAGGATCAAGAAGGTTCTAGCCTCCTCAAGAAGAACCTAGAAAGTCCTAACCTCCTCAAGTAACCTCCTCAAGCACTAGTATAAATAGGGGTCTTGGGCCATAAGCCCCTCAGTCTGGCCAACACCAATTGTGAGGCTCCTATGAGGAAATCCCTCTTCTAGTTCTTATGTTCAAGTCTTGTCCTTGCAATCAAGCCTTGTCTTGTACTCAAGTCATGTAATCCAAGTCTATCTAGCTCTCTTAATAAAGTATTAAGTCTTGTAATCAATATTAAGCTTATCATCAAGTCCAAGTTCTTGTACATTGTGAACGCCTCCTCTTGCTCTCTTCTAGCTCTATACGCGCTCATAACAGGGGCCAAGGGCCTATATAGGGCATGGTTGGGTGGTGATGAGCATGCTCCAGTCCCCTCTGTCTTACATTGGTATTAGAGCTCAGGGAGGAGGAGCCATGGAGGAGGGGGGAAAGGATTTCATGTCTTATGGATGAAGCTTTCATGATCTCTCTCTCTCTCTCTCTCTCTCTCTCTCTCTCTCTCTCTCTCTCTCTCTCTCTCTCTCTCTCTCTCTCTCTCTCTCTCTCTCTCTCTCTCTCTCTCTCTCTCTCTCTCTCTCTCTCTCTCTCTCTCTCTCTCTCTCTGTGCTGTGGATTTTCTTCCTCGTCATTAGACTACAGAGTGGGCAAGAGCCCTCGGGTGGAGAATGAAGGCAAACTCAAAAGTGGAGCCACAGGTTATCCCTTAGAAACAAGCAGGGACCCTCATTGACCTGCATGACAGGGAAATCTCTCTCATTCTCTCTCTCTCTCTCTCTCTCTCTCTCTCTCTCTCTCTCTCTCTCTCTCTCTCTCTCTCTCTCTCTCTCTCTCTCTCTCTCTCTCTCTCTCTCTCTCTCTCTCTCTCTCTCTCTCTCTCTCTCTCTCTCTCTCTCTCTGTGCTGTGGATTTTCTTCCTCGTCATTAGACTACAGAGTGGGCAAGAGCCCTCGGGTGGAGAATGAAGGCAAACTCAAAAGTGGAGCCACAGGTTATCCCTTAGAAACAAGCAGGGACCCTCATTGACCTGCATGACAGGGAAATCTCTCTCATTCTCTCTCTCTCTCTCTCTCTCTCTCTCTCTCTCTCTCTCTCTCTCTCTCTCTCTCTCTCTCTCTCTCTCTCTCTCTCTCTCTCTCTCTCTCTCTCTCTCTCTCTCTCTCTCTCTCTCTCTCTCTCTCTCTCTCTCTCTCTCTCTCTCTCTCTCTGGGTTTGCCATGGCCCAAGCACAAAAACATGCTTCTACAGCGTCGTCATTCCGCTTACAGATGGGCCTCTTCGACCCTCTTACTAGGTGGCATCGTCTACATTGCCTTGATGGTTCACATTTTGAAACATAAAGGGTGACCTAACTTGGGCACCCTCCCTACCCAAGCGCCATGTCCCATGGTCGGGCTCTGCAAGGTGGGCATGTTTTGTATCTGCATCATGGTCAATTTTTCAAGGCCGTACACAGCCAAAGTCAATATCATAAAGAATTTGATAAAGTTCCGATCCCCCATACATAGAAATTACATGCATCTTCCCATTGGAAAACAAGGACAATTGACCGAGGAATGGTCATATGGCTGCGAAGAGTTTTCAAGGAACAGTTATCAACCAAGATATGCATCAAGCTTTGGGGATGGATTTGAAGATTGTATGACACAATCGGGTGCGAATTTTTTTCATGTGTATGCACGACTATCCAAGGGATATAGTACTCAAAGATCAGCTTTGAGCTTCAATGTGGAAAGCTTGTGTAACTCAAGGCTCAATAAACTTTGATAATCCCAAGTTCAGCACATGGTTGGAGAAGCACGGCTTTGAGTACACCATATTCCAACTGAGCTTGAAGTTTTCTACAAGACCAGAAACAAGGTAACCTCTTTAAATATTTTTTTTTATCAGTTGATTACCCTCATAGTTGATGCAGGGTGGCAAAGTTGCCTAGCCGTAATAGCCAGTCAGGTTGTGGCTGGTATTGCAAGGAGCAAGGCTCCAATGTTGTGTTACTGCTTTCACAATATTTGTAGATTTTGCCTACAACTCTATGAAAAAGCAAGGCTTTTTAGGACTAAGGCTGTAGGGATGCAAGATCATTCAAAAGCATGTCTCACTTGTTGGATTGCCAGCAACCTGGATAACGAAAAGCAAATATGAGCTCAAGTCAGGAAAGGCCTGTGATTTGTAAACTCGCGGTACTCGGTAGGGCCGACCATTAATTGCTATTACAAGACGTTGGCCACAACAATACTAGGATCAGACTCCTAGGAAAGTTGTCTACCATCGATGCAATCAACAAGGTTAGCAAAGCCGTTTTTCTATGCAGGCTCGACAAGGTTGACTCCCTTTGACATTTGTGTGTCAATTGAAGCATCTTTTTGCTATAAGCACTCATGAAAATTATGTCTCATATTTCTGATGGACTTCTAGGAAGCAAGGCTTCATGTTAAGACATATTGCATAGCAGTTTCCAACGTTTGGAATATGATATCAGCATACGAACTTGGGGAAACTTTGCAACATGTTTGCATGTTTTTTCAATAGAGATTGGAATGAACCAACCCAAAGGGCATGCAAGAGACATCCGATAGCTTCAAATGTATCAACATACATGGCTATGAAGAGATATCCGACATCTCTAAATGTATCAGCATACATGGCTATGAGCCACATTCACACGATGACCACTCGTCTCAGAGGGGCGACAAGGTTAGTAAATTTCAAGTTATGATTGTTTGGTTTGTAATTTACCTTCCATTTCAAAAAAAATTCTTTACGGTGCAATAGAAAGTGCTTTGTTAGACTTTAGGTAAAGCAAGGTTTCTCTTATGTGTCAAGGTATTATCGTTTGAATTTAGACAATGATAATGGCACACATCTTTGGCACTACGTGGATATAAGCTGACAGTTTATGCATTGCTGCACTGTGATGTATCCATGCCAGTGTGATCGTGCAAGGCACATATACAAGAAGCTCACATGGTTGAGACTTTCATTGAAGCCAAGGGCTTATTATTCTATTTTTTGCTATGTATGCATGGCATATGTCATAAAAACTAATATCTAATTCTCCCAAATGATTTTCTCATGTTAAACTGATCATTTAATATGGGGAAGTACTAGGGGAGTAAAAACTAGAATATTGGTATGGCTGCCAGACCGATCTCTACAGGGATCCAAAGGAGGGAAAATAGGGATCCAAATGGGGACAATCTGCAAAAGATAAATGTGCTTTAAAGGGGCTTAAGAAACCTAAAGGTTCAGCTCCATTAAGACTTCCATAGGCTAAAGTTCCTAAATTTAATTCAATTGTCCAAAGGCTAAAGTAGGGGAAAATTGGATGGTCATGGGAAGACTAAAAAGTCTTCCCACATCCCTATGAAGGAGGGGGCGAGCCCTAATGGTAGGGGATGAAACACACACACACACACACACACACACACACACACTCCCAAGCTCTCCCCAAAGGGAAGAATGGACACATGGCAGGCTCCTAGGACAATTGTCCCCAATTTCCCCTCAAATCCTATTGGATGGGAGGTGGACCAATGAGAATTAGGCTAAAGTAAAATTAGTCTAATTAATTTTAAAATGCTTGATAAAAGAACCAATAGAAATTAAGCTCCCTAGAAGACTATTGGATAGTTTACCAAGGGGTCCAATGAGCATTAAGCAGCCCAATGGCTTGCCTAATTTCTATTGGCTAGAAGATTAAAAGGTCCAATGAGAGTTTAATAAATTATTTTAATTACCTAAAGCTCTCACAAAAGGGAAAAGGGGGACACATGTCATAAGGCTATCAATTACGCTTCTAATTTGTGATTGGCTAAGCTTTGCAGGGGCCAATGGGAAGCCAACATGAGAAATTTGCAAGAGGGGTCGACCAAGAAGAGAGAGAGGACTGATTTTTTGTCTAACACTTTGCTACACACACACACACACACAACTCATGTGTGCAAGAAGAACTCCATCTCCTTCTCCAAGCATTGGGAAGTTGAGGCTACACCAACAACTCTTGGCTATGGAATGCAAATCCAACCAAGGGCCAAGCTTCACTGGCATGCTCATCTCCTCTACCATGCTAATTACTAAGCTAAGCTATGCTATTAGAGTGATTATGTCAGGAGAATACTTCTTTCTCGTAAGATACATCTTCTTCCTCTCAATCTATCCTCATTCCGTACTAGCTCTCACCATTTTTGAGGGTGTGTGAGGTCTTCAGGCTGAGGCTAGGGACACTGGGTGTGTTTTTCAAGCATAATTTGGTGCATGAACCTTCCGTCTTCATTGCACCAAAATTTTTTGTCAAGGAACACAAGAATTGTATTGTACATAAGTCTCCTTTGATGGGAGAAGCTATAATACAAAGCCTTTATGGCCCAGGGGATCGGCTCCATGTAAATCCGGTCCTCAACTATTGTCAATTGTTGAATTTCTCTCTCTTTTCAAGTATTGTCAATGCCAAATTAGCTAGGTGTAAATTACTATGTTGCTTTATCAAATTAATTACTCTCTCTATGCTCATTAGGAACTTGTTCTTAATGAAATGCTCACTATGTTATCAATCTCCGCTACACACAAGTTACTAGTGCATTAAATGTTACATTGGTATCAGAGCCATTGGTTTCTCTTTTCTTTCTCAAGAAAAGAGGTCCTCAAGCTTGTCACAAATGGTTGGTGTTATTAATTGCAAAAGAGTAAGTAGAACAGGGATTTTTCATCCTTGAAGCACGCCTGCTTTATGCAGTTAATGGGGATACCATCGAGAGCTATGGACTTAATAATGGAGTCCTACGGGGCTTGCTTATGGCTTAACCATTATTGAGCTATCAGAAGCTTGATAGGAACAGCGTTGTCTAAGCTCTGTTGAACCCTTTCTTCTATTCCTTGCAATTAATAATATTTGAGCCACGGGTATAGATGCTTGAGTGCTTATCTTTGAAGGTAAAGAGCAGTAGCAACTAGGACTTGAAGTGCCAAAGTACAAGTAAAAATTTACACCTAAAATTTGCTAGTATGGCTGGCAAGGGAAAAGAGATTGAAATGAATGTTGATAGCTTTGATTTTGCTAATGAAAGAGCAACTAATGATGCCCCTATGCTTGTAAACTATCTTGTTTCTAGGCTTCAACAAAGCCCTGGGAAATCCATCCCTCCAAGGTGAAGTGCTACAGCAATCGCGCACCCATTGTATTCTCCAAACTCCCCACCAAGAAGAGAGAGTACCTAGGAAGGCTCCTGGTGATACTTCCAAAAGAGGACTCTCTCCGATAAGGGAAGAAGAGGATGATATGTACGAAGGGCTCAAAAAAATACTCCTCGATGAGGAATCTCCCTCCCAAAGGAGAACCCAAGTTTCAATGGTAGAGCCCCCACTGAAATAATGAGAAAGAAGCGAGTCTCCTGCCACCTTGGTGGAGATGGCTCCACGAAGATGATGGGCAAAACACTCTCCAACACCCCCTAAACGGAGAAGACCATCGCATACTTCTCTACACCATGATTCAAAGAGGGAAGAGAGAAAACAAGAGAAGAAAAAGGCGAGAAAGAGGTCACCCTCTTCTCCATCTTCTTCATCCTCTTCCTCTTCTGAATAAAGTGATGGTGCAGACAAGGAGGAACAAGGGAAGAAAAAAGGCAAGAAAGAGGTCTCCATCCTCCTCATACTCTTCCTTATCTGAAGAAAGTGATGTGAAACTCTCAAATCACCCAAAAGAAGAGTCCATAGGAAATCCTATGCCACCTGGAAAAGGTTGTCCAAGCTCAAAAATTTCAAAGAGGGAGGAAAGAACATCTCTTTCCTTACCTACGATGGCACCTTTGGTGCTACAGACAAAGTCTTGGCATTTATCCAACAATTCGATGTGGTGTTTGCAGATGAGGGCTTCACGGAGTCCTCTAAGCTACATCAACATGTAGCTATGCATTTTCAAAAGTCTGTCAGGCAATGGTGGTCTAGCCTATGAGCAAACGATGAAGCTCCATGAACATGGAAAGCTTTAAGAGCTTCCATCATGAAGCAGTTTTTGGCTACCGATGCCAACGACAAAGTACTCACCGAATGGCAAAGCTTGAAGCTCTCCCTACGAATCTATTCACAAATATGTAGACAAGTTTTGGGATTTACACCTCAAAGCCACTGTCTTCAAAAAGATGGATTTTGGAGAGCAAACAACAATTTTGTGCGGGTTTAACTGAGGATATGGTGGAGTATGTTAACTCCCAAAGGCCACGCACCATATCTGTGGCGGTCATACACCATACTATGGTAGCTTCAAGAATCAACTTCCAACAAGGGGCTAAGAGAAATCTTAAGCCCGTGGAAAACAAGGATCGTAACGAGCCTAAGGGGAAGGACAACGTCCAAAAGTCTCCCAAAGGCAACACCAACAACAACAAAGCTAAGGAGAAGGGAGTTTATAAAGGCAAAAGTAAACTCTCTCCTGAAGAGCTAGAGCGTTATCGAAAAGACCGTAAAGGCAAAGCCAACAACAACAAAGCTAAGGAGAAGGGAGTTTATAAAGGAAAAAACAAACTCTCTCTTGAAGAGCTAGAGCGTTATTGAAAAGATAACCGTTGTTTCAAGTGCGAGGAGCCCCACAAGAATACACGTAATGAGCCTCCTAGAGCTACCTTGGTCAAAATTCAAGAAGAGGATGCTCATCACAAAGGATCTCCTCTATGCCATGCTTGGGGAAAGGTAAGAGAACATGATGCTTTCATTCTCTTTGATTCTGGTTCTACTCACAATTTCATATCCACAAAGTTGGCCACCAAGCTAGGCATCCAAGCCTATGAGATGGGAGATGTCCTACCTGATGGTGCTTTCAAGGGGCAAGAAGCCTCAGCCACTTCCTTAATTGGGAAATTGAGGCTCCATGTCCAAAGCTATGTGGACGAGGAGGATTTATTCATCTCTCCTCTCAAGCATGAGGATGTAATCCTAGGGGCACCATGGTTTGATCGCATGGTTGCCAATGTTAAATTCCCTGAAAGGCAAATCTACTTTAGGTTCAGGGAAAAAGATATGTACATAGATGCTAAGGAGTTGGGTAGTACCATACCCATTGTACATAAGAAATCTTTCAATAAGTCGATAAAGAGCTCTATTTCCGTTGTCGTGTTGTGGCACGTATATAGTGGGAATGAGCATTAAACGATTTATCTTGTGACTTTTTGATGCATAAGTATACTTCATATAATACTCATATACATAAATAAAAGCTTTCTACCATACCTTAGTATTACCTTTGAAGTAATATAAATGTACATTACTATTAGAAAGTATTGCAAGAGAAGTATCAATGATTGTGCCTCTTTTTGTCTGGGGGGAAAGCATTTGTATATTTCTTCTAATATCTCAGCTATACCCTACCATATATAAATTATTATCTTCTTTTCACATTTATTTACCTTCTTGGATACATACAAGAGAGAAGGGCCTACTAGAAGAGTTTATTAAAAGGAAGATCCAAAGCTTCTTGGACCATCCCAATTTGAAAATCCCGACCTAAGGGCATGGAGAAAAGGCCAAAACCAATTCAAGCTCTTTTAGTAGGCCAATTTTGACTTTTGAAGCATGTCAATCCGAGTTACAGGTCAAAAGTTACAGGGAAACCAGTGAAAAACCCTCTCACAACTACACTGCAAGAAGAGATGGTAAACAAGTGAATCAAGTGAAAAGAGGTAATCTTGGTCTTTTTCCATAAAATAAGATATTTGGAGGATAAAATACATAAGCATGTGAATGTGACACCTCAAAGATGCCTTGAAGGACAAGACACACAAGTTGGGACCCCCTGTTGGAGCCACACAGAAGATGCCTAGGTGGGGCCCATATACATCATGCACCCACATGAAGCCTCAATGACCAAAAATGCTGAATTTCATGATATTTTGAGTCCTAATATAGCCCATTTTAAGAAATATCCAAAGAACATTTGATTTGGGCTAACTCTTTAGCCTAATCAAGTGATTATGTAAAACATGGCTCCCTCACCTATAAAAAGGGCAATCTTCTCTTCATTGGGGGCAAGTTATGAGTGAGTGAGAATAGCTCAATTCCATAGTGACACACTCATCTTAGTGCCACAATTTCTCTTGAATAAAGGGCTGAAGTCTTGCCTCATCTTTTCTCTCCATTAAGGTGGTGGAGATTGCTCTCATGTAAGATATATGTTGCTAGTTTTACTTTCATTTGCATATCTAGTCCAATACTTGTCTCTAACTCTATCTCTATCTCTCATTATCTATCTTTAATACCACCACCACACTTAGATCTATCTCTAATTCTATCTTACTCCTCCTTTGATCTCTCTTGTTGTGTCCTAATTGTTTCATTGGAAGGTATTCAAGCAGCAACCTTGTCAATGTAATGAGTACAACCTTCTTGCGGGAAACAATTATGAGCACAAGGTTAGTAACCATATCTTCATCTTCCACAAGCATCTCTCTCTCTTAAGGTTCTCATTCTCTTCCACCAACTCTAGAATCTCCTTGCTACAGGTACTTCTCTCCCCGCAGTATCCTTATTGCCTAAGGGCAACAATAGGGCTTGGGAGAGAAACTCTCTTCTTCTTCTCCTTTCACTTCTTTCACACCTTTATCTTTGAACATACTAAGTATATCATTGATGAATAACCATAATCCACATAGGGGTAATTTCTTTCAATTTCATTCGGTGAAATCTATTAGGGTCAACATTTGGATTAGTCGAAAGATTCACTTTCAGCAACGCATAGTGTTTCTATATGGTCCTGAAAGGCTCAACGAAATACTTCTCTCACCAGATCCCATCATACTACCTATTATTGACTATGAATTCTCTTTTGATGTGAATGTGGTTATTTTATTATGAATCAAGAGGATTTGTACTCACAACTAATCCCAATCGCTCTTTCTCTACATCTTAGCTCTTTCTCATAACCCTTGAGCTTCCTCACAAACTCTCACAGCAAGAGGCCCAGTGCCTTCCTGGCAAGACCGCCTACTTCTTAACATATTTTTGGTGAACCTGACGCGAAACTGCCAGGGTGAGAGTTTGTGTGTAACCATGGGTGATCATGTTGAGCAACATGCTATGCATTTTGACCCAGCAACAATGCAAATGTTTCAAGCATTTGCAATGTTCATGCAACAACAACATGCCACTGAAAGAAGGGAGATTTCAACAACGAAGGCCATACAAGCGGTCGTCAACAGAATGGATCAATTCAATAGAAAAGATGTAACCAAGTACTTACGCGAGTATGTGAAGGAGATGGAGCTGCATCGCGTGTCAGAAGGTGAGATGATTCAAAGCTTTGAGCTAGTTGTTGCTCCAGAAATTAGGGATCATGTTAGGGCAATTAAAGATGGGCATGGGAGGAATTGGGAAGAACTCAAAGTAGATTTAAAGGAGGAATATTTCATGGAGGACTCAGAGAGAGTGACCAAAAGGACATTCTTAGAATGGGTAGTCAAGCCAAAGCAAGGACTATCAATAACAGAGCTACTTAGGGAATTTGAGCGGCGCTATGCACAACTCACAAGGACAGAAATGGCCACACTAGATGCACAGAAGACAGATCTTTTCTTACAAGCTGCGGGTAAAGAGTTTCAAGAAAATTTGGAGCTTCTTCTTGAAGATAAAGATGTTGAGCAAGGACTAAAGACCGACTGGAATGAGGTTGAAGGTGATGTCTCACTGCTTGCCAAACGACAAAGAAGAAGGGACAAGATGGTAGTAAACACTACAAGTCCTTCCATCTCAACTTCTGACAAAATGGTAAAGCCTAATTTTATCGCTCCTAAGTTTGATGAGTCCATGCTAGATGAGCTTGTGAAGGGAATGCGTGACTTGAAGGTGAAGCTTGCAAAGCTTGAAGAAAAAGGCCAACCATCAGGGCCACTTCATAGGCAAAGACAATAGCCCAAATAAGGGGTTGTTAATAGATGTATTTGGTGTGATAGTATAGACCATGTAAGAAGGGATTGTGATGATTTTAGTGATGCTTTGTCAAAAGATGTTGTCTTTTTTAAGGATGGTAAAAGCCACTTAAGAGAGACAGGTCTACCCTTGAGAACTAACTTTGGGAAGGGGGGAATGCAAACCTTAGTTGAAGATATGGCAACTAACCGTGCCAGCTCTTCAGTTGAGGCAGCTACTTATGGAGTAAAAATTGAGCACCTTAATGATGAAGAGACGAGTGACCATCATGGTCAAATTTGGCCAAATGTCATGCAATTAGCTAAAAAGAAAAAGCTTACAAAAGACATTCTACATGAAGCAGGTGATTGCATACGTCTAGAAACAGGATGGAATGATCCAGTGGACTCATTGTCAGTGCATGCCTACATTACAAAATGCCAACAAAATGAGGCGATTATAGAAGAGAAGCGCACACGTGAGAATGCTGATGAAGGACCATCAAAAAGAGCTTCTAGAAGTGGGGGAAGAAGTGACTCAATGCCTTCCCAAACACCCTCAACACAAGGAGCGTCTCCACCTGAAGTACTCATGGAGGAGTCTACAACAGGAAAGAAGAAAGAGCCAACAAAAGGTAAGACAAAAGGCCCAACTTATAAACTACAATCTGATATTGAGGTTGCCACAGATTTAAAGAAAGTCTTGGAGGAAAGGATCTTGAATAGCAAGATTGAGTTTACTCTGGGGGAAGTTCTCGGCATTGCAAAGCATGAATTCCATGAGGAGATCATTGACATCATCAAGAGGAAGAGGCAAACCCTTGCTGAAGTTTCTCATCCACAAGTTGAAGGGGAAACCTCGAAGACACAAGGGATGCAGCTGCAAAATAAGGAGGATGATGGAGCTGTGGTAGGATGCTACCAATCTAGTGGGAGACTGAAGCAAGTGCATTTCTCAAATGATGATGAAGAAGTTGAAGATATTCCTAGGAGTTACTAGTCACGAAGTCATTGGGCAAGGGCTACTACAAAAACTTTGGTCAAGGTAGGCGATCTTGAAGAGCCATTTGTTGCCTTGATTGACCATGGTTCAGAAATAAACATAATGTCAAAGAGACTCTACAACAAGTGCAAATGGCCGATGGACACAGATCATGGCTGGATGGTAAAAGTGGCAAACAATTCATCCGGTGAATTGTATGCAGCATGTCGAGGTGTGAAGGTAACAATAGGTGATGTAAAGATTGACCAAAACTTCTTTGTACAGAATACATCTTCATATCATCTCATCCTTGGACAACCCTACATTGTGGGAGTTCAAATGGAAACAAAGGTAATGGATTCAGCATATGCTAGGATATGTAGCAAAGATGGTAAACGAGCTGTCCAATTTCTCACAGTTTGTGTAAACCATGAAAGAAATCGTGACAACCTCAGAGAACATCCTCTACCAAAGGTGAGCAAAGAGTTTTATGATCATAGAGAAATGATGGGTTTTGGCCAAGTACCATTGTAAAGCGAGATTGCAGTGGTACAGAAAGAAAAAGGGTCTCGCCTGATCCAAAAATAGGTGAAACTTTTTCAACGGGCTCCTTGGTAACAAGGAATGGATCAGTATGTTTTACAAAACTTGAAGATTTGAAGAGATGTGAGAGGCAATATGTGCATAATGTACAAATAGGCATGAAAAAGAGTGGGTTGCTAGAGCCTACTGAAAATGTTTTGGGTTTGTGTGAACAAGTTTCTTTTGTAGATACTATGGGTGAGCTTGATGCTATAATGGGGTCTAATTTGCATCTTGAAAATGAAGTTGTAGAAGTTTGCTCTATGGAAATGTATCAAGTAATAGAAGCCTTTAAAGAAAGACAAATACTTGGCCCAGAAGTCCATGTTGAAACTAAATACAAGAGTGTAGCAAAGAAGGTGAAACCAGTAGCTTCACCCTTACCACCCAACAACAGGGAAAAGATTGAGCAGACTTCTTTACAACCAAGTTTGAGGAATCCTAAAAAGATTAGGCATACCTTCACAAAGGAGTCTTTTCAAGAGTTGCAGATTGGTTGCAAGGAGTTTCTAACACAGGAGGAGACAAAGTGCTTCAAAGAAATGCTTTCAAAGCATGGTAAGACTTTTGCATTTGAGCCACATGAGATAGGATGTGTTGATCCTTCTATTGTAGCTCCAATGGTAATTTTCACAATACCTCATGTGCCTTGGAATCTGCGGCCTATTCGGGTTCCAAAGGCTCATTTGCCAAAGTTAGTAGAGCTACTGAATGAGAAAATCAAAATGGGAATCCTGGAGCCTTCTTGTGCTCCATACTCAAACAGGTGGTTCACAGTTCCAAAGAAGAATGGTTCTCTATGCTTCATTCAAGATATGCAACCAGTGAACAAGGTGACAATTAGAAATGTAGGTACAGGTCCAATTGTGGATGAGTTTGCAGAGGCATTTGCAGGGAGGGCAATCTACTCAATGGGAGATCTCTACTCAGGGTATGATCAATTTCAGCTTGCAATCGAAAGCAGAGACTTGACAACCATGAGGACACCTTTGGGTTTGGTAAGGATGTGTACCTTGCCACAGGGAGCAACCAACTCGGTTGCACATATGATGAATGGGATGAATAAGGTCTTACGTGACTTTATTCCTCAAATCACAATGCCTTTCATTGATGATTTTTCTATCAAAGGATGTGAAGAAAGTGACAAAGATGAAGCTTTGGATCTCAAGGGATGTCGCAGGTTTGTGGTAAATCACATAAATGATTGTGATAAAATTTTGTCTAGGCTGGAAGAAGTGAATCTTACATTGTCAGGGAAAAATTCTATGTTTGGTGTCAATGAAGTGCTCATTGTGGGGCACATGTGCGGGCCATATGGTAGGAAACCTTGTCCAACAAAGGTAGATGCCATCCAAAGAATGAAAGAAACATGCACTAGCATCACTGAGGTTAGAAGGTTTCTGGGAGCATGTGTCTTCTATGTTATTTGGATTCCACATTATGCACATGTAGCTGATCCTCTTTATCAGCTGCTTAGAAAGAATTAGAAGTTTAAATGGACAGAAGCACATGTAAAATCCATGAAAAAGCTAAAGGATTTGCTCCAGTCAGCAACGACTTTGAGAAAGGTAGACTATGAGTGTCAAAGGCCAGTAATTGTGACAGTAGACACTAGTCCTACAGGGATTGGATGGGCAATAGGGAAAGATGACAAAGAAGGACACAGGTATGTGGTAAGATTTGGAGCAAAGGTACTAAGTGCTCGCCAAAGAAACTATCCACAGATAAAGAGAGAGTTATGGGGTATGGTTACAGCCTTGAAAATTGGGAAAGAGTACCTAATTGGTGCATGTGTGGTTGTAGAAACAGAATGTCTACCACTTCTTGGGATGATTACAAGCTGCTCAACGCCAGACATTGCTATGTTGCGGTGGATTGCTTACATTACGTCCTTAAATCCCGAGTTCAAGCACATTGCAGGTAAAGACAATACAGTGGCAGATATGCTATCAAGGGCAAGGTATGAAGATGAGTCACAGATGATTGATGAGGGAGATGATGTGGGCACAAAGTTCTATTCCATCTCTCATGTCAAAGGTAACTATGTCTGCATGACTAATACACTTGAATTGTTCTTGAAAGATCTTTATGAAGGTGATTGGCTTCTTATTGGAAGCTATTTGAGTACTCTATCAAAACAGGATGATTGGCCTGAACAAGAATTCAGGAGGATACGCAGGAAAGCATATGGGTACTTTTTGAGGGATGGTTACTTGTCGAAGCATCCTAAACAAAAGGGTGCCACACCACAACAGGTTATATGTAAAAAAGAGACTCAAGTAAAGCTCATGCAAGAGTTTCATGAGAGTCTATGGGCTGGACACAGGTGTGTGTGGGCAACCTTCTCCAAGTTGAAAGAAAAATACTGGTGGAAGGGTATGTATAAAGATGTATCTCAATTTGTAGAGTCATGTGTAACTTGTCAAATGTATTCAAATGTCCGACATCGTGATGGATTGCACCCTACATATCCACTAGCCATGCACTATAAATGGGTTGTGGATCTAGTCACAATGCCTTTAGGACTCTGGCAGATGAGATACTTGGTTCTTTCACAAGAGGACCTAACTAATCAGGTTGAAGGAAGAGAATTAAGAGCTAAAACCACAGAAGCTGTGTGCAAATTCCTTCTTGATGAGGTGATTTGCCGTTATGGTTGTGTGGGAAATATCACTGCAGATAGAGGTGAGCTGGATGCTAAGGAAGCAAGGGAGTTCTTTACCAGATTAGGAATCAAGCTTTCTCTTACCACAGCTTACAACCCTGAAGGCAATGGAAAGAGTGAAAGAGGGCATCCTCCTACCATCAAAGCTTTGGCCAAGGCTTGTGAAGGAAGAGTTGGTGAGTGTCCAAAACTGTTACCATATGCTTTATGGGCTGATCGTACAACACATAGCTCAGTAACTGGCTACATGCCTGCGGAGCTAATGTATGGTCAAAAGCTAGTGATGCCGATTGAAGATACAATTCCCACATGGAATGTACTACCTTGGCAAGAGGGGCTTAGCAGGGAAGATCTCCTTGCACTGCGTATAAGGCAACTAGAGAGAAGACCTAGAGACATTGAAGCTGCAAAAGAACGACTCAAAAATGCAAGGGTGAAAAACAAGGACTACTTTGATAAGCGACATTGACTCAGGAGCAAAGCAATTGACAAAGGTGACTGGGTTTTAGTGTATGATAGTAGCCTTGATAACCAGCACACAGTCATGCATAAGTTCTCAAAAAGATGGCTTGGACCGTATGTTGCAAAGCATATGCATGAAAATGCTACTTACAGCTTGTCTGAACTAGATGGTACAGAAGTAAAGATTCCCATTGCAGGAAAAAGGATCAAAATGTTTAAGAGAAGAGGAGACAATGATCTAGAAGATGTTGATGAGGAAGAAGAGCAAAACACAGGTGAAGATCAAAGTGAACATGAAGCTCTAGAATCATCGAGTGAAGAAGAAAGCAAGGAAGATGCACAAGAGGTCTGATCTTACAAAGAGACAACGTGGCACATACCGGAGGATGTGCAGGTTTAGACGGGGTGGATGTCGTGTTGTGGCACGTATATAGTGGGAACGAGCATTAAACGATTTATCTTGTGACTTTTTGATGCATAAGTATACTTCATATAATACTCATATGCATAAACAAAAGCTTTCTACCATACCTCAGTATTACCTTTGAAGTAATATAAATGTACATTACTATTGGAAAGTACTGCAAGAAAGGTATCAATGATTGTGCCTCTTTTTGTCTGGGGGAAAAGCATTTGTATATTTCTTCTAATATCTCAGCTATACCCTACCATATATAAATTATTTTCTTCTTTTCACATTTATTTAATAATATAACCCTTCAATAAGGCATACCTTCTTGGATACATACAAGAGAGAAGGGCCTACTAGAAGACTTTATGAAAAGGAAGATCCAAAGCTTCTTGGACCATCCCAATTTAAAAATCCCCACCTAAGTGCATGGAGAAAAGACCAAAACCAAGTCAAGCTCTTTTAGTAGGCCAATTTTGACTTTTGAAGCATGTCAATCCGAGTTACAGGTCAAAAGTTACAGGGAAACCAGTGAAAAACCCTCTCACAACTACACTGCAAGAAGAGATGGTAAACAGGTGAATCAAGTGAAAAGAGGTAATCTTGGTCTTTTTCCATAAAATAAGATATTTGGAGGATAAAATACATAAGCATGTGAATGTGACACCTCAAAGATGCCTTGAAGGACAAGACACACAAGTTGGGACCCCCTGTTGGAGCCACACAGAAGATGCCTAGGTGGGGCCCATATACATCATGCACCCACATGAAGCCTCAACGACCAAAAATGCTGAATTTCATGATATTTTGAGTCCTAATATAGCCCATTTTAAGAAATATCCAAAGAACATTTGATTTGGGCTAACTCTTTAGCCTAATCAAGTGATTATGTAAAACATGGCTCCCTCACCTATAAAAAGGGCAATCTTCTCTTCATTGGGGGCAAGTTATGAGTGAGTGAGAATAGCTCAATTCCATAGTGACACACTCATCTTAGTGCCACACTTTATTTTGAATAAAGGGCTGAAGTCTTGCCTCATCTTTTCTCTCCATTAAGGTGGTGGAGATTGCTCTCATGTAAGATATATGTTGCTAGTTTTACTTTCATTTGCATATCTAGTCCAATACTTGTCTCTAACTCTATCTCTATCTCTCATTATCTATCTTTAATACCACCACCACACTTAGATCTATCTCTAATTCTATCTTACTCCTCCTTTGATCTCTCTTGTTGTGTCCTAATTGTTTCATTGGAAGGTATTCAAGCAACAACCTTGTCAATGTAATGAGTACAACCTTCTTGCGGGAAACAATTATGAGCACAAGGTTAGTAACCATATCTTCATCTTCCACAAGCATCTCTCTCTCTTAAGGTTCTCATTCTCTTCCACCAACTCTAGAATCTCCTTGCTACAGGTACTTCTCTCCCCGCAGTATCCTTATTGCCTAAGGGCAACAATAGGGCTTGGGAGAGAAACTCTCTTCTTCTTCTCCTTTCACTTCTTTCACACCTTTATCTTTGAACATACTAAGTATATCATTGATGAATAACCATAATCCACATAGAGGTAATTTCTTTCAATTCCATTCAGTGCAATCTATTAGGGTCAACATTTGGATTAGTCGAAAGATTCACTTTCAGCAACGCATAGTGTTTCTATTTGGTCCTGAAAGGCTCAACGAAATACTTCTCTCACCAGATCCCATCATACTACCTATTATTGACTATGACTTCTCTTTTGATGTGAATGTGGTTATTTTATTATGTATCAAGAGGATTTGTACTCACAACTAATCCCAATCGCTAGACAAAACATATACATTATAGTAAGCATAAAGCTACAGTTCCAAAGAGCAATCTGTAGCTTATTTGGACAACAAAGATTAAATTTCATTAACTCATCCATTTACCGTTTTATCCTACCCATGATATGATATGATCGTAATCTCGATGTTTTCATTTTTGTTTTGTTTTGACTATCTTCCATGAGTTCTCTCCATCACGTGTGTGTTTGTAAGGAAAAGTGAGCGGCTTCTTTGGCTACATTTCTTCTTTAGCTTTAGAAGCTATGTTATCTACATCTTAGCTCTTTCTCATAACCCTTGAGCTTCCTCACAAACTCTCACAGCAAGAGGCTCGGTGCCTTCCTGGCAAGACTGCCTACTTCTTGACACCGTGTACATGATTTTTGTTAAAGATTCTCAAAATGAACCTAATGCTTCGCAAAAGAAAATATAAACAATCAAAAGAAATTAAATTTATCCAATTTTCTCAAGGGGTTCCAAGATGTTTTTATTGATGACATCCCTTGTGAACTACCTCCCAAACGAGGGGATGACGACCATGCAATTGAACTTCTTCCAAGAAGCTCACCGCCTAATAAACCTCCTTATCAAGTTTCCCAAGCTCAACAAGAGGAGATTATGCGGTGAGGCGGTCCGGGGCGGGCAACAAGAGAGGCGACCTCTAAACACCCCTCAAGGCTCCCGTGCTGCTCAATTGGGGCTGGGGCAATCACAAGCACACCACAACAACCAAACCCAAACAAAATAGGGGCACCACCTAGTTAGAGAGCCAACTAGGATGCAAAAGAGGAGAATCCCTTAGCAATACAAGCAAGAAGGAAAGGTACACTATCACTAATTTCAATGCTACAAGTACACACACCAAACACACAAGAAAGAGAGAGATCTTTGTGCAAGAATTTAGCTTCAGTTTTAATGATTGACGTGGGTGTATGAACAGCTTGGAGAAGAGTCAAGAGACACGATTAAGTTTGATGATGTTGCAATCTACTCATTATCTTAGGGTTATGGGAGACCTCTCACCATACAACCCTCTTATAATGTTTTCCCAAGCAACGAAAACAAACACAAGAGCTCTTGAGTCACATACAAGTAGATACTACAAAAGAATCTCAAAATCAAAATGCGTCACCTTCAACCAAACGAGATGAGGTTGCCAAGCGTGAATTGGAGAGACTCAAGAGAGTTTTGACCCGCGATTTGCACCCAACTTATTGATTGATGCGCAAGAGTAGGTACAACTTTGATTGGAAGTTATGAATCACTCACTCCCTTGCAATGTTACAACTAGCTCAAAGAAGCTTTCCTATACACCACATGTAATGGTGCATAGAGAGCTCACTCTCACTCCCCAAAACTAAGATGGTGAATGGCACGCTCAAAGTAGTGAGCAATAGTGTAGGTATCCCTTGCCATTTACAAAGGGAGAAGGGCTCTATTTATAGGTGAGGAGAGCCCTAATTAGGATTATACCTAATCAACATTTTCATAGAAAACCATGTTTATGAAATTTTTTATATGTTCTTATGAGAGTGGGGCTCTCTTGTCTCTTGAGTCACATGGATGTGGGCTCAAGAGGAGAGAATTATTGAGGTGAAATAGAGAAGATTCTAGAGAGGTGAGTGATTTTTTGTGTGAGGTTGCCTATTCCACGGTAGAGTAGAGTAGGTGCAATTTACAAAAAAAAGGTTAGCAGTTAGTGTTAGTAGTTTGAAGTTAGTAGGATGGGGTAAAATTACATGGCTTATGCACTCAAGGTGCATTATATGATTTATACAATGATAAAAAGTAAGAGAAGAATGAGAATATACACAATTTGGTGGAAACCACAAGATGTAAATGAAATTTTCCACCTTCTCCTCCAGTGAATGAAGCGGTCGTAGAACTTTGTCGGTGCAGTTCTTGTGACCATGGGGAAGTTGAATTCTCCACGATCAAACTCCTCCTTTTGCAGGGCTTCAGATTGGTTATTTGCTGATTTTTTCTCTTTTATGAAAGGATGAAGGGGTTATGGTAATATGAATTTGATTCTAGAGAGAGAAATTTAGCTATATGTGTGTAGAGATGATAATCTTTTGAGCTATGGAGTAAGGAGAGATGGAAATGGTGAAGAAGATGAAGTAAGCCATGAAAGTTGCAGGTTTGAGTGAGAGATGGAGAGGAATGAGTGTATGTGTGTGGAAGTGGGAAAGGAGGTGAGAGAAGACTATGGGTTACTTTGTGAGAAAAGTGGGCAGACTAGGGTCCACTAAAAAAATCATAGCTCACCGGTGGTTGCTCCAAAAATCACCAAAATTTTTGAGATGATTATTCAGCTTTTGTTCCACATTTTCTCTTTTGACCACCGCTCCAAATTCGGAGTGGAGATGGGTGTCAAAAATCTCACCAAAAAGCCTGTTTTTTATGCCTGCAAAAGTCTTTTAGTGGTCCCCTTCTTTGTTGAATTTGTACAATGCATCCAAGAGTGAGCCCCTCCTTTGTCATATCATAATACAAAGCATCCAAGTTTCCCTTTACACATGCATGGAGGAGGATTATTGGTGAATAAAGCAATATATACATGGTGGGACTAGTGTATGGACTATTCATGGATTTTAGCTCAATGAGCACATGGTGTTAGAATATTTAGTAAAAAATAAATAAATAAATATGGAGGAATTATGGATATGGAAAGATATCTAAATCATATGATATGGTCCCTCTTTATATTATTTTGGGTGAAAGAGGAAAAGGTATGCAAGTAAATGAAAATAATATAATAAACATGACTAAGAAAGTAGAAATTAATTTTTTTGTTTTCACGAGGGTGAGGGTGAAAATGTGGGGGTGATTTGTATAAAAGAAAAATATGAGGTTAGAGTATGTACACATTGGCAAAAAATACACTTATGGTGCAAGAGGATGAAAGAAGGCATACATAAGTTTAATAAAACACACACCTAGGTATAAATATTTAAATAAAATATCAAAATAATTATAAAAAATCCCTATATTTAGGCCATATATATAATGAAATATTTACACACAAAGAGGCCATAATATACCTTTTTTTAATTATTTTTTTATTTTTTTGGCTCAACTAGCCCAGTGACTAGCTAATTGAGGTTTTTAAGAAAATACGAGAAAAGTCCCCTAACTCACACACGCCTATATACAGTGAAATGGTAGGGATAGCCATAGTGTTTGGGTGAATTTGGTAGGGTGAGGTAGCTCACTATGAAAATTTATAATAGCCGAAAAACGGCTATCATTAGCCCTCCCCCAGGATGATGGTATATTTATGTACCATCATAGAGCATCTTTTCCAAAGAGAGTGCTTCAGAGTCCTTGATGAGATCTTCATTGTTTGGCCCCTCAGAATTTTGGCTGGAGTTACACTCATGCTTCATGTAACAATACTTACATGAGACAGCAGTCTTTGGATAGATCTTTGGTAGATCCTTTGGTAGAAGGCGACTCAAATAGGGCTTCAAGCGATACCCGTTTACCTTCCTAGAGTGCTCTTTCCCATTCAAGTCCATAAGTTGATAGTAACTTGAATTGAAAGCCTTCTTAACTATGTATGGCCCCTGCCATCTAGTTTCAAATTTGGCATCAAAACGATTATCGAGTCGATTGTCATACCTTAACACAAGATCTCCTTCATTGATGCCTTTGTCCTTTAGTTTCTTGTCGAGCTTTTCTTTCTCTTGTGTGGCTTTCCTCTTGTAGCACTCGTAAGCTGCTTCTCTTTTCCATTCAAGCTCCACTAACGTAAGAAGTCGATCCACCCATGCTTCTTGATCATTTTGTGCTGCTTTGCCATGAAGTCGCATTGTTGGAATGTTGAGCTCAATTGGTTGTAAAGCCTCTTGACCATAGACCAAGTGAAATGGTGTGAGCTCCGTGGCTTCCCTATATGTGGTTCGATATGCCCACAAGGCACCATCTAAGAAGTCATCCCATAACTTTGTTTTGTTTTGCACCATCTTTCTAATGATGCCTGCAATGACACCGTTAGCCTTCTCCACCAAACCATTTGACTGTGGGTAGTATGGAGTGCTATGACGATGTAGAATGTGAAGCTCTTCACAAACTTCTGTGAGTAAACCCTTCTTGAACCCTGGACCATTATCCGAAACAATCTCTAGAGGTGTGCCAAATCTGCAACAAATATTAGTGTAGACAAACCTGCTCACTGTTTTCCCATTTACCCTTGCCACACTTTGTGCTTCCACCCACCTAGTCATATAGTCCACAGCCACTAGAATGTAGAGTTTACCATTCTTTGTTCTAGGCTGAGGACCCATAGCATCAATGCCCCATTTTTCAAAGGGTCCATTTGCAAGCACTATTTGCCTCGGGCCATGCACCAACCTTCTATTTCCATTTATCTGACAATTGTGACAGCTTTTACACCAATGTTGAATATCCACATGCAAGCTTGGCCAAACATACCCCGCAAGAAAAATCTTCTTCACAGTTAATTCTTGGGCAAAATGACCACCACATGCTTCTTCATGCAAACCTTTTAGAATGGCTGGAATTTCCTCGATAGTTGGTACTCTTCTGCACACTTGATCCTTCCCTCTTTGATAGAGGGAACCTTCTAGGAAGAGATAGAAACTTGCCTTCTTCATGAGTCTCTTCTTCTGAGCTTTAGTGAAGTCTTGTGGAAACTCACCCTCCAAGATGTAGCCAATAATGGGAGCCAATGACTCCAACCCCTGGTATCTTGGTTGCTTGACAAGTGCTGCCACCATGATGACATGTACTTCTTTCTCAACACATGTAACTGCTTGTTGTGCAAGTAAATCGGCATCTTCATTTTGTTTCCTAGGAATATGATAAAGTTGCACTTCTTCAAACTCATTAAACAACCTATGAATGGCATGAACCTTTGTCCTGAGGCTTTCATTCTTGCATGCCCAAATGCCTAAAATCTGTTTAAAAATGAGAAGTGCATCTCCCTTTACCATGAGACGTTGTATCCCTTGGCCAATGCACATCTTCAAACCATGAAGTAGTGTGTCGTATTCTGCTTCATTGTTGCTAGTTGAACCTGGTAGATTGACCTTCTCTTTCATGACCACCTCTCCACTTGGGTTGAGCAATACTAGCCCTCCCCCTGATTTTCCTGTGACTCGTCGAAAAGCTCCATCAAAGAACAGGGTAAAAGCATTAGGAATACTTTTAGGTGGTGGCAATGGTAGGGTCTTTACTTCAGGCACCTTAATCTCCTTCTCATGTACCCTATAAGTAAGGATCCCTGCCAATTGTGCACGCACACTATCTTCTACCTTGAAAGAGTATTGGAACTCTCGCAATTCCATAATCCACTTTGAGATCCTAATGCTAAGATTCATTTGAGATGACACCCAAGGAAACAAATTTTCTGCAGTGAGAATTACAAAAGGTTTTGGTAGCAGGTAGGATCTAAACTTTCTCACCGCAAACATGAGAGAAATCATCATGAGTTCTGCTTTTGTGCTCTCCAAAGTATTCATGACCCTACTAGCAAAGTAGATGGGTCGCATCCTGGTACTGTGGGGATCTTGTTGTAGCAACACAGCACCAATTGTTTCCCTTCCAACACTAGAGCTAACAAAGAATGTGTACTCCCAACAAGAAGGCATGAGTGTTGGTAGCTCTGACAAAATGAATTTAATGTTACAAAAGTACTCTTCAAGCTCATCAGACCATGCAAATTCTACTTGTTGTGTCAACTTTTGCAAAGGATGAAGCAACTCCGAAGCTAAGTGAATAAAGCATGACATATACTTCACCTTTTGAATGAATGAGATGACCTCTTTGAGATTCTTGGGTGATGGGAGCTCAATAAGAGCCTTTGCCTTTGAAGGATCCACCTCAATGCCTTTATAGGAAACCTTGTGACCAAGCAAGATCACTTCATCCTCACCTATGTGACACTTGTCGGGGTTGAGTTGACCTCCCATGTCGTAGAGCTTCTTTAAACCTTCTTCTACCCTTTGTAGATGCAATGATTTTGAGCTATAAATGCAAAAATCATCAATAAAAACCCTAATGGACTTTCCAAAGAATTCTTGAAACACCATGTTCATGAAGCGTTGGAAAATTGCAGGAGCATTTGTCAGGCCAAATGGCATGACTCTAAAAGCATAACAACCCCAAGGAGTGATGAAGGTTGTTTTCAATTGGTCCTCCAATGCAATCCCTATTTGAAAGTAACCTGAGTAGCCATCACACACAGTGTACTTCTCATGACCAGCTACCCCATTCAGTATCTCATCCTGAAATGGGAGGGGAAAGTGATCTCTTTTTGTTGCCTCATTGAGTGGACGGTAATCCACACACACCCTCCACTTGCCATTTTTCTTAGGAGTGACAACAACGGGAGAGACCCACTCTTAATTCTCCACTGGATAAATGAAACCTGCTGCTAGAAGCTTTCTTACCTCCTTGAGTAAAGCCTACTCCTTGATGACTCCTAGCCTTCGTAGCTTCTGAGCCTTAGGTGTGGCCTCTGGCTTCAACTCAATTTTGTGTTGAACAGCATCTAATCCACGCACATCGGTGTAGTCTTTAGCAAAAAGCTTAGGAAATTTCCTTAACACACCTTTGAACTCCTCTCTTTCATCCTTTGTAAGTGTTGTAGACAACATACCTTCTAACATTCCTTCATCTTCCACATTTTGGTTCTCTTGGGAACCTACCTCCTCCAAACCTTGACAAGAGGTCTCTTGGTTGGTTGGCTTAAACCTTACCCCCATGACTTCGATGGAAGACTCCTCTTCAGTAATGTTGCCGCTACTTTCTTCTTCTGAAGTGTTATCAGTCCAATCTTCTTCCGTCTCACTTTGAGATGATTCTTCATGGAGCTCCTCTTGCCGTTGCTCCTTCATGTCAAAGACAACCTTCTTATGATTGTCGTTCCTGCAAATTAATTTTCCACTCTCCCAATCCTGCAAAGCTCGCATTTTCGTTAGCCATGGTCTTCCTAGGATAAATGGATAACCACTTCCCTTGGTCGACATGACATAAAAATCCACCGCCTTCTTAATGCCAAAGGCCTCTACAAAGACATTTTTACAAATGCCTACACACCTAGCCCTGCTATTGTTTGCCATCTTGACTTTGATTTCAGGTGTCTCATGGATGTGCATGCCTAGTCTTTGCATGAGTCCCTCTGTCATGATGCAAATTTGTGCACCCCCATCCACTAGACCTTTCCTAACCAATCTCCCTTTTATGTAACAATCTAACATAGGTGTAATGTCCTCATTCATTTCAGCTTGTGAAATTTTTACAAGAGACACACTCTCTTTGACCTTTCTCCTCGTGCTAACTGCCTTTGTTAAATCCCTCCTAACTTGTGGACATAATGCAAGAAACTGAGGCCATGAGATATCAGGACCCTTACCTCTCATGTCTTCCAACAGGTTGTATGGAGCCATACCATGTCCAAGAGGGAAGTCTTGGAGGTTGATACGACGTCGAGTCCTCTTACCTTGGTCTCCTTTGCCTTCTTTTCTCGTCCATGGTCACTTTGTGATGTAACTCCTTCTTTCTCCTTACCTTTCCCTCGGGCACGCTTAATGCCATTTGCTTCCATGTCAACCTCTCTTGAATTTGTCACCTCTACCACATGCATATTTGGGTCTGGCAAAGGTGGAATTCCTTACACTCCTTATGGAGCTGGTCTTGCTCCATTTGGCCTTTGTAGAAGCCATGGTTGTTGACTAGTTCGTTCACCTGCATTCATCACTGGGTAATTCAAGTTAGGTCTCCCTGGCTCCCCACGGGGCCAAGGACAATTATACATCCCATGTCCAGACTCACCGCAATTCCAACATTGCAAGACTCTCCTAGGTCGTGAATCTCGCTCTTCAGACTTCTTTGCTTGTCCCTTTGGACCTACAACTTGTGCAAGGTGAATTGATGGGCTGCTTAAAGATTCATTTAACTTCTCAATCACTTCCGCCGTTACCTCAGGAAGCTCCCTAGATGTTGATGCTTGTGACTTACCTTTGGGTCTAAGACCTTCTATTGGAACCTCCCCCCTTAAGCACTTGAGTTTCCTATATTTCTCAGCATCCCTAGTTTCAGCTGCATCAAAGGTAGTAGGTGCACCCGCCTCAATTTTTACCTTAAGGTCAGGAAAGAGTCCGGCTATGAACCTCTCCTTCTTTAGGAACTCTGCACCATCACCAGGGTTAGCAACATTTCTCACCCACACAGCCCAAAGACGTAGAAACTCTGCTTGTACAAGTAGTAGTCATCTAAGTCTTTTTGCTTATGAGAAACAATGTCTTGCCATAGTTTTTGAGTGTTTTGGGGATCAAAGAAGTATTTCTTGAAACGATTCAAAACTTATGTGTAATTCCCCTTAACTTCCTTAGGCAAAGAGTCAAACCAAGTGCTAGCATCTTTACTAAGGACCACCTCAAACATTTCTATACGTTCTTGATCAGTTACTATCCTCTTGATACGGCAAGACATCTTGAAATTCGCCAAAAATAATTATGCATCCTCTCCAGGCTCTCCAAAGAAAAGAGGATATCTAGACATTTGGCGTTGGCTCTCCATTGAATTGATTCCAAAGTGACATACGTTTTTGTTTTTTTCAATAATATTTTCTAAATTGCAATCTATTCTACAACAAAATAAAAATATTCACATCAAATGACCTATGATAATCAATAAGAGGTAGGATGACAGGGTTTGGTGACGCGAGAATTTCTCCTACTCTTTGGGCACCAAACATGAACACCATACGTGTTGAAAATGAATTTTTCTACTAATTGCAATGTTTACTCTAATGTGTGAAGTGAAATGGAAGGGGAAAACCTCTATTCCTGGGCCATTATCCATGGTCTATGCATGCCTTAATTCTTAAAACAAAACAAAAATATAGATGTCCAGACTAAGGTTGTACCTAATGAGAGGCAAAATAAAAGGATTCACTGAAGCGTTTATTTCAGCCAACCTACGAGGGCCCAAAATTCTACGAATTATTTGTTGAAATTGTAACTTAGTACTAACAATTATGTGCACCTTTTTCCTTGCAATGGGAATAAAAGGATCATACAAATTCTCGTGATTCATGCAAGCTACTTGATTATGCTGAAGGTTCAGCCTACACAAAACATACACAAGCCGTCCTCAGTGGGGGCACCAAAATTGAGGCGGTCCGGGGCGGGCAACAAGAGAGGCGACCTCTAAACACCCCTCAAGGCTCCCGTGCTGATCAATTGGGACTGGGGCAATCACAAGCACAACACAACAACCAAACCCAAACAAGATAGGGGCACCACCTAGTTAGAGAGCGAACTAGGACGCAAAAGAGGAGAATCCCTTAACAATACAAGCAAGAAGTAAGGGTACACTATCACTAATTTCAATGCTACAAGTACACACACCAAACACACAAGAAAGAGAGAGATCTTTGTGCAAGAATTTAGCTTCAGTTTTAATGATTGACGTGGGTGTATGAACAGCTTCGAGGAGAGTCAAGAGACACGATTAAGTTTGATGATGTTGCAATCTACTCATTATCTTAGGGTTATGGGAGACCTCTCACCATACAACCCTCTTATAATGTTTTCCCAAGCAACGAAAACAAACACAAGAGCTCTTGAGTCACATACAAGTAGATACTACAAAAGAATCTCAAAATGAAAACGTGTCACCTTCAACCAAACGAGATGAGGTTGCCAAGAGTGAATTGGAGAGACTCAAGAGAGTTTTGACCCGCGATTTGCACCCAACTTATTGATTGATGCACAAGAGTAGGTACAAATTTGATTGGAAGTTATGAATCACTCACTCCCTTGCAATGTTACAACTAGCTCAAAGAAGCTTTCCTATACACCACATGTAATGGTGCATAGAGAGCTCACTCTCACTCCCTAAAACTAAGATGGTGAATGGCACGCTCAAAGTAGTGAACAATAGTGTAGGTATCTCTTGCCATTTACAAAGGGAGAAGGGCTCTATTTATAGGTGAGGAGAGCCCTAATTAGGATTATACCTAATCAACATTTTCATAGAAAACCATGTTTATGAAATTTTTTATATGTTCTTATGAGAGTGGGGCTCTCTTGTCTCTTGAGTCACTGGATGTGGGCTCAAGAGGAGAGAATTATTGAGGTGCAATAGAGAAGATTCTAGAGAGGTGAGTGATTTTTTGTGTGAGGTTGCCTACTCCATGGTAGAGTAAAGTGGGTGCAATTTACAAAAAAAAGGTTAGCAGTTAGTGTTAGTAGTTTGAAGTTAGTAGGATGGGGTAAAATTACATGGCTTATGCACTCAAGGTGCATTATATGATTCATGCAATGATAAAAAGTAAGAGAAGAATGAGAATATACACAATTTGGTGGAAACCACAAGATGTAAATGAAATTTTCCACCTTCCCCTCCAGTGAATGAAGCGGTCGTAGAACTTTGTCGGGGCAGTTCTTGTGACCATGGGGAAGTTGAATTCTCCATGATCAAACTCCTCCTTTTGCAGGGCTTGAGATTGGTTATTTGTTGATTTTTTCTCTTTTATGAAAGGATGAAGGGGTTATGGTAATATGAATTTGATTCTAGAGAGAGAAATTGAGCTATATGTGTGTAGAGATGATAATCTTTTGAGCTATGGAGTAAGGAGAGATGGAAATGGTGAAGAAGATGAAGTAAGCCATGAAAGTTGCAGGTTTGAGTGAGAGATGGAGAGGAATGAGTGTATGTGTGTGGAAGTGGGAAAGGAGGTGAGAGAAGACTATGGGTTACTTTGTGAGAAAAGTGGGCAGACTAGGGTCCACTCAAAAAATCATAGCTCACCGGTGGTTGCTCCAAAAATCACCAAAATGTTTGAGGTGATTATTCAGCTTTTGTTCCACATTTTCTCTTTTGACCACCGCTCCAAATTTGGAGTGGAGATGGGTGTCAAAAATCTCACCAAAAAGCCTGTTTTTTATGCCTGCAAAAGTCTTTTAGTGGTCCCCTTCTTTGTTGAATTTGTACAATGCATCCAAGAGTGATCCCCTCCTTTGTCATATCATAATACAAAGCATCCAAGTTTCCCTTTACACATGCATGGAGGAGGATTATTGGTGAATAAAGCAATATATACATGGTGGGACTAGTGTATGGACTATTCATGGATTTTAGCTCAATGAGCACATGGTGTTAGAATATTGAGTAAAAAATAAATAAATAAATATGGAGGAATTATGGATATGGAAAGATATCTAAATCATATGATATGGTCCCTCTTTGTATTATTTTGGGTGAAAGAGGAAAAGGTATGCAAGTAAATGAAAATAATATAATAAACATGACTAAGAAAGTAGAAATCAATTTTTTTGTTTTCACGAGGGTGAGGGTGAAAATGTGGGGGTGATTTGTATAAAAGAAAAATATGAGGTTAGAGTATGTACACATTGGCAAAAAATACACTTATGGTGCAAGAGGATGAAAGAAGGCATACATAAGTTTAATAAAACACACACCTAGGTATAAATATTTAAATAAAATATCAAAATAATTATAAAAAATCCCTATATTTAGGCCATATATATAATGAAATATTTACACACAAAGAGGCCATAATATACCTTTTTTTAATAATTTTTTTTTTTTTGGCTCAACTAGCCCAATGACTAGCTAATTTGAGGGTTTTTAAGAAAATACGAGAAAAGTCCCCTGACTCACACACGCCTATATACAGTGAAATGGTAGAGATAGCCATAGTGTTTGGGTGAATTTGGTAGGGTGAGGTAGCTCACTATGTCAATTTATAATAGCCGAAAAACGGCTATCAGCGGCAAGTGCATGACTTGGTTGAGAAAGGCATGGTTAGGCCTAGCTCATCTCCATTTTGTTTACCAGTGTTATTAGTGCAAAAGAAAGATGGCATATATCGTATGTGTGTCGACTATAGAGCACTAAATATGATCACTATCAAGAATAGGTTTCCCATTTCATGGGTAGAAGACTTATTTGATAAGCTACAGGGGTTGACCTACTTCAATAGGATTGACCTAAAAAGTGGCTACCACCAAATAAGGATAGTTGATCAAGACATTGTAAAGACCGCATTTTGCACTATGTTTGGTCTTTACGAGAACATTGTCTGATGTCATGCCTTTTGGCTTGACCAATGCACCAGCCACATTTAATTGCTTGATGAAGAAGCTATTAAAGCCTCACCAAACCTTTACAGGAGTGTTCTTTGATGATATAATCATCTACTCTAATTCATTAGACAAACACCAGCAACATCTCCAGGTAATATTTCAAGTTCTACGAGAGAATAAAATTTATATTACTCGAAAGAAAAGTGATTTTTTCTTACAAGAGATTTAATATTTAGGTCAAATTATCTCTCAAGATGGCATCCAAATGGATCCATCAAAACTAGAGGTAATAAAAAGATGGCCTAATCCAAGGAATTTGCATGAACTAAGAAGCTTTATAGGTATGTGTGCATATTATAGACGCTTCATAGAAAAGTTCTCACAAATCGCGGGACCATTACATGACCTAACAAACAAAAATGCTAGGTATATATGGTCCACCAAGGAGAACAATGCTTTCAAAAAGATTAAAGAGAAGCTTATCTCTCAACCTGTGCTTACATTGCTGGATCTTTCAAAGCCATTTGAGGTCCAATGTGATGCTTGTGGTGATTGCCTTGGAGCTGTTTTGCTCCAAGAAGGGCATGCCATAGTCTATGAAAGTCGAAGGCTCGACCCTATTGAGTAAGATCTAGGCATATATGAGAATGAACTCTTAGCAGTTCTACATGTTCTAGACTCGTGGAAACACTATTTATTGGGGACTCCTTTCATTCTGTGAACGGATCACCAAAGCCTTAAGTACTTCATGACGCAGACCAAGCTCTCCGACAAACAAATGAGGTGGGAACATTTCTTTTCGCAATTTCATTTTCATATTGCTCACATTGCTGGCAAGAATAATCAAGTGGCCGATGCACTCTCAAGACGACTGAGAGTGAATGCGGTATCCATAGCAACTCACAATGATCTATCTTCTATAATAGATGAGTACGCTATCGATCCTGATTTTAGAGATGTGATTTCAGCCCTTGCACTAGGGAAGAAGGAAGAACCATTTATCCTACAAGATGTTATCTTCTCTATGGCAATAGACTATGTGTTACTAACTCACTACATGAGAAAGTAATGTATGAATCTCATGCTCCTCCTTATGCGGGGCATAGAGGGATTTAGTCTACCCTAAAAGGGATAGAAACATACTTCTATTGGCCTACCACGAAAGACAACATACAAGAGTATGTTTCAAAATGTGTGGTATGCCAAAAGACAAAGTTTGATAGAGGGAAGCAACTTGGAATGCTTCAACCTTTGCCAATCCCTAATTCACCATGGGAGAGCATATCTATGGATTTTATCTTTGGATTGCCCAAGACTATCCATGGAAATATAGGAATATGGACGATAGTAGACATGTTTAGCAAACAAGCACATTTCATACCTCTCAAAAAGACTATCAAGGGCCATCAAATGGCAACCCTCTTTACATCACAAATATTCAAATACCATGGCTTGCCAATGTCTATAGTGTCGGATAGAGATCCTAGAATGACCAGTAATTTTTGGAAAGGTCTCTTTGAGAATTTAGGTACAAGGCTGGCCTATCATCCCCAAACGGATGGCCAAAGTGAAATAGCTAACCTAACAATTCTTGATCTACTAAAAGCTTATGTCACAGAAGTAGATCAAAAGTCCCAATGGGAGAAGTACTTACCTTTAGTGGAGTATGCTTACAATAACACTGTATATACTTCCACAGGAAAAGCACCCTTTGAGGTGATAGAGGGAAGATCAAAAAGTCCCCTGCTACTCAAGGTACATGGAAAGATCTTTGCTGCAGATGAATATAGCCAAGAACTGCAAGAATCTTTTCAAAAGATTAAGGATGCTATATCCATCTCTCAGTAAAGGCAAAAGGTTGCTATTGATAAGCAAAAAAGAGCCCTATCCTTTAAACAAAATGATTGGGTCTTGCTTAAGTTTCCCAAGGCTCGATTAAGGCACACAACAGGCAAGAATCCTACGGGACACCAAAAGTACTATGCTAACTTAGCAAAAAGGTACTATGGTCCCTTTTAGATTCTTAGGCCAATCAATGAGATGGCCTATCAACTTAAGTTGCCCAGCCATTGTCTCATACACTGCTTTCCACGTGAGCCTACTAAAGCCTTACAAAAGAGAGCCACCTCAAGAAGCAATTATTGAAGACCCATCGGAGATTGAGCACCAAGCAGGTGATGTAGCCCGAGTCCATTCTCCGACACAAAGACAAGGTATTAGGAGGTGGTAAGACTATCCGATGATATCTTATCAATTTTAAAAATTATCCTTTTGAAGATGCTAGATGGATGCAAGGCATACAATTAAAGGATAACCTAAACCTTGTCAATGCTTACGATGATTCCCTAGAGTAAGCAAATGTAATTATGTATAAATGAACAAATTTTTTGTCTTATAAGACTCTCTTTTTCTTTATTGTGAGCACATGTTAATAAGTATGCATGCTTAGGATCAGAGAGAAACACACACACACACACACACACACACACACACACACACACACACACACACACACACACACACTCCCAAGCTCTCCCCAAAGGGAAGAATGGACACATGGTAGGCTCCTAGGCCAGTTGCCCCCAATTTCCCCTCAAATCCTATTGGATGGCCATAGAGGTGGACCAATGAGAAATAGCTAGAGTAAAATTAGTCTAATTAATTTTAAAATGCTTGATAAAAGAACCAATAGAAATTAAGCTCCCCAGAAGGCTACTGGAAAGTATTAAACAGCCCAATGGCTTGCCTGATTCCTATTGGCCAAAAGACTAAAAGGTCCAATGAGAGTTTAATAAATTATTTTAATTACCTAAAGCTCTCACAAAAGGGGAAAGGGAGACACATGTCACAAGACTATCAATTATGCTTCTAATTTGTGATTGGCTAAGCTTTGCAGGGGACAATGGGAAGACATCATGAGTAATTTGCAAGAGGGGTCGACCAAGAAGAGAGAGAGGGCTGAATTTTTGTCTAACACTTTGCTACACACACACACACACACACACACACACACACACACACACACACACACACATACAACTCATGTATGCAAGAAGAACTCCATCTCGTCCTCCAAGCATTGGGAAGTTGAGGCCTACACCAGCAACTCTTGGCTTTGGAATGCAAATCCAACCAAGAGCCAAGCTTCAATGGCATGCTCATCTCCTCTACCATGCTAAGTACTAAGCTAGGCTATGCTATTAGAGTGACTATGTGAGGATAAGACTTCTTTCTTGTAAGATACATCTTCTTCCTCTCAATCTATCCTCAATCCTTGCTAGCTCTCACCATTTTTGAAGGTGTGTGAGGTCTTGGGACTGAGGCTAGGGACACTAGGTGTGTTTTTCAAGCATCTTCATTGCACCAACGAGTTTTGTCAAGGAACACAAGACTTGTATTGTACAAAAGTCTCCTTTGATGAGAGAAGCTATAATACAAAGCCTTTATGGAGGGGGGACCGGGGCTCCATGTAAATCCGGTCCTCAACTGTTGTCAATTGTTCTATTTCTCTCTCTTTTCAAGTATTGCCAATACCAAATTAGCTAGGTGTAAATTACTATGTTTCTTTCTCAAATTAAGTACTCTCTCTATGCTCCTTAGGAACTTGTTCTTAATGAAATGCTCACTATGTTATCAATTTCCGCTACACACAAGTTACTAGTGCATTAAATGTTACAAGATACTAGTACAATGGACATACGACACCCATCATTTCACACTTCCACCATAGCACTAGCTACTCTATCAAGGACGTGCTCGGTTATGGATGTTTTAAAACATAATTTTTTATTGTTTATTCGCAGGCAAAGTGTCATACTTAAGTCACTCTAGTACAGCCATGACTGCATATACGCTAGGTGGGTCTAGATGTGAATTATGGTATCTCTCTCTACGACAATGTGGTACAAGTACACTGTTGTACGCTTATAGGATAAGCTACCACACAACCATTGTTTTCACAAAGGCATACGTAGGGGGCATTCAATAGAGTAGAATACGGGATTTTCCTCGGCCCAGCATTCTCTCTCTCCCCTTCCTAATTCTCTGCGGAAAAGGTGAAATAGGCATGATTTTATGAAAATCTTTCTATGTTGATATGGGGCTAAGAGTCCCCTATTTTGTAATGGCTAAGAGCCATCTGTTTGTTGTAATGGAATTTGCCTATTCAATTTGAGAATAGCGGAATTTTAATGAGAGTACTTTCAAGAAATGATTTTGTGAGCATAGCGAGTAGACATAATTGAAGATAGCAACATAATCATAGCAATTAGTTAACTTGGCATAGACAATACTTTTGCAAGAGAGAGAGTTTAGAGAGCATGACAACAATTGAGGACCGGATTTATGTGGAGCCGGTCCCCCCTCCAATAGGCATTTGTATTATGATTTCTCCCATAAAGAGAGACTTGTTACAATACAGTCTTTGTGTTCCTTGTGACCTAGGTGATGCCATGAAGATGGAAGGCTTCATGCACCACAAACATAACATAAACTTGAAGAAAGCTTTAACTATCCCAAGCCTCAGTCCCAAGACCTCAAACACCTTCGAAGGTGGAGAGAGCTAGCAGGGAATGAGGGTAGGGAAGAGGAAGAAGAAACATTTCGTAGGAGAAAGAATTAGTTCCTCACTTATCATACTCTTGTTGCTAGCATACATAATAGCATAGTAATGAAGAAGAAGGAGATGGCAAGCTTAAGCATTGAAGCATGGCTCTTGGTTGGATTTGCACTCCATAGCCAAGAGTGTTGGTGTAGGCTCTCAACCTCTACTTGCTTGGAGAGGGAGCTCTTGCACTTTGCATAGCACACCATGAGAGTGATTGTGAGTGTGTGTGGGTGAGTATACCCCCTAGGCACCCCCCTAGCTTGCTTGGGTCGACCCCCCCTTGTAGCTCATGCCTGAAGCTCATTGGACCCCTCCAGGCCTAGCCAATCACAAGCAGGAGCCATTACAAGCAACATGGGTAGCCTTGGGACAAGTGTCCCCCTTTCCCCTTTGAGAGAGAGGACTTGATAAATGCTAAAACAATTAGATAATTCATGTAATTTATCATTGGACCCCTTTGAAGCTTAGCCAATAGGCTTCAAGCAACACATGAAGGTAACATGGGTAGGGGCCTGACATGTGTCCTTGCTGCCTCTTCAAGTTGGGGCTTCCCTTGTGTGTGTGAGTGGGTGTTCTCTCTCTAGCTCCTAGGAAAAGGGCTCGCCCCCCCTCTTGTAGGAATGATTTTGACTTTAGGTGATCAAGCACCTTACTCATCAAGCATGACAAAGCACTTGAACTAGGGGGTGTTCCCACAAGCATCTCAGGCAAGCTTCTCAAGGCACCTCAAGTACCTTAATCATGCAGCAAGTCAAGCACCTCAAGCATGGAGCCAGTCAAGCACCTCAAGCATCTTAATCAAGCACCTCAAGCATGAAAAACACCTCAAGCATGACAAGCACCTCAAGCAGGACAAGCACCTCGAGCTTGGGCCGGGTTCCCACCTCAAGCTCAGCCCTAGCTTGCTTAAGGTCAAAAGGACTTTTACACACATTTATTGGAGGTCTTCAATGAAGCTAACCCTAAGGTCTTATGCTCCATTGGTTAGCCTTGCTCTTTGATAGACCATCTCCCTTTTGGGCCCCTTTACATTGGCCCCGTGTTGAGATAGATCTAAAAGCACATACCTATATCTTAACACTTGTTCCCGTTTATTCTCCCACATTAAGTGATCAATTTAATATGAGAAAATCATTTGGGTTAGTTAGATATTAGATTTTATGACATTTTACCTCTCTCTTGAAATCATAGTCGTCCTCGACTATGAGGTAGAAGAGATAAAGTCTTAGTCATTAGTCAATCGTACTTAGCGGGTAAAGGATCCCTTTTTACCCTACGACATCTTTCCAAGATGGATGACTAATCCATTTGGTGCTTGGGAGACATAGCTGCCGCAAGCATGTCTGCTCTTTAGTCCATTTCATTCTCCCAAAGTAGAGTGACAAATTCTACTTGGTGTTTGAGAGACGTCGTCATTACAAACATGATTCTAAGCATGCATACTAGTTAAATTTGTGCACAATTAAAAAGAGGACTAGTCATATAAGACAAAAACATGAGTTATTTAAAAGAAATTTGTACATTTGCTTACTCTAATGTAGCATTGTAAGCATTGACAAGGTTCATACTACCCTTAAGTTGTACTCCTTGCATCCATTTAGCATCTTCAAAAGGATAATTTTTGAACTTAATAAGATACCGTCGGATAATCTTACCATGTCGTAGTACCTTGTCTTCATGCCGAAGGATAGCTTCGGGTTGTAGCACCTCTTCTTGGTCTTCAACTTCGGGAGGGTCTTCAATAATTGGTTCAATTGGTGGCTCTCCTTTGTAGGGCTTAAGTAAGCTTACATGAAAGGCATTGTGTATAAGCCAATGGTTGGGCAACTTGAGTTGATAAGCCGTCTCATTGATAGGCTTCAAGATTTGGAAAGGACCATAGTATCTTTTTGCTAGTTTAGCATAATACTTTTGATGGCCCGTAGGATTTTTGCCCGTCGTTTGCCTTAATCGAGCCTTAGGAAACTTGAGTAAGACCCAATCATTTTCTTTGAACATTAAGGCTCTTCTGTGCTTATCAGCAGCAGCTTTTTGCCTTTGTTGAGAGATGGTTATAGCCTCCCTAATCTTTTGAAAAGATTCTTGTAGGTCACGGCTATACTCATCGGCGGCGAAGATCTTCCCATGTACTTTCAGTAGCAAGGGACTTTTAGGTCTTCCTTCTATGATCTCGAAAGGTGCTTTGCCCGTAGAAGTATGTACAGTATTATTGTAGGCATACTCTACTAGCGGTAAATACTTTTCCCATTGTGAGCGTTGATCTACTTCGGTAACATAAGTCTTGAGTAGATCGAGTATCGTAAGATTGGCTATCTCACTTTGGCCATCCGTTTGTGGGTGATAGGCCGAAGAGAAATTCAATCTTGTTCCTAGATTTTCAAAGAGACCTTTCCAGAAATTACTGGTCATTCTAGGATCTCTATCTGACACGATGGATGTGGGTAATCCATGGTGTTTGAAAATCTGAGATATGAAGAGAGTTGCCATTTGATGTGCCTTAATAGTCTTTTTGACAGGAATAAAATGTGCTTGCTTACTAAACCTGTCGACTATTGTCCATATTCCTGTATTCCCATGGATAGACTTGGGTAATCCAAAGATGAAATCCATGGATATACTCTCCCATGGTGAATTTGGAATAGGCAATGGCTAGAGTAATCCAGGTTGCTTCCCTCTATCATACTTGGTCTTTTGGCATACTACACATTTTGAAACATACTCTTGTATGTCCACTTTCATGGTAGGCCAATAGAAATACGTCTCTACTCCTCGGAGAGTAGGTTGAATACCTCTATGCCCTGCATATGGAGGAGCATGGGATTCATACATAACCTTCTCACGAAGGGAATGGGTAACACATAGCCTATTTCCGTGGAGAAGATAACCATCCTGCAAGGTGAATGGTTCCTCTTTCTTCCCCAAAGCAAGGGCTGACATTATGTCTCTAAAGTCAGGGTCAGTAGCATACTCATCTATCATAGAGGATAGGTCATTGTGAGTAGCTATAGACACCGCATTAACTTTTGGTCGTCGTGAAAGTGCATCGGCAACTTGATTGTGCTTACCAGCTATGTGAGCAATATGGAAATTAAATTGCGAAAGAAAATTTGCCCACCTCATTTGTTTGTCGGAAAGCTTGGTTTGCGTCATGAAATACTTGAGACTTTGGTGGTCGGTTCGTAGGATAAATGGAGTCCCCAATAGGTAGTGCTTCCATGTGTCTAGGGCATGTAGAACAGCTAAAAGCTCTTTCTCATAAATGCCCAAGACTCGTTCATCACCATTGAGCCTTCGGCTCTCATATGCTATGGCATGCCCTTCTTGAAGCAAAACTGCTCCAAGGCAATCACCACAAGCATCACATTGGACCTCAAATGGCTTTGAGAGATCCGGAAGCACGAGGACTGGTTGGGAAGTAAGCTTCTCTTTGAGTTTTTGAAAAGCATTTTGCTCCTTAGCAGACCATACAAACTTAACGTTCTTCTTGGTTAAGTCGTGTAGTGGTCCTGCTACTTGAGAGAATTTTGCTATGAAGCGTCTATAGTATGCACACATACCAATAAAGCTTCTTAGCTCATGTAGATTCCTTGGGTTAGGCCATGATTTTATTACCTCTAACTTTGATGGATCCATACGAATACCATCGTGAGAGATAATATGGCCTAGATATTGAATCTCTTGAAGGAAGAATTCACTTTTCTTTTGGTTGAGAAAAAGTTTGTTCTCCCTCAAGGCTTGAAAAATCACTTGGAGATGTTGCTTATGTTCCTCCAAAGACTTGGAGTAGATGATGATATCATCAAAGAACACTCCAGTGAATTTTCGATATGGTCTAAAAATTTTCCCCATCAAACGATTGAACGTAGCTGGTGCATTAGTCAAACCAAAAGGCATGACTAGATATTCATAAAGACCAAATGTTGTGCGAAACGCGGTCTTTAAGATATCCTCATCCACTATCCTTATTTGATGATAGCCACTCTTAAGGTCAATCCTACTGAAGTAGGTAGAGACTTGTAGCTTATCAAACAGATCTTCTACCCGAGGTACGGGAAATCTGTTTTTGATATTGATATGGTTTAGTGCTCGATAGTCCACACACATACGGTATGTACCATCTTTCTTTTGCACTAAAAGGACTGGAGAACAAAAGGGAGAGGAACTAGGCCTCACCATCCCTTTTTCTACCAGCTCTTGTACTTGCCTCATGATCTCCTCTTGTTGAGCTTGTGAGACTCGATAAGGAGGTTTGTTAGGCGGTGAGCTTCCTGGAAGGAGCTCAATACGATGGTCATCATCCCCTCGTTTTGGAGGTAGGTCCATAGGGATATCATCGATGAACACATCTTGGAATCCTTTTAGAAAAGTAGACAAGTCTAACTCTTCTTGATTCCTATCATTTTCATTTGATGAAACATTATTAGCTTTTAGAGACTCTTTGACATAAATCATGTACGCAGAAACTGAGCTCTTCATTGATTTATCAAAAGAAAGAGGATTTACAAGTGGAATAGTGCGACCACGCTCACTAGCATCTATATACATGTTCTTTCCCCTGTAGGTGAAGTAAATTCTTCGTTCAGGGAACTTCATGTTGGCAGCCATGCGATCAAACCATGGTGCCCCTAGGATAACATCCTGATGTTGGAGGGGAGAGATGAAGAAGTCTTCTTTGTCGACATAGCTTTGGACATGAAGCCTCAACTTCCCAATCAAGGGAGTAACGGAGGCTTGTTGTCCCTTGAAAGCTGCATCAGCTGTTACTATATCTCCCATCTCAAAAGCTTGAATGCCCAACTTGGTGGCCAACTCTATTGATATGAAGTTGAGAGTAGAGCCAGGATCAAACAAGATGAAGGCATCATGCTCTCTTACCTTTCCCCAAGCATAGGAGAGTGATGATCCTTTGCAATGAGCATCCTCTTTTGGAGCTTCGATGGTGGAAGCCCTAGGAGTCTCATTGCGAGTATTCTTCTTGGGGCAAGAACGATAGCCATGTCCTTGCTCCCCACACTTGAAACACTTATGGTCCTTGCGAAAAGCTTCAAGCTCTTCAGGAGAGAGTTTGTTTTTACCTTTGTAAACTCCCTTCTCCTTGGACCGATTGTTGTTGTTGTTGTTGGAAGTGCCTTGGGAATTATTTTGAGCATTGGATTTCCCCTTTGCATCATTTTTATCTTTGTTTTCCATGGGCTTGACATTACGTCTAGCCCCTTGATGGAAATTGATGCGTGAAGCAACCATGGTGTGGTGGATTACTTCGGTAATAGTACCGGGCCGTTGAGAGTTGATATATTCGGCCATCTCTTCAGGTAATCCCGCACAGAATTGTTGTCTTTGCTCGGCAAAGTCTATCTTTTGAAAGACAGTAGCTTTGAGATGTAAATCCCAAAACTTATCTACATACTTGTTGATAGACTCATGAGAGAGGAGCTTCAAGCCGCGCCATTCGGTAAGAACTTTATCTTTAGTATCGCTTGGAAGAAATTGCTTCATGATGGAAACTCGTAGAGTTTTCCATGTCTTTGGGGCTTCTCCATTGCCACGAAGGCTAGCCCACCATTGACGAGCTGATTTTTGGAAGTGCATAGCTACATGGCGTAGCTTGGAGGACTCTGTGAAGCCCTCGTCCCCAAAGGCCGCATCAAATTGCTGGATGAAGGCCAACACTTTGTCGGTAGCACCAAAGGTGCCATCGTAGGTGAGAAAAGAGATACTCTTTCCTCCCTCCTTGAACTTCTTTAGCTTTTGTGACCTTCGCCATGCAGGAAATGATTTGCGATGTCCTCCCCTCTTGTATTCTCTAGGAGAATAGCCATAACTTTCATCGGAAGAGAAGGAAGGTGAAGAAGAAGGAGAAGAGGGTGACCTCTTCCTAGCCCTTTTCTTCCTTTGTTTCCTCTCTTGCCTTTAGAGTGATGAGGAGAAGGACTATGGGTTGCTCTTTTCCTCTTGGGAGGAGTAGGCGATCGTCTAGACCGCCTTCTTCGTGGAGCCACATCTTCAGAAGAACTTAGACTTTCATTGCTTTCTTTCTCTTTGGATTCCTCCTCTCGAATGGGAGAGAGTCTTCTTTTGGGGGTCTCTTCAAGAGGCCTCCTAAGCTCTCTCTCCTCTTGGAGAGGAAGGGAAATTCCATAAGCACGAAGTTGTTGAGTAACTTCGGCTTGCAAGGTAGGGTTGCCCATAGCTTGTTGCAACCTAGTCACAAGATAATTCACAAACATGGGAGCATCATCATTAGCACCTTCATGTGCAAAATCAAAGCTATCAATGTTCATTCTACTCTCTTGATTATTGTCAGCCATGATAACAAAATTTTATGTATGTACTTAGTGTATGCTTTGGCAATTCAAAACCTTAGTTGCCACTCCTCTTAGCCTTTGAAAATCGGCTCTTAAGTATCTACACCCACGGCTCAAAGTGGTTAATTATAGAGAGTAGAGGAGTAGGTCTAACATAGCAGAGTTGCCAAGGGCTAGCTCCTTTCGGACTTCTTATGGCTCAATAATGGTAAAGCCGTAGGCAAGTCTAAAAAGACTCCATTATTAAGTCCAAAGCTCCCAAGGTGTGCACCATCCCCCACATAGTGGGCTTAACAAAACCGGTATTAGATCCCAGTTCCACTTACTCTATTATAATTAACAACATCAACCATTTATAGGCTACTTAAGGACCTCTCTTCTTAAGCAAGAAAAGAGAAACCAAATGCTCTGATACCAATGTAATGGAATTTGCCTATTCAATTTGAGAATAGCGGAATTTTAATGAGAGTACTTTCAAGAAATGATTTTGTGAGCATAGCGGGTAGACATAATTGAAGATAGCAACATAATCATAGCAATTAGTTAACTTGGCATAGACAATACTTTTGCAAGAGAGAGAGTTTAGAGAACATGACAACAATTGAGGACCGGATTTATGTGGAGCCGGTCCCCCCTCCAATAGGCATTTGTATTATGATTTCTCCCATAAAGAGAGACTTGTTACAATACAGTCTTTGTGTTCCTTGTGACCTAGGTGATGCCATGAAGATGGAAGGCTTCATGCACCACAAACATAACATAAACTTGAAGAAAGCTTTAACTATCCCAAGCCTCAGTCCCAAGACCTCAAACACCTTCGAAGGTGGAGAGAGCTAGCAGGGAATGAGGGTAGGGAAGAGGAAGAAGAAACATTTCGTAGGAGAAAGAATTAGTTCCTCACTTATCATACTCTTGTTGCTAGCATACATAATAGCATAGTAATGAAGAAGAAGGAGATGGCAAGCTTAAGCATTGAAGCATGGCTCTTGGTTGGATTTGCACTCCATAGCCAAGAGTGTTGGTGTAGGCTCTCAACCTCTACTTGCTTGGAGAGGGAGCTCTTGCACTTTGCATAGCACACCATGAGAGTGATTGTGAGTGTGTGTGGGTGAGTATACCCCCTAGGCACCCCCCTAGCTTGCTTGGGTCGACCCCCCCTTGTAGCTCATGCCTGAAGCTCATTGGACCCCTCCAGGCCTAGCCAATCACAAGCAGGAGCCATTACAAGCAACATGGGTAGCCTTGGGACAAGTGTCCCCCTTTCCCCTTTGAGAGAGAGGACTTGATAAATGCTAAAACAATTAGATAATTCATGTAATTTATCATTGGACCCCTTTGAAGCTTAGCCAATAGGCTTCAAGCAACACATGAAGGTAACATGGGTAGGGGCCTGACATGTGTCCTTGCTGCCTCTTCAAGTTGGGGCTTCCCTTGTGTGTGTGAGTGGGTGTTCTCTCTCTAGCTCCTAGGAAAAGGGCTCGCCCCCCCTCTTGTAGGAATGATTTTGACTTTAGGTGATCAAGCACCTTACTCATCAAGCATGACAAAGCACTTGAACTAGGGGGTGTTCCCACAAGCATCTCAGGCAAGCTTCTCAAGGCACCTCAAGTACCTTAATCATGCAGCAAGTCAAGCACCTCAAGCATGGAGCCAGTCAAGCACCTCAAGCATCTTAATCAAGCACCTCAAGCATGAAAAACACCTCAAGCATGACAAACATCCAATTGTGAATATGATTCCAACTTGAATGGATTTCCTATTTCATCTACAACAGTAAGTGTGTCTATACAAGTATAATTTTGGAGTAAGACCTAGCTCGTGATTACTAAATCACTTATTAAGTGGTGATGGTCAATTCTTGGAACCTTCCCACTTGCACTTTCAAGGAAAGAAGTCCACAAGCTGCCAAGGCACAATTTCAACTTCCAAAGTTGACTTCAATTAATATTGGCTGCTAGTTGATCAATTTCCTTGCAAAGTCTAACCAAGGGGTTTGATAAAGTAGATAATTAACCAAAGGTTTGGATTGCAAAGGCAACACCCATGGTTACATGTGTAATACTACTTAAATTTCATTGATTTTCAATTAGTGTTCCTAGGCCTTTGCAAGAGGGAAATTTGGGGAGGTGCCTTTGACTACAGGTAAGTGAACACTATGTTCAACCTCCACATACGCATATGTTTTTGTTTATTTCCATGTTTTCATATGCTTTGCTTGACTTTTTCAAGCTAGATGAATAAGCTTGAATGATTTCATCCATTTCTGCTCTTTAGAGAGATGACAAGGTCATTTAAGAGCCAAGAATTTTAGGTCGTAGTGCCCAAAATACATTTTTTCATTACGCAGCTATGGACCCACTTGTAGAGTTTGATTTGGTACATGTTGTCACATGGGATACAACATGGTCTAGGAACTCAAGGAGTTTGATTTAGCCAGTGTGGAGCATAGATAATGAGGGTCTCTCTCACGCACGTTGCATGAGTGTTTATAGTTACCTCCACACCCAAGTACATCTTGTACTTGAAGGATATTCTTTTTTCAGACATCCTTACCTGAGACATATTCCATATGTGGAGAATATGAGTCTCTAGGACTGACACTGGCGTCGCTACTTCAATTGTGTCGCCATGATGTCCCTAGGTGCTGGTCAAATCTGTTTTCTAGACCATTTTCACCATGTCGTATCAGGAACAATTTCAGTGACCAGAAATTATCGGAAACACAGAATGAATTGTTAAGGTTACAAGTGCGCCTAAACAACATTAACGGATGGTTATTTATGCATATAGCAAAGCTATGAGTTGTTAATGAAAAGGTTTCATTGTTTGTACCTAGAAGTAATTAATGTTTCACCTAATGTTATGGTTCAAACGTTTCAGAAAGGCTTGCAAATGATTGCAGCAAAAAATATTTAGTTTCTTTTTAGAACTATTTACAATACTCTTAAATGTGTGCTAGGAGCACCACATATGATCATGGATATGCAGGTTTGGATTTGTTTTTGCTAAATGCATGCATGTTAGTGTTTTGCAGAGGCTAATTTGGAGCGGCATGCATATTCATCATAGTAGTTGCTTATGAAGCATTTTGCACTCTATATGCAGTATCTCTATGAGATTCCTTTTGGATCTACCAATCACCAATAGAGGTCATGGCTTGGTTTGGATTCTTGTGGATCTTTCAAGTTCACCAAGATGGTTATTGATAACATTGTTGATTTCTTAGCACTGTTATAAGGAACAATGGTCCCTAATTAACAATCATTTTGGAAGACTTTCTATAAACCGTGGGAAAACACACCTCAATATTGTCGGTATCCAAGAAGATAGATAGATTAGGCAGATTACAAAGTGTAATCTTGTGCTAAAGGATATGCAAAGTGTGTCATAATAACTAATATCTAATTCTCCTAAATAATTTTCTCATGTTAAACTGATCATTTAATATGGGGAAGTGCGAGGTAAAAAAGATAGAATATTGGTTAAGCTGGCAAACCGGCCACAATAGGGATCCAAAGGAGGGAAAATAGGGATCCAAAGGGGGGGCCATCTACAAAAGAGAAATGTGCAACAATGGGCTTAAATGACCCTAAGGTTCAGCCCATTAAGACTTCCAAAATGCTAAGGCTCCAAAATTCAAAGGTTGTGTCCAAAGGTCAAAGCTTAGGAAATTTGGATGCTTTGTGTGTTTGTGTGTGTACAAAAGTCTTCACAAGTCCCTACATAGGAGGGGGCGAGCCCAAGAAGTAGGGAATGAGAGAGAAACACCCACACACACTCACAAGCTTCATTTGTACACAAGAGGAAAGAGGGACACTTGTCAGTTCCCTAGGCCAGATGCCCACAAGGTGTACTCAAATCCTATTGGATGGCCATGGAGGTGGACCAATGAAAATTAGCCTAGAGTAAATCTAGTTTAATTAATTTAAAAACACTTAATAAAAGAACCAATAAGAATTAAGCTCTCTTGAAGACTATTGGACAATCTCCCAAGGGGTCCAATGAGCATTCAGCAGCCCAATGGCTTGCGTGATTCCTATTGGCCAGGAGGCAAAGGGGTCCAATGAGAGTTTAGTCGAATTAATTAATTACCTAAAGCTCTCACAAAAGGGGAAAGGGGGACACATGTCAGAAGGCTATCACTTATGCTGCTGAAATCCTATTGGCTAAGCCTGGGGAGGTCCAATGAGGTGCTAGCAAGAGCAAATAGCAAGACTGGTCGACCAAGAGAGAGAGGGGGCTGATTTTTCAAAGGGAATTATTCACACACACTCACACAAGATCATGTGTAGAGTAAGAAGACTCTCTCTCTCTCTCTCTCTCTCTCTCTCTCTCTCTCTCTCTCTCTCTCTCTCTCTCTTTCTCAAGCTTTAATGGAAAGCTTATCACCTACTCCAAGCTTGTGAGAAGGGAGGCTTACACCAATTTGTGATGTGAATCCAACCAAGATCCAAGCTTCAATGCATGCTCATCTCCTCTACCATGCTAATTACTAATCTAAGCTATGCTAATATGAGTGATTATGTGAGGAGATGTACATCTTTCTCGTAAGACTACTCCTTCTTCCTCTCAATCTACTCTCATACCCCGCTAGATCTCACCATCTTTGAAGGTGTGTGAGGTCTTGGGTCTGAGACCGTGAGGGAATTGATGTTGTGTTTGATAAGTGTTTTCCTTAGTGTTTGAAGTTTCCATCTTCATTGCACTAGCTAGTATTGAAGGAACACAAAGAATTGTATTGTAAAATGTCTCTCTTGATGGGAGAAATCATAATACAAAGCCTTTTGGAGGGGGGACAGGCTCCATGCAAATCCGGTCCTCAACTGTTGTCAATTGCTTAATTTCTCTCTCTTTGAAGCATTGTTCATGCTATCTAACTAGGTGTTATACTTTTTGTTGCTCTCTCCACCGAAGCACTCTTGTTATTCTCATTAGGAATCTATTCTAATGAAATGCTCACTATGTTCATGCTATTTTCCACTACACACAAGTTACTAGAACATTAAATGTTACAAAGTGCATACTTTAGCACCAAGCAATCCAATTAGTAAGCATTTATTACTCTAGTTGGAGCTTCATGTATAATTCAGGTTCTCAACCTTGAACACTGGTTATGGTGGGGTTGTTTACTGATACAAGAAGATAACAAGTCAAGGACTTAAACTTGGCTGATGAGTTACGTCAGCAAGTTACTTTCATGGAAAGTGAAAAGTGTTGGGTTTGCTGGCATGTGTCTAGTTGACCGTCACTAACTCCTGTCACTAACTCACTTACAGTTTCTTTTATCCAACTATATAGATACATTACGAGCCATACGCACTCTCTCGATAAAAAGCGTTGCACATGAAAAAATTACTTCCCCTAGAATCCTCTTCTCATTATTCCGATGTGAAGGTGACACATACCAAAGCGATTTATGAGTGTTGTATTACTGCCTCTATGTCGCAACCGGTTTGGCCACATGAGCTAGTGAGAATGCATGGCTACATTCAAGGGCACAAGGTGAAAATCCTTGTAGATGGTGCTTCTTATAATTTCATTAGCTATAAGTTAGTGAAACATCTCAATCTTCCTCGGACACCTAGTTTCCAACGCTACAAGGTAGCTATGATAAATGGCCATGATGCTAAAGTGTGGGATACCCAAGTTAAAGGTGTACCTTTTGAGATCCAAGTGTATCAGACAACCTTAGATTTTCAGGTGATGAACATGGATAAAGTAGATGTGGTGTTGAGTTAGGAGTGGTTGCATGGGTTAAGTTCATCATTACATCGTAGCTTTGAGTATAAAAATCTTATGCTTAAATCCAATGGTACGCATGTGCGGTGTCGAGGAAAAAACATGTATCTTCCTCACCACTCATTTGTACAGTAGCCGAGCTTATGAAGCTCTCTTTCAATGATGAATTAGAAGAACTCTTTCTGTGTTACTCTTTGTGTCATTTGTAATCAAATGTTGATAATGATTCTATTATGTTTGAAGATTCCTCAATGCCGCATACTTCTCTTTCCTCATCTAATTCTCTTACTACTTCTTATCACAACAAGAAAATGTTTACTAATAAAATGGAGGAAATATTAAGGGATACAAAAATGTTTTTTCATAAGATTTATTGCTTGGGTTATCCTTAACACGTTCTTTGCAACACAGCATATATGTGGTTGCAAGTAGTAAGCTTGTTAGTAAACCACCTTATAGATTGAGTCTTTCTGAGATTATTGAGTTGGAGCGTCAGCTTGCTGACTACCTGGGTTGAGGGTTTATTCAACATTGCTCTTCACAATGGACTTACTTCATTTTGTTGGTGAAGGAAAAAGACGATAGTATGTGCATGCACATAGACTATCATGGTCTTAACATGGATACTATTAAGAATAAGTATTTGTTACCAAGGGTAGATGAGTTGTTTGATAAACTCACACAAGCACGTATTTTTACAAAAATAGATCTGCGATCAATGTATCATCAAGTAAGAATTAGATGTGGTGATAAATCTAAAACTACTTTTCGAACAAGGTTTGGAAATTATGAATTTTTGTTATACCTTTTGGTATAACCAACATGCTAGCTACTTTCATGACACTCATGGATAGCGTTTTGAAATCGTATCTGGGCAAGTTTGTCATTTTCCTTGATAACATTCTAGTCTGTAGTGCATCTGAAGGAGAGCACTTTCAACATCTGAAGCCCCGGGGGATTCACTCTATATACAAAACAAAACGCCACCTGCGAGCGGATAACTTTGATAAAACCCCTATATACGACTCGTATTAGGGAATATGACCCCCCTTTCTACGCTTATACGACAATCAATGAAGAAAGCTATCATACCCCTATCTTACATATAAAATTTAGGTCTCACATGATCTAACTAAGTAAAACTAGTCAAAGAGTGTGTAGCATAGTGATTGGCAATGTACTAAGGAACCACTTTTGTTGATAACTAGATGTACCCTCAATGTGTCTCAGGTTTGACTTTCAAACTGTGTGCTCAATCAACCTGCACTCTAGCTACTTGTCCAAGTCAAACCCATCTAAATTACTCAAAAAACATGGTTATAAAGTGGTGTTAGGTTCTTTGTGTAAATTTGCATCTATTCAAACTCTTTATAGCTTTCATCCCTCAACAAATGAACTATAATCACAAAACAAGAAGTGATACAAGGCAATGTTAGTTCTTGCATGTATCATTGTAGCTATTGACTCACAAGTTGAGGGCAGACTCTTTTGGGAAGCCATGATTTTGAAACACAAAAACTTCCTCTCATTTTTTCCTTTTCTCACTTCTTCCCCCTCCCCCCCCCCCCCCCCCCCCCCCCCCCCTAAATATGATACCCCCTCCCTTATTTTTAAACTTGGGAGATAAATTATTGAGGGCCTGCCCCTAACTTATACACTTATGTAACTTGTAAAAAAAAACCCCTCCCCTGCACTTACGTGGTGCGGTAAGTTTTCCATGGTGAATCCCCCGGGTCTGAAGCATGTGTTTGATCTTCTTAGGCAACATAAATTATATGCTAAAGAGTCCAAGTGTGATATTTTGAAGATCACAAATCACTCTTTGGGCATGAAAAAATTACCAAAATACCCATGGAATTTGTGGAAATTTCCAAAATACCCCTCAAATTTCAAAGTGTCCCAATATACCCCTCATATTTTACCAAAAGCTTCCATAATGCCTTGTAACCATAATGCCTTGTAATTTCTCAAAAAATCCCAAAATACCCCTTACTAACCTCACAAACATATCTCAAGAAATTTTTTTTGCAACTCTTTATAGGAAGATTGGTTCTCCGTTCGCCAAATACATTCTACCAAAGGCCAAGTTGAAAACATGATCATTAGCAAACCATAAAATTTTTGATCAATAGTACTTGCATGGTAGATTATATGCGATCCTATTCAACCATACAAAAATTGGAGACGAAACCAACTCCACATAATCCCATATCTTGGGGTAGCAACTATTGGGGTATAAAGCCCAATGTGGTCGCCCAGGTAAGTGGGCGGGCCACCAGGTATGTACACATATTCTTTTGTAAAAACCTAATAAGAACTCACTATGCTCTACACATTACAGTAGAGCGAGTTCACCATATCGTCGTGCTCTTCTTCTCGCACTCTCTCTCACGTCGCACTTCCACTCGTACTCCTTCAACTGGTATCAGAGCTCAGATCGAGACTTGGGACAGCACTGCAGGAGGCTAGAGTCACCAGCTCAGATTGGAGTGAAATTCGACAGGCGAAGACACGGCCCCAAATCTCGTGGGCAAGCCCGAAGGGCTTGCTGTTGTCAAAACTTCATTCTGAGGTCATCTCGACCACCGTTCGGCTTCGACAAAGGTCTGCGCAGGCCATTTTCGACTACGTGGTCTCGACGGGTGCAGATCCGACTCTGCAAATTTGGGGTTTTTCGGCCTACGACTGTAGGTGCTGAGGATATCGACACTCCCAGAGTGTTGATTTGTGGCTGTCTACACATCGAAGGACGGCTAGCAGTTCTTGGAGGCGTGTCACATACGACACGGGCGCATCTACACACAGACTGTAGGCGACATCCACTAGTTCGTCAGGTAGCTTGTGTTTGCTGCTTGATATTCTAGATTTCATCCTGACATTGCAGGTACTTCCACATGGGATGTATTGTCAGAGATGATGTATGTCTGTTGAGGGTTTGTTGGCTGTGAGTCACGCAGCAAACAACCGCCGCAGTGGTTACAACATACAGTGGGAAATTTGTGGATGTATGACTTTGTGGGAAGTCTATGTACTGTCAGATTTACTGCAGCCTTTGTTGAGGGTCGAGTGAGGTTTTATTGAGCTATGGGATTCTCGAATGTTGAGATCCTTTCGGTGATACAGGTCTTGGAGCGATCCCTCGAGCACCCTTAGATAGGCAGCTAGGATGTATTGACTGTGAGTTAGACAGTTGGGATTGCATCTTTGCTTTACTGCCGTTGAGGCATTGTCGCAGTCTATGCTTATAGGACAGTGAGAGACAGTACAGGTGCAGGACAGGTTTACCCGCAGCTTACAGTGTCAGAGAGACAGTGTTTTTTGAGCTATTTTTTGGTCTGTTTTTAGTACAGCAGAGCCATTTTACAAAGGAGACTCTGCCGAAATTTATACAGAATCTGAAGCTTTTTTGGTTCATTTGACAGGTTGATATTGGTTCAGAGGTCAGTTTACAGGGGAAACTCTGCCGAATTTTTCCCAGGAAAGTAAACCACTGTGAAGCGTAGCTATGATTGGATCACATGACACTGCTCTTTACAATATCAAGAAGCTGGGTGGAACCAATTTCCCATTGTGGAAGAAGCAAATTTGGCACGTGTTGGTACAAAAGAAGCAGATAAAACCTATAAAGCTCAAGGGGATAAAACCAGAAGATATGGATGAAGATGAATGGAGCGAAATGGATGAATTGGCACTTTCTACCATTATGCTGACTTTGGCAGAAAGCGTTTACTTCAATGTAGCAGACGAGATGTCGGCTTATCAAGCATGGTTAAAGCTGAGTGATCTTTATGAGAAGCAGAGTGCAGCTTCACACGTATACTGGCTTAAGAAGCTTGTTGACTTGAAGATGAAAGAAGGGACACCTATGTCCAATCATCTGAATGAATTCAACACAATCTACAGTCAGCTGTCAGCTCAAGGTGTCAAGTTTGATGAACCTGTTAGAGCTATGTTCCTGTTGATCACATTGCCGGAAAGTTGGGACACTTTTCGCACAGCTTTGAGTAATTCTGCACCTCCAGATGGTTTGAACATAGCAGCTGTAGAAGGAAGTTTGCTTCCTGAAGAAACCAATAGAAAGACAATGGACAAAGGCAAAGGAACAACCTTAGTTGTCAGGGGAAGGACCAAAGAAAAGTACAAAGGTGGAAAGAGGAATCAATCTCGTAGCAAGTCCCGCAGTGCTAAAGGCAAGAGTGACATAGAATGCTACCATTGTGGCAAGAAGGGTCACATGAAAAGAGACTGCAGAGAATGAAAAGCAGAAAAAGGCAAAGAGAAAGCTGAAGACCATGGTGAGAAGAACAAGTCCTCAGTGAAGATTCAAGAAATAAATGTGACAAACAGTGTTGCAGAGGATGACAATCTAGTGTCAAGAGACATCTACTTCTTGAAGAATACAATGGACTCAGCTCTTCTTACAGCATCTGATGGAAATGCACTGAGTGACTGGATTATAGACTCAGGGGCATCACTTCATGTGTCTCCAAACAAGGAGTGGTTTACCTCTTATGTGACCACTAAAGATCATGTTCGGCTAGGCAATGGGCAGACATGTGAGATCTTAGTTGTTGGAGATGTTCAATTGAAGTTTCAGAATGGCTCTTCTTTCAGGCTGAAGAATGTGAGACATGTTCCCGCAATTACAAAGAGATTGATCAGCACAGGTTTACTTGATGATGCTGGCTACGTCACCACTTTTGGACAGAGCATGTGGAAGATATCCAAGGGCTCTATGACAGTAGCACATGGAGTAAAGTCTGGAGGACTTTACATGATTTATGTATCAAATGTCACTAAAAATGTAATCAATGTAACCGAGCAGCCGAACGTTTCTTTGTGGCATAGCCGGTTAGGACATATGTCCAAGAAGGGAATGGAAATCTTGTCTCGTTCTGGTTATTTGCCTAGCTTTTCATTTAATGATTTTGAATTCTGTGAACATTGTCTATATGGTAAGCAAACACAGCAGCCACATAAGCATAGAAGCAGTAAAAGAGATACACAGTTGGCACTTGTTCATAGTGATTTGTGTGGACCTATGCCTAACCTATCTCTAGGGGGAGCTTCTTACTTTATGACATTTATAGATGATTACTCGAGGAAAGTATGGGTTTACTTTCTCAAGCACAAGGATGAAGCGTTTTGTGTTTTCAAAACGTTTGTGACACTTGTGGAGAATCAGAGTGGCAAGAAGCTTAAATGCTTACGCACTGACAATGGTGGAGAGTATGTTTCAAAGGCCTTTAAGGACTTTTGTGAGTCAAAAGGTATAAAATGTGAACTTACTGCTCCTTACAATCCTCTTCAAAATGGTGTTGCTGAGAGGATGAATAGGACCATACAAGAGAAGGTCAGAAGTATGTTGTCTAATGCACAGCTGCCAAATGGGTTTTGGGCTAAAGCTGTATCAACAGCTATTCATCTTGTAAATAGATCTCCTAGCAAGGTTTTGCAGAAGGATTCAGTGCCAGAGTTGGTATGGTCAGGCAAGGTGCCCTCATACAAGCATCTCAGAGTCTTTGGCTGTGAGGCATATACTCACGTTCCAAAGGAATTTAGGAACAAACTTGAGCCAAAGAGTAGAAAGTGCATCTTTCTAGGCTATGGTAATTCTGGTGAGATGGGGTACAGACTTTGGGATCCCGAATCCAGAAAGGTTGTCCGCGGCAATGATGTTCACTTTAATGAATCCAAATATCATTCTAAACCAGAGAGGGTGGAGGAGATTAGAAGAGTTGTCTTCCAAGAAGATGGACCTGCACGTGCAAGACAAAATGTCAGGGCTCAAGAGGAGCAAGGACAGGATAGAGTGGAACCACAGGTTGTGGCTGAGCCTGAGCCACCTATTGTGCGTAGATCTGGATGTGTCACACGACCTCCTGATAGGTTTGTTCCATCTATGAACTATGTCATGTTGACTGATTGCAATGAGCCTTCATGTTACAAGGAAGCAGTGCAAATGAAGGACTTCGGGAATTGGCAATTGGCCATGCAGTCAGAGATGACAGCTCTGCATAAAAACCAGACATGGAAGCTAGTTAAATTACCACGGGGCAAAAAGGCTCTACCCTGTAAATGGGTTTACAGGTATAAGATCACCGCTCATGATAGTCAGCCAAAGTACAAAGCAAGGCTTGTTGCCAAGGGCTTTAAGCAAGAACAAGGCATTGACTTTGATGAAGTCTTCTCTCCGGTGGTCAAGATGACTACATTGAGATGATTTCTTGCATTGTTTGCCATATTAGATTTGGTGTTGCACCAAATGGATGTCAAGACAGCGTTCTTGCATGGTGATTTAGATGTGGAAATTTACATGCAGAAGCCAGAAGGGTTTGTTGAGAAAGGCAAGGAAGATTGGGTATGCCAGTTGTTAAAGAGTCTTTATGGCTTAAAACAATCACCGAGGGCATGGTACCATAAATTCCACAAGTTTATGCTTTCTCAAGGCTACAAACGTAGTGAGTTTGATCACTGTCTATATACAAAGAAGGCTAAGGATGGCAGTTGGCTGATCCTTATTTTGTATGTGGATGACATGTTGATTGCTGGCAAGCACTTGGAAGAAATTTCAGCTTTGAAGTCAAAGATGGCAAAATCTTTTGACATGAAAGACATGGGTGAGGCAAGTCATATACTTGGTATGCGCATTGAGAGAGACAGATCAAAGAAGTTGATTTGGTTATCTCAAACATAGTATATTGACAAGGTTTTGCAACGTTTCAATATGAAGAAGGGAAAGGCATTGAGTGTTCCATTGCCACCATATGTGAAACTTAGCAAACAAGATTGTCTTGTGTCTGAGGAAGAACGGGCTGAAATGGATAAGATTCCATATGCGTCTGCAGTGGGTAGTTTGATGTATGAAATGATTGCTACTCGCCCAGACATTGCATTTGCAGTGGGAGTAGTAAGTCGATACATGTCAAACCCAGGCAAGAAACATTGGGAGGCAGTGAAAGGAATATTGAGATACCTGAAAGCTACAAAGAGTATGCGTATATGCTATGGGAGTCAGGAGCTAAGTGTAAAGGGTTTTACAGACTCAGATTATGCAGGTGACTTAGACAACCAAAGGTCTACGTCAGGGTATGTCTTTACATTGGCTGGTGGAGCAGTATCATGGCGTTCTAGATTACAAGATTGTGTTACTCAGTCTAATACAGAGGCTGAATATGTTGCAGCATCAGAGGCATGCAAAGAATCAATTTGGCTTAATCGACTAGTAACAGATCTGGGAATCAAAGAAGAGATGCCTGTGTTATATTGTGATAGTCAAAGTGCTATACAATTGGCTCGCAATCCAGTTTATCACTCAAAGACAAAGCATGTGGATGTGAAGTATCATTTCATCAGGGAAATGCTCGAGGATAAGCAACTTCAGCTTGTCAAAGTTCACACCACAGAAAATCCTGCTGATCTACTTACAAAAGGACTTCCCTCAGAGAGCTTTGCGCATTTTCGCAAGCAGTTAGGTGTAGGGTAGTACATCACATCTCTACATCTCTTGTATATTAGCTTGTATAATAGCTTCTCTCACACTTAAAGTACCACATTGGACTTTAAGTGGGAGGTTGTTGGGGTATAAAGCCCAATGTGGTCGCCCAGGTAAGTGGGCGGGCCGCCAGGTATGTACACATATTCTTTTGTAAAAACCTAATGAGAACTCACTATGCTCTACACATTACAGTAGAGCGAGTTCACCATATCGTCGTGCTCTTCTTCTCGTACTCTCTCTCGCGTCGCACTTCCGCTCGTACTCCTTCAGCAACAAGAAAGAAGAGACGCCAATGTTGGACATAACTTGCAACATTTGCATTCTAAGAGATGATATCTTGAATATCCAGCTTGTCATAGACTTGTTGTGCTTGTTAAAGCAACTACACTTAGCATGCATCTCAATCAAAATATTGTGAATACTCATGTCCCTTCAATACTAGCAATGAAATCTTCAAAGTTCAAAGAGAGAGAGAGAGAGAGAGAGAGAGAGAGAGAGAGAGAGAGAGAGAGAGAGAGAGAGAAAGAGTTTGGGGCATGTGTAAGATGTTGAGATGCAATTCACTACGGCATAAGGTTGCTGTATGGCAAGGGTAGAATTGGTCAACAAAGGTGTACTTCGAGACAAGCGGTGCAAGTAGGCAGCGGGGCCAACTAGGGGCAATTAGGGCCGCAAAGGGCGCTGGAGATAGGTGGGGTGAGAAGCACAAGGGGTGCTACAGCTAAGGGAGCATGACATTAGAGGCATCACTGCAGGCAATGGTCGACATCAAAGGTGGGACAATGGATGCTGTCAAAAGCTCAGCAAGGCCGAGTAGGGTGAAGTAGGACACAGTGGGGGAAATGCACGAAGGAGCGTAATCTGTCGGGGGCAAAGAGGACGCACGGGGCATGTGAAGTTGGGCTCGATCATATTAGAATGCACTTGGGGTAGAGGCAATTTATTAGTTCGTAGGAGTTCTTGGCTTTGTTGACAGCGTGCTGCCTCTATGTCGCAACCGGTTTGGCCACATGAGCTAGTGAGAATGCATGTCTACATTCAAGGGCACAAGGTGAAAATCCTTGTAGATGGTGCTTCTTATAATTTCATTAGCTATAAGTTAGTGAAACATCTCAGTCTGCCTCGGAAACCTAGTTTCCAACGCTACAAGGTAGCTATGATAAATGGCCATGATGCTAAAATGCGGGATACCCAAGTTAAAGGTGTACCTTTTGAGATCCAAGTGTATCAGACAACCTTAGATTTTCAGGTGATGAACATGGATAAAGTAGATGTGGTGTTGAGTTAGGAGTGGTTGCATGGGTTAAGTTCATCATTACATCGTAGCTTTGAGTATAACAACCTTGTGCTTGAATCCAATGGTACGCATGTGCTGCTGTCGAGGAAAAAACATGTATCTTCCTCACCACTCATTTGTACAGTAGCCGAGCTTATGAAGCTCTCTTTCAATGATGAATTAGAAGAACTCTTTCTGTGTTACTCTTTGTGTCATTTGTAATCAAATGTTGATAATGATTCTATTATGTTTGAAGATTCCTCAATGCCGCATACTTCTCTTTCCTCATCTAATTCTCTTACTACTTCTTATCACAACAAGAAAATGTTTACTAATAAAATGGAGGAAATATTAAGGGATACAAAAATGTTTTTTCATAAGATTTATTGCTTGGGTTATCCTTAACACGTTCTTTGCAACACAGCATATATGTGGTTGCAAGTAGTAAGCTCGTTAGTAAACCACCTTATAGATTGAATCTTTCTGAGGTTATTGAGTTGGAGCATCATCTTGCTGACTACTTGGGTTAAGGGTTTATTCAACATTGCTCTTTACCATGAACTTCCTTCATTTTGTTGGTGAAGGAAAAAGACGATAGTATGTGCATGCATATAGACTATCATGGTCGTAACGTGGATACTATTAAGAATAAGTATTTGTTACCAAGGGTAGATGAGTTGTTTGATAAACTCACACAAGCACGTATTTTTACAAAAATAGATCTGCGATCAATGTATCATCACGTAAGAATTAGATGTGGTGATAAATCTAAAACTACTTTTCGAACGAGGTTTGGAAATTATGAATTTTTGTTATACCTTTTGGTATAACCAACATGCTAGCTACTTTCATGACACTCATGGATAGCGTTTTGAAATCGTATCTGGGCAAGTTTGTGATTTTCCTTGATAACATTCTAGTCTGTAGTGCATCTGAAGGAGAGCACTTTCAACATCTGAAGCATGTGTTTGATCTTCTTAGGCAACATAAATTATATGCTAAAGAGTCCAAGTGTGATTTTTTGAAGATCACAATTCACTCTTTGGGCACGAAAAAATTTCCAAAATACCCATGGAATTTGTGGAAATTTCCAAAATACCCCTCAAATTTCAAAGTGTCCCAATATACCCCTCATATTTTACCAAAAGCTTCCATAATGCCTTGTAATTTCTCAAAAAATCCCAAAATACCCCTTAGTAACCTCACAAATATATCTCAAGACTTTTTTTTTGCAACTCTTTATAGGTAGATTGGTTCTCCGTTCACCAACTACATTCTACCAAAGGCCAAGTTGAAAACATGATCATTAGCAAACCATACAATTTTCGATCAATAGTACTTGCATGGTAGATTATATGCGATCCTATTTAACCATACAACAATTGGAGAGGAAAACAACTCCACATAATCCCATATCTTGGGGTAGCAACAAAAAAGAAGAGACGCCAATGTTGGACATAACTTGCAACATTTGCATTCTAAGAGATGATATCTTGAATATCAAGCTTGTCATAGACTTGTTGTGCTTGTTAAAGCAACTACACTAGCATGCATCTCAATCAAAATATTGTGAATACTCACGTCCCTTCAATGATAGGAATGAAATCTTCAACCTTCAAAGAGAGAGAGAGAGAGAGAGAGAGAGAGAGAGAGAGAGAGAGAGAGAGAGAGAGAGAGAGAGAGACAGAGAGTTTGGGGCATGCGTAAGATGTTGAGATGCAATTCACTACGGCATAAGGTTCCTATTTGGCAAGGGTAGAATTGGTCAGCAAAGGTGTACTTTGAGATGAGCGGTGCAAGTAGGCAGCGGGGCCAACTAGGGGCAATTAGGGCCGCAAAGGGCGCTGGAGATAGGTGGGGTGAGAAGCACAAGGGGTGCTATAGCTAAGGGAGCATGACATCAGAGGCATCACTGCAAATGGCCGACATCAAAGGTGGGACAATGGATGGTGTCAAAAGCTCAGCAAGGCCGAGTAGGGTGAAGTAGGACACAGTGGGGGAAATGCACGAAGGAGCGTAATCTGTCGGCAAAGAGGATGCACGGGGCATGTGAAGTTGGGCTCGATCATATCTTGAGGGTACGGAGAATGCACCTGGGGTAGAGGCGATTTATTAGTTCGTAGGAGTTCTTGGTTTTGTTGACGGCGCGCTGTCTCTATGTCGCAACCGGTTTGGCCACATGAGCTAGTGAGAATGCATGGCTACATTCAAGGGCACAAGGTGAAAATCCTTGTAGATGGTGCTTCTTATAATTTCATTAGCTATAAGTTAGTGAAACATCTCAGTCTGCCTCGGAAACCTAGTTTCCAACGCTACAAGGTAGCTATGATAAATGGCCATGATGCTAAAGTGTGGGATACCGAAGTTAAAGGTGTACCTTTTGAGATCCAAGTGTATTAGACAACCTTAGATTTTCAGGTGATGAACATGGATAAAGTAGATGTGGTGTTGAGTTAGGAGTGGTTGCATGGGTTAAGTTCATCATTACATCGTAGCTTTGAGTATAACAATCTTGAGCTTGAATCCAATGGTACGCATGTGCTGCTGTCGAGAAAAAAACATGTATCTTCCTCACCACTCATTTGTAAAGTAGCCGAGCTTATGAAGCTCTCTTTCAATGATGAATTAGAAGAAATCTTTCTTTGTTACTCTTTGTGTTATTTGTAATCAAATGTTGATAATGATTCTGTTATGTTTGAAGATTCCTCAATGCCGCATACTTCTCTTTCCTCTCTAATTCTCTTACTACTTCTTATCACAACAAGAAAATGTTTACTAATAAAATGGAGGAAATATTAAGGGATACAAAAATGTTTTTTCATAAGATTTATTGCTTGGGTTATCCTTAACACGTTCTTTGCAACACAGCATATATGTGGTTGCAAGTAGTAAGCTCGTTAGTGAACCACCTTATAGATTGAGTCTTTCTGAGGTTATTGAGTTGGAGCGTCAACTTGCTGACTACCTGGGTTGAGGGTTTATTCAACATTGCTCTTCACCATGGACTTCCTTCATTTCGTTGGTGAAGGAAAAAGACGATAGTATGTGCATGCACATAGACTATCATGGTCGTAACGTGGATACTATTAAGAATAAGTATTTGTTACCAAGGGTAGATGAGTTGTTTGATAGACTGACACAAGCACATATTTTTACAAAAATAGATCTGCGATCAGTGTATCAGCAAGTAAGAATTAGATGTGGTGATAAATCTAAAACTACTTTTCAAACAAGGTTTGGAAATTATGAATTTTTGTTATACCTTTTGGTATAACCAACATGCTAGCTACTTTCATGGCACTCATGGATAGCGTTTTGAAATCGTATCTAGGCAAGTTTGTCTTTTTCCTTGATAACATTCTAGTCTGTAGTGCATCTGAAGGAGAGCACTTTCAACATCTGAAGCATGTGTTTGATCTTCTTAGGCAACATAAACTTTATGCTAAAGAGTCCAAGTGTGATTTTTTGAAGATCACAATTCACTCTTTGGGCATGAAAAAATTACTAAAATACTCGTGGAATTTGTGGAAATTTCCAAAATACCCCTCAAATTTCAAAGTGTCCCAATATACCCCTCATATTTTACCAAAAGCTTCCATAATGCCTTGTAATTTCTCAAAAAATCCCAAAATACCCCTTACTAACCTCACAAACATATCTCAAGACTTTTTTTTTGCAACTCTTTATAGGAAGATTGGTTCTCCGTTCGCCAAATACATTCTACCAAAGTCCAAGTTGAAAACATGATCATTAGCAAACCATACAATTTTCGATCAATAGTACTTGCATGGTAGATAGGCGATCCTATTCAACCATACAACAATTGGAGACGAAACCAACTCCACATAATCCCATATCTTGGGGTAGCAACAAAAAAGAAGAGACGCCAATGTTGGACATAACTTGCAACATTTGCATTCTGAGATGATATCTTGAATATCAAGCTTGTCATAGACTTGTTGTGCTTGTTAAAGCAACTACACTTAGCATGCATCTCAATCAAAATATTGTGAATACTCATGTCCCTTCAATAATAGCAATGAAATCTTCAAAGTTGAGAGAGAGAGAGAGAGAGAGAGAGAGAGAGAGAGAGAGAGAGAGAGTGTTTGGGGCATGCGTAAGATGTTGAGATGCAATTCACTACGCCATAAGGTTGCTGTATGGCAAGGGTAGAATTGGTCAGCAAAGGTGTACTTTGAGACGAGCGGTGCAAGTAGGCAGCGGGGCCAACTAGGGGCAATTAGGGCCGCAAAGGGCGCTGGAGATAGGTGGGGTGAGAAGCACAAGGGGTGCTACAGCTAAGGGAGCATGACATTAGAGGCATCACTGCAGGCAATGGTCGACATCAAAGGTGGGACAATGGATGGTGTCAAAAGCTCAGCAAGGCCGAGTAGGGTGAAGTAGGACACAATGGGGGAAATGCACGAAGGAGCGTAATCTGTCGGCAAAGAGGACGCACGGGGCATGTGAAGTTGGGCTCGATCATATCTTGAGGGTACGGAGAATGCACCTGGGGTAGAGGCGATTTATTAGTTCGTAGGAGTTCTTGGCTTTGTTGCGGCGTGCTGCGCGTGTGAATGTTGAGCCACATAGCCCCACGGGATTAAAGAACACGGGGTCTTCAATGAAGACCCCATCATGGGATTGACGACAGGCAGGACAGCGCGCATCTCGAGGGCGATCGACGGCCAACAAAAATGTAGGGTCAACGCCCGGCCCGCGACTCAAACCCACAACCTGGGCCATGGCAGCGTGATGAGCTAACCACGCAGCCACGTGAGTTTTGTTGCCATCAAGGCGCGAAATAAACCCTATATAGTGAACTCATGTAGGCAAAAGTAAACTAGCATAGAAAATGTAAACTCGGAGACGTCCGTTTAAAATCGGACGGCCGAGCTTACCTCTGCTTTTGCGCGCGCATCCCGTGTTACTTAGTCCTGAGGCACATGGCCCCCTCCGATTATATATATGTAAATATATAGCTCTCCCTTATAGAATAGAATAGATACATACAATATAAAATAGAATAGATAGAATAAATCATTTGTAGGTTCAGGCGTCTCTTCTCTTCCTGACGTCTCGAGTTCAAGGCTCGTTGGATACATCTTCGAGGTCGTTAAGAAGCGCTCCCCCCCCCCCCCCCCCCAACCCCCAACACAGCTGGCAATGGGAAATTTCTAAAAGCTTAGGGTTCTGCAGCAGCGCTCGCCAGTGGTGCTCTCCTATCTCTCCCTTCGATAGAGCCTCGCCGAGTTCCGGAGATGCAAGAAGGCGTGGAGTTCAGCAGCGGAGAGGAGGTTAAGAAGAGGAGATTGGACGAAGATGGAAGCGGCTCTTCTCCTTCTCTCTTTGATGCTTCCGAAGATCTAAGGGCCCTCCTAGAACCCCTTAGCAAAGAGCAGCTTGTCGACCTCCTTTCTAACGCGTAAGATGCAAATTCCCTGGTCTTTGCTTGAATTTGCACACGCATATATCCGCAGCTACCTACAGATATGCATCTTGGCTGTGCACATGGATATGCGTCTATCACGATGATCGGGTATTCATTTAGGCAAAGGCTTGAGTTTGTTTTGTTTATGTGCTGTTCTGCCTCAGAGCAATGAATTGTTGCCAATTGTCTGCAACTCTTACTCAATTTTGCTGTTCTGGGCCATCACAATTGGTGGGTATCATTATTTCAACAAGTAGCTCATGTCTGAGTATATTCAGCATTAGGGTTCTGTCTGTGAGTTTAGACTAGTGGCAAGATGTTCTTAGTTATAGTAAGCATATCATGTGGTGCAGATTGTCAATGATAGAATTTTTTATTATTTGCATAGACAATTTTGCAGCATGAATTTTTAAGCAGGCCGATTTGAGGACTAGATCACATGTACAGAGATTGGCATCCTCAATACTCTTAGCTCTTTTTTGCACAGCTGAAATGCTTGTACTCCTTGACAGAGGTGATTCTGGCAGCAACTTTTCTCATTTCTTGTAAAATGTAATAGAGGATGCATGTAGATTGCACGGCTGGAACCTTCTAGGTGGTTCTGTGCGGTCATTTTGGGTCAGATGCTGGGGTTTCCCATTCTTAGCCGTATTTATAAGGTTCTTCGACATCTGTACTTTTGTTGTTTTATCTTGGTAGTTAACCGATTTTTACCTGAGGATTTTCAGTTGTTTAGCTCCCAACCCTTTGTAAAGCTTGGAGACAGTGTCATCGTCAGGATAAGCAAACATTGATATTGTTTTGGGAAGGGGGTGCCAGTGTTTGATTTTGTTACTGCTTGCATGGGAGGTTTTGAATAGAGTATGTGCCTTTGACTGGTCATGCTTGATGTTGGTACCGTGCAGAGGTTTTCAATACCCTGCGATTGCAGATGATATTAGGGAAGTTGCAAGCAAGGATCCTGCCCATCGGAAGCTGTTTGTGCGTGGGTTGGCTTGGGAGACATCTTCAGAGGCCCTGCGTGATGTGAGTGCATGGATGATGTGGCTGCATGTTATGTTCACCCCTATTCTTAAGTATGCTTTGATACATTTTACTGTTTGTGGTGCTGCAACTGATTGCTTGTTTGTAGAGACTGAGGTGGACTTGCTGCTTGCTTGTGTGAAGATCCAGCCTATGCATCAGTTTGGATGGGGGACGAAGTTAGTCTAAGGCCTACACTGAGTGCTCTCAGGGACTGCAAGGTCTTTAGTATTTTTCAAGCTTTACTGAGTTTCTGTTTAAATTAGGTTTTTAAACAATATGGGGAGATCGAAGAAGGAGCTGTGATTACTGACAAAAACTCTGGGAAGTCTCGTGGCTATGGTTTCATAACATTTAAGCACATGGATTCTGCACAAAGAGCCTTGGCAGAGCCGAGTAAATTTATAGATGTAAGAGTCTTTGATTCCTTACCGCTTTTACAGGAAGAAATGCATTTTAGAAGATCTGACTCGGGTGTTTCCTCAGGGAAGGATTGCTGTGTGCAATCTGGCTGTGACCGGCACACACCCGCCTGTGGTCACGGGTGATTTGGCACAGAGAAAGCTTTTTATCGGTAGCCTGTCATATGAAACCACCACCGAGACACTTATCAGTGTTTTCTCCCAATACGGGGACATTGAAGAAGGGTCTGTTGCCTATGACAAGGTCACAAATAAGTCACGGTACGAAGATTTATAACCTGTTCTTCTTGTGTGTCTGTGGAACGTACTTCTAAGGTGGATAAATTGTGTCATTGACAGAGGTTTCGCTTTCATGACATTCAAGTCTGTCGAAGCGGCCAAAAGGGCTCTTGCAGACCCCAACAAATCCATTGAGGTTTCCTTATGTCTTGTTTTGCTCTCTTATGATGAAATCCATTACATCTGCTTACATGCTGGAGGTGCTATGCAGGGACGCAATGTGGTTATAAAGCTCGCCCTTGAAGGTCTGAAGGAGAAGCCATCAGCAACACAAATGGTTTCCCAGTTTCAACCTGGCTATGCAGTAAATCCAAATCTAGCAGGCTATGCAAGGGCGCCGATGCAAGGTTCTGCTGGTGTATCTGGGTATCCGTCAAACTTGCCTTCCTATGGGAGCCAGCCTTCTTATGCAGCTCTGGCAGGTGCACAATATGGTGTAGGGGCCACGAGTGGGCAATTTGGTTCAACTCCCTATTCCCAGTATGCACAAGGGGCGCAATCTACCATAATGCCTGGCTACTATGGGGCTCCACCCTAAGCAATTTTCTCCTCAGATGAGGGTGGTCCTCGTACATGGAACGTCTGAAGGTGGAATTTGAAGGTTACGACCATCAGGGTTTGGTGCAACTCTTGTATTTGGATCTGGTAAGCCTTACAGTGTAGCAAGCAGGTGGTGTTGACACTTCAGGTTTTGCTGTATGCTGATAGGGAAAATGTTTGGACAAAGTTATTCTTGAGCATATCTGCTACTCTTCTGCATTCGCTTTCCAGCTTAGAAGTGTCACATGGGTCCTCTGGCAAGTTTGTTATTTTAGTGAAACAAATTGTGAGGGAACTACTTTCATAAGAAGGGATTTTAGAGTTTTTGCCTATTGCTGGTGTACAATCATTTTCCCCTATATGTTTCATTTTGTTCTTATTTCTCTGTAGTTTTGGCCTGGAGGATCTACGGTAGAAAATATTGTGGCAGTTGTCTCTAGTGTGAAATGGGATCATGCTTAGCTATCACCAAGTAAATCAAGGGTTACATTTTCCAGTAGCTACGTTAAGGCCTAATTACAGGTTTCATATTAAGGCCTAGTTACAAGACTGCTTCATATAATTTATTTGGCCTTCAGAGAGAAGGCTGATTTGATTTGGAAATGTTGACAGTGCTTGAAGGAAAAACCGTCTTTAAAAGCCTTTCGGGCCTAACAATTTGATTTTAAACGAAGTTACTCCTATTCTTAAATTGAAATTGAGATTAGATCTCAAAACCTATGGGTGGGATAACATTAAACAGGCCTTTATGGTTACTGCTTTTGAACTCAGTATCCTTCAAGAAACTCAACAGCAACTGTAGCTATTTCAGTGCCTATGGGGAGTTGGAGCCCCTTGTCCATGCATGTTTGAATTGGCAGGTTGGACGTGCCTGATTTAGGGTTTACGGGTGCTCTTGAGCCATTCTTCTGGCTTATAAAATGGTGTATGTGTTATTGCTGTGGATTGTGGAAGAACATCTACTTGTGTTGGAGGACATGGTTTGGACGAGTGGAGGCAGAAACTTGCAAGTTGTGCTTTGCCTCCGCCCTGCTGCTTCTCTCGAAGCGGCACAGGACAGTGGGGGAGCAGAGCGAAGTCAACTGTGACCTGCTAAGTTGGGGGAGGGCCAGAGCTAAGCCAATTGGTGCAGAGCTTGAGGGTGGAAGTTTGTTTCTTCCAAGGGGGGGAGGCCAGTAGAAAGTTGGACCTGGTAGTGAGAGATGTAGTCCTGATGCGTCATATAAGTGAGTTGTGCCTCGGCGTTGTCTGACCCTGGCCTAGGAGGCTCTGTCATAGTGTTAGGGATAAGTTTAAGATGTTTGAAATTCACAAGAGGGTGTGTCAAAAAGGTAGTACATGGAGCTGGAGATGGAGGCTTGATTCTCATGAGTTGAATGAATACTAGTTCTGAAAGTAAAAAGTTTAATGGAGTTTCAATAGAAGGATGAAATTTTTTTGAATTGATTTGTAAAAATCTCACAATCCCCACTTTTGAAAAATATTCTATTGAAAAACAGCTTCCAACCCTAAAAATTGTACCATCCACTCATGCGCACCTAAATACAAGTTTTTGTTGCCCCCTTGAAAGCAATAAGTAGACCCACTACAGAGATTGTAAAAGAGACCTTTTTGAGAATGCAGTGTAGAGCATGCATGACGGGGTAGGGACATGTCATTGGCCTGTAATCCAGGTGACTCATGGCGATCGGGTCCGTCGGTCGCCATGACTCGCCTTTCCTTGTAATCCAGGTGACTCATGGTGACCGGATCTGCCGGTCGCCATGACTCGCCTTTCCTCGTAATAGGTGATTCATGGTGATCGGATCCGTCAGTCTAGGGAAAAGGTCAGCCAATGATCTTTCCCGACCGGCAAGTGTCGGGAGGAGGAGAGTTGCAGTGGCTCACGTGATCACTGTACCATGTGTTTTGACTCATGCAAACGTCGCCATTGTGCTGACATGGAGGGTCTCCTCTCTTGCAAAGGTTGCTTGCCATCAGCCATTTTGAACGTTGACCTACTTGTCAACACCAGAGTTGTGCTTAGGTCACCATCAAGCATTCCATGCACTGACCTGTTAGCACCAGAGTTGCCCTCAACTTATTCTATGTGCTGACATGTCAAAAGCAGCGTGATTTGCAGGGTTAACAAATTCAAGTGAGTTAATTCTGTTTACAGTTTTGTAGGGGTTGCACTTATAACTGAAATGAAGGTTATTGGATCAACTTGTTGCAGCTACAAGACAAAAGGTTGACATTTCATGACATTTCATAACCAAGATTAGCAAGTGTTGTATCCAAAGTTTGATGATCCATGAAGGATAGTGTATAGAGGATAGATAACAAAGGAAAGACAATTTCATTGTATGGAGGATTTTACAATGTTGGATCTTAATGTGCACATTCTTTGCATAATTGAAGTCTAGCATTTAAGCTGCATTAGTATCCAAGATGATCAGGATGTACCTTTTTGCCTCTTATCAAGACATGTATACTTGGTGTGAAAATGGATGCTTGGTGTCCTTAAAACAATGTGTAGAGCCTTTTAAGCTCACATGACACATGCAACTTGCAAAGCAACGCAAGGTTTGAATGCTCGCTCTCTTTCTTCCCACACGTTGAACATGTTTGACGTGCATGTGTCAAAAAGTATGTGATACGCCCGGTCTCTTTCTTCCCGCATGTTGTTCACCATGTTTGATGTGCAAGTGTTAAAAAGTATGTGATATACTATCTCACTTGTTCCAAATCCACCATAAGAACATGCCATGGTGGGTGGACTAAAACATAGGCTTGCTTATAAATTTCTATATAGACGCTATTGCATTACAAAATTAACTATACATTGTCAATCTTCAATTTTCTCATGAAGACATAGATAATCCACATGCTAGTAATGTGATCATGACACTTGGAAAGCATAATTAAGCTGTTTTGGTTATAATACTTTGGGTCGATGGAAGAGAGAGCACACTAGACATATTTGTTGACCTTCACCATCCTTATCAATTTCACTCCTCATATTGTGCTCATCAATAGTAAAGCCACAACTTACCGTTAACGACACCTTGTGCACACTGAAGCATTGTGCCTATTAGATTACTCAAAACACATTACTCACATCCTAATTTTGGATTTAATGACACAAATGTATGACAATGTGATATAGATGGAACCTTGCAATGGTCATGACAATTAATGCTTAATTAATATAGGTGCAAATCAAAGCTCTAAATGCCATCTATGTTCTTTCAAAAGATGAGGGTTTTCATTGCCAATATTATCTAGACACGTATAATTGTTAGAATAACAAGTAATACGGTCACAAGGCCCGCATAGTGGAAGGAACTGAAACTACCTAAAGTCCCATTTTTACTTAGAATTCAATATTTAGAATATAGAAGAGGTATCTTATATTGGTTTAAAACTTTTGAATCCAACTTCATTTATGAGATAAATTGCAAGAGTCATCACACCTGCTTAGGTTAGAGAGAGGACAAAACTAATGAGTTATCAAGGATCTTATCAATGGTTCTACTAAAAGTATACTTTCTTGAACTGGCATTGAAATTTTTGAGTTTTAGTTAAGCTAAATCGACTAAGCAACACTATGGCCTTGCCATGTAGGCACGTCAAAAACAATTCCGAGAGTCCACCTCAAAATTTGTAGGTGTAGCATGTGAGTTCACCCGAAGAGGCTTTTTATATAATTCTAAGTGATACAGAGTCACATGTACAAGAGGGGTTTACAAATGAAAAATTGGAAAAAAAGTTGCAAGTTTATGAAAGAAGAGGAGGCTTTTAATCCACGGTGAAGTATAGGTGTAAAGGGGTTTCATAAATACCTCTTGAACGCATGTGCTATAGATATTTTTAAAAGGTGGAACCCTGGGTACACAACAAAAGCATCTAACAAAATGAGTGCTTCTCTAAAGGAAGAATGACAAAAGCCGATGTAAATATAAACTTTGGTTTTGAGCACATGATTCTCATTTTGCAAAACAACCTAGACTTGGAACTCGCAATATGATGTATGCACTCGCAAGGCTCGCTGTAAACAGTTTTCTAACGGAAAAAAAAGTGTACAATTAAAATGTGAAGTTAAAATTTGAAGCATTTTGCCAATATTTTGTCCAAAAGTAACTCTAAAACTTGTAAACTCTTATCGGTTTTCTTCAAGGTAGGCTCGAAATCTAGCCGGGATTTTGCAATTTTAGCTGGCTAGAAATACACTAAACCCCGATTTTTTTTGCAAACACTGGTATGGAGTTCTAGCCAAAGCCAGATGTTCTGTACTTGTAATAGGATCATATGGCTCAAAGTAAAAGTTATGCCTTGTTAAATATACACAAACCAGACAAAGAGACCTACCTTGTCTATTAAGACTGATCATTTAATGGCTTGCTCCTAACCCTGGCTGTTGCAGAGCACTCTGCACAGAAGTAAAGCTCGCTGGGGCTCATCTCCCGTCGTCTCCGCTTGAAATATTCTTCGTCAAAGCGCACTACCCCTCCATCGGCGTCTTCACCATCCTCACTTCCATCGTCCTGCTCTGCATCACCTTCTTTCTCCTCTTCTTCCGTCCCAGAGACTCTAGCTTTGGTACAAAGAAGCTCATGCTGCAGGCTCTTCTTGGTAGGCTCTGCGATGATGCGACTCTTCAAAGATGTATGTGCAGACGGTGGTCGCATGTGCGATTCTGAAGGCGGGTACCCTGGCAATGGCTGCACATGATGAGAGCTTCGTTGAGGTGCGCTCTCTGCAGATTTGCAGAAGGAAGGGTTGTGATGGGAATTAGGAGGCTTCGCTTTTATGGCTTGGCCATGCTGCTGCTGGTGCTGAGAGGGAGGGCGAGAGGAGGAATGGAGACCTGCGCTTGCAGCGATGGTGGTGGTGGAGCGAGACCTGGAAGGGAGGTCTGCTTGAGCTTCCTCAATGGCGTAACGCCAGGTGCAGGGGCTCCATCGACGCTTGGTGGAAGCGGAAGGGAGGGGAGCAGGGGCGGAAGGCGGAGCTGCAGATGGAGGAGAAAGTGAGGGATCGCGAGTGGCGTCCTCTTCTCTGTCCATTGTGGAGGGGAAGGCGACATAGGGCGAGTACATAGACACACACACAGGCGCGCGCGCACACACATACACACACAAAGGCACGAAAGCAAGCGCTTGCTACACTCACAGCAGCCCCTCCTCTCCTCCCTACACACTCGCGAGTCATGCAAACCTCACTACAATATATTGCTTTTAACCTTCAACTTGAGTCTTCGATGGAGGCTTTCAATTGCTCACTCATTGCCCATCATCATCATCATCATCATCTCATCATCCGCCGGCCCCTTCTTCATCCGGACACCACTAGCCTCTCAACACTACCTTACAGGGCCGACTGCAGGGCTAACCGATCAAAATAAGGGAAAACTTGAAATTCTCCCGGTTTTTAGGTCAAAATCTGAAGGTTTTGCCGGTAATTACACTAAAACTTGTGTAAATTTGCCAGTTTTCTTAAAGGCAAGCTCAAAATCTAATCGGGATTTTACAATTTCAGTCGGTTAGACCCCGGTTTTTTTCTAACACTAGCCCACGGGTATGTTCAAGTGGAATCAATGGTCTAGGTGAAAATTGGGGTCTTGGGCCATTTGAGAATTTACCAAAAATATCCCATATTTACAACAATATGCATCCAAATAACACACATTTCAATAATCGCATTCGCCCATTAGTGGGGCTAGAGCACATGAATTGTTCGGAGGGGTCATGGGTTCAAGGCTTAGGGCGTCGAAGTTACCTTTTCACTCCCCAATTCACCAACAATACATCTGATCCTAGTCTTTGAATCCAAATGAAGTCTACTCGTGTAAGACAATGTGGAGGCACCACCTCACTAGGGTATGTTTTCTTCTTCTCATAGATAGGACGCTTGCAAGTCGGCTCCCATATATTTCAAGTATCTTCCAATGACTAAGGGAGTACTACAAGCATGAGGGAAAGGTGAAGAGTGAAAATGGATTGCTTCATTCCATGTTGTATAGGGAGCATAAGCTAGTTGAATAACATATAGGAATTTCTTCTCATATGCACATCCCCGATGATCAGAAGGTGGTAGAGGAGCTCGCATTTAGAAACCCCTACCTGAGAGAGAGAGAGAGAGAGAGAGAGAGAGAGAGAGAGAGAGAGAGAGAGAGAGAGAGAGAGAGAGAGAGAGAGAGAGAGATTTTAAGGCTTCTACACATAACTACTCTTACTACACGTCAATTTTTCAAATTGTAGTGTCCTTTACCTTTTTTACTCTCCCTTGGGAGCTTTCATCAATACTGCCAGCTTCTGAGTTTCACAAAAGATTTGAAGTGCCTTGTGATGTGACTTGGCCCGAAATAGGGCATAGGTTGAATTGGTGCTCCATGATGAACTTCACCATATGGTTAGCGTTTAGCAAGACCTAATTTACAAATGGAAATTTTCAAATGTCTTTCAAGAGCAGGTTTAGTGTATGGGCCACACAGGGCACCCACATAATTGCAAGGTACTTCTATTGAATGGCTAGGCCTACACCCTTGTAGTTGGAGATGTTGTCAATCACAATGGCCGTCACATTTTGCGCATCCCCTACTCAGCTAATTGAATGCTTGTACATATTTGTCAAGAAATTTGGTGTCTTCTCTTTTAAAGAGGCGACAATGGATGCTAAAGACATCGAGCCCTTGGGGCAGACAACCATTACATTTATCAGAAAAGCTAGAGCAACCATCCAATGCTATGCTCTAGCCAATCATTAGGACAAAATCAAGCATTGTGCCCTTGAATATTGTTTGCATGATGCCCTCGACTTTATCCACATAGTCAGTGCTTGCGCATTTAATTTTAGCTAGGAAGGAAAAACCCTTTCTCTGTAGTGGACATTAATGCATCCCTAACATGGGGATTCTAATTTTAGCTAGGAAGGAAAAACCCTTTCTCTGTATTTGACATTAATGCATCCCTAACATGGGGATTCTAATGTTATTGAATGAAATCCCACATGCAATGAAATCTTGAGTTCACCTTAGGTGCAATTTGTATGTATCTTGCTTTGGAAAGCTGTATGCAATGTTTGCGGGTTAGTGGACATGCTCCCTACACTTGAGCTCACTTTCATTGATCCACCACTGTCACTTGGAAAAGGAGCCTATGAACACCGACCTTTGCATTGTGATACTTATGTTTTTGTCTTCATTCTCCTTGAGTACTTGCATCAAGGCTTGGTTAGAAGGCCCAACAATATTTGACCCACCCCTCTTTTTTTTGGGAAGCAAGCCTTTCTTTTTACACTTCTTTACGCAAGCTATGAAGTGAACCCAAATGTATGTAAGTGGTGCTAGATAGGCCAACACATTCGTGCCAACAATAAACAATTGCTCCTTGATGTAAGTTGCATTCTCATTGCATTGCTCTTGAATGAATAGCCACAAGTCATTCATTGGAGCTTGGAAATAGTTTTCCCATGCTCAACTCTCATGTAAGTGCACTACTTTCCTCACACCATAGTATTCAAGATTTACTTATGCTTCCTATAATGTCCATGCACACTATGATTACTTTTCATCAACAAAGTTACTATACATAACCAAGTACATGTAATGTTATGTTGTAAAAGTTACATTTAATTTTAGGATGCTAGAGCTCAGACTCTAGAAACTATCACCAATGGACATTTACATCTCGGGACGTCCACTAAGAAATATGTAAGATAGCACGTGCGAACAAAATAAGGGATTTATAATTAGGTACATTTATAAAAAAATATACTTATATAAAGGGTTTTTTAATTGAAAAAGTGAAAATTTTCATACATAAGGCCTAGTTTTTGTATACAAAAATGCATACATAAGCGGTACATAAAATACTTGAAAATATACAGGTAAGGGATTATTTAAATACCTCTTGTTTGCACGTGCTATATGCAGTTTTTACATAGTGAACTCCTCGAGATCGACATCTGAGACTACTTGGAGATAAAGAGAGTTTACTTGCAAACAACCAAGTAGCACCATTTGATAATCCACTATCCATGTCTCTTGAAAGTAAAAGTAGAAGCTCAAAACACTAAGATGGAAGAGTGCATGTAGTGCGAATGCGTGTGTGTACGGTGCTGTTTGAGGACAGATCCAACGGGCTCCCAACTGGTCAGATACGTAGCCGGACACCACATTTGTACTCTATTCGTTTTCCGAGCTAATGTAGTAATACTCTGTGTAAATCCTGATTCTAGAGTAGTGGATCAATTCCATGAGTTGTAATGCTGTCATGACATTTGTAAAAGTCTATGTGAGTTGACCACTGGCCATTTAGAAAGCCCTAGGCACAAATGTCAATAACCTTAATGTGAAAGGGAGGCTTATCTTTAGAAGAAGAAGGAGCTCTGAAAACGTACGCTCAAGCTACGAGCTGCTCTAAACTTGTAATCATCGCACCTAATGATTTGGTAATCCGCTTTCGATTCAAAAACTTGCATTGTGTTCCTCTCTCTTTGCTCTTTAATTCAAGTGTAAGCATTGTCAGTTTTGTTGAGGTTCGCGACTACGTGTCTGTGAGATGTAAATGCAGATTTGAGTGCTTAAATCATTGTTTATAGTCGTTTTGACCATAGGAGAGTGTTCTTAGACCAGAGGACGACATTTCTGGCTTAATCTGTTGCAGTTTTCATGACGTTTTTCATGACGGATCGTGATTTTGGTACCTTGTCGGATTGCGACCAGACTTGGTAGGATAGTGTCCCTAGGTGTCCTAGACATCCTCCTAACGTTTTGTTAAATTTTGAGTCCGTCGAGTGCCAATGTTAGCGGGTCACCACGACGGACGTTTACAACATAGCTTTTTGGTACTAACATAATGTCAATACTCAGGGAAGTGAATCAGATGGGGCACGGAGACTCTTTTGAGATCGTAATCTCAAGAAGTGAACCTATATAAGCAAACACACTAACTCGACAAGCAAACCAACACTCAATGATTAGGGAAATCTGTCTATGTCCTTTCTCACAGCTCTAGGTCATCACGCCATTTCGACACTTGAACGGACTCGAAATGCAATAAAACTTTAGGAGGAGTTCTAGGACACCTAGGGGCACTATCCTACCAAGTCTGGTTGCAATCCGACAAGGTATCAAAATCACGATCCATCTTGAAAATTGCAACAGAACATGCCAAAAATGTCGCCCTATGGTCTAAGAACACTCTCCTATGGTCAAAACGACTAAAAATAGTGATTTAAGCACTCAAATTTGCAATTAAGGCTCACTAACACGTAGTCATGAACCACAACAAAACTGACAATGCTTACACTAGAATGAAAGAGCAAAGAAAGAGGAACACAATGCAAGTTTTGGATTTGAAAACTGATTACCCATTCATAATTAGTTGCGTCGATTACAAGTTGGAGCATCTCGTAGCTTGAGCGTTGTCATGCAGCTCCGCTCCCATGCAAAGAAAGATGCCAGGAAAATGCACATTAAGTTTGTTTGAAGTTTATATGTTTAATGAACAGTGATTAAGGGCTGGTTGCAGGCCGAGTTCAATGCTGAATGTATGTCAAATGCGGCTGAAAGGGCCAAAACATGCTTTAATGATGCTAAAAAGTGTTATGCTTGAAGTGAATACGGATGGGATATTGTGTCATAGAACTGCAGTGCTCGATGTGCTCTACCGGCCTGTCTTTACGGCTCATCGATTGGAGCTACGGTGAAGAAGTTATGGCAGTTCGAAGTTTAAGTCGATTGCAGATCCGTGCCGGGTTGGGCAACAACAGCTGAGGGGATAAAAATGAAATAAATGCATCAAGCTGAAGTGCTCACTTTGTGGAGCATATCGGTCTTTTCAGATCGGTGATCGGGATTTTGGCTGGCAAGATATGGCCAGTTTAAGTATCGTCGGGGGCCTGGTTCGAACCGCCCTGGTCACCCTGATCAGTCATCCAACTGGCTTAATGTAGTGCAGTGCCCGATGTGTATTCCAAATGTGGGCCGATGCGAGAGAATTTTTATCATATGCTTAGCTTTGACGGACAGAGATACTTGCATCTTGGAAGCCATGGTGCCATTCAACACACTAGAGTGGGCAGTAGAATTCATGGTGATATTGCTGATCAGTGGATGCGGAAAATGAAGTCAAGGAGGCAATGCCTTAATCGATATCTATGCCAAATGTGATTCCCTTACGATGCTTATGGCCGCCAATGAATAAGCCTAGCAAAGCCTTGGCCGACATGTGCATCGGACATGAAGTCCCAAGCTTTTTGGCCAATATGTATGCCTAATGTGGTGCCCTTATGATTTAAGCGGCCGCCCAAAGTCCCAAGGGCCATACCCTAAAAGGCCGCCTGGCCATTACCTAAGAGGGGTGGCCACCCTATTAAATTAAAGGGGTAAGTGTGAATGGGGAAGAAAAAGAGGAAAGGAATGCCATGGCGTGTGCAACGAGCATTGGGCAGACAGCCGGAGATGAACTCGCGTTGGGCGCTAGAGTGGTCGGACGCGCACGATACAGAAGCGAAAAACACTCAAGAAGCCATCGCGCGCAGATTCGGTGCCAGCCGCTTCGCATTTGGTGCTGCTCGACTTCGGCCTTGCCACGTCATGGGGGCGGTTCCTGCCACATAGCCACCCATTAGCGACATCGCTAATGGGTAGGCTATTTTTAGAGGGGGCAGCATGCAACTAAAGAAAGAAGACAATCATCTTGGAGTTTTCTCTCCTCCTCCTCATATTTTCCTTAAGCCTCTTCGTAACGAATAAAAAGGCCTTAAGCTCTTCTCTTTCTCCTCATGGGAAGTTAATCTCGGAAGGCTCTGAAGCTCCCTTCTCAAGCATTAATCCTTAAGCTCCATCTCTTAAGCTCTTGATAATCCGGAAGCACCTACTCCTTCTCCTCATAATTTCCTTAAGCTCTTCATAATCATAATCATAATCGCCTTAAGCTCGGATTCCTTCACCTCATCATCGGAAGGGAACTCCTCCTCCTCTTAAGCACCATCTCCGAACCTCCATAGCCTGAAGCTCTTAAGCTTCTTCTCCGAATCTTCAAACTTGCTTAATCCTCGTAAGCTTAAACCCCTTCATAAGCCATAATCCAAAGCTCTTAAGCTATCAAGAGCGGAGTTAATCCTCAAGCAAAATTTTTTTAACCTCTCTTAATCTAATCTATCACCATAAGCTAAGCCTAATCGAGTTTCTATCGCCTAAACCGAGCCTAATCTTCTAAGCTTTCAATACCCGAGTCATAAGTTCTCTTAAGCCGTCTTAAACCTTCCCTAAGCCTCATTAGCCATTCGAAATCTGCTCGAAGCTTATTAACCACTTGAATCAAAGAGCAGAAGGCAAAGTAAGCAGAATTTCATCAATTTCTTGTTTAAGCACCTAGTTTAAGCCAGATTTTTCCTTGTAAGAGCATTTAAGCTTCCATTAGGGATTGATTAATCATGGATTTTGTCGATTAACTGGAAATTAGACGGACTGCTTGTTTTAAATACCGCTGTCGATAAATTGCATCTACTACACCTTGTTTTCCGCACCTCTCACAGCCAAGGGCCCGGTGCCTTCCCGGCTCACCTTTCGCACAATTATCCCTCGACAGCGTATGTTTTTTGAGCTCCTTTCTTCTTCTAAAGATAAGCCTCCCTTTCACATTAAGGTTATTGACATTTATACCTAGGGATTTCTAAATGGCCAATGGCCGGCTCACATGGACTTTTACAAATGTCATGACAACATTACAACTCATGGAATTGATTCCACTACTCTGGAATCAGGATTTACACAGAGTATTACTACACTAGCTCAAAAAACGAATAGAGTACAAATGTGGTGCTGCGGCTACGTGTCCGACTAGTTGGGTGCTCGTTGGATCTGTCCTCGAACATTCCCCCCTTCCTAAATCGTGTCGTCCCTTGACACGACCTTGTGCAGTCTTGTCATAGGGTTGTCTTCAGCTTTATCTTCAAGATTGGTCTTCAGCTTGGGAAGTGCGTTGTCGTTGATGACGCTCCCCCCTTCCTTGAGTGATTCATATCTGTCGTGAAGAGTCCTTTTGATGTTTCTGTCTTTGTCATTGACTTGCAATACTTCACTAGCTTCAGCACTATGAAACTCCTTATGTTTTGTTGTTGGGAGCTTTTTTGCTGAAGTTATCATTGTTTGTAAGTTGTCTTTGTATGACATTCTGCTTCTTTCCATTGATCGTTGAGTCTTTGTCTTCAAGGTTGGTCTTTAGCTTCAGAAGAGATTTGGCATTGATGACACTCCCTCCTTCCTTGAGTGATTCATATCTCTCATGTTGTTGATACATGACTTGATCTTTGATGATCAAGACAACTTTTCTTCTCATTGCCTAGTCTTCTCTTTGTTGCCTAGTCTTGGCCACCGTAAAGATGGATGTTGATGTGTCTGAGCTTGTAGAACTGATCCTCTTTGTTGCTGGACTTTATGATGGGTTTGCTTTCAAGGTCCACTGCCATTTGAGCTTTCCACAATAGGTAGCCAATGTTGATGACTTTCTCGCAGAATTTGTCATTGTTTGTCGTTGTAGGCCATTCTTTGACTTGCCATTGTTTGATGGAGCTTTGTTGTCGACCTTGGAGATAAAAGATTCTCTTGATAAGCATAAGGAGACTTGCAGTTTTTTGCTCCAAGTTGTTGATTGATTTGGGTAGACATTTCCTTATTGCTGATGTAGAAGAACTATATACAAGAAGATGATGATGATGGTTTCTAGATTAGGGTCTTAAAACGTAGATGACCAAAGGGAAAAACCCGGTGGGAAAAAAGTGCCTTTGGTATACGCTCTTATTGGAGTTGAGCATTTGGACTTGAAGTACCTGTCATGCAAGGTGAGTGCTTGGGAGAAACAAGGGAAGAGTGTCTAATGCAAGTGTCAATTATGGGACACCCTCTATGCATAAGAGAAATTTATCGAACAAAAGCATGTAGTGTAAGAGATGGAGTTGATGGGCGCTTCAAGGAACAAATGTAGCACATGTGACATCAAAGGACATCTCAATAGCTTCCACATTTCCAAGAAGGGTTTTCGATGTAGAAGCTTCTCCACTCATACCTCACCGTGATGAGTGCGTGAGTGTCTTTTGGACTTCCTCCTTCACTTACCACTATACTAAAATGACTTCTACTCTTATGCTCACCTATACCAGCATGAGCGACACAACATAAATACGCTCAACTCTTCCAGCTTGAGCAAGACCTAGAATAACTAAGACGCTTAGACCACAGAGAATATTACATGAAGGTTTGGGACTAACACCTCGCTCATTTAGTGGCTTAGCTGCCCGACTCTGACTTTAATGCCATGTATTTTTAATAGCGGCTTGGATTTACTTGTTCAGGGCCAGAAACCCAATTCCATAAGTTCTGGAAATTTAGGCCTCTACCATTGTGTTGGTCATTGGATGCCACCATTTTGTTGAGTAGGTTGGCATATTTTGGCTCCTCTTGACTTGCTTGTTGTATGTTCACACTGCTTTGTGAAACAAATCCTTCAGCTCTGGTAGGGACTGATGTAACCTTTCCGTTATTTTCCATGAGAAGCGGTTGTCGAGAGGTGTGGGTTCTTTGTGATTTGAGTTTCTACTAGCAATTTTGGAACCCACCTTGAATTTGGTCCATGTGTGACCATCTTTGGAATTTTCTCTACTTCTTTGGCTTGATGGACACTAAGCTTTGATATCCATATCTGATGATTTCCTTTGTAGAAGTCTTGATTTTGGAGGTGATAATGAGGTATCCATCTAGAGCTCTTAGCACTATCAGTGGTGACTGGTCGTTGGTTCTTCCTATTGATTGTGTGCCTTTGGGTGGAGCCTTGTGCTTCTTGATTGATCTTTGTTGTTCCAGGTTGAGCTGTAATTTTTGGTAACCATATTTGTCTGTTACCTTCATAAAATCCTTGTGATTCGAGTAGATTCACTGGAATCATCCGCTGCTTCACCTGTTTGTGTTGGGTAGCTTCGTTGAAGTCTGAATTTTGAACCCATACTTTCGTGTTGTCCACTTGGAAGGTCTTTTCTTTTGCCTTTTGTTGTTGTTCTTTCGCTTGCTTGGGTTGTTTGTCCATCATTGATAGCTCGGCTTGATCTTGTAAAATTTCTTCGTTGAGGTGAGTAGATCTAGGCTGTTAGTTTAGGCTTTTTGGCCCAAACATTAGTGTACTTTCCTTGGAAGTAGACCTGAGCAGTGATTGAATCGTTTGATGCTACCCACCCTGTCACCTTTGTTGTTGAGGCTGAACTTGTGCTTCATGTATCCAAACTGGGTCTTTGACTTGGATGTGCTCTTTGGATACTAGCACTTGGTTGATTCTCTTTGGCTTCTTTTGGATGCTTTTTTTGTGATGGAAACTTTGGTTCGTAGATTTTTTGCTTCGGCTTCCATTGCATTATTGATGGTTTGGCTCTTGATGTAGAAGCTTCGTTGGAAGTTTGATATAGGCTCATTGAAGGTAAAGTCATCTTGCGAGGTTGATATACTTCAATGTTTACCTTTGCTTTACCTTTCTCTGCGATGCTTGGTTGCTCCTTTTTTGCATTGACTTGAGGTGCTTTTGGGGCTTTTGATGGTGTTGTTGTTAAGATTTTCCTTGTGGTTGAAACAAGATATTCCTTCAACTTTCTGTCAGGATCAGACTCTCTTTGATATGATGGGACTCAATTATGTGAAAAGTATCTTTACATTCCCCGGTACTCAATTTGAGTACCGCATTTGCCATGTCAAAGCTAGGAATTGGAATTTTTAAACTCGTGTACACGATCTCCTCTAGCTTAGTGATTGGCGGCTTTCCCATCATGATCCAAGTTCCATAGGTCATTAGGTTCTTTGTTGCTTCTGGATCTATCATAGTTGAACATGTGATTTTGAGTTTTGTTTCTCCGCATATGCTGAATTTGATCATCGTAAGAGAAAATCGATCTTCATCCTTACCCCGTTCTTCTTTTGCTCTTGCGTTTGTTGAGATTTCCCGTTGAGCTTGGAAACTTTTCTTCTTCATCTACTTTCATTTGCCCTTTTTCTGGAGTCGGCTTCTTTGAAACAGCTTTTGTCGATTCTTCAGGTATGTCAATGATGACATATTCCTGTAGTTGCTCTGCTTCCTTTGTTTTGCACCTTGGAACCATCCTCCAGGATGTAGCTATCTGTCTCACCTTTTCTGCTTCCACACTCACAAATTTCATTAGCTTCTTTCAACACCTTTATCGTAAACAAGGGAGTTACATCATACCAATCTTCATCGCAAAAATTTAGTCAGGGTCACCTCATTCACACACACATCAAGAGTGGCCAGTATTTGATCCCATCCAAAGGGTTCAAATAACTCCTTTGTAAATGGTTGTGGAATATAAGCTCCATCTTCTATTGAACGCTCTAGGATGCAATCTTCCTTTCTAAGACGTCCACTCGCAGGAGCTTCGTATATCCAAATATGCGCTTTGCTTTTGAAATCAGTTGTGGAGTTTAATTCTTCCCCCAGGGTTCGTTCTATATCTCTATAACTATGATCTTTGACACTGATTTTTGTAGTAATTTCCTTGTGTCTTAAGTAGAAATAGTCATAGCCCCAGTCTTGTACCATTTTGAGTTGACACATGAATGGTCCGCCCAATATGATGTCAAAGTTTCTGCTCTTGTCAAAATTCATTATGGCAAAGGTGTGCTCATACTCGATGCTACACAAGGATACAATGATATGTTCTAATATTCCTATCGGTTTCTCCACGTATCCATCTACTAATTGAAGTTTCATTCGAGTTTTTGTAAGAGCAAGCTTTTCCCATTTTTTCCAGATCTCTTTGGTTGCAATGGCAATTCCTGCCCCACTATCTAATATAGCAACCATCTTTACTCCTTTGTACTCAAGTGGTATGTGCGCTCCTTGTCGCACTGTCAAAGCAAGGGACTTGCCTAACACTGTGTGCGAGCCACAGACGGCTCCAAGCACACAACTAGCTTAACTAGTAAGCTCAAAAGAGGGCAATGGTGTGTCACTCACCGCTCTATGCTCCTGCCGTGGAGGATTCCTCGCCGCGAAGAAGAAGGAGACGCCGCTACGTCGCGCTCAACCGCTTCACCGCCGTCGTGCCGCCGCAATGCTCGATCGCACTCTCTCTCTCTCTCTCTCTCTCACACACACACACACACACACACACACACACATACACACACACACAAGGAGGTGAAGAAGAAGAAGATGGAGCAAGAGCACTCTTCTATTGCACAAATGAGAGAACGAGTGAATTTTAGGTTTAGTTGGCTTTTATATGAGCTCACCCCATTCACACTTGGGCGCCCATGCTTAGCCAACTAATCCCTTGAATGTCCCAATTAGAGTGCACCTCTCATCGGCGTTCACTCTTACCCTTTTCCTATTGGACCGACAAGCCCGGTACCCGACTCTACCAAATAATAATACAATGTCCACCGTAGGTTACAACGTCGGTCTCGTAGGTGATAGGGTGTCCGTGAGCCGTGAGGGTTAACATGCCCCCCTTCTTGATGTAGATTTCGTCCTCAGAAGCTATTGAGTTGAAGCTCGTTGGTCGAGGTGGAAGAGCATTTGAGATGAATGTTTTGAGCCTTCATTAGTCACTGCAAAATCAAACAACATTGCACAGTAATTGCATTCTCATAAGCGATTAAAAAGCATATGCAATTTTAGGCAGACAATTGATTGGTAACAGAATTTTAAACAATTTGTCAGCAATAAGCATTAAATTGCAATGTAATCAAATGCATAAACAGATGTAAAGGTAAAAAATTAAACAAGTCCGGGGTCGCTAATTTAACGGTCGAAAGGCACTAGAGATCGACTATTAATACCATGGGTAAGCTTCTTAATTTTCTCTGGTTAATTAAGTTGTTTAATCGCGAGAGCCAAGTATTTCATGTTCGAGGGCTGACTAGAGGCTATACCTAGAGGACCTTGTAGTTAAGCTACGATAAAAGGAATTTCTCATGAAATCATCGCCTGACTGATTACCTTTTCTTTGACCCCCCAAAGTCTTTTCACAGTGATTCAATTTGATGTGTGTGCTTATTTTGTATGCCTTGGGTTTTTTGCTTTTCAAGGAAAAGCGCCCACACTGGGAACCTCTAGGGCTCTAGTACCATAGGCAATACATGTGAGTGAAGTACCAAATCAAGCTGAGATTTCTCTTCCAACTTAAGATTTTACATTATGGCACTTCGATTTTTTGTTTGTTCATTTTCAGCATTTTAATTTTGTAACTTTGGGGGGTCATATAACACTGATACACCTCCCCAGGCTCATCACACTAGTAAACTCCCTTTATAATACTTAAGCTAAAGGTCAATAGGGTCAAGCCCACTAGAAAGCCCTAGTACATTTCACACAATGCTGCCTAAATCGGATTAAGAACCTAAGTAACCATTGATTATTAGGAAGGCATTCCCCATGGTATTAAGAGAAGATCTCTAACACCTAACTTGGTCAAACTAGCTTAATCGGACTGCTTGATTTTTAAACCTAAACAAGTGATTATGACAAAAAATTACATTGAATTAAATGTTTGATACTAAGCAAATGCGGTGAATATTAGGCTACCAATCACAATTAAAGTAGACAATCATAGATGCAAAAAAGATAAGGGACAATGCTAATGGACAAGAAACACCTGTTTGTGTCGATGGTCGCGCTTGATTTGAAGAGTGAGTCGAGATAAAGATTCCATGAAGGTCCAAATCCTATCAATAGCAACACGCTCCTGTACACACTAGGAAACAAAAGGAATACCTCCAGGAGGCACATTAGTGGGAAAAGGTACCAACACTTATTGAACACAACAAAAAACATAAGGAACCCTAACCTAATTATTTGCACTCCCCCTAGAGAGTCAAGGGAATAGGATATTGTAGAGGTTGGGGGGAAACCCTAAGGCTAAACCCCTATCCTCGTCGTCGAGATAAACAAAGTCATCATCCATGAGACCATATGTGCCATCCGTGTAGTCCTGTAAATTTTCTTCTTCATCATAGGTGCTCATGTTTACTAAGAAGGTCACTAGACGCCTATAGTCATCTTGGTCAAAAGGGTAGGCTTGTGCAATGGGAGAAACGCTCTCTACTAAGTATGGATCAGACGTGGTCAAGAGACATATCAACCATTCTAACTCCTCAAAATTCCTCTCACATGCTAGCGTACCTATCAAATCCCATTCACATGCAAGCACTGGAAAGACCATGTGAAATATTTGTGAAAAGTAACGAGGGTACCTCTCACCCAAGGCAGGAGTGGATGATTCTAGCGTACTAGCCATATCTGTACACGCAAATAGATGATGGTTAGAGTGCAAATATTACAAGGGTCGTGTTCTTGTGCATAATTTGTTTTTATGATTTGTGTTATGGCTCTTGCTCTTTTACTTTTTTATCTTGTTTTTGTGAGTATAAGGCTTTATATATACATTCCCTAAGATTGGAGATTAAGAGGTCAGGGAGAAAGGTTGAGAGGGAAGCAAGTGAATAATGGATGTCCACAAACACTCCCCCCGTCCTTGGGTAGATCATATCGTTTGAAATGATGTTGTCACCCTTTGAAACTAGTTGTTCCAAGTTGTTATAGGTGAAGATTTTTGCCAATAGTTTTCTATTACCTTAGGTGCCTCGTCGAGTTGCAAGGGTGGTAAGGTACTCTCCCAGGATCGAACTTGAAGTGGTTCATTAGGTGATTCTTGAACACTGGAAGGTGTGGATTCCTTTGTAGCTTCATGGAGGTCCACTATTGTAGGTGGAGGCTGTGTAGAAGCTTTTACCTCTATGGATGTATTACATGAGGAGCTAGAAGCTTCATGGAACTCCCCCCTTCCTGAGCTAGGTGGAATAAATTGGTTTTGACTTGGAGCCCAAACTAGCTCTGGACTAGGTGTGTAGCATTCTGTGATATTTCCCTTCCCACGGTCTGCCATTGGCTTTAGTGTTACACTGTTTGACTCATATGGGTTTGTTGTCGATAGGGAAGGACACATTTTACGTTTAGGTACCCATATTTTCTCCTTTCCATCATAGTAGCCTTGGGCTTCTAATAGTCGTTTTGGAATCCATCGTGATTTGGTCTTGACCCTCCTTGAGCGTGCTCTTGGTTTTCCAGGGAAATTTTTTCTTGGAATGGATGGGAGGGTTGAGGTAGTTGGAAGTAAGGCCTTGGGGATCCATTGATATGTACTCTTAGGTCGTGCAGGTTGAGTACTTGCAATATTACTGCTTGCTGCAACTACAAGTGTTGAAGTGCTAGGTTCATTGGTAGCCGGCAAGGACGAGTTAACCACCTTGGCTTGTGAATGTTGGCTATCCTTCAACTTTGTTAGAGTTTGAAACGTAGGTGACTTTGCTTGAATGATAGGGATAAGAGTCGGTGGTCGCGTCGTGACACTACCAGTATCCCAATCAATAGTGCATTTGGTTGCCAACATCCACGTGCGTCCCAGGTTTACGTTGCCTTCCATAGCTCCCGCGGGCATGACTAGAAACCTCTGCACTATGCTTCCATTGTCATAGACAACAAGGGTCTGAAGGACTCCAAGAATAGCAGTTTTCTTTTTATTAATGCCCTTGACTTGCATCGTACTCGGGGATAGGGTCGGTTTCCCTAATTGACACCAAACTCCATAGGATAACAAATTGTGTTTAGCTCCCGTATCTAATAAGGCATTGTATAGTACTTTCCCATAGGGGCTATTTAGCTCAATTGGGTATCGTAGGGGTGGATCACATTCTAATGAGTCGTCATCTGTGTCCTCGAAAAATGCTTGCATGATTCCCAAATTAGCCTCTCGTTGGCGTCAGACGTTGTTGTCGTTCTCGAGCCTCAACTCTTGCTTGGATTTTTCTAAGCTCTGCTTGTTCCTTGGAAGCCTTCTTTTGATGGATGGCTTGCAACTCTTCCTGGCTTAGAGGATCATAATATCTTTTGAATTTACTCCCATTAAGGAATCCAATGGTTTCAACTCCATCTAGAGTCTCCACACGAATGGTACCTTGCTGGGTAATTTCACACACTCGATATGGTCCCTTACCAGCGTATTTCAATTTCTTCTTTTCATTACGTACCCCGTACATAAGAACTTTATCACCAACCTTGATGTCTTTATCCTTTAAATGGCTATCAAACCACTTCTTTCTCCTATCCTTCTCCACTAGAGCATTTCGCACAGGTAATTGCCTCTCTTCATCTAGCCTTTCCAGGATATATAATCGCTCCACTAAGGGGTTACCATCCCAACCTTCTTGAGAAGCTACTCGAAGACTAGGAATGACAAACTCCCATGGCATAACTGCTTCTTGGCCATACACCATCTTAAACGGTGTGCAATTAATAGCAACTTTATACGCAGTACGATAAGCCCATAAAGCTGATGTAAGCTTTAGGTCCTAATCAGTGCGATGAGCCTCAACTGTCTTTGTCAAAATGGAGATGAGAGTTTTGTTGGTACTCTGAGCTTGGCCATTTGCTTAGGGATAATAGGGTGTAGACTTGTGGTGAGATATCATGAAGTTTGATGTGAGTTCTTTTATTACTTCATTTATAAAATGAGTTCCATTGTCACTCACCAGTTCAAAGGGGCATCCAAAATGTGTGATAATGTTCTCAAAGAGGAACTTAGCTGTTGTTTTTGCATCCACCTTTCGTGTTGCTTTTGCTTCAGCCCATTTGGTTACATAGTCGATAGCCACAATGATATATCGTGATTGCGTGTTACATGCAGCCGGACTAATCGGTCCTACAAAGTCTAAGCCCCACTTTTCAAATGGTTGGGTTACCTTGATGGGATGTAGAGGCATCCTATCCCTTCTTTGTGGCTTCTTAAAGCGTTGGCATTCATCACATCCCTTTGCAAAAAGTGATGCATCCTTAAACAGAGTGGGCCACCAATAGCCTGACTGTAAGATCTTTCGGGCAGTCAACTTTCCTGAAAAGTGACCACCAACTACGCCCATGTGTGCCTCTTGTAGAATATATAAATACTCATCCTCGTGGGCACATCGTCTAAGAACATCATCTTTTCCTCTCTTATAGAGAGTTCCAGCCAGTAAGCAATAGGGTTCGCATTTCTTGATTAATTTTCGAGCTATATCTTTTCGCAACTCTTTGGGTGGGAAACCATTAACTAAGAAGTTAACAATCTTTTCACTCCCTTCAAGCATTGTCTCAACAATGAACAAAGGAGTATCAGGCAATTCATCATCAACCCTCGTAGGAGCTTCGCCATTAGGGATACGAGATAAATGATCCGCCATGACATGTTTCCTCCCAGGCCTCACAACAACGGTGAAGTCAAACTCAAGAAGAATTAACAACCATCGTGTAATTCGACCCGTGGAACACGGCTTGTTTACCAAATATAGAAATGCTTGATGATCAACATAAAACACAAACTTGGTAGCAAGAAGGTAATAGCGAAATTCTTTACTGCGTAAATCATAGCTAGACCTTCGCGCTCTGTAGTAGTGTAGTTCATCTCGGCATCATTTAATTGGCGACTTGCAAAGCTACTAGGATAGTTCTCCTGGTTGAGTTAGAACACACCCAATAGCAAAATTTGATGCATCAATATGCACATGAAAAGGTACATTCCAATCAGGTGTTTGCAGGATTGGAGCACCTGTTAGGGCCTTCTTTAATAACTCATAAGATTGATGACATTCTTCCGTCCAGTGAAACTCGATAAGAAGCTTGTACAATGGACGCGCTATCTCGGCAAAGTTTAAAATAAACCTTCGATAATAACCAACATGGCCCATAAATCTTTGAACTGCTTTATAGTTAGTAGGTGGTGGCAAATCGGCAATGGCTTTAATCTTGCTCTCATCTGTGGATATCCCGTTCTTGTACACTATATGCCCTAGAATGACTCCATGCTTAACCCAAAATTGGCATTTGAAAGGGTTCAATGAGATGCGATAAAATCTGCACCTTTCAAATATTTTTCGTAGATATAATAAATGTTTCTCCCAAGAAGAATAAACACAAAGGTCGTCTAGGAAAGCTTCACAAAACTCCCTTAGAAATTATTTAAACGCATTGTTTATTAATCGTTGGAATGTAGCAGGGGCATTTGTTAAGCCAAAAGCCATAACACGAAATGCAAACACTCCAAACTCTGTGATAAAAGCAGTTATAGATTGGTCCTCTAATGCAATTGTGATTTGATTGTAACCAGAGTACCCATCTAAAAAGCTATAAGCTTCCTTGCCCGCAACTCTTTCAAGCACATGTTCTGAATATGTCAAGGGATAATGATCTCTCCTAGTAGCTGCATTAACTTTATTGAGGTCCACGTACACTCTTAGTTTCCCATTCTTTTTTGGCACAATGACTATTGGAGAAACCCATTCTGAGTGATCAATAGGGTATATGAATCCACATTGGATAAGTTTTTCAATCTCCTCTTGTACAATTTTGGCGTACTTAGGATTCATTGGATAGGGTCGTTGCTGGACGGGTTTAGCAATGTTGATCATGGGAATTATATGTTGCACCACAGAAGGTGGAACGCCCTTCATGTCATGATATGTCCAAGCAAAGATATCCTTGTATTCCTTGAGGAGCTCCTTAAGTACAGCCTCTTCAGTTTCGGTAAGGTCTTGAGAAATAAAGACTGGTTTAGACTCCTCACTTGGTTCTGCTAATTCTATCTCTTTAACTACCGCTGGACCATCATAGACTCCACTGCTTCCATTGGTAGGTATTCGTTGGGCTTTGGCATACACAACCTTTCGCTCCCCCGTGGTATAAGATTTAAAATGTTCAGGAGCCGTATGTAAGTCAGCAGGCTCTTGTCCTGACGGAGACCTTTCTTTTAGTTCTGCCTCCTTTTGTTGTTGTGCTAACTCTCGGTTTTGACGTCTTCTTATAGTTCGACTCAATTTCGGCTCTGTAACCTCCAATTGAGCGAGGTCAATGGGTCGCGGGCTACACCACATGACACTCTGGAGATGTTCACCCCAATTGTCTACTAGCTTTCGATGAGCATCACATGCCCCTAGATAGCTAAGCCATTCTGCAGTAGATCTTTTCATCCTAGCTCTCACATTTGCTCGATATCGTCGTCTCTTATATGACCTTTGTTTCTTGTTAAGGTTTTGATTTTGGTAAATGTTTGAACTCGACTCACCTGATAGGTCTTCACTTGTATCTTCTTCACTCTCATATAAATTACCATAGATAGTCGTACTAGGCCTTGAGTGTTCAGTTTCTATACTTGGTTCACTCGATGTTTCCTCAGGTTCTGAATCCATTTCTCCCTGAGATTCCGTTTTTGATGTGTATTGGCCTGAAGCCTTTGAGGAATCATCGGTTTCACTCTCAGGTAGGTGTGCCTCTTTCTTATCATCGGATGTTACATGCGCTACACCTAACATGTTTACTGGTGCAATGTGTGGTATCTCTTCCCCATCTGGTGTTACCCAGGTTGTTCCTCTAGCTCCCCATGTATCTATAGTTGCCTCTAGGTGTACCCAATCGACATTTTCTGACTCATCCATTCTGGGTAGGATATCCATATAAGGAGAGTTCTCCCCAATATCTGTGTCTTCGTTACACGTGTAACAATACTGTAATGGAGCTGAGTGAATTTTTGTGTCTGATCAATTATCAACGATGAATTTATTTCCTAGAGGATGCGTTCGACCACTTAAAAGATCAACTCGAATGACAGAGTCTTGGAACTATAAGTAGACGTGGTTTTTGGACCAGTCATGCACCATTTTTGCTTCCCTCATGAATGGACGCCCTAAGATCATCTCAAATGACATAGGATGCTTGGAAAAATCCATAACAATGAAAGTCTGCCTTACCTTGTGTCCCAAGACCTTGATTCTGAGATCCTTTAGCATTCCAATAGGCGTAACAATAGATCCATTAGCCATTTTTACCACTACGCTTGTGGCTTCAAGGTGAGGTCTCCCCATAGACTCCCAACAACTCTTTGTCACCATGCTGACTCCTGCACCACCGTCAAGGACCCCCTTTACAGTTAATCCTTTAGTAGTGATTGGTAGAGTAGCATTAGATTCATCACCTTCAAAGTATTGCCCCAACTTGTTAACTGGTATTTCAATTACAGATTTATGTCCTGCTAGGTCAGATGGTGGTGCTAAATGTTCCTCATCATTCATTACCGAGTCAGGTTTGTTCATATGTGCAAACTGTGGTAATCCAGCTTGTAATTCTCCATTGAGGAAGGCTCAAAGAGCTGAGACTAGCTCGGGGTCTTTATATAGTTTGGACATGATGGTGGTTCTAACTTCTGAAGACATGAAATCCATCAATTTGGCAACATTTAATGGCATCTTGTGGGACATAGGACCCTGACAAGAGAGTGGTGAAGATGGAATCTCCACTTCCTCAAGGGGGTCAGGCATTCCCTCACCAAACATTCTCTCTAGTAGGAAAGGTGTGTGTCCACTTTCAGATGTCCTACCCTCACTCTCTTCCCGAATGATACTTGGTATAGCTAACGGCCTGTAGTTCTTGTGAGGTTGAACTTGTGTGGGAAACACTGTGTCCGACATCTGGATATGTTTGGGTTCAGGTTCTAATGTTCGTTGAGTTTCTTCCACCAAACCCCTCAGTTGTTGGACTCGTTCAATTTCCACTGTTGGGTTTGGATAGTTTCCAATCTTTCTCTTGCAATCCTCATTTTTTGTCTCTCGTGGCTTATCTTGGGGGTTCGCAACTGGGTGGTTTAACTTTGAATACTCTTTTGGTGTTCGTCGTAATTCCCTCTCGTGATCCTCCTCACTGGCTTTTTCCTTTGTAGTAACAGTTTTGGTCTCCGTGGTCTCTATCGAATCTGAGTCATCCTCAGGGTCATTCATATACACGAGATCCTCTCCTGTCCCTATGTTAGTCTTTGAACTAGGTTTTGAGCTAGAAGCATTAAGGGATTTCTTTCTTCGTGTTTTCTTCTTTCTCGCTCGGCCAATGGATGCAGCATCTCTCTCTTCGAGGATGTAATTTTGCTTTTGGAGCATCGACCGTGTGAGTGCATTCACTGGTGCTATGTTTATAGTTGGTGGTGTCCCATCAACAATCTCTATTAAGTTCAATGGTGTGATTTTCGGTGCGTTTGGATTGTTAGGACACTGTGCGATCAAATGATCTATGCCACAATGATTACAAGTGAGTATTGGCATTGCCAATGCACTCCCTTGACTTGTTTGCATTAGTGCAACATTCTTTTGCATTCTAATGGGGCACTCAGCTACTCGATGTGGTCCACCACATTCGTAGCATTGAAGAGGTGGTCTCCTGGAAAAACTATTAATGTTTTGGCCTCTTGCTGCTAGCGCATTAGCTTGATATACCGGTTTGATTTGTCCCCAATGGTCTTCCATATAGTACATGGGACACTCCTCAAGCATGTCGACTCCATAGGTGATACTAGAGTCTATGTCCTCTTCGCAATCTACATAAGTACTAGATGACTCGCAACCTATTTGGTTCATAGGTGTAACTCTTGGATGAGGGGGTTGCGGTCCTAGCACTGGAGGTGGCAACGGTGTGGTTTGGACCACATTTTGGGTTCTAGGGACCATGTGCTGTAATGGAAACTGTTGCTCCATGTGCTGTAATGGCAACTGTTGCTCCATGGGTGGGGTAGGCATCAATGCAGGAACTCGAGGTGAGTCTGCCCAAGCTATGGGCGGTCTATTTTCTAGGATGCGTTTAAGCATTAGGCAATCCTTCGCTTGATGGCCATACCTACCACACTCGTTACAAGTCTCGTTAAACTTTACTATGAAAGTAGGGCATTCACTCGAAGTATGTGGGCCCAAGCAAATTGAGCACCATTGTTGCTCCCTTCTTGGATACATATGAGTATTTTGTGGAGCACGATTACCCCTAAGGATTTCTTGGATGGCCTTGGTGAGATCTGCCAAAGTCATCTCAGATATCGTTTGCTCTTTTACGATTGGCTTTATCTTCATTGGATCATGCCCTAACGCTTGCGAGCTACTAGACTTCGGCTCGACGGACACTCTTTCTCCTGCAATCATTAAATTATCCTCCAATTGGATTGCATTCATGGTGACCGCTTCCCAAGTAGTGATACCTATAATGACTAGGCCATTATAGATACTTTCATGTCGTAGTCCCCTAATGAATCTATTGAGCAATTGGTTGTTGTTGAATCGCTCGTTTGGATTGTATCGAGAATTCAAATTCTTTAGGTGACTAATGAAGTCTCTCACGGATTCACCTTCTTCTCGTTGGGCTTTCTGGAGCTGAGAGGCTACACCCCAAAGTACTCCCTCTCGTATGTATTCTTTTAAGAACAGTCTCCTAAGAGTAGAGTAGATCGTTTTCTCTTCTACTCTTAAGGTTCTATACCAATCTCCAGCCTTTCCGCTTAGGGTCAAACTCAAAGCCTTACACTTATGTAGCTCATTGTGCTCTTCCAAGGAATCGCACACATGTTCAAAGACTTTCATATGCTTTCTAGCATCTCCGTCTCCACTGAATTTCTGTGTGAGCTTAGCTACTTGAACTGCCTTGCTCCTAGGCTCTCTATCAGGTGCACTACGCATGTTTTCCGCAATAGAGCGACTGATAGTTTGAGCAAATGCTGCCAAATCTCCTATTTGAGCAGGTATAATGGGTGTATGTGCTCCTGGAACCACATGTGAGAAGGGAGTTGGCCTTGGCCTTGGCATACGCGCGGCTCTTGGGTCCGATACTTCGTATGGTGGTGTACCAGACGGTGGTCCAAAGTTTACAGGCGTGGCCCTAGGCATAGGGGGTGCCTGATATGGCATGTTATTATTAAATGGCATGGCTCCACTTGTATAAGAGCTTGGATAATTCCATTGTGGATTGTAAGCTCTTGGAATAATCGGAGGTGTAGGAGCTACATGAGGCTGAGGTACGACAGGTGCACATGATTGATACATACATGTAGGTATAGTTGGGGGCACTGTGCTACTAGGAATCGGCGCAATGTTAACAAATGAACTCCATGGTGTACTTCTTGTCATGCTCACCACTGGGATATGCATGGTAGCCGTAGTGTCATTAAGAGAAAGATGAGCTAGATCTGGGAAGGTAAAGCTGCCACTTGTGGGCTCAGATTGTACAGAGGCTCTTGGCGAAACAACATATGGAGGATCAATGGGGCTCACTGGGGGAGTCTCCATTTGTGATAGGGTTGGTTGGTTGGCCTTTCCCGTATCCAAGAATCTCATTAGGCCTGTTGAAGGCATGTTGATCCCTGTGTTCTGTCTTTCTAACTCGACAATCCTATGGAGGACATCACAGACTTTCTGTTGATGCTCATCTATGCTAGTAGCACCCGATGTGGATTGTAGAACATCTAACCAACCCACATGATAGGTGTGTCCTGTGTACCGATCAGTTAAAGCTTCTGCTTGTAGGTCATACTCCCAATTTTTGTTTAGGAATATCCCATCTAGGCCTGGCGTGCTGGAGGTTTCCCTCGAAGTGGAAGCATTATTGCTCCCCATCGCTTGCCCCTCCGTGACTGCTACCTTGGGAGCACTCGGTTGCTCGGCTGGTATGATTGTTGTCATAGGAGCCTTTGCTTTCAGGGCTCGACTTTGTTCTAGCCTTCGTAGGTTCTCAATTTCCCTCTCCCTTGTTGCTTGCATATAGCGTTCGATCTCTTGTACTTCGGCAAGACTCCTACCATCGGGTAGTAAAACCTCAGAGGGAGATAGTCGTAAAGGATCAGGAGGTGCAGTGGATGGAACATTCACATGCACACTCTCAAGAAGCATAGGGTCTATTTTAGGCATGAATGACGAATTTACTTCCCCACTCCCTTCATTTATTTCATTAACCGCATGTTCGGAGCGAGTAGCTCTACTAAGGGTCTCTTTTAAGCGGCTAAACACGCTGGACTCGGGCCGTGGGCCCATGGCATGCATGTCTTGACTTGAACTATCAGGGTTTGGTGTAGGATACCTCTCCATGACTTCGTAGTCAGAGGAAGAATCACTAGACGCGATATGAGGATCTTGGGTCGCGCTACCTTGAGTCCCGGCCGAGTCCCGGCCGAAGGTCCAGAACCTAGGGTGGAGGAATAATGGGTGCCCGCGTAAATGGAGGCACTACCAATATGCTCGTGCTCTAACACTCGTCCAGAGCGTAGGTTCATATGACTTGGATCCCCTAGAAGTGTCAGTGAGTGCCCGTGAAGGCTGCTCACCTAGTAATTTTGGGTGTTTTGCAACCCAAGTCTTTTCTGATTTATTTATTTTTTGATTTTTTGGTCCTTTTTTTTTGACCCAACTATAGAATAGAACGTATGATAGCTCAAAACAAGCGTCTCGGTTAGAGGGACGTGCCATGCTTTACAGCCCTCCGTTTGGTCACTTTATGCCCTCAGAATCCCTAAAACCGTCAATTTCTAGTAGGGAACTAGGCCCAAATTAGAAAGTCTAAGGGTGCAAGTGGGAAGAGAAGGGAGGAGAGTGGAGGACTTGCCCCACATGCTCTCATTCCCTCTTGAGGGGGTAGGGTATATATATAAGAGTGAGTCTAGTATATATCATAAGACTGAGGTCTGGGCCTGGGCCTGGGCCTGGGCTTGGGCTTGGGCTTAGGATCCCGATCAAAATTTTAGTGTAGCCCCCTAGTCACTCACGCTTAAATATTTTTGGGTTTTTTTAAATATATATATATATATTTTTTAAGGCGACGATCACGCGTGGTTTAGGTGACCCTTTCTTGGCCACACACATTGTCAACACCTACCTAACCTCTCTGTCAACAGCTCACAGACAGTTCACTACCTTATCTACTTGCTAACAATGCTTCTAACCACTAACTAATCTACTAACTAATCTATTAACCACTCTGCTAACTGCTTACTGACAGTGGGCTAACTGTCCACCTACTTCCTCTCTCACTACCTTACTGTGCAAAGACTGTGTGCAGGCAAACCTTGACAGAAAACTGTGTACAGACTGTGTGCAAACAGAAATTGCTAACTGTCTACCTACTTATTCATTCACTTCGAACAAGCTAACGACTACTAATTGTGCAAAGACTGTGTGCAAACAAAAAACACAACATTATGCAGAAATCACAGAACTTGCAGACAATACAGAAATTAACAACTTGCAGAAAAATAACTCATTCCTCTTCCTCTTCCTCTTCTTTCCTACTACAAACAACTCATAGGAGAAGCACAAAGTGCCTCTTGGGCTTAGTGCAGGGCGCTTCCCCGGCAGCGGCGCCAAAAATGTGCGCTCCTTGCCGCACTATCGAAGAAAGGGACTTGCCTAACACTGTGTGCGAGCCACAGACGGCTCCAAGCACACAACTAGCTTAACTAGTAAGCTCAAAAGAGGGCAATGGTGTGTCGCTCACCGCTCTATGCTCCTGCCGTGGAGGATTCCTCGCCGCGAAGAAGAAGGAGATGCCGCTACGTCACGCTCAACCGCTTCACCGCCGTCGTGCCGCCGCAATGCTCGATCGCACTCTCTCTCTCTCTCTCTCACACACACATACACACACACACACAAGGAGGTGAAGAAGAAGAAGATGGAGATGGAGATGGAGCAAGAGCACTCTTCTATTGCACAAATGAGAGAATGAGTGAATTTTAGGTTTAGTTGGCTTTTATATGAGCTCACCCCATTCACACTTGGGCGCCCATGCTTAGCCAACTAATCCCTTGAATGTCCCAGTTAGAGTGCGCCTCTCATCGGCGATCACTCTTACCCTTTTCCTATTGGACCGACAAGCCCGGTACCTGACTCTACCAAATAAATAATACAATGTCCACCGTAGGTTACAACGTCCGTCTTGTAGGTGATAGGGTGTCCGTGAGCCATGAGGGTTAACATGGTAATGTTGTGTTTCCTTCTTCGCCTTCATAGTAACCACCCACCTTATTTACTGGTACTGGCTTTGTCTGTGGATTCTTAAGCAAGGTGTCATCCATGTTTTTGTTCGCAAGTTAGTCATGTGAAGGGATTTTCAACCCCAACTTTTCCAGGTTTTTCCCCATTTGGCCCCATAGACGTGGTCTACTTTTCAGTAGCTCTGAGAGATAAAGTGTGCATTTTATAGGAGAAGACATCAATTCGTGCAAGCTCTTGGTATCCATCATTTTTGGTGTGGCTTTCCAATGAGACGGTACCATTTTAACCTTCAATTTTGTTTCGAGTTCTCCTATGAAAGATGGCAAAGTCTGTAGTAGAGAGCATGGTTTACTCTCTTCAGATGCGACAGACCCGACATCCCTCTATAGAGATCGTATATACCCTGGGAAGAATTCGTGATCCATGTTTATCTCACGGATAGGTGCTGATTGTAAAGTAACACTACCATCTTTTTTATTTTTGATCGATTCCCATAACGAATGTGGCCATGGTTCTTCTACCTCCGGAACAGGCATCACTACTTGTGAGCCCACCCCATCTGTGGTATTGGCTACTTCCCTTGTATCTAAAGATGCCTCAACTCTCAACTCTTCCCGGTCTTTGTTTACAATACCCTGGCTCTCCAATTCATGGAATTTATCGCGGATTCGCACCTCCATTTTTGGAGCATCTGGAACATGTGGTTCCATAAGAGCTTGGACCTTTTGGATGAGCTCCTTGCACATTTGAAACCTCTCTTTTTCATACCCTGGATGAGGATACGTCAGCCATCTATCCTCTTGAGTTTGATTGATCTTAATCCTAGCATCATAACCTTTCAAGATCGCATCCAAAGGTTCAAAGACTTTGTCAACCAAGATTGAACCTCCCGAGTTAGTCTTTGACTCTTTACGTCCCTTTGCGTTTTTCTTGCTTTCTTGCTCATGTTTAAGTTGTTCTTTGGTTTGGTACAGTTCAGTTTCCAAAGCTGTTTTCTCCTTCAGTCTCTTCGCTTTCATTTTGTCTCGTTCGGCTTTCCATGATCTTCTTTCTATTCTCACCGATATGTTCTCAATTTTTGTTTGAGTAGGCAATGTGGCTTCTTCAACTGGTTTGTTTTTGGCAGCTTCTTGAGCTTGATCTCAAGTCATCACGTTTAAAGGAATGGCGGGTTCTACCTCGAGTCTGCTTGAAGAAGGAATCATGCCTACAACATTCATTGTAATGGAAATGGCCTATGAACTTTGAGAGTAGCGGAATTAGGAAATTAGGTGAAGCACTTTTGAGAGGTTACTTTGTGAGCATAGCGGGTGAACTTAATTGATGGTAGCAACATAAACATGGTACTTAGTTAACTTGGCATGAACAATAATTTTGCAAGAGAGAGAGAGTTTAGAGAACATGACAATAGTTGAGGACCGGATTCATATGGAGCCAGTCCCCCCTCCAACAGGCATTTGTATTATAGTTTCTCCCATCAAGAGAGACTTGGTACAATACAATCTTTGTGTTCCTTGTGACCTACGTGATGCAATGAAGATGGAGCTTCATGCATCACAAGCATAACATAAACTTTTAGAAAGCATTAACTATCCCAAGCCTCAGTCCCAAGGTCTCAAACACCTTCAAAGGTGGAGAGAGCTAGCGGGGAATGAGGATAGGGAAGAGGAAGAAGAAAAATTCCATAGGAGAAAGAAATAGTTCCTCAATTATCATTACTCTTCTTGCTAGCATACATAATAGCATAGTAATGAAGATGGAGAAGATGGCAAGCTTAAGCATTGAAGTGTGACTCTTGGTTGGATTTGCATTCCATAGCCAAGAGTGTTGGTGTAGGATTTCACTCTCACAATCTTGGAGAAGAAGGTGGTGTTCCTCAACTTTCACCAAGTGAGAATGCCCTTTCAATGAGTGAGTGTGTGGAGTATATCCCCCTAGCACCCCCCTTCGTTGCTTTGGGCAAAATTTCTACATGCTACAAGCTCATTGGACCCCTCTCCCCCTAGCCAATCACATGCAGCATGCAGTCAAGTACATGGGTAGTCTTTTGACAAGTGTCCTCCTTACCCCTTAGAGAGAGAGAGCTTGAGAATGTCTAGATATTTGTTAGATGAAAGTAGAAGCTCATTGGACCCCTCTTTAGCCCAACCAATAGCATTCAAGCACACCATGTGGTTAAGCTTAGTGAGAGTCTGACATGTGTCCCATGTGCTGTTTTAGAATTCCCCTAACTTTGAGATATTTATGCATAGGAAGTTTCTCAAGCAACTTCCTCATTAAGTGTGTAGGTTCTCTTTTTGACTCAAGCATCTTACCCCCCATGCATAGGAAGCTTCTCAAGAAACTTCCTCATTAAATGTGACAAGGACCTCAAGCACCTTAGTCATCAAGAATGACAAGCACCTTAGATGGAGTTCCCACCTCAAGCACAACCCTAGCTTGCTTAAGTTTAGGTCGGGTTCCCACCTCAAGCACAACCCTAGCTTGCCTAAGTTTAGGTCGGGTTCCCACCTCAAGCAGAGTCCTAGCTTGCTTAAGGTTCCCACGTCAAGCACAACCCTAGCTTGCTTAAGTTTAGGTCGGGTTCCCACCTCAAGCTCAGCCCTAGTTTGCTTAAGGTCAAAGGACTTTTAACACTAACCATTGGAGGTCTTTAATGAAGCTAACCCTAAGGTCTTTTAAGATTCATTAGTTAACCTTGCTCTTTGACAGACCATCTCTCATTTGGGCCCCTTTACCGTTGGCCCTGTGTTGAGATAGATCCGTAAGCACATGTCTATATTCTAACCCTTGTTCCCGTTTATTATCCCATATTAAATGATCAATTTAATATGAGAAAATCATTTGGGTTGGTTAGATATTCAATGACATTACCTCTCTCTTGAAATCATAGTCGTCCTCGACTATGAGGTAAAAGAGATAAAGTCATAGTCATTAGTCAATTTGTCTTAGAGGGTAGAGGATCCCTTTTAACCCTACGACATCATTCCAAGATGGATGGCTAATCCATTTGGTTCTTGGGAGACATAGCTGCCGCAAGCATGTCTGCTCCTTAGTCCATTTCATCCTCTCAAGTAGAGTGACAAATTCTACATGGTGTTTGAGAGACGTCGTCATCCCAAACATGATTCTTAGTATGCATACTACTTAAATTTGTGCACAATAAAGAGAGACTTAGTCTTATAAGACAAAAACATTTTTCATTTAAAATGCATTTTCATATGCTTACTGTAGTGGAACATTGTAAACATTGACAAGGTTCATATTATCCTTAAGCTAGGTTCCTTGCATCCATTTAGAATCTTTAAAAGGAAATTCTTTAACTTAATAAGATATCGTCAGATAATCTTACCGTTTCTTAATACCCTGCCTTCATGTCATGGGATGAACGCAGATTGAAGTACTTCTTCTTGATCTTCGATTTTTGGAGGGTCTACAACTATTGCTTCTTTTGATGGCGCTCCTTTGTAAGGCTTACATAGGCTCTCATGGAAAGCATTGTGTATGAACCAATGGCTGCGAAACTTTAATTAATAAGCCATCTCATTGATTGGCTTAAGAATTTAAAAAGGACCATAGTATCTTTTTGCTAATTTAGCCTAGTACTCTTGGTGGCCCAAAGGATTCTTGCCCGTAGTATGCCTTAGATGAGCCTTGAGAAACTTTAGCAAGACCCAATCATTTTCGTAAAGGCTAAGGCTCTTCTATGCTTATTAGTAGTAGCCATTTTTGCCTTTGCTTTGAGATGGATATAACCTCTTTAATCTTTGGAAAAGATTCTTGTGAGTCTCGGCTATATTAATTAGCAGTGAAGATCTTCCCATGTACTTTATGTAGTAAGGGACTTTTGGATCTTCCCTCTTTGACCTCGAAAGGTGCTTTCCCCATAGAAGTATGTACAATGTCATTGTACATATACTCCATAAGAGGCAGGTACTTCTCTCATTGAGAACGTTGATCCACTTCCATGACATAGGCTTTTAGTAGATCAAGAATCGTTAGATTAGTTATTTCATTTTGGTCATCTGTTTGTGGATGACAGACCGAAAGAGAAATTGAATTTACATCCTAGATTCTCAAAGAGACCCTTCCAGAAATAGACCAAAAGAGAAATTTAATTTACTTCCTAGATTCTCAAAGAGACCCTTCTAGAAACTACTAGTTATTCTAGGATCTTTGTCCGACACTAGATGTTGAAAATCCATGATACTTGAAAATTTGAGATCTAAAGTGGGTTGCCATTTGATGTGCCTTAATAGTCTTTTTGACAGGCATAGAGTGTGTTTTCTTGTTAAGCCTGTCCGGCTGAAACAATCCAAGTTGCTTCCCTCAATCAAAATTCAATTTTTGGTATACAAGGCATTTTGAAACATACTCTTGTATGTTTACTTTTCATGGTAGACGAACAAAAATACATTTCTACTCCTTGAAGAGTAGATTATGGATTCCCTCTTTGCCCCACATAAGAAGAAGTACGGGATTCATACATGACTTTCTTATTGTATGGGTGAGTAACACATAGCCTATTGCCGTTTGGAAGATAACCATCCTTCAAGGTGAATGGCTCTTTTTTCTTTCCTAATGCAAAGGTTCTAATTACATACTTAAAGTCTCGATCAATAGCATACTCATCTATCATAAAAGATAGATCATTGCGAGTTGCTATAGACACCATATCTACCCTTGGTCGTTGTGAAAGTGCCTCGACCACTTGATTGTGCTTGCCAACAATGTGAGCAATATGAAATTTAAATTGTAAAAGAAAATTTTCCCACCTCATTTGTTTGTCGGAGAGCTTGGTTTGCGTCATGAAGTTCTTGACGCTTTGTGATCCATTCGTAGGATGAATGGAGTCCCCAAGAGACATTGTTTCCACGTGTTTAGGGCATATAGAATAGCTAGTAGCTCTTTTTCATATTTTCCCAATACTCACTTACCGAAGTCGAGTCTTTGACTCTCATATGCTATGGCATGCCCTTCTTGAAGTAAAATAGCTCCAAGGCAATTACCACAAGCATCACATTGGACCTCAAATGGATTTGAGAGATCTAATAGTGTGAGCACATGTTGAGAGATAAGATTCTCCTTAAGCTTCTCAAAAGCTTCTTGCACTTTTGCATTCCATGAATACTTAACGTTCTTTTTATGTTAAGTCATGAATCGACCTGCTATTAGCGATAATTGTTTTTTTTAATGAAGCATCCATAGTATGCACACATACCTTTAAAGCTTTGTACCTCCTGTAGATTCCTTGGATTAGGCCATCCTCTTATTATCTCTAGCTTTGTTGGATCCATACGGATGCCATCCTTAGAGATAACGTGACCTAACTATTGAATCTCTTGTAGGAAAAATTCACTTTTCTTTTGATTAATTAAAAGCTTATTCTCTCTCACAACTTGAAAGATTACCTGGAGGTGTCGCTTGTACTCCTCAAGAGAATTTGAGTGGCCTGAAGATTTTTGTCCATCATGAGTTTGAATGCATCTGGAGCATTTGTCACGCCAAAACTTTGTAAATTATCAAATAGATATTCTATGCGCGGCACAGGAAATCTATTTTTCATTGTAATCTTATTCAGTGCTCTATAGTCGACACACATGTGATATGTGTCGTCTTTCTTTTGCAATGGTGAACAAAATGGAGAGGAGCTAGACCTCACCATCCCTTTTTCCACCAATTCATGCACTTGCCTCATGATCTCCTCTCGTTGAGCTTGTGAAACCCAATAAGGAGGCTTGCTAGGCAGTGGGGCTTCCTAGTAGGAGCTCAATTGTATGGTCATCATCCCTCATTTTAGAGGTAGCTCACTAGGGATGTCATCAATGAAAACATCTTGGAACCCATTTAGGAAATTAGACAACTCTAATTCCTTTTTATTCCCTTTATTGCAGGGATATGGTGTTCCCTGAATCATGAACATGTATGTACATGCTCTTTTCCTTGAAGGTGAAGTAGATTCTCCTTTCAAGAAAATTAATGTTGGAAGCCATGCGGTTAAATCATGGTGCTCCAATGATAACATTCTCATGTTTGAGAGGGGAGATGAAGAAATCCTTTTTGTCCTCATAGATTTGGACATGAAGCCTTAATTTTCCAATTAAGGAAATAACTGAGACGTCTTGTCCCTTGATAGCTCCATCGGCTTATAATGTATCTCCTATCTCGTGGGCTTGTAAGCCTAGCTTGGTGGTCAACTGCGTGGAGTTGAACCAACAAAACAAAATAAAGGCATCATGTTCTTGCATCTTTCCCCAAGCATAGAAAAGGAGAAATCATTGGCAATGAGCATCCTCTTTTGGAGCTCCAAACATAGAGGCTCTAGGAGTCTCATTGCAGGCAATTCTATTGGGGCAAGGATGATAATGATGGCCTTGCTCCCCACACTTAAAACATTTGTGGTCCTTACAAAAAAAAAACTTCTAGCTCTTTAGGAGAGAGTTTATATTTACCTTTGTAAACTCCCTTCTCCTTGGACCGTCTCCTTGGACCGATTATTGTTGTTGTTGGAATAGCCTTGGTAAGAATTTTGGGCATTGTTTTTCCTCTTGGCATCACTTTTGTCTTTATTTTCCATGGGCTTGACATTCCATCTAGCCCCTTGTTGGAAATTGATGTGCGAAGCAACGATGGTGTGGTGGATTATTTCGGTGATAGAACCAGGAAGTTGAGAGTTGACATACTTGGCCATCTCTTTGGGTAATCCCGCACAGGATTGTTGCTTTTGCTTGGCAAAGTCTATGTTTTGAAAGATAGTAGCCATGAGATGTAAATCCCAAAACTTATCCATATATTTGTGGATAGACTCATGAGAGAGAAGCTTTAAACTTCACCATTTGGTAAGCACTTTGTCCTTTGCATCACTTGCAAGGAATTTGCTTCATGATGGAAACTCGTAGAGTTTTCTATGTCTTTGGGGCTTCGCCGTTTCCATGAAGGCTAGCCCACCATTGACGAGCCAATTTTTGGAAGTGCATAGCTACATGGCGTAGCTTGGAGGTCTCCATGAAGCCCTCATCTCCAAAGGCTGCATCAAATTGTTGGATGAAGGTGAATACTTTGTCGGTAGCACCAAAGGTGCCATCATAGGTGAGAAAAGAGATACTATCTCCTCCCTCTTTGAACTTCCTTAGCTTTTGTGACCTTCTCCATGCAGGGTAAGATTTGCAATGTCCTCCCCTCTTGTATTCTCTAGGAGAATAGCCATAGATTTCATGGATAGAGGAGGAAGGTGAAGAAGAAGGAGAAGAGGGTGACCTCTTTCTTGCCGTTTTCTTCCTTTGTCTCCTCTCTTCCCTTTTGGAGTGACGAGGAGAAGGACTATGGGTTAACCATTTCCTCTTGGGAGGAGTTGGCGATCGTCTTGGGAGGAGTACTGAATACACAGTGAGTGTAATTGGAATATCTTCCATGATTGGAATTACAGATGAAAGATTACAGTGAGTATGATGTGATTTACAGATAGAGTACAGCCGACAACAACTGCCAATGATTGACAACTCAAGTACAAATGCCGCCAAAATGCTAATCCAACTATGCTCAAGATTGTGCTAACCCAAATGCCAACCCGATTACAATGTAATGGGCCCTATTTATACACCTTGGGTTTACCATAGTAATTACCGTAGTAATTAATAACTAATTCGCTGCACGTCTCATAAGAGAACGTTCCCACTTAGTGAAACTGTCTCAGCCATCTACATCCTTCCCTTCTTTCTTGAATTTTGGCAAGATTCCAAAATTTCTAAAAAATTCCCCTGTCTGATTCTGATTTGAAGCTGAAAAATCCACCGTCTGCTTCTACTATTGGGGATTGGACTTGACCAATGATAGAGTGGCCATACAAAGATTGCGAGAGGCAGCTGAAAAGGCCAAGGTAGAGCTCTCATCGTCTACACAAACTGATATCAACCTTCCAGCTGAGGAAGAAAAGTGGCCACTGAATTCTGAGATGGAACTACCCAGTATCCTTCCACTGAACCAGCTTTCGTTTGCCCTTTGACCTGGATGACGTCTGAGAAGTCCTAGTACGAGCATTCTCCTTCTAGATAAGTCTACACAAACTGATATCAACCTTTCAGCTGAGGAAGGAAAGTGGCCACTGAATTTTGAGATGGAACTACCCAGTATCCTTCCACTGAACCAGCTTTCGTTTGCCCTTTGACCTGGATGATGTCTGAGAAGTCGCAGTACCAGCATTCTCCTTCTGGATAAGTCGGTAAATGGCCTCCTGCTCAAGCTGATCCCGCCTTTCTATGGTCATATCTACTTCATAAGGCGTGAGGGAATGATAGGTTTTGGTGTTAGGATCATAGAGTGTGCGCTTGCCTTTGGTAATCCTGGTCCTGGCCAGCTTATGACAATGCGAACCAGTATGGATCCATCCTTCTGGAAGAGGCTGATTAGTTTTGACCCGAGCTTCAAAAAGAATCTTAGCCATCTCCCTATACTATGGTGCTAGGCCCGCCTTAGCTGCAATATCCTTTTCAGGCAATTTAGAGGATTCAACAGTAAGTTGCAGCAGCTGATTAGAGATCTTGGTCAGGCCCCTGATCTGAATCTTCCACTGACCCATACAGATCCGGATCCTCTGCATCTCTTCTTTCAGCTCATGAATATCATTGAGTTGGAGAGCATCATTGAACAGTGTTTGCCAAGTTTTCCATTCCACAGTCGATCGCTCATACCAATCCTGGAGCTCATCAATAATCTTGAAGTATGTAAGGCGATCAAGTGGTTCTGGATGTTGAGGATAAAGTGCTGGAAAAAATCTTGGCAGTTTCGTCTCTCTTGCTGGGAAGGCATACAAGAGAACTGGAGAATCAGGCACGAATTCTAAAAAATTGAGAACAGCCTGGTTATCTTACTACATCCTCTTTCTGGTGATTCTCACTAACTGAAACAATTTGCAGAGAGCAGTTGCCTGTTCTTCGACTGACATTCTAGTCTACGGTCCTTTACTAGTGGTTGTCTGATCTTCAAGAATGGCCCTTACTCTTTGATCCAAGACTCCGCTGGAAATTTTCATCTGCACCAAAACCTCCTTTAACTGTTCCCTAACATCCTTCATACATTTGTAGGTTGGTTTGTTTCTCAACAGAAGTTCTAATTCAAGAGCGAGAGAGCGACAATCTGCAGTAGACTGTCTTTGCAAATGTGGGTTGGTCACTCTCTCTTCAGCAGTGATTATCCATTCAAGAACCCTTTCCAGCAACTAGACTGTACTGGGATGCGCAGGTAAACGGCAAGTTTCTTAATTATAAAAAGCCACTGATTTCCAATACTCCACCATTTCCCTAGCCCCGACATACAATTTTTGAAAACGTTTCAGATTAGACAGAAGATCATCATCCTCCAGATATTGTCTGGTGATAAAAGCTTGCTGATGTCTCAATTCCCTGTTCAGGGTAATAAGCTGCAAGGAATGCTGCTGATCAGCTCTACTGGTCCCTCATCTCGAACTTTGCTTTTCCCTTTAGCCTCCCTACTGAGATGGGACTGATTTGTTGGCTGATTCCCAGTGTGATTGGGATGTTGTTCTTTTGACTTGCTGATTACTCGACTGCTGCCCTTTATTCTGGCCTGGCTGGTCTGTGGCTGGCCTCCTTCAGTTGGCCCTATGCCACCAATACCAGGTCCTGGAGGTGGAGGTGGGGCATCATCATCATCATTAGTATGCCCTTCTTCTTGGTCATCCTCCTCCTTATCAGCTCCTTCGTCCTTATCCTCTTCTTCTTCCTTATCTTCTTTTGCTTCATCCGGGGAATTTTGCTGGTCAATATAATCCAGGATAGCTTGATTTGTGAGAGCATTATTATATTCAGACACTTTGTCCTGCAAATCACTCTGCATGGTCTCCATGAGAGACTTCAAATTTTCCAGATCAAAGACAGCGTTGCCTGCTAGATTTAAAATTTCAGCCAAGCTGTTATAAATATATCTGTCACTAAGGGAAGCCTTCAGAGCTGTATGGCTACGTAGCAAGGAATTGAAGTAAATTCTCTTTATTTTCAACATTGTTTCCGCCCGATCTGCAGCTCTCTACGCTTCATTCCTTTCTTCCTTGATAATCAGCATCTCAGAATCCGCCTTAGCTAGCTTTTTGTTTAATAGCTCGATAACCCTATCTGAATGAGCTTCAAGTAGCCTATGGCACATATTCTACTCATCTTGTGCTGTCTTGAGCTTCTGAATCTGGTCTTCAGCTTCCTTCAAGTCAGCTTTAGCCTTTTTCAGTTCATCTTCTGACCCTGCAACATCCAACATTTGTCCCATACACTGGATAATAGTATTCCAGGAAGACTAGATGAGGACTGAACATCCGCCCTTTACTGTAGCTGGGTCAGAATCAGTAGGCTCATATACTGTCATTGGAGCCATATAGGGCAAAGCTGCATAATCAGCTTTCTGTAGAAAGAGATGCCTTTTCAATGGATGGGTCTGCATCTGCTGCAACCTGTCCTTCTTTACCAGGTGCAAAGGTTCGTCATTATATGAAATAGAAACACCACCCAGTAAGGTTGGAGAAGCTGGAACTTTGCCTTTGTCCACTTGTCCTTTGCCTTTGTCCACAGCTGACTGCTTTGCTACCTTCTCAGAAGTTGATGCCTTTGCCTGATCTTTGCCAGTACCAGTAGCGACTGTACTATGTCCTACGGACTGGTTGACTGCAACATTCTGAGCAGGTTGTTTATCGGTTTGGCTCACTATAGCCTTTTTAGTATTCACAGTTTTGACCTGACTCTCTATCTGCTTGAGAAAAGCGCTGCTCTTCGTCAGTGTCATTTTTGGCTTCTTCAAATTGCCAGCCTGATCTTCGGTGGCTTTCCTTTTCAGACCAGTTGGAGTGGTCTGGCTGTCCGTGGCTTCTTCATATGAGGATAGATCAATATTCTTGGGTTCTGAAACTGGATTCTCACTCCAAGCCAATTTTACCTGGCCATGAGCATCTAGAGCAGTGGCCCAATACAAAAATTGCCAAACATACCAAGCTTTAAAACACTCTGAGATTTCAACTTGGCAGTTTGCTGAAGCACGTTGTGTGACAGGATTTGACAAAGGTTGATAGAGACCTTTGAATCCAATGTCTTGGCCAACATCATAACAAAGAATTTCTCAGATACATATGTTGGATTATTTTTAAGTCTTACTGCTTTGCCCACAAACCTGTAAGCAGTAGAAGCTTCCAGTCCTGCCACTGGAATCCCTTGACCACTGGCCTTGTGCTTGCGCTTAGCCGCTTCATCTTCTTTTAGGACTATACTTATTTGCTGTGGGGTCGCCACAGATGGCTTGGGCTCATTGGGCATTCGGAATGCAAAAGCTATGTCTTCCGGTGTAGCCGACACCTTCTTACCATACACTATGGCACTGCCATCTTCAGCATCGAAAGAATCAAGTACATGTTTGATAATGTCTGCGTCAAAAGCTATTCTTGTGGCTTGCAAAACGATTCATAGATCCCATAATTGTAGAAAAGACATAGCTTGGTTGGTGAATACATGGCCTTGAATCTTGCTGTAAGGAATGATGGGAAGGCTTGCCTTTGCAGCAGTGACGATGGCTTGGGTTTCCTCAAGAGATTCCTGCATCTTGTTTGAGCGCTTGTTCCTACCCATACACTGTGAAGATGACGAAAGAGGCGAAGGAGAAGAAGACTTACTTGATGTGTCAAAGCCGTACCCAGGCGTCGCTGGCAAAGCTAGTCGACAGTCGACTGCCTCCTCAGAAGATGAAGTCTACGGCTGTAGCGAAGATACTTCAGAGCTTGGTGATGGTGAATGAATAACGGGAGGAAATCGTCGCGCAAGGGGATTTGTGAGGAAAAATGCCTACTCTCCTGACTGTGATACGTGTTCGCGCCATAAAAGCTCCACCACTCGCCGCTCTTAGACTTGTGTGCATCGCTGCTGTTGTGGAAGACATGCATTGGACAAGACTTCTACCCATCCTTGAAATGATTACTACTGGCGTGCCATCTGACCGTTGGGCGCTAAAAAATTGAAAAGTGTGTTCCCACTGATGCTGGACTGGTTCCCAGTCTGGTTTTATCACACTGGTACTGATTCTGAGATCAGTCTGGGCTTGGTTCTACTGATACTGGTTCTGAAATTGGGACTGGTTGCATATGAAAAAGCCCAAAAATATCCAATTATGGTATCTCTTGATTTGCAGTTCCCAATTCCCTAGTACCTTGTTCTTGCCCAGACTCTCTAGCTTCTGAATAGTAAAGCTTGATCTTTGTACCATTATATACTCCTGGCAACAATAATCCAAATAAATCTTTCAGACTTACTATACCATTGGAGAAGACCCAATCTACCTCAAATGGTCCTGCCCAGGCAATCTTTAGGTTTGGCTTTTTCGGACCTAGTCTAGACTGATAGAGAAGCCCTAAATCTCCTTTCTGAAATTCCCAAAACTTAATTCGACGATCATGCCAGTGCTTCCTTTGTTGTTGAACAATTTCTTGTTCCAGCATAGCCCGTTGCCTGAGTTCATCTAACTGCATAAGTTCATCTAGGCGATTTTTCAGATTGTGGTTGAAGTCTAAGCCATACTTCACAACCATTCTCAGACTTGGGATAACAAACTCCATAGGAACCACACCTTCAGTGCCATACACCATTCTGAATGGTGTCATCCCATTAGTGACCTTGTAAGCTGTCCTAGACGCCCATAAAGCAGTCTTGAGTTTCAAATCCCACTGGTCTGGTTTCTTCTGCACAACCTTAGTGAGAATAGTCTTCATTGTCTTGTTATTACTTTCAACCTGTCCATCGCATCTGGGATAACATGGAGTAGATTTCCGATGCTTGACTGAAAGCATATCCAATAGAATTTCCATGGTGTCATTGATAAAATGTGTTCCTTGGTCTGACACAATCTCTACTAGACATCCATATCGATAAACAATATTCTCAAATAGAAACCTTGCAGTTGACTTGGCTGTGTTATCAGGAAGAGCCTTAGCTTCAACCCACTTAGTGACATAACAAGTAGCCATTACTATGTACTTGTTCTTCCTGGGAGTAACCTTCTTAAAAGATCCCATAAAATCTAATCCCCATTTCATGAACACACCCAGTGGTTGTACTGGCGTTAAAGGAGTCATATCTGCAGCTGTTGGTCGACCCATTCTTTGGCATATGTCACAAGTTTTACAAAAACTTCTAACATCAGCAAAATTAGTGTTTGCCACCACAGACCAGCTTGCAGAATCTTCTTGTAGGTTACTTCATTGGAAAAATGTCCACCAGATTCGCCATTATGTGCTTCTGAAATAACTTGCATTCTCCCTTCCATAGGCACACAATGCCGAAGTATACCATCAACACCCAATCGATAGAGTGACCCTCCGATGATAGTAAACTTCAAGCTTTTGATGACCAAAGCTTTCTTTTGGTTCTGCTTCCAGTCCTCTGGAAAAGCACCTTGAGAAAGAAACTGATAAACATCATACCATTCAGGATCCACTGATTCTCTTGCTTCCAGCTAAAATAAGTCAGCGTCCACTGGTTCATCCCGCAAGGGTAATTCTGAATAACCCTCCGTACTCCTTGACAGAAAATCAGCTCCACAGTGATTCTTGCCAGGATTATGAAAAATTTTGAATTCAAACTCCATTAAGAACATCATCCACCGTATCAGACTGCCTTGAATAATGACTTTATTAATCAAGAATAGAAGAGCCTGATGGTCCACATAAAAATGGAACAACTTTCCCAACAGGTAATGTCTGAAATTTGTAGCACTGAAAACCATTCCAAGGGCTTCTCGCTCAATAGTTGTATATCCTTGTTCAGCCTGATTGAATCTACAACTGGAAAAATAAACAGGATAATCAGTCCTTCCGTCTGGCTGAGCCAAATCGGCCCCATTGCCAATCCCGAAGCGTCCACATGTACATGGAAAATAACATCCTAGTTTGGTTGCCTAAGGATTGGTTTACTGATAATGGCCTTTTTTAGATTTTGGAAGCTCTCCTCACATTCAGTAGTCCAAGTGAACTTACTGGTTTTCTTTGTAAGCTCATATAATGGTACTGCTTGAGAAGCAAACTTATGTATAAACCTTCTATAGAAGTTAACATAACCCAAGAAAGAGCTCAAATCTGAAGCATTTCTGGGTGCTTTAGCTTGCTGAACACACTGAATTTTATCATTGGCCATTTGTATTCCATTTTGGGAAACCACATGTCCCAGTAACTGTTCCTTCCTGACTAGGAAACGGATTTAAATGGATTCAAACAAATCCGCTTCTCCTGACAGCGTTTGAAAACCATTTCTAGGAATAGTAGGTGCTGTTCTTCATCCAAATATACAGTAAAGTCATCCATAAAGATGGCGAGGAACCGATGAAGGAATTCATGAAACGTTTCCATCATACACCGCTGAAAGGTAGGTGGTGCATTGCACAGGCCGAAAGGCATCACCAGATACATAAAAGCTCCCCACTCGGTGATGAAAGTGGTCTTCGCTCTATCTTCAAGAGTGATCTGTAACTGGTTATAGCCGCTGTAACCATCCATAAAGCTATACATTTCATATCCTGTGATCTTATCAAGCAACATGTCAGTAAAAGGAAATGGATCTTTGATAGTTTTGGCGTTGAGTTTCCTATTGTCAACACAGACTCTCAATTTCCTATTTTTCTTGGGAATTACGACTATGGGAAATAGCCAATCACTACTGGCCACCTCTGTGATGAACCCAGCCTTAAGAAGATTATCAATCTCCTCTTTGAACTTCTTAGCATAGTTGGGGTTCATTCGGTATCTTTGTAGTCGTATTGGCCTAGCATCTGGCTTCAACGGTATCCGGTTCTGACATACTTCAGGATCCACTCCCTTCAAGTTTGTGTGATCCCATGCAAAGATGTCTTTGTAGTTCTGGAAGATCCTGGATGCCTTTTCCTTCATTACCGGGTTGAGATGCTTGTTGACCTTGATCATCCTAGGACTATCCTCTGATCCTAGGTTCCATTCTTCCACTTCTTGGTCGTCTGGAAGCAACCAATTAGGCCCGCCTCCTTTTCGTTTGGTCAATTCCTCAGCATAATCCCAGGATGGCCCATTCAGTTCTGAATCAGCATTCTGATCCACTGTGTGTTCTTCAAAATGTACTGGCTCCTCTACCATACCAGTATCAGCTGATTCCACCAACCTCCCAGTTAACTGAACTGATCTTTCCCCTGCGTTGATTTCAGTAAACTGATATGGGAATTTCTTTTTATGCTTGTCAGCCTGCTCTTTATTCAGTAAAACTGCATCCAAGTCAATCTTTGCTAAAGGAAATATGTTCAGCGCTGGTAACATCCGTTCGATCTTCTTTGCCTTATACTACTGGCATAACTCCTTCGGCCTCAGCTCTTTTCTACAGCTCCTAGTATTGTTCGTCTAGATTTGAATTCTGTCTCACTGGCCCCTTCTATGGTTAAGGTTTTATTTGCATAGTCATGAACAACATGTGCTGTTCTCAACCATGGGCGCCCTAGCAGCATCCCATATGCCCCTTGCACATCCAGAACTAAGAAGCTGGTTTTAAATTTTTCCCTTCCTACTCTTATTTGCATATTTTCAATCATGCTCGTAGCTTGTACCACTTTGTGATCTGCCATTCGTACTTTAAATGGTGCTGGCTTTAGATTTGTGACACCCATTCTCTGGTGGAGATGAACTCCCATTATATTGACTCCTGCTCCTCCATCCAAGATACCATCGATAACTTATCGCACCATGTAAGTGCAGGGGAGGGGGGTTTTTCTATAAGTTACACAAGCATATAAGTTAGGGGTAGGCCCCCAATAATTTATCTCCTGAGCTTAAAAATAATGGAGGAGGTATCATATTTAGGGGGGAGGGGGGGGGGGGTGAGAAAAGGGAAAAATGAGAGGAAGTTTTTGTGTTTCAAAATCATGGCTTCCCAAAAGAGTCTTCCCTCACACTTGTGAGTCAATAGCTACCAAGAATACATGCAAGAACCAACACTAATTTGTATCAATTGCTTGTTTTGTTATTTTAGTTCATTTGTTGAGGGATGAAAGCTATAAAGAGTTTATATAGATGAAATTTACACAGATAACCTAACACAACTTTATAACCATGTTTTTTGAGTAATTTAGATTGGTCAAAATTGGACGAGTACCTAGAGTGCAGGCTGGACGGGCACATAGTTTGAAAGTCAAACTAAGACACATTGAGGGTACATCTAGTTATCAACAAAAGTGGATCCTTAGTACATTGACAGTCACTATGCTACACGATCTTTGACTAGTTTTACTTAGTTAGATCATGTGAGACCTAAATTTTATATGTAAGATAGGTGTATGATAGTTTTCTGCATTGAATTTCGTAAAAGCGTAGAAAGGGGTGTCATATTTCCTAATATGAGTTGTATATAGGGGTTTTATCAAAGTTGTCTGCTCGCAGGTGGCATCCTATTTTGTATATATAGTGAATGCCCCGGGCCAAGATAACACTTGAAAGAGGTTCCCATTGCTTCCTGACCTTGTAGTCCACCTGAATGAGCGAAACTTCATCATCTCGGACGACCATCAGGTCCATTGTTCTGGCCTCCGCCTCAGCTTTCCTGCGCTGTCTGATGAAGTCTCCCACTTCAGGCAAGGTTTTTCTGATATCCTCCAGCTCTACAGTCAACTTCTGAATTCTATCACAAATTTTAACATGGATTTCTTCTCTCTCTTAGTCAGACTGGTTGTCAGATCTCGAAGAACTGGTTGTATCTTCACACTGCCATTCCTCTCTTGCAGTGCTTCCAATCCTTCCATCAACTCTCAGTTCATCAACCATTTGTTGTACCGCACCCAACATGGTCTCAGGTATGCCCGGTATTGGTTGATCTTTTTCAGTTAATTGGGATGGTATCTTCTGAATGACTCGGGCTTTAGAACTTTCTGGCTGCTCTGGCAGCTTCTTGGCTAAATCCTCCGTGATTTTAGCCGCTAGTTCTCTCTGCTCTTGCCATTCATCTACCACCTTCTCTTTACCCTTGGCCTTCCAAATTTCTCTTTGTTGAGCCCACTTGATGCTGTGAGTAGTGACTGGTGTCTCTGAAGTATCTGGAATTTCTTCAATTACTACACCCTTGCTTCTTGTGACTACCCGTAATGGGACTGGCTCTGGTGCCTTAGCCTTAGTAGCAGTAGTCATAGGTGCGTCTGGGCATTGGGCTGCAAAATGGCCGTGTTTCCCACAAGTGTGGCAATTCATACTCCGACTTTGGAAGTTGCCATGCCCTCTGCCTCGGCCCATACCCGTTTGGAATCGGCCACGTCCTTGACCAGTACCACTAGTACCTGGTCTCTCCTCTTGAGATACTTTGGCAGGTTCTACTTTCATTGGTTCAGTATAGGCTACCACTGACAGGTCTTTGCCTTTCTTAAAGTGATGAATCCTGATACCACAATTGTTCCATAAATGACCAAAAGCTTTACAGTAAGTACATTGTGGGCACTCGTTGGAGATATGGTCCTTGGATTTGCATTTCGAACACCAAGTCTCCATCTTCCGAACTGGCTGTCAGGTGTGGCTAGTCTCGGCAATTTGTCTAGCCATTTCTTCAATTTTCTTGGTCCAAGATCCCTTCTTTGACTTATCCTTGGACCGTTCATTAGAGCCGCTTTCAGAGCTGCTGGACACCTCACTGGAATCAGAACTCTGAGTAGCAGAACTACTGCTACTGGACCTTCTCTTTTTGTGGCTCTTTTCCTTCTTGGCCTGGTGTTCCAGCTTCAGTGCCCGTTGTACCAGATCATTGAATTTGTTGGTTGGAGCTGGTACCTCCTGCTCCCTACATTTTTTGCTTCTGAAACCATTCAGAAACCATGCACGCAACCTCTTCTCGGATGGCGGTTCTTGTAACTGTCTGGTTAGCTCCTTGATTTTTTCCACATAACTTCGGACTGATAGATTCCGTTGCTTGATCTTATTCAGTTCACAGAGGATATCTTCATTACCTTTGTTGTTGGAATACTCCATTCTAAAGGCTTTAAGCAATTTTTTGTAGGATCTGAGCTGACAGGCGGGGTAATGGTAATACAATTTCCTTGCTGCCTCCTTCAAGGTTTGCGGGAAGTATTCCCCCCAATCATCTTCATCAATATTTTTCAGTTCAACATACTGCTCAAAGGCCTGTATGTGAACATTTGAATCATCCTTCTTACCTCCCTTGAATATTGGAAAAGAATTTTTCAGAGAAGATGAGTAATCATTCCGATTATCACTGATTCTGCCGCTTTTCTTCTTGGATTTAGAACGGTGCTTGGAAGTCTTCTTGCAATTGTCAGTGTCTGCATCCCAATCAATGTCTGTTTCTGTCTCTGTATCAGTGTCTCTTTGGCCTGTCCTCGGCGGCTAGAAGTCCAGTGACTGCCTTTACTTCCCTTGGTACCCTCATCCCCGTACCGGGACTGAGAACTCTTGGATTTCCGTGCTTCCCTTTCTGCCCGTCTGCGTCGAGAATGACTGGCTTGCTGTGATTCCTATGTCTCATCAGCCTGACTATGCTCCTCCCGAGCCTCAGTGTTAGTCACCTTCTCTTGCTTAGGGTCAGACTCTCTTCTCGACTCCTCAGGAATAGGATCAACACGGATGGTGGATTTTCGGCCACGATTGGATTTGGGTGCCATTGCTGAAAACTTCTAACTGGTAGAAGAGTATTTCAGTCAACGAGCTTCAGCTCGAGCCATCATGATCGCCAAAATGGAATTGAAGCTGATCTCTTGAGATAGCTAATTCCAGTGTCAGAAGATTTCGGCTATTGATTATGTATTAGTTTAGACAGCCGACTGGACAGAGAATCAGAAACTGAACTGGAATTTATCTACTGGGATGAGAACCAGACTACGTACTAAGAATAATATTCAGATTCAGATTCATAGTACTGAATACAGAGTGAGTGTAACTGGAATATCTGTCGTGATTGGAGTTACAGATGAAAGATTACAGTGAGTATGATGTGATTTACAGATAGAGTACAGCCGGCAACAACTGCCAATGATTGACAACTCAAGTACAAATGCTAATCCGACTATGCTCAAAATTGTGCTAACCCAAATGCCAACCCGATTACAATGTAATGGGCCCTATTTATACACCTTGGGTTTACCATAGTAATTACCGTAGTACATTAGGAAAAGTTTGGACTCAAAAATGGGCCTTGTAAGAATTGTTGATGTGGCATAGCTTTCAAAAAGTGGGGATCGGTAAATTTTTTGCAAATAAGATCCAAACTTGTCGGAGGTTGGATATTTAGAATCTACTCTTCAAATGCTATCTATTGATATATAGCATGCATGTATCGGACATTGCCTTCATGTAGATCTAGAAAAAGGTGATTTTAGATTACCGTAACGATAACAAAACCTGGCTGATTGAAAAAAAATGGCATAACTTTCATAGAAGTCATCCAAACTTTTCGGACCTTGGCTCTTTAGAATCCATTTTTCAAGAACTTTCCAATGATAGGTCATATCATGGGGTTCTAAGCAATATTTAGAGGGGTCTATCGGGTTGCTTTCTTTTGTACAACTTTGATGATGTGGCACTCTTAAAAGGCCCAAAAATGATTTCAAAATTTTCCTAATGAATTACTAACTAATTCGCTGTCCGTCTCATAAGAGAACGTTCCCACTTAGTGAAACTGTCTCAGTCGTCTACAGTTTTCTTTTGGGGGTCTCACCAAGAGGCCTCCTAAGCTCTCTCTCCTCTTTGAGAGGAATGGAAATCCCATAAGTACGAAGTTGTTGAGTAACTTCGGCTTGCAAAGAGGGGTTGCCCATAGCTTGTTGCAACCTAGTGACAAGATAATTAACATGGGGGCATCATTATTAACACCTTCATGTGCAAAATCAAAGTTATTAATTTTCATTCTACTCTCTTGGTTATTGTCAGCCATGTTAATTAAACTTATATGTTTACTTAGTGTATGCTTTGGCAATTCAAAACCTTAGTTGCTACTCCTCTTAGCCTTTGCAAATAGGCACTTAAGTATCTACACCCACAGCTCGAATTGGTTAATTATAGATATAGAGAGTAGTGGAGTGGGTCTAACATAGCAGAGCTGCCGAGGGATAGCTCCTTTTGGACTTCTTATGGCTCAATAATGGTAAAGCCGCAGGCAAGTCTAAAAAGACTCCATTATTAAGACCAAAGCTCCCGAGGTGTGCACCATATCCCACATAGTGGGCTCAACAAAACCGATAATAGACCCCAGACCCACTTACCCTAATATAATTAACAAAAACAACCATTAATAGGCTACTTAAGGACCTCTCTTCTTAAGCAAGAAAAGAGAAACCAAATGCTCTAATATTAATGTAATGGAAATGGCCTATGAACTTTGAGAGTAGCAGAATTAGGAAATTAGGTGAAGCACTTTTGAGAGATTACTTTGTGAGCATATTGGGTGAACTTAATTGATGGTAGCAACATAAACATGTTACTTAGTTAACTTGGCATGAACAATACTTTTGCAAGAGAGAGAGAGTTTAGAGAACATGACAATAGTTGAGGACCGGATTCATATGGAGCCGGTCCCCCCTCCAATAGGCATTTGTATTATAGTTTCTCCCATCAAGAGAGACTTGGTACAATACAATCTTTGTGTTCCTTGTGACCTACGTGATGCAATGAATATGGAAAGCTTCATGAATCACAAGCATAACATAAACTTGTAGAAAGCATTAACTATCCCAAGCCTCAGTACCAAGGCCTCAAACAGCTTCGAAGGTGGAGAGAGCTAGCGGGGAATGAGGATAGGGAAGAGGAAGAAGAAAAATTCCATAGGAGAAAGAAATAGTTCCTCACTTATCATTACTCTTCTTGCTAGCATACATAATAGCATAGTAATGAAGATGGAGAAGATGGCAAGCTTAAGCATTGAAGCATGACTCTTGGTTGGATTTGCATTCCATAGCCAAGAGTGTTGGTGTAGGCTTTCACTCTCACAAGCTTGGAGAAGGAGGTGGTGTTCCTCAACTTTCACCAAGTGAGAATGCCCTTGCAAATGAGTGCGTGTGTGGAGTATATCCCCCTAGCACCCACCTTCCTTGCTTTTGGCAAAATTTCTACATGCTACAAGCTTATTGGACCCCTCTCCCCCTAGCCAATCACATGCATCATGCAGTCAAGTACATGGGTAGTCTTTTGACAAGTGTCGTCCTTACCCCTTAGAGAGAGAGAGCTTGAGAATATCTAGATATTTGTTAGATGGAAGTAGAAGCTCATTGGACCCCTCTTTAGCCCAACCGATAGCATTCAAGCACACCATGTGGTTAAGCTTAGTGAGAGTCTGACATGTGTCCCATGTGCTCTTTTAGAATTCCCCTAACTTTGAGATATTTATGCATAGGAAGTTTCTCAAGCAAATTCCTCATTAAGTGTGTAGGTTCTCTTTTTGACTCAAGCATCTTACCCCCCATGCATAGGAAGCTTCTCAAGCAACTTCCTCATTAAATGTGACAAGTACCTCAAGCACCTTAGTCATCAAGCATGACAAGCACCTTAGATGGAGTTCCCACCTCAAGTACACCCCTAGCTTGCTTATGTTTAGGTCAGGTTCCCACCTCAAGCACATCCCTAGCTTGCTTAAGGTTCCCACGTCAAGCACAACCCTAGCTTGCTTAAGTTTAGGTCGGGTTCCCACCTCAAGCTCAACCCTAGTTTGCTTAAGTTGGACTTTTAAGACTAACCATTGGAGGTATTTAATGAAGCTAACTCTAAGGTCTTTTAAGATTGATTAGTTAACCTTGCTCTTTGACATACCATCTCTCATTTGGGCCCCTTTACCATTGGACACGTGTTGAGATAGATCCGTAAGCACATGTCTATATTCTAACCCTTGTTCCCATTTATTATCACATATTAAATGATCAGTTTAATATGAGAAAATCATTTGGGTTGGTTAGATATTAGATATTGAATGACATTCATTGTTGCTTTCCCCCTGTAGTTTGGATTTTTTAGCACAGTGTTGGCGTAGATGGTCTATCCCACAATGTTCACAGACAAGGGTCTATTTGTGGACCCTTGTTTGGACAACTTCGTGCCCAATGATCACCTCCACAGTCATAGCTGGACCTTCTTGTTTCATAGCTGGTGATCTAGCCAATGGTTGTTCTTGCTTGGTATGAATGTTCTTCGAACCATACTCCTGATGATTGGCTATGAACATGAATGTATTCGCATCCATGGAGTACTGGTTTTTCAGGGGTTGTGGAATATACATTGGTTGATTATAGTTGACTACTAATCTACCATCATTTAGAAGAGGTGGTTGTTGTTCTAGCATTTGTTGTAGCTCTGGTTGAGTGCTACACCATGGAGTGGGATGATCCCCTCCATAAGTATTACATCTCCTCAATTGAGGCTGTTGTACATTCAAGTTTTGTTTGTAGCCTTGGTTTATTCTTGTCATCACCCCCTTGACCACTTGATCAATGATTGGTTCCCAAGGAGTTTGAACATCCTTCTTTGTTGTTGATTCGCTCTTCGGAGATGAGGCACTACTAGGCGTGTTGTCTGTATCTTCAGTCACCTCTTCGTAGGCCTTACAATTGTCAACTAGGTATAGAGCTTCTCTAGTGCATCCTTTTAGATGTAGATCCTTTTTGGAAGTTTCATTACTCAAGCCCTCTATGAAGAGAACTTATAATTTTTCATCTTGTTGTAGCTCTCTCATAGGACATCTGTCTATGTACTGTTTGAAGCGAAGAAATGCTTCCTTCACTCATCTTGTTGTAGCTCTCTCATAGGACATCTGTCTATGTACTGTTTGAAGCGAAGAAAAGCTTCCTTTACCCTTTCGTTCACTTTTTGTTTGAAAGCGTAGATGTGTGACACCGTGTTGTGCTTGATTCCCCTTTTCGAGAACTCCTTCGTAACTTCTTGCAAGAGTTGTGATATGTTTGGGAAATCATCTCTATTTAGAGGTTGGAACCACGTCAAGGATGTTCCTTCTAATGTCAACCCAAACCCCTCATACTGAGTATGGAAATCTGCAATTCGTTTAGCCCTCAAAACTTGTTGGAAGAGTGAGCTATGAGTATATGGATCCCCTGACCCATAGTATTTTGTTTTGACACATTTAGCCACTTGATTCAGTTACTTGTGCCAATAATGCCTCTTATCCGGTTCAAGGAGTTGAAAAGATGTTGCTTACCATTGCAAATGGTAGTTCTTTCACACTTGTTGATGCACTTTATGTACGAAGGATCAAAAGGAATCTTTTGTCTAAATTTGCACTTGCTAGACTTGGTCTTGTAGTAAAATTTGTGGATGACAAATGTAATACATGATCTTAGTTTTGGTTATGAAATTGTTGCATTTGGCATTATATGCCGTGGCATGTATAAGCTCACTTTGTATGACAAGTGTGGGTAGAATGTTGCAAGAACGCTTGATGTTGACTTCTACCATCGAACAAAACTACAATGATGTTGTAGCCGCAAAATCAATGCCAAAATCGATGCTGAGCCGACGCCAAAGCCATTGAGAAGAACACTAGAAATTGTATGCACGTCGGAGGAGAGCCGATGTGCTCTCTCTCCCTCCCCTTTCTATATGCCATCGGTCTGATGCCGAAGTGATGCTTGAGCTTATTTTCCCGTGTGCGTATGAGTGTGTGATACACATCCTCTTTTCGCTTCTTAACCAAGAGAATTCACAAGCTTTCTCTCTTTCTCTTGCTTTCATGTCGATGAAGAGTTGCCAAAGCTTCACTATCTCCAAAGCCGACTCTTCGCTCTTTATTGAGAGTGTTTGTGTGAACACTCTAAGAGAAAACAAAAAAGTCACTTTTTCTATTGAGTTCTTCTTCTCTATCTTCCACTCTGTCAATTTGTGTGTGTATGGATCACACACACAAGATTCTTGTTTGCCAAGGACTTCACAACGCTTTCTTCACTCGATTACATGTGTTAACCCTCACGGACACCATATCACCTTCAACGGACACCTTACTATTTATTTGATTGAGTCATGGACCAGGCTTGTCGGTTCAATAGGTGTGTAGGTGATTGCCAATGAGAGATGCACCACTTATCTTATTTTTACAGTAGTTTTGCAACGACCGGCCACTGTGGGCATCCATGTGTGAATGGGTCAAACTCTTATAAAAGGTCCATTTGACCTAAAAATCCTCATTCTTGGAGGTGCAAGCTAAGAAGTGCTCTTGCTCCATCTCTGTCTCCTTCTGCTTTGTGTGCTCACGTGTGTATGTGTGTGTGTGTATGCTTGAGAGAGAGAGAGAGAGAGAGAGAGAGAGAGAGAGAGAGAGAGAGAGAGAGAGCATTGTGGCGGCATCGGAAGTTGAGCGCGGCATTGGCGGAGCCTTCTTCTTCTTTGCAGCACAGGATCCTTCACGACGAAAGCATTGAGTGGTGAGTGACACACCATTGTTTCTTTGATCTTGCTAGGACTGTCTAGTTGTGTGCTTCCTGCCTTTTGAGGCTCGCACACAGTGCACATGCAAGTTCCTAGCCTTCAACAGGTACGACAAAGCGCATATTTTTGGCACCATTGTCGGGGAGTCCCTTGCACTAAGCTTGAGGAACACTCAATGCTACATCAGGAAGCCTTCACTTCTGCCATTTTTGGTTTTTTGCTAAGTTGTGTGAGAACTGTTAAGTGGCTCTAATGTGCAATTTTAACAGGTTTTTCTAAGCTCTATTAAGTACAATAGTGTACTTGTTTTTTTTAGATTTGTTAGATCTATAATGTCCAGGTGTTAGTATATCTGTTAGTTAGTGTAAATCTGTAATGTGCAGTGGATAGTGAGTAGATTGAGTACTTTGTGAGTGAGCAGTTTTGTTGTGTTAGGAAGTGTAGACAGTGTACAATAGTTAGTGCAAACAATGTGCAGTTCTGTGTTAGATAGTGTGTGAGCAGATGTAATTAGTGTTAATTAGTTGTGTTAACTGCAAGGAGGTTAGACAGAGTTGCAAGGAGTTGTGTGTGTGCGTGTGAGCTCGACATCCACACGTAGCATTATCCGCAATTTTTTTTTTTAATTGAAAAAACGCTCAGAAATATTGAGACCAAAAAGAAAATTCGAAAACAAAAAGAATATTAAAAATCCTTATCTTAAAAGGAAGGATCGGGATCGGGATCATTCTCCCAAGCCTGAGGCCAAGCCCAGGCCTAGGCCTCGGTCCTCAATCTTATGATATAGTATACACACTACTTTATATATAAACACTAGGACCTCAAGTGAAGGGAGGGCATGTGGGACAAGTTCCTCAAGTCCTCCACCATTCCCTTCACACTCAGCCTTTGGACTTACTAATTCTAGCCTTCTCCCCGACTAGGAAAAGACTATTTTTAGGATTACGAGGGCTTTATGTGATTGAATCGGGGGCTATAAAGCACGTCACGTCTCCCTAGAAAAGACGCTTGTTTTGAGCTATCACACGTCATATTCTATGGCTTGATTAGAAAAAAAGATCTAAAAAACAAAAAAATCGAGAGTAAATTTGGGTTGCAAACGCCCAAAAAACTAGGTGAGCGGCCTTTACGGGCACTCACCAATGCTTCTAGAGTGTTGAGGTCACATGCACCTACGCTATGGTTGTGTGCTAGAGGACGATCACATAGAGAGTGTCTCCGTTTACGCGGGCACTCATTATTCTTCCAGTTTGGGCTCTAGGCTCTTAGCAGGAATCCAAGGTAGTACCACTCATGACCTACATATTGCGTCTAGTGACTCTTCCTCTAACTACGATATCATGAATGGTTATCCGATGCCTAATCCCGATAGTTCAAGCCAAGACATGCATGCCATCGGCCCACTGTCCGGGCCGAGCGTGCTTAGCCGTTTGAAGGAGACTTTTAGTAGAGCCACTCGCTCCGAACATGGAGCTAGCGATGTGAATGAAGGGGGTGGGGAAGTAAATTCACCATTCATGACCAACATAGATCACATGCTCTTGGAGAGTGTGCACGTGAATACTCCATTCAATCCACCCTCTGACTCTTCAGAGCTATTCCCCTCCGAGGTTATATTACCTGATGGTAGAAGCCTTGTTGAAGTGCAAGAGGTTGAGCGACATAACATTGCAGCTAGGGAAAAGGAAATCGAGAGTCTACACAAGGCAGAGCAACAAAGAGAGCTTAAGGCAAAGTCCCCTATGTCAATATCCATGCTAGTCAAGCAATTGAGTGCTCCTAGATTAGCAACCACGAAGGGTCAACCCATAGAGAGCCACAACTTCTCTACAATCTAAGCCCACAAGTGATAGCTTTACCTTTTCAAGTTTTGCTCATCTCTCTCTTGATGACACCATGGCTACCATGGCTACCCGAGTGATGGGCATGATAAAAAACATGCCATGGACCTCATTTGTTAGTAAAGCCTTGCTACATGGTAGCCCAATGCCTGCAACAATACCTACAAGTGCGTATCAATCATATGCACCTATGGGTCCTCATGCTCATGTAGCTCCTACCCCTCCCATTGCTTCAAGAACTTATGCTCCACAACCACAAAATCTAAGCTCTTATTTCAATGGGACCATAACGGCTAGCATTAGCATGTCACATATGATGTCTGCTATGCCTAGGGCCATACATATGAACTTTGGGCCACCACATGGCACAACATCGTACCCAACTTGGAACCCAAGGGCTTCATATACGCGAAACAAAATGCCAACCTCCATTCCACATGCAGTCCCAAGAGCGCCTATCCCCACTATACTTGCTCACTTGGGTGACTTGGAAACCTTTGCTCAAGCTATTGGTCGTTCCATTGCTGAAAATATGTGTAACATGCCTGATAGAGAGCCTAGAAGTAAGGCAGTACAAATAGCAAAGCTCACACAAAAATTTAGTGGAGACGGGGATGTGAGAAAGCATATCAAAGTATTTGAACAAATATGCGATTCCCTAGGAGAACATAACGACCTGCATAAGAGTAATGCTTTAAGCTTGACCTTAAGTGGAAAGGTTGGGGATTGGTATAGAACCCTAAGGGTGGAAGAGAAACCATTTACCCTACTCTTAGGAGACTATTCTTGAAAGAGTACATATGAGAGGGAGTGCTTTGGGGTGTAGCATCTCAGCTCCAAAAATCCCAACAAGAGGAAGGAGAGTCCGTGAGAGACTTTATTAGTCCCTTGAAGCATTTAAATTCTCGTTGTAATCCAAATGAGCGCTTCATTAATAACCAATTTCTAGATAGATTCATTAGGGGACTACGACATGAGGATATCTACAATGGCCTAGTCATTAGAGGTATCACCACTTGATCCAATTGAAAGATAATATAATGATTCAAGGAGAAAGAGTGTCTGTTGAGCCAAAATCTACTAGCTCGCAAGCATCGGGGCATGAACAAATGACCATAAATCCTATTGCTAAAGAGACAAAGATATCTGAGATGACTTTAGCAGATCTTACCAAAGCCATTCAAGAAAGTCTAAGAGAGAATTGTGCTCCATAAAACAATTATAAGTATCCAAGAAGGGAGCAACAATGGTGCTCAGTTTGCTATGGTCCTCATAGTACCAATGAATGCCCTACTTTTAGAGTAGAATTTATTGGGAATTGCAATGCTTGTGGGAGGTATGGTCATCAAGCCAAGGATTGCATAGTATTTAAATGTGCGATGGCCAATAGACCAACCTTAGCATGGACGGATACACCTCAAGTGATGCTGGACCCACCTCTTGAACAAACATCACAACACATGGTCCCTAGGGCCCAAAATGTTGTTCAAACAACACCCTTACCACCTCCAGTGCTAGGATCGTAACCACCACACTCGAGAATCATTTCTATGAATCAAGTGGATTGTGAGTCTTCTATTGCTTGTTTGGAAGGATGTGAGGAAGATATAGACCCTAATATTTCATATGGAATTGATGCACTTGAAGAAAGTCCACAATACTACATGGAGGACTATTGGGGACAAGTTACACTTGTCTATCAAGTAGCTGCTCTTGCGGCAAGAGGCCAAAATATCAATTACATTGCCAAGAGACAACCTTTTCAATGCTATGAGTGTGGAGGTCCACATCGTGTAGCCAAGTGTCCTATTAGGCTACAAAAGAATGCCACAGTAATGCAAACCAATCAAGTGAGCACGTCTACAATGTCGATACTCATGTGTAATCAATGTGGCATGGATCATTTGATTGCCCAATGTCCTAATAATCCAAATGTGCCGAAGATAACTCCATTGAATTTAATTGAGGTTACAGAGGAACCCTCACAAAGAACGTATGTGGTAATAGTAAATGTACTCACACGATCGATGCTCCAAAGCCAAAATTATATTCTTGAAGAAAGAGACACATCATCAATTGCCCAATCCTAGAAGAAGAAGAAAACACGAAGGAAGAGATTGCCAAAAGCAGCGAAGTCAGACCCCACTTCAAAGACCAACATAGGGATTGAGGATGACCTCGTATATATGAACGAAGTTGAAGAGGATTCTGATTTAGGTGAAACCATGGAGACTAAAACAACCACTAGGAAGGAATCAAACAAGGAAGATCGTCATGAGCCACAATGGCCAGGACCCAAAAAGAAGAGTTAGCCCTCACGGGCACCCTATCACCTTCGACAGATGCATATTATTTATTTGATTGAGTCATGGACCGGGCTTGTCAGTCCAATAGGTGTGTAGGGGATCGCCAATGAGAGGCGCACCACTTGTCTTATTTTTACAATGACCGACCACTGTGGACGTCCATGTGTGAATGGGCCAAACTCTTATAAAAGGTCCATTTGACCTAAAAATCATCATTCTCTGAGGTGTAAGATAAGAAGTGCTCTTGAGCCATCTGTGTCTCCTTCTCCTTTGTCTGCTCACAGGTGTGTGTGTGTATGCGAGAGAGAGAGAGAGAGAGAGAGAGAGAGAGAGAGAGAGAGAGAGAGAGAGAGAGAGAGAGAGAGAGAGAGAGAGAGAGAGAGAGAGAGAGAGCATTGCGGCGGCATTGGTGGTGGCATCCATAGTTGAGCGCGGCATCGATGCCGGCTCCTTCTTCTTCGCAACACAAGATCCTTAAGACGGAAGCATTGAGCGGTGAGTGACACACCCCTATCTCTTTGAGCTTGCTAGGCTCTTCTAGTTGTGTGTTTGTAGGCTTTCGAGGCTTGCACACAATGTACATCCAAGTTCCCAGCTTCGACACGTACGAGAAAGCGTACATTTTTGGTGCCGCTATCGGAGAAAGCCTTGCATTTAGCTTGAGGAGGACTCAGTGCTACCTCTGGAAGCCTTTCTTCCATCTGTTTTTTGTTTTTTGCTGAGTTCTTTGAGAACTGTTAAGTGGCTACAATGGACAGATTAGCAGGTTTCTATTAGATTCTGTTAAGTAACTGTAATGCGTAGTTTTAGCAGGTTTTTGTCAGATTTTGTTAGTGGCTGTAAGCTCTGTTAGTGCTACATTGTACTGGTTTTTGTTAGTTTTGCAAGATCTGTAATGTGCAGGTGTTAGTAGATCTCTTAGTGAGTGTAGACAGTGAGAAGTAGAGTAGGCAGTGAGCAGTAGAGTTGACTGTCTGTGAGTGTGCAATTCTATGTTAGACAATTAATTAGCTGTTACTTAGTTGCAAGGTGGTTAGACAAAGCTCCTAGGAGCTGTTGTGTGCACGTGGGAGCTCGGCGTCCACGCGGCCATATTATCCTCACAAAAAGTTTTTTTAAAAAAAATAAAAAAATAAATAAAAAAAACACTCGAGAATATTGAGACCAAAAAGAAATTCAAAAATCAAATTAAAAAAACCCTATCCTAAAAGAAAGGATTCGGATCATTCCCCAAGTCCAAGCCCAAACAAGCTCAGGCCCAGGCCTCAGTCCTCAATCTTATGATATTCTATACACACCACTTTATATATAAAGACTAGGACCTCAAGTGAAGAGAGGGCATGTGGGACAAGCTCCTCAAGTCCTCCACCATCCCCTTCACACTCACCCTTTGGACTTACTTATTCTAGCTCTCTCCCCACCTAGGAAAAAACTAGTTTTAGGATTCCGAGGGCTGTAGGTAACTGAATGGGGGGTTGTAAAGCACGACATGTCCCCCTAGCCAAGATGCTCGTTTTGAGCTATCACACACTACCTTCCGTGGCTTTGTTAAAAAAAGGGACCAAAAGTACAAAAAATTGGGTTGTGAACACCTAAAAAACTAGGTGAGCGGCCTTCACGGGCACTCACCAACACCTCTAGAGTGTCGAGGTCACATGCACCTACGCTCTGTTCATGTGCTAGAGGACGAGCACATCGAGAGTGTCTCCGTTTACACGGGCACTCATTATTCCTCTGCCTTAGGCTCTAGGCCCTCAACAAGAACCCAAGGTAGTATCACTCAGGATCCACATATTGCGTCTAGTGACTCGTCCTCCGACTATGACGTCATGGAGGGTTACCCGATGCTTAATCCTGATAGCTCAAGCCAAGACATGCATGCCATGGGCCCACGGTCCGGGCCAAGCATGCTTAGCCACTTGAAGAAAACCTTTAGTCGAGCCACGTGCTTTGAACATGGAGCTAACGATGTAAATGGGGGGTGGCGAAGTAAATTCTTCATTCATGACCAATGTAGACCCCATGCTCCAGGAGAGTGTGCATGCGAATACTCCATTCGCTGCACCCCTGACTCTTCAGAGCTATTCCCCTCCAAGGTTATATTACTTGATGGTAGAAGCCTTGCCGAAGTGCAAGAGGTTGAGTGGCATATCATTGCGGCTAGGGAAAAAGAAATCGAGAGCTGTCACAAGGCAAAGCAACGAAGAGAGTTAAAAGCAAAAGCCCCTATGTCAACATCCATGCCAGGCGAGCAATCGAGTGCTCCTAAATTAGCAACCACTAAGGGTCAACCCATAGAGAGCCACATTGCATGTAGTTCAAAGGACATCCCTAGCACCTCAATCTTAGATGGAGCGTTCCTAAATGAGAAATGGGAGTACAAACTACAAACTAAAGCTCTAACCAACCTATACACAGGTCACACCTATCACGTGGGTTGGTTAGATGTCCTACAATCCACAACGGGTGCTACTAGTGTAGAAGATTGACAACAAAGAGTTTGTGAGGTCATCCATAGGATTATTGAGCTAGAGAGACAGAACAAGGGAATCCACATGCCTTCAATGGGTCTCATGATATTCTTGGATACAGGGAAGTCTAAACAACCAACCTTATCGCAAATGGAGACTCCCTCGGTAAGTTTGATGGACCATCCATATGTTGTTTCGCTAGGGGTCTCAGTGCAATCTGAGCCCATGAGTGATAGCTTTACCTTTCCATGTCTAGCTCATCTTTCCCTTGATGACACCATGGCTACCATGCCTACCCCAATGATGGGCATGCCAAGAAACATGCCATGGACCTCTTTTGTTAGTAAAGTACCGTGACATGGTAGCTCAATGCCTGCAATAGTACCTACAAGCGTGTGCCAATCATATACACCTATGAGTCCTCGTAGTCATGTAGCTCCTACCCCTCCCATTGTTTCAACAACCTATGCTCCACAACCATAACATCCAAGCTCTTATTTCAATGGGACGGTACCGGCTAGCATCAGCATGTCACATTCGACATCTACTATGCCTAGGGCCATACATATGAACTTTGGGCCACCACATGGCACAACACCGTACCAAACTTGAAACCCAAGGGCTTCCTATGCACCAAGACCAATGCCAATACTTACTCCACATGTAGTCTCCAGAGCGCCTTCACCCACGATGCCTACTCACTTAGGTGACTTGGCAACATTTGCTCAAGCTATCTATCGATCTATTGCTAAGAATATGCGTAACATGCCTGATAGAGAGTTTAGAAGTAAGGCAATACAAATAGCCAAGCTCACACAAAAATATTAATGGAGATGGGGATATGAGAAAGCATATCAAAGTGTTTGAAGAAATATGCAATTATCTAGGAGAACACAATGACCTGCATAAGAGTAATACTTTAAGCCTAACCTTAAGTGGGAAGGCTGGGGATTGGTATAGAACCCTAAGGGTGGAAAAAAAAAGATTTACCCTACTCTTAGGAGACTGTTCTTGAAAGAATACATACCAGAGGGAGTGCTTTGGGGTGTAGTATCTCAACTTCAAGAAGCCCAATGAGAGAAGGAGAGTACGTGAGAGACTTTATTAGTCGCTTGAAGCATTTGAATTCTTGTTGTAATCCAAATGAGCGCTTCAATAATAAGAAATTGCTTGATAGATTCATCAGGGGATTATGACTTGAGGATATCTACAATGGCCTAGTCATTAGAGGTACCACCACTTGGAAAGCAGTCACCACCAATGCGATCCAATTGGAGGATAATTTAATGATCCAAGGAGAAAGAGTGTCTGTTAAGCCTAAACCTACTAGCTTGCAAGCATCGGTGCATCAACCAATGACCCTAAAGCCTATTGCTAAGAAGCCAAAGATACCTGAGATGATTTTAGCAGATCTCACCAAGGCCATTCAAGAGAGTCAAGTAGAGACAATCATGCTCCGCAAAACAATCATATGTATCCAAGAAGGGAGCAACAATGGCGCTCAATTTTCTATGGTCTGCATGGTACCAGTGAATGCCCTATGTTTAGAGTAAAATTTAATGGGAATTGCAATGCCTGTGGGAGGTATGGTCATCAAGCTAAGAATTGCATAGTATTTAAGCGCGCGATGGACAATAGACCAACCTTAGCATGGGCGGACACACCTCGAGTGCCTGCCTTGATGTTGGCCCCACCTCTTGAACAAACGTCACAACACATGGTCCCTAGGGCCCATAATGTTGTTCAAACAACATTCCTTACCACCTCCAGTGCTAGGACTGCAACCACCACATCCGAGAATCACTTTTGTGAATCAAGTGGGTTGTGAGTCATCTATTGCTTGTTTGGAAGGATGTGAGAAAGATATAGACCCTAATATTTCCTATGGGATTGATGCACTTGAAGAAAGTCCACAATACTACATTGAGGACTATTGGGAACAAGTCAAACCTGTCTATCAAATAGCTGCTCTTGCTGTAAGAGGCCAAAATATCAATTACACTGCCAAGAGACCACATCTTCAATGCTATAAGTGTGGAGGTCCACATCGTGTAGCCGAGTGCCCTATTAGGATACAAAAGAATGCTACACTAATGCAAACCAATCAAACAAGCACGTCTACAATGCCGATACTCATGTGTAATTAATGTGGCATAGATCATTTGATTGCCCAATGTCCGAATAATCCAAATTTGCCAAAGATCACGCCATTAAACTTGATTGAGGCTAATGAGGAGCCATCACAAAGTACACATGTGGTACCAGTGAATGTACCCACACGCAGCGTAACCGCGAAATGTTTCAGACAAAAATGTTTCACCCCAAAATGTGGTGTTTCAACCCGAAATGTTTCACCCTAGGCTAAGGCCTCACTGAAACATGTGACCGAAACGCCAATTTTGTGTATATATAGAGTTACGTATCGACAAAGTAGGTGTTCACAATGCAGTGAGTAGAGACACATGCTATGTTAACCTTGAAATAGCATATACATAATAAATAAATAACTATTTAATGGCCAAATTCTCCAAAGGAGTTTTTTTATTTCAGGAGTTTTACTCTAGGCGTTTCACCTTGCAGGTGAAACGTTTCGGCCATTTCACCCGTTGCGCGTTTCAAGCCTGCTGAAATGCGTTTCACGGTTACGCTGCCCACACGGTCGATGCTCCAAAAACAAAATTATATTCTTGAGAAAAGAGATACGTCATCAATTGCCCAATCTCAGAAGAAGAAGAAAACACGAAGAAAGAGATCACAAAAAGCAGCAAAGTCCAGACCCTAGTTCAAAGACCAACATAGGGACTGGTGAGAAGCACGTATATATGAACGACACTAAAGAGAATTTTGATTCAGGTAAAACCATGGAGAGCAAAACGAACACCAGGAAAGAAACCAACAAGGAAGATTGTCACGAGCCACAATGGCCGGAACCCAAGAAGAAGATAGAAACTTACGGAAACCTTATAGAGGAGATTGAGCGAGTCAAGCAATTAAGGATTTTGGTAGAAGAGACCCAAAGGGATCTAGAGACAACACCTAGGCAGATCCAGATTACAGACATAGTGTTTCCTACGCAACAACAACCTCACAAAGTCCATAGACCCCTAGCCATACCTAGTGTCATTCAAGAAGAAAGTGACTTAAAGTCATGGGAAAGTGGGCATACTCACTTTTTGTTGGAAAGAATGTTTATAGAGGGACTACCTGACCCTATTGAAGAAATGGAGGTCCCATCTTTTCCACATCAAGGGACTTAAGCCCAAAAGGTGCCATTAAACATTGCCAAATTGATGGATTTCATGGCTTCAGAAGTTAGAACCACCATCATGTCCAAACTATATGGAGACCTCGATCTATTCTTAGCTCTTCGAGCTTTCCTCAATGGAGAATTGAAAGTTGGAGGCTACCACAATTTGCACATATGGATGGAGCTAGGGAAGTGCCAATAGAGGAGGAACACTTAGATCCACAACCCAACCTAGATGAGAACTCTGTTGTAGAAATACCTGTTAAGAACTTGGGACAATACTTTGAGGGCAATGAATCCAATGTGACCATACCAATCAGTACCAAGGGATTACCTGTGCAGGGAATCCTTGATGGTGGTGCTGGGGTAGCATTGTGACTAGAAATTGATGGGAAACTACGTGAAGACCTCACCTTGGGACCACAACCATAGTAGGAAAGATGGCCAATGGGACTATTGTTAAACCTATTGGGATGCTAGAAGATCTCAAGATGAAGGTCTTTGGACACAAAATAAGAAATACCTTCATTGTTATGGATTTCTCCAAGCACACTATGACATCTGAGATGATCTTAGGACGTCCTTTCATGAGGGAAGCAAAAATGGTGCATGACTGGTCTAAAAATAATGTCTACTTGAAGTTTCAAGATTCTGTCATTTGAGTGAATCTTGTAACTGGTCGAGCACATCCTCTAGGTAGCAGATTTATAATTGATCATAGATCTGACATCGCAGTTCACTTGGCCCCATTGCAGTATTGCTACACATGTAAAGTGGACACTGATGTTGGGGAAGATTCTCCTTACATGGATGTTCTACTTGGGATGATTGAGTCTGACAATGTGGATTGGGTCCACCTAACAACAACCATAGACACTGGGGGAAATAGGGGGATGACCTAGGTAACACCTAAGGGGGATGAAATGCCACAACTCGTACCCTTGAATATGCAAGAAGCAATGCATATACCTTCTGATGACCTACAGAATGAAGGCTTAACTGACATTGGAACCAGTAGCGTTCCACAAGACTATAGCCCACACGATTTGGAGTCAGAATCATCAATTGACTATGAGGACAAAGAATTTGAATTAAATCTTTAATGCAAATGTGAGGACAAACCATTCAGGGCCCAGTGGTACCCTACATGACAATCTACTTAGGAGAGCAGAAGACACAAGTAGCGATTCATCTAGTGACTCTTCACTAGAGATCGGCCGTAATAAAAAATCAAACAAGAAGAGTAAGGGATATAAGAGTCGACATTATCGAGAAAATGTGCGTGCTAGAATAAATGAAAGGAAATCTACCACAAAATGGGTTAATTATATAGGGGCATGTGATGCTCATCAGAAGTTGGTAGATAATTGGGGTGAATATCTTCAAAGCATTATATGGTGTAGTCCACAACCCATTGACATCCCACAACTAGAGGCTACAGAGAAGCCAAAGTTGAGCCATACCGTAAGGAGCGACAAAATCAAAAGTTAGCTCAACAACGAAAGAAAGCGGAAATAAAATCACAGTCCACAGAACAACAAGACCCGACATACTTACACCCTGCACCCAATCATTTCAAATCCTACACCACGGAGGCGCATAAAGTTGTGTATACAAAGGCTCAAAGAAAACCTATCGATGGAAGCAATGGAGTCTGATGGTTTAAGGAGATAGAGTTAGCAGACCCAGGAGAAGAGTACAAACCTGTTTTCATTGCCCAAGATCTGACAGAGACTGAGGAGTATGTACTTAAAGAACTTCTCAAGGAATTCAAGAATATATTTTCTTGGACATATCATAATGTGAAAGGTGTTCCACCTTCTGTGGTGCAACACACAATCCCCATGAATAGCCTGGCTAAACTAGTAAACCAATGATCCTACCCAATGAATCCTAAGTATGCAAAGATTGTTCAAGAAGAGATTGAATAGAGTGTGCGTGGATCTTAAAAAGGTCAATGCTGCCACTAGGAGGGACCATTACCCCTTGCCATATTCAGAACATGTGCTTGAAAGAGTTCCAAAGAAGGAAGCTTATAGCTTTTTAGATGTGTACTGTGGATACAATCAAATTACAATTGCACTAGAGTACCAAGCTAAAACAGCTTTGATGGAGTTGAAACCATTGGATTCGTCAATGGGAGCAAATTTAAAGATATTATGATCGTTTAAGCGAAGAGGAGCTACGTGGAATCCATAAAAAAAGGCAGCGAAGGTACAAACAAAATTGAATAAAATACAAGCTCAAGTTGAGGCTAAGGAGAGACAACAATGCATAAGACGCCAACGAGAGGCCAACCTTGGAGTTAAACATGTATTCCACATTGAAACAGAGGATGATTGGTTGGACTCTAACACACCTCTGAGATACCCTATTGAACTAAATAGCGCTATGGGAAAGTGCTATATAACGCCTTGTTAGACACGGGTGCTAAATTTAATCTATTGTCATACGGAGTGTGGTGTCAGTTGGGAAAGCCATCCCTATCTGAGAGTACTATCCAAGTCAAGGGTGTCCACAAGAAAAAAACTGCAATTTTTTATATTTGGCACACTTCTGTCAGTTATGACAACGGGGTTGTAGCTCAATACTTTTTGGTCATGCCTATTGGAATTATGGAAGGTCATATAAACCTAGGATGCACGTGGATGATAGCGACCACATGCACTATTGATTAGGGGATAGGGAGTGTCACAATGTAGAAACAACCTCTTAGCCCTATCACTCAAGCCATAGTCCCTGAGATATTACCTCCTGAGGAAATAAACAAAAAATAATTTCATGTCCAGGAGGTTGAACCACATGTCCCTATAGCCCAACTCTCTAGAGCTTCAGCTTCTTTAGTTGAAACAAAGTTTGAGACACACAAGACGCATCTAATATAGTAAAGAAAACATACAAGGGGGTCCCTAAAGCTTCTTTAGCGACCATGGATGATGCTAAAAAATAGGGGCCTTTTAATAAACGGGGTTTTCTAATCACCGAGCAAAAAAAACCAAGAAAAGATAAATTCGAGCAAATTGATACAAGAGCAACAATGGTGAAAGAAAAAAATTATGCCATGCACATTACTTTCACTACCACAAATTTGACAAAAATTGAATACTCAAGACACAAGCAATCTCTTCATACTTGAAACATATATAACTCAAGTCCATGTGGCATACCTCCACTAAAAAATAGCCCACCAAAACTTTGACACCTAGATTTTGCAAAAAGTCAACACACAACCTCGTAAGCCTACAATGCTATCCAAGAATGTCCTAAAGCCTGAAACAACTCCACTTTTGTAAGAAAACAAAAACAACTTGCTAAAGAAACTGGAAACATTTGCTCTCTCTCTCTCTCTCTCTCTCTCTCTCTCACTTCACAATGCCCTCGAGCTGCCCTCCCTTTACCCTTGCCAGCAAGTTGTGGATACACCCACTGCAACTACATCGATGATGGATGTAGTGGAAATGATGAAGTGAAGTGCCTAATGCATGATGCACTCAAGCATACCCAACTACCTTATGACCATCTCAATGAGATTCTTGAGGTATGATTTGTTTATTGCTTTTTACCAGACTTGACTAACAATAACTCCATTTTAAGGTCTGCTAAGAATCTCAAGAGAAGGTCCCATTCTATGAGGCTCATGTGAAACCGGTAGATGCTTAGTTATTTCTTTGCTCAGTTGTGACAAAAGTTGATTCCTAAAGTCTCCTTTACTCAAACAATTTTACAGAAAGAGACATTACTTCATTGAATCTTGCAAGTGCAAATTTGGGCTTGTCTGGATGGACAAGACCATGAAAGGGGTTCTCTAGCCTGAAGAATAAAAAAAATCAACAAAGGAAGCATAGAAGGTTTCCAGCTCCTTTCAGAGTGTTTACATCAAATTGAGAGTGGTCCTTTGGAATTTAATACTTTTGAAGAGAACTGGATATTTGTGCTTGAGAGAGAAATTGACAGAGTCACAGTTATAGTGAAAGATCTAAGTAAAGAGGCGTTCATTTCAGAGAATTTAGTAGGTGCTTATACAAACAAGTTAAATTGATTGAGAGGTTAACATATCTATCTGTCATAGATTCCCCTAACCTTGTGGAAATTGATTGTGGTCTTTTGGATTTGTGAACATAGTTGTTGACGTGCATGAGGTATTGTACTATATTTTAAGGGAGGAGTCCAAGACAAAAGTGAAGCGGCAATCTTGAAAAAATTAAAAAAATTTCAAAACATCTTAAGTGCATAAGTGAAGGGTGAGTTTATGATGCGATTTGAAGCTTCCAAAGCTTACCAAATCCTTTGCAGAACAAGAGAAACCGTCATAGGAGCAAAATTGTTTCTTCTACATGCAAACATATGTGGCTGCAATCCAATGCCCCAATCCCTTCAATCATGGAAAAAAAAGCCTTCGCATTTCTCACCATCACATTGCGATGGTTGTACTGATGTCCAATCTCAATACCTCAACTTCATGTCACCTTGCCATCGTTTGCCCAAGAGGAATGATCTCCTGCCACAAACCATTGCTTGCACCGCTGTATATCGCATGTGGCACCGCTTGCTATAATAGCTTCATAGTGGATTTGGCAGAGCAGTCGGAGACGGTTGCCACACGATTAGATTTGTGGTTAAATTTCGAGCGCTAGTGCCCTATGTGGCACTAGCAGGCGCCGTTGATCTTAAAAATGCAGAGCTTTTTAATGGCAATGGCTGCTGCCACAGAGGCAGCAGCGCTCGAAATTTATCATCGCCCACGATTAGCAGCAGTTCACTAAATGATTTAGGGCACGTGCTTCAAACTCGCGAACTTGCTCATCACAATAGGCTGTTCCAGTTAGCAGCAGTTGACTAAAAGTCAACACAATTCAGGGCACGTGCTTCTAACTCGTGCACTTGCTAATCACAATTCACAGCAGGCTGTTTTCGAACCGCTTCACTACGTGCACGTGCTTGCATGCATCGAGTGGCTTGTAGCTCTTTATCACTCAAAAAAATATGCTGCCCCCGAAAAAACCGCCATGACCGGCTCTACCAGTGAGCTCAACGTACATGCATGCAAGCTAGCCGGTTTGCTGCTGCAACCAGTCCGCGCCGGTGCGGACTGGTTTCAGTAGTATACTCGATCAACGAGAGTCCTTTAAAAAAAAAAAAAGACAAGCCAGTTTGCAAATTCGTACCCATTTTAAAGGCTGCGTTATAATTGGAATCTGCTACAAATTCCTATCTGGGGGCTTACTACGCAGTGCTGTGTGTGTGTGTGTGTGTGTGTACGTGCGCGTGCGTGTATGGCTTGTTGGAAATGGCTTGAGAAGGCGAGACGACCACAACGACATATGGCATGTCTTGGTGAACGAGTAGAAAGAGGGATGAGGTGCACGAGGAGACGTGTGTAGGGCTTGTTGGAAATGGTTTGAGAAGTCGAGAAGGCTAGAGCGACGTATGGCAGGGCTTGGTGTATGAGAAAAAAGAGGAATGAGGTGCACGAGGAGTCGTGACGAACAAAAGTTTGAATAACTGATTTTTTTTTAAAATTAAGGCGTGTAATTTTGATTCATATACTCGTTGGCTGGTACAGTGTGTGCAAATTTTTCATGTGGCGTCCAGGAGTTCAAAACCTATTTGACTTAGCGTTTTACTTCAGCCCCACTCTAAGAAACGTCCCACTCACTCCCAAAAATGTAAACAAACGTGGCGTTGGATTCCTAAACGACTATTGAAAGCCCAAGGCTACTATCAAGGAAATGATCAAATTTGGGTGCCAAACGTAAATTGTGTTCTTACCTATCACCTGACCCATGTGAGTCAAATCCTGTGACAACAAAGCCGATAAAAGATCGTGGGAAAGGAAAAATCATAGAACAGTATACACCAGATCCGAAGCTAGTATGGGTTCCCAAGCGAGAAAGGCTTGTTTTGCTCAGCTCAATCATAGAAAAAAAAATGAAGCTTCTTGCTGTTCATGTAGTTCATATACAAAAATAGAAGCTTTGACACAACCTCCACCTACCATTGTACATGTCCATACAAACAAGAAAGAGTGTGCACCTCCCGTTGTAAGTTCAACACCTATAACAACGTTGCAAATAAAATCATGGGAGAATACCTTACCATTCTTGCAACTAGAGGAAATGCCTAGGGAGGTCAACAACTATTGGTCAAAGTCTTCACCCATGAAAACTTGGAATAATTGGTCTCGAAAGGTGACGACATCACTCCATCTATCCAAGGAAGGGGGGAGTGTTTGTTGACATTCATCATTCACTCACTCCCCTCTCAACCTTCCATCATGACCTCTCAATCTCCCTATCTTAGGGAATGTATATATATAGCCTTATACTCACAAAAAACAAAAATAAAAAAGTGAAACAGCAAGAGCCACCAAACAAAAAGCTAGAAACGTACAAGTTCTAGTACATGACCCAAAATCATAAAAACCCATTATGCATAAGGACACGACCTATGACATGACCCTTATAGTATTTGCACTCTAATCATCATCTATCTGTATGTACAAATATGGCTAGTAAGATAGAGTGATCCACTCCTACCTTGGGTGAGAGGTACCCTCTTCACTTTTCACAAGTGTTTCACATAGTCTACCCGGTGCTTGCATGTGAATGGGATTTGGTAGATATGCTAGCATGTGAGAGGAATTTTGAGGAGCTAGGATGGTTGATACGTCTCTTGACCACGAGTGATCCATACTTAGTAGAGGATGTCTCTCCGATTGCACAAACTTATCCTCTTGACCAAGATGACTATAGATGTCTAGTGATGTTCTTAGTGAACATTTGTGCCTCTAATGATGAAGAAGAGTTACATGATTACACGGATGGCACATATGGTCTCATGGATGATGACTTTATTTTTCTTGATGATGACGAGGATAGAGGTTTAGCCTTAGGGCTACCTCCCAACCTCTACAATATCCTATTCCCTTGAATCTCTAGGGGGAGTGCAAATAATTAGGTTAGGGTTCCTTATGTCGTTTGATTATGTTCAATAAGGGTTGGTGCCTCTTCCCACTGATGTGCCTCCTATAGGTATTCTTTGTGTTTCCTAGTGTGTATAGGAATGTGTTGCTACTGTTAGAATTTGGAACTTCATCGAATCTTTCTCTTGTTCACTCTTTAAATCAAGCGCGATTATCAACACAAACAAGTGTTTCTTGACCATTAGCATTGCCCTTTGTCTTTGTTTTTGCATCCATGGTTGTCTGCTTTAAATGTGATTGGTAGCACAATATTCCACACATTTGCTTAGATTAAACATTATATTTTGTATAATTTTCTATCATAATCCCTTGTTTAGGTTTTAGAATCAAGCAGTCTGACTAAGCTAGTTTGACCAAGTTAGGAGTTAGAGATCTTCTCTTAATACCATGGGGAATGCCTTCCTAATAATAATCAATGGTTACTTTAGGTTCTTAATCTGATTTAGGCAGCATTGTGTGCAATGTACTAGGCCTTTCTAGTGGGCTTAGTCCCTATTAACCTTTAGTGTAAGTATTATAAAGGGAGTTTACTGGTGTGATGAGCCTGGGAAGGGTAACAGTGTTATATGACCCCCCAAAGTTACAAAATTAAAATGCTAAAAACGCATAAACAAAAAAAATCAAAAGTGCCACAATGTAAAACCTTAAGCTGGAAGAGAAATTCCAGCTTGAATTGTTAAACAGATTTTAGGCATTTGGGCATGCAAGAATGAAAGATTAAGGACAAAAGTTCATGCCATTCGTAAGATGTTTAATCAGTTTGAAGAAGTGCAACTATATCATATTCCGAGGAAACAAAATGAAGATGCCGATTTACTTGCACAACAAGCAGTTACATGTGTTGAGAGAGAAGTGCAGGTCATCATGGTGGCAGCAGCTGTCAAGCAACCGAGATACCAGGGATTGGAGTCATTGGCTCCCATTATTGGCTACATTTTGGAGGGTGAGTTTCCACAAGACTTCACGAAGGCTCAGAAGAGGAGACTCATGAAGAAGGCAAGTTTCTATCTCTTCCTAGAAGGCTCCCTCTATCAAAGAGGGAAGGATCAAGTGTGCAGAAGAGTACCAACTATCGAGGAAATTCCAGCCATTCTAAAAGGTTTGCATGAAGAGGCATGTGGTGGTCATTTTGCCCAAGAATCAACTGTGAAGAAGATTTTGCTTGCGGGGTATGTTTGGCCAAGCTTGCATGTGGATGTTCAACATTGGTGTAAAAGCTGTCACAATTGTCAGATAAATGGAAATAGAAGGTTGGTGCATGGCCCGAGGCAAATAGTGCTTGCAAATGGACCCTTTGAAAAGTGGGGCATTGATGCTATGGGTCCTCTGCCTAGGACAAAAAATGGTAAACTCTACATTCTAGTGGCTGTAGACTATATGACTAGGTGGATGGAAGCTCAAAGTGTGGCAAGAGTGAATGAGAGGACACTTAGCAAGTTTGTGTACAATCACATTTGTTGCAGATTTTGCACACCTTTGGAGATTGTTTCTGATAATGGTCCAGGGTTCAAGAAGGGTTTACTCACAGAAGTTTGTGAAGAGCTTCACATTCTACATCGTCATAGCACACCATACTACCCACAGTCAAATGGTTTGGTGGAGAAGGCTAATGGTGTCATTGCAGGAATCATTAGAAAGATGGTGCAAAACAAGACAAAATTATGGGATGACTTCTTGGATGGTGCCTTGTGGGCATATCGAACCACATATAGGGAAGCCACGGAGTTCACACCATTTCACTTGGTCTATGGTCAAGAGGCTTTGCAGCCTATCAAGCTCAACATTCCAACAATGCGACTTCATGGAAAAGGAGCACAAGATGATCAAGAGGTATGGATGGATCGACTTCTTACGTTAGTGGAGCTTGAGTGGAAAAGAGAAGCAGCATACGAGTGCTACAAGAGGAAAGCCACACAAGCGAAAGAAACGCACGACAAGAAACTGAAGGACAAAGGCATCAAGGAAGGAGAGCTTGTGCTAAGGTATGACAATCGACTTGAAAATCGTTTTGATGCCAAGTTTGAAACTAGATGGCAAGGGCCATACATAGTCAAGAAGGCTTTCACTTCTAGTTACTATCAGCTTATGGACTTGAATGGGAAAGAGCACTCCAGGAAGGTAAATGGCTATCGCTTGAAGCCTTACTTGAGTCGCCTTCTACCAAAGGATCTACCAGAGCAAAAGGCAACTATCTCATGTAAGTATTATTCCATGAAGCATGAGTGTAACACAAACCAAAATTCCAAGGGACCAAACAATGAAGATCTTGTCAAGGAATCTGAAGCACTCTCTTTGGAAAAGATTCTTTATGATGGTACATGAATATACCATCATCATGGGGGAGGGCCAATGATAGCCGTTTTTCGGCTCTCTGTAATTGCCATAGTGAGTTATCTCACCCTATCAAATCACTCAAACACTGTGGTTACCCTCACCCTTTCACTGTATATAGGTGCGTGTGAGTTAGGGGACTTTTCCCATATCTCCTTACTGAAATAAAAAACCCTCAATTAGCTAGTCATTGGGCTAGTTGAGCCAAAAAAATAAAAAATATAAGTATATTATGGCCCATGCGTATGCAAATATTTCTTTGTATATAGGGCCTAAATAAAAGATTTTTTCATAATTATTTTGGTATTTATTTAAATATTTCTACCTAGGTGTGTGTTATTTATGCTCTGTACATTGCCTCACCATTACCACAATTTTTCTTACCATTTTTCATACTCTTTATTCCATATAGAAATATTTTCATGTAAGCTTCTCTTATATTTGGTGTAACTCCACCCCAACAAAAATCCAAAAAACTAGTTTTATTTATGTGTATATTTTTTCACTATTGTGATTTTTCCCTTCCTACATCTATTTTGTTTTTTTTGTAAAAAATTAGAACACCAAAAATATTTATACCAAATTCATGACCTACACAAATGTTACGCCTTCTCCAAACTTGTTTGAAGAGTGATGCACGAGTTTGGTCCAAGGCATTTGAAGAGGAGTTGCGTGCAGTAGATCCACCTATAAGATTGAGTTGGGACAATCTAAGGCATGGATTGGAAGTGGAGTTTGTGAAGATAGAAGATCCTGACAAAGTGTGGCAAGAAGTACAAGGTTTGGTGCAGAAGGAAGGTGAGCCAGTAGATGCGTACATACGTAAGTTTTCATTGGCATGGGAGCGAATGTGCAAGGCTTTAGCACCACAGGTACCCCCGCCTGACATGATGAAGAAGGACAGGTTCTTGGCTGGTCTTTGGGAGAATATACGTTGGAGAGTGGAGCTAAAGAAGCCTAGGACATATGAGGATGCACTAGAGGTAGCAAGGAACAAAGAGTGGAAGCTGAGGAAAATGAGCCAGTTAGGGGTGGAGTCTTTGCCCATGAGGTCTGAATTTCAGCCTATGGACTCTTTACAAGGTCGTATGTCAGGGGTTCATCATGAACCAGTGGTTCCTGTTACTACTCAGGTTATGCCAGCAGTGGTCACTACAGCAGTGCAAGATGATGGCCTAAGGCAAGACATGACGCAAGTGGTTGATTTGATGAAGAATCTCAGCCTAAACATGCTAGGTCAAGTGGGAAATAATCGAGGTCGAGGGCGGTTTGCAAATCAGCCAGGAGGTGAAGAAAGGCCTAGGAATGGTGTTGGACAAAGCAATGGTAGGTTTTGGAGGCAGACGCCCACATGTTATAATTGTGGATAGTTGGGTCACATCAGCCCGCAATGTGATAAGCCACCAAGGATGGGGGGAGACATGTATCCATTGCCAAGACAGGTGCTAACTAGGTCAAATGATTATGGCATCGAAATTAAGGGAGACGAAGGAACCAGTGGACTGACCCAAGAGGAAAAAGGGAAGACAAAAGTTCTAAGTGTAGTCACCTTGGAGAAGGCATCAAAGCTAGAGGATACATTAGTGATGCCTATTGGGAAGAGGACCACAGAGGAAAAGGAAGGAAGAAGTGCCCCAGGTCCTAGTAAGAAGAAAGGAAAGAGCCATGAAGGCGAGGATGTCAAGGCCAAGAGGAAAAGGAGAGCTCGTCGAAAGTTTCATGTTTCAGATTTTCCACTAGGGGATGGGCAATTAAGCTATGACTTGAAGGAGGATCTGACGAGCAGGAAGGCAGATGTTACTTTTGGGCAGCTTATAGAGATGGTGCCTAAGCTAAAGCGACAATGGAAGAGGATGGTTAACCCAATGGAGAAAGAGCCAGAGAGAGGTTCAGTGAAGGTGTTGGCAATGGACGAGCTACCAGACATTTGTCCAATAGTAGATGTGTGGCATAAAAGGAAAAATTTGGGACAAGGTTATGTGGATGGCGGAGCCCAAATATGCATCATAACACACTCATGCGTTGAGAAGATGGGTCTCACAATGGCTGGGGTGTCAGGGTTTCGGATCAGATTGGCAAACCATCAAAAAGTAAAATGCTTGGGTGTTGTAAAGAGCTTAGAAGTGGAGGCATATGATGCAAAGGCAGTGGTTGATTTTCATGTGATGCCAGCAGGGTTGGGAGCATATCCTATTATACTCGGCAGACCATGGTTACGTGCAGTGGGAGCTGTTCAAGATTGGCGACATGGTACGATTAGCCTCTATGGAAAGACAGGTACCAAGAAGCTTTATAATATGGACACAAGGAAACGATTAGAGGAGCTTTATGAAGATGAGGATGAGTCTAGTGATGAAGACTCTTCCACGGTGACAGATGAGGACAGTGATAGCACTACCAGCAGTGATGAGGATGCTGATGTTGCATTTCTTTTGATGGATAAAGAAATCCAGGAGTGTGGTTTAGTCGCATTTGCGAAGGAAGTTGAAGATGAAAGTGAAGGGCCTTATGAAGTGATTGAAGGGCTGATGAAAACCAAGGTTGAGTTGTCAAAGAAGCAGGAGTTAATGACGCAAATGATTAGTGGAGACCTCTCAGCTATGGAGAAGGATATATTTTTTCATATGCTGGCTAGTTTTCCTGATTTGTTCATTACTTCATATGAAGAGATCAGAGGGTTCAAGGGTGAAGAGATGCATATAGAGCTGAAAGAAGGTGCTAAGCCAGTGCGGCAAAGGCTAAGAAGGATGGGTCAAGAGCAAATGGAAGTCTTGCGGGTAGAGGTGGACAAGTTATTGAAGGCAGGGTTCATAGTTCCAGTGGAGACCACAGAATGGGTGAGTCCAGTTGTAGTCAGTCCAAAGAAGGATGGGAAGTGGAGAATTTGTGTAGATTTTAAACCCTTAAATGCAGCCACTAAGAAGAACCCATATCCTCTTCCATTCATCGATCAGATCTTGGATTCAGTGGCAGGTTACGAGAGGTACAGTGTGTGTGATGGTTTTTCAGGCTATTTTCAATTGAAGATTGCTCTTAAAGACCGCACAAAGACAACTTTTATTATGCCATGGGGCTGCTATTGCTACACAGTATTGCCATTTGGGTTGTCAAATGGACCTTCCTTCTATCACGAGAGAGAAAATTGGGTGTTGGAACCATTCATTGGTAGTTGTGTTAAAGCTTTTATGGATGACTTCTGTGTCTATAACAGTAGGGCTGATCACCATGAGAAGCTGCAGATGGTATTGGCTCGATATGATGAATGTGGAGGACAACTAAATCCAAAGAAATGTCATCTAGCACAGCCAAGGGTGAAGTTATTGGGCCATATGGTGTCAGAAAATGGCATTGAGGCTGATCCAGATAAGGTGAAGTCTATTATTAATTCCATCACCTATGAGTACGAAGCAATTGGCAACCTTTATACACAAAGTGAAGTACATGGCACGGTTTATTCCATTGTCTTCGCAGCTTCTTTATCCATTACAGCAAGTGGCAAAGCATAATCCATTGCAATGGGATGACAAGTGTGAAGAAGTGTTTCAAGAGGTGAAAGAGGTGTTAGGGGGGTTGTCAGCCATGCAGGCTCCTGATTGGGAGAAAGTTTTTTATGTAAATCCATCAGTAGGGGATGATGCCATTGGAGCCATGCTATTGCAAAAGGGGAAGGGCAGCCATTATATGAGGCCAGTGTATTGTGCAAGCCGAGTGAAGTTGGTAGCGGAGAGAAAGTTATCGGAAGTAGAGCTAGTGATGGCCAGTGTAATATTTGCTTGTCGACGATTTCGTCATTACTTGCTACCACGGCCTTTTGTTTTCTTGACGAGTTATGCCTTTTTGCCACAGTTAATTAATGGTACTAACATGTCAAATGTGGTGAAGAAATGGGTAATTGAGCTGCAAGAGTTTGAGTTCTCTTTTCTAGTGGAAGATAGTACAAGGGCTACCCTAGCTGATTTGTTGACCTACAAGGAGAATCCCCTTATTGTTAAGGAAGAGGTGGTGAGAAAGGTAGTTGAAGAAGTGCCACAGATCAGCAATGCACATGTGTTGTTCTTTGATGGTTCATACAGAAAGAGCCATGATGCAGCTTCAGGGGGTATAGCACTTTATGATCCAGAGGGGAAGCTAGTATGCAAGAGAGGGTTCAAATTGGATGCGCATAGTAACAATGAGGCTGAATATGCTACATTGGAAGCCGGATTACACATTTGTTTGAAGCATGGGGTTCGAAGGTTGAGCATAAAAGGTGATGCCTTGTTAGTGGTGAAGCAAGTGCTGGGTGTGTGGAAGAGCAAGAACACCTCATTGAAGGAAATGTGCTTTAGAATTAAAGGCCTGTTAAAAAAGTTTGAAGCATGGAGCATCAAACGCATTGAACGTGCTCTAAATGGAGAGGCACATGAAGCAGCTCAAGGCATGATTGGGGAGCTATTCGTGTTGAGGACCAATTTACCTCTTTATCATGGCCGGGAAAGTTTGGCTCAAGAAGAGGAGTTTTTGCTAACAGGAATCATTCCAAAGGAGATTCAGAAGTCTAAGAAGTATGGCTTTGTGCGTAGAGCATACAGGTACAAATTGATTGGTGATGTCTTATACATGAAAGGGGCTGATCTCGTGTTGAGATGTGTACCTTGGCGGGAGGAGCTTTACAGAGTGTTGGAAGAGAATCATGAAGGCGCATGTGGTGGCCATTTTTCTCTAAAGATCACCTTGCATAAGATTTTGCAAGAGGGGTATGTATAGCCTAGTTTGCACAAGGATGTTCACCATTGGTGTAGGTCTTGCAATAGGTGTCAAGCATTTGGGAAGAGAGTTTTGAAGCCAGAGCTACGAAAAACCATTATGGCGTTTGATGTGTTTGAAAAGTGGGGGATTGATGCAATAGGCCCGTTACCTATCACAAGCAGAGGCAAAAGCTATATTTTGACGGCAGTGGACTATCTTTCTAGATGGGTAGAGGCTATAGCAGTAAAACAGATCACTGCAAAGGATGTGGCAAAATTTGTGTATGATGAGATATGTTGCAAGTTTGGGGTGCCATTAGAGCTACTTTCAGATAAGGGGCCAGGATTTAGAGCTAAACTGCTAGACTTCTTATGCACAAAGATGAAGAGTAGGCACCAGCATACCACTCCTTATTACCCAGAGTGTAATGGCTTAAATGAAAGATTCAATGGTGAGTTGGTACAAATTCTTTCTAAAGTGACAGAGCACCAAGGAAAGAATTGGGATTTGGAATTGCCTAGTGCATTATGGGCTTATTGTACTTCGGTGAAGACAGGTACAGGGTTTACTCCATTTCATTTGGTGTATGGAAAGGAAGCACTATTGCCTGTGGAGGTAGAGTTGCTTGCGGTCAAGATGTTAGAGAAGTTTCTTGGGCCGCCTAGTGATGCATTCAAAGAGAGGCTCTTGCAGTTACAAGAGGTCCAGTTGGATAGGATGAGCGCATTGGAGCATTATGGGCAGATGCAGGATAAGGCTTTGGCAAAGATAAATGAAAAGGTCAAAAGTAAGGGTATCAAGAAACATGACTTGGTTTTGCGCTACAACAGTAAGCTGGACAACACCTTCCAAAAGAAGTTTCAAATTAAGTGGGAAGGCCCTTTCAAGGTAGTGGAGTGTTTTCCAAATGGCGCATATCAGCTGGCTAACGTGGATGGGTTTCTACATAAGTCAAGGGTAAATGGATTGCGTCTTAAATTGTATCATGCCAGGTTGATGATGGTCGAGCAGGATGAGCTGTATGTGGATCAAGGAGTGTTGGTGAGGGATGAGGAGACCTGTGATGCAGCGAGTCTCATATCTCTTTTTGCTGCTGCTGATCATGAATGATCTAGCAGGCTAGGGGGTGGGCAAATTATGTCAGGAGTTTTTTGGAGCAAGGGATTGCGCATATGTACATACCCATGCATGGTGCATCGAATAAAGGATTGCCCATTTTCTAGAGCCAGGTGGTTATGTGGGGCGCACATGTGTACAGGTAGGGCAGCATGTACATAGTGCATCGATTTTCACTATTATCAGTACCAGTGTATTTTTTCTACAATAATGAGGAGTTGGTAGTGCTTAAAACTTCTCGAGGAAGCTATCCGCGGGCCGACGACATGAGCTCAGCAGGTGCGTCAGATGGAATCTAGTGGCGTCAGGAGGGCGAACGAGGTCAATATTTGCACGCGGATGAGGACGGACACAACGTGGGTGTTTTCTTGTGAGAGTTATGCAGAAAGGTCATCATAAAGACCACTTTTTGGGGCCACTTCACGTGGTGGCGAGATGCATTATTGGAAAAAAGCTGAGTGCCAGGTGTGCGAATGATGCAAAAGGTGACAACTATGCACTGCAAGGTCAGTTTTTGGCCTGTTCGGGGTCCGTTTGAGGTCATCTAAAAGGCCAATGGTGCCCAAGTAATAAAGCTAAGTGTGGGAGCTGAAAAAACAGAGAGAAGACCAGAAAAAACGTGGAGAAGAGAGGAGGAACAGCCGCAGGTGTGTTTTTGCCCATTTTGGAGCCTGTTTTGGCCCTAAACTGCTCATCCGAGGTCGGATTTGAGCACTTTGACATTGTAGACTGGGGTTTTGGGCCGTTCTGGACGCAATGGCGTTGTCCATTTTGCCAAATTCCTCACTCTTTTCCTGCTGTTTTTCTGTGTAAGTATCTCCTATGAGCGAAGTTTCTGCTCTAGTTTGTGATTGTATATGGTATCGTTTACCCACATTGTGTGAGCTGTTTGCCCCATTGGTGTTGGCCCAAGCTCATTTGTATCTAAACATCAGAAATTCTCCTCTTTTGAGCTGAGTTTTTTGGGTGTGTGTGTGTGTGTGTCTGTGTGGAGTGGGCAAGTGGATAGTCTCTCTCCTCTCACTCCAGAGGTGTGTTCCCTGTCTCGGCCAGGTGTGTTGTCTAAACCGAGTGGTGCCCCATAGTGTGTGTGTGTGTGTGTGTGTATCATTCCAAGAGTGTGTGTCGGGTCGTTATAGAGGCGCTGTGTGTGTTTTCATCCCGCTCACAGCGTATGATGTCTCACAGCTAGTTTTTGCAGGAAGAATATCCACTGACAATAGAGGAGGAGGCACGCCTCTAAAATCTGACTGAACAAGCCACAGCAGAAGACCATAAGGCGGCCTTGGAGTGGAAAAAATGGATGATCCACTCAGTTGGAGTCCAAGGGGATGGCCACAAATGTGCTTAGGGAAGAGTGGATGCAACCATCACTCCCTTACCCTCTCCTGAAGTATGAATTTTTCACCATAAAAAAGAGAGTTGAAGTAGAAGCAACAGAGCCAGTATAATGAAGGGGATTTCAAGGACCCAAAAGCTACAAAGAAGATTGTGGAATCCCAACAAAAGTGGAGAAAAGGGTGGCTCCTCAAGTACCCCAGATTTTTGAAGTACTTGGTAGAAGCCCCCCCAAAAGCATAAGGGATGACACTCTATTTTGTCTAGTACCTCATGTATGCACATGGGCAAAGAGAAGCATCCCACCTGGCTCAACTAGCCATCAATGCCACCACCCAAGGAAGGAGAGAGAATAAGTGTTTCTTATATGGTGAAAATCCTAAAGGGCCCCATTAAGATGTTCACAGGCTCTCCTGACTTGACATGTGTAATGATCAAGAAAATATGCAAGACCCTCCTGGCCTGCCTCAAAGTGTTCGCACCCGTCCAAAGCAATGGACTCCACATAACTATCAACATGCGACATTGTCACCAAAATGACATATGATTTGTCAAATCAGCCATCCCTGGCGGTGTGCGGCATCTGTTTTATCAAAGGTTGATGTTCCTGCCAAGCTATTGCATGCAAGCCTTTGAGGAATCTTTCTACATTGGTTTCTTCACTTAGATAGCAAGATTTTCAACCCTACAGTCACCTTGGGTAACATCAGATACAAGTCATAATTAAAGCTGCTAAAGCCACAAGGTTTTCATTGACACAAACGGTTGAAGACTGCTATAACATCAGGACACAAGGGCCAGAAGCTCAGAAAGACGAAGACTCGTCATGTCACGGACTACATGGACATAGAGGGGGGGAGTGTTAACCATTGAACATGGGAAAGTACAATTTTTTATTATTTATTTCATCAAACTCAATGTAATTATTTTTTGGGACTTGATTTAGCTTCCATATTGTAATAGACTAAATATTCAGATTAGCCAAACCCATGGTAGAAAGTAGGAGGTATTTTGATTAGTTAGAACCTCCAAGACTGAGGTATATAAGCCAATTTCAGTAACCCTAAGAAGAAATTTTGAATTAATCATCTTTTGAGCTCAACTAAGCATACCATGAGTTTTGTGAGAGAGAGTGAGTGATTTTCTTCTACTCTCTCTATGTGCTACAAAAGCTACATTGTGAAGGCATCTACACCATCGTGTTAGCAACGGCAAGAGCTACGTGCAAACGCCAAGCTTGCACAATTTCGGTCTCCTCGTGAACAGCTCTCCCACGAGCTTCAAGATGATTGTTCTCTCTAACCACACATCCATTTTGTGACTTCTAGATGCCAACGTGTCCACGGTAAGTAGAACTACACATTATGATTAATCATATTAAGAATCGGTGACCCGTGATTTTTGGCTTGTCTTCATTTGCAATTTCTGCACCAAGTGGTTACAAGTAGCAAGTTGGATTAGAGACTTTTAGGGTAGTGTCCTCTAGGTGTGTAGAGGTCATCTCTTGAGTTTCATGACAATTCGACAATGTTACGTCTTGTTTTGGAGAGCGTGGATGTCATAGGTAAGATAGCAATTGTGCATACACAGGTGCTTTGAGTTGATTTTCCTTGTTAGTGATTGACCATACAAGGTCAAGTAGATGATTGAAAATCCATCTATTTGTTTCCATGTGCCTATGGGTCAAGCTCCATCATTGGTTGAAATCTTGTTTGTTGGCTTAGTTCTCACTTTGCTAGCAAGTGCGAGCAACATATCTGCCCAACAACACAAAGGAAAATTTGAGGGAGCAAAAGAGTCTAAAAATTTATCAAGTGGGTAAATCTTGGTAGAAAAGGTATTATAGCCATTAGATGCTATGTTCCAAGCCTATGAGGCAAGACTAAAGAAAAACTAGACCATAGAGCAAAGACGGCTGACGTATCTGCACATCAAAAATTTAGACAAGAAGATTGGAAATGTGCAGATGGCTCATAGAGGCAGCCCAATCTCTAATGCAGCCAAAAATTCTAAGCATTCCTAGACAAGAAGTACCGATACCTCAAAAGGAGGAAAAAAGTGAGCACAAGGGGAAAAAAAATAAGTGAACCAATGAAACCTAAAAACAAGACACCATTGGATACAAGGGTAGTAGCAAACACAACGAGAGAGAGAGAGAGAGAGAGAGAGAGAGAGAGAGAGAGAGAGAGAGAGAGAGAGAGAGAGAGAGAGAGAGAGAGAGAGAGAGAGAGAGAGAGATTTTGTGACCTAGAGCTATTTCCACTTTCTCGCTTGCTATGGGTATTCCAAGCCACCTGAGCACACGAGATTCAACAAGCATGCTCATCTACTATCCCTTGACAAATGCATGTAGCCCATATTATACCAACAACCACTAGAATAATTGTATCAATTGAAACAATGTCGGGATTTTTGGAAAACTGTCAGAGGTCATTGGGGGGAGGAAAATGAAGTCCAAATCTTAAAATTTTTGCCATTGGACTCCCCAAGCCATGAGATATCCAACCATCAAATCACAGTTGGGATTGGGGTTTGGAACATGGATTGCAATCCAAGTTTCTCCACCTCAAAACCCAAAAAAAAAAATCATCTACCGAATGCTCTCAATAGTGCCTAACTACTATTACAATCACAAATAAGAAATGTTGCCAAACATGGATCATGATCCATTTCCCCCACAATGCCATAATCAGGCCAAAACTCACCTACAATTAGAGCACAGTATGGGAAATCACCAAGTTCAAATATTAACATAAATGGACTCCTCTAGACACAAAAACTCCCAAAATCTTTAGTTTTAAGTCCAATATGCCTATGTTCTATCTCATCACTCTCAGTCATCATGCCATTTTGTCGACCAAATGAACTCGGAATGCAACAAAACTTTAAGAGGATCTATAGTAGGCCTAGAGACACTATCCTATCAAAATCTCAATCCATCATGGTCTGGGTTATGAAAAGTACAACAAATTAGTCCAAATAGGTTGCCCTAAGGTCTAGGAGTACTATCTTATGGTCAAATGTCAAAAAAGAACCATTTTTTCACTCAAAACTATAGATTTAGCTTACAGACAGGTAGTCATGAACCACAACAAACCTGAGAATGATTATACTTAAATGAAAGAGCAAGAGACAAGGAGCACAATGCAATTCTGAAAAATAATTCCTTTGTGGTTCAAGTAAACTTGGTAGTTCGAGCTAATATGTTGTCCTGTACTAACAGATCCTTGAAAGGGTTGTTCAATATGGCACTTTGGTATGCTATGTACCTTGCATGCAGATCTTTGGTGAGGGGATTGAAGATGGTGTATTCCATTTCAAAGAACCTTGTCATACATGCTTCTTTTGAATGTGTGCATGTAGTGCAAGGGGAGGAGCATGATCCTTGTGTACATCCCCATAAGAATATTTATGTTGGGGGATTTAGTTTCCAAGTTCCATGCAATGCGCTCGGTGCCTTCAAGGAACACCTACCAAGGATGTTCTTCTATATGAATATCTTCAAAGGCCTACATATGTGATGATCATTTTTTTCTATCTTTGACAACATCTAGCATGTGAGGTCAGGCACATCCCTCATTTGAGCAATCATCAATTTCATGGTATGGACCATGTACGATTTTGTCAACTTGCAGTTGTTGATTGGCTTTTAGAGTATTGGGTAATTCAAAATTGGGGCCTCCTACTCCTCCATGTGTAATAGCTCTCCCAAGATTTCCATCTAGGGACTGGACAATAGGTTAGGTCAATCCTGAGGTGTTTTTGTGTATTTTTGTACATGGTCTCACCTTGTGGTCTTTTCTTGAACCACTTCTTTCTCCTCAAGGGCTGACTTTCCACGATAAGAAGCACTTGGTCTGTGGTAATTGGAAAATCCTTGTAGTCTCCCCTTTCATTTGGTTCCAATGTTAATAAGAGCTTCTTTTTCCACGATATGGCTTCTTGTTTCATCAATGGAAGTGGCATCATCTCGTGGCCAAAGTTATTTCTTACTTCATTTAGCTTGATCATCAACAAGGCCACTGATTCTAGTACTTTGAGCTCATAAAGCATATATTCTTTATGTGAGCCTACTAGCATCCACTTCTTTAGCTCATTACAAGAATTTTTCTACTTTGTTTCCTCTTCAAAGTCATGAAGACCGCCCCCAAATGATGTGCTTGGTAAATCTACAAGGGGTAGATCTATAATTTCAAATTCAATCATTTTTTGTGTTGATTGGGCAGGTATAATAGCTTTTGTATGTAGAGTACTAATTTCTAGATCTTTAGCCTGCAACTCTTTAGTGTGTCGATCTACCTAGCTGGTCAAATCTATTTTGGCTTTGGCTAATTGTCCTCGGATCTCATTGATTTCTTGCTCCTTTTGAGTGTTTATTGCCATTGATCCAGCCATCAACATCTGTCTTTGTAGCTTATCCTTGTTCAGTTCTGTCTTCAATGCTTTGATTTCCTTTGCAATGGATGTTAAGCTTTCTGGTATTTCTATTGTTTAATATTTCAACTTTGGTCTTCCTTGAGTTTTTTGAGCTTTCTATCAAGCTCCCTCTGATAGAAAATACATCATGCCACCCAGTGCTTGATAAGAAATTCGAGTTAGTACTAGATCAACATTCATGTATGTTTTGTTTTTTTCACTACCCTTGAGGTTTGCCTCGACCAAGCCCTCTAGTATGTAATTCCCCAGGTTTCATCTAATGACTCTCCTCTCTGCCAAGCCCATTGCCATAACCACTAAAATATGGAGATTTGGCTTGGCGTACCTCAGTGGCTTTTGGACTTTGAGGTGTTGTGAGATAAGTTGGAGGGGCAACTCCATCTTTGAGTAGATTAGGTCCTTTGTAAGCAAACTTATGCCCCTGCTAATTCACGAAGGCCTTATCATTGTCAATTGCCTTTGTTTTGTGGAGTAAATTGTGATTGCTTGCTGGTAAGTGGAGGGCCTAGTTGATTAATTCTTCTATGATTCTAAATTTGATAGTAGCTCCATTCTTGTCCATTAAGGTTGCTTCACCATTTTATGGTATTGAGCTCATCATGTCATGTGCTCTTTGGTAGTTGGTGCCCCAAGGTGGTAGTCAAAAGAATCCATCCAATTGCATGCATCTTGCTCCTTCTATTGATGTAGGGTCCATAGTTCTTTGGGGAATATTGTGTCTTCACCTTCATGCCATCCATAGCCTAAAATTGTCTAATGAACACATTGACAAGTATCTTTGCTACAGGGGATTTTTCATTCGAGAAAATTTCAACGACGTAGGGAGAGGCTTCCCATTCCTTTTGAGTCTTTTGACGAGGCATCCTGCTACTACAAAAATCAATTGTTTAGGCCTGGTTGGTTTACATATTGTCGAAAAGTTGAAATAATGTAAACTTTACCATAAAATGAAGAATGAGCATAATTTGATCAAAGCAATTCCAAATTGACCAAAATTCGCCAGTATGACTAAAGCAACTATGGGCACTAGGTCAATGGTTGCAGGTCAATTCTAGGTCAGAGGTACATCCATCACAATCCATGTTGGAACACATTTTGAAGATCTTCTTGCACCATCTCATTTAGCATGTTATGGGGATTCTATAGCTCAAAAATTTTGTGATTTGGATCACTGATTTGGAATCTAAGCCAAAATTTGGAAATTTTTCATAAACTTAGAGAAATTTGGCATCTTTACAAGGGTTTTTATATCCAAATGACTTTAAACTTCAAGGTTAAGCTTTACTTGGCATTTGGGAGCTGATGGCTATGTGTTAGTCTAGAAATGTGAAAAAGGTACATGGATTGCGATCCATGTTTAGTCACGTATGGGGATGAAACTTTGAGGACATGTCCCGATAGGTTATCCTAGCACACTGGTGGAATCGTTTCAAATTTGGAAATTTTTTCCTAAGTATACCCAACTTCCCACTCTATGGCCCAATTTTTTCTGCCATATTGGTTTCCTAGGGCCAAGTTGGATTGATCCCCGTGGCTAGAATGTGTTGAATTTTGTTCATTTGATGCTTTGAGATTAAAGTTTTTTCCCAAGGTCAGCTGACTATCCAATTTCGTTGCACTTGGAGTTGTTTGACCCCTCTAATTGAGCTGGAAAAATTTGGCCATTTGGTAAGCATTTTGGGACTCCTTTTGATTCATATAAGCATACCCTAACTTCTTATTCCTTTGTTTTGGAAAGATGCTCCAGATTTGAAATGAATGCTCTGAAATTGCACAACTACTAGAATTGGAACAATCTTGCATTAATTCCTTAATAACTTGCTAATATTAGCCTCTACAAACTCTATGGACTCTTACTCTATCAAATTTGTCCCTTAGGTACATGCATTGCGATCCATGTTCTAGAGCCAAATAACACCAAACTTGGGGAGAAGGTTCTTGATAAGGCCCCTAAGCTATTGGTCATATTATTTTGAAGTTTGGATCAAATTTTCTTTATCTAGGTCAAAATGACCATTTGTAGGCTGACTTTCCAATTTTCTAGTATTTTAGGGTTTATTAGAGTCCATGTCTTCCCAAATTTACATAGTGCATTAGGAAGAGGATGGGGTGTAGGAGGGCCTCTTTATATGCCATGAGCTTATGGAGGTGATTAATATTTTGATGAATAGATGTACGCCATGTGTGCGAGAATGGTGGGTGTGTAAGAGATGTGTAAGAGTGGTCAAAGGATGCACTTTTTCCCCCAAAAAAGAGATGGAAAATTTTATGATTTTTGGCCTTCCATACCTCCCACATATGATCTCCGATTTGAGCGAAGATCATAGATTTGCAATACGCATCAAGATCTTTCCATAGATATGCTACATGATATGGTTTTACCTGCTAGATTTTAAATTCCATTTTGGGGGGAGACTTTGAATTCAAATAAACTAGATGTTTTGCCTGTTTGAATTCAAAAACTGTCCTTTGATTACTTTCTTAATACTACAGGTTTGACTTCCTTGAACTGCCAAATAAAGAGGCCCTCCTAGACCCTATTCTCTTCTTAATGTATATCGGCTAACTGAGATTTACTTGTTGGTCAACTTTTTGTAGGATTCTGATATTGTTGGGTACATAAATCGCCATTCATGTTTGAAAGAATTTTGCAACTATGAATGCATGAGTGGATAGGCACACCTGGGGGGAGTATTCTGCTAAATTTTTTGTGGATTTGGAAGGGGAGGAACATGGATCGCGATCCATGTTCCACCCCTAAATTGAACTCTAATGTCATATTTAGATTTTGCCATGCTTGAAGAGCTCCCTGGTAAATTCTTTTTGGGTTTGGATAAGATTTGATGCTCCTAAGAGCCCCACCACAATTTGCAAACAATCTGTTTTGGTTTTGAGCCATGCGGTTGATTTGGTGTTTTTTGTACAGTGTGGGTTGTACATATTTGTTTGTGATTAGTAGAAGAGCATACTTGTTGAATATGGTGGGGTGTGGTTATCATGAATTCATTTCTAACCTTCCAAATGTATTTTTCAACTTAAATTGGCCACTTAAATCCAAGGAAAATCAAAATAGAACAATCAAAAATTGATTAAGTGCTAATAAACCAACCAGTCAAGGCTTGGGACCAATTTGGGTAATTTCTAACTAATTATCTCAGTCAAAGGTACAGGTCAAGGAAGGATAAATGTATCTTGAGAAGCCTTAATCAAAGGTATAGGACAAAGGAGATGACTGAGAGCAATTATAGAAGTCTAAAAAATAGAAAGTGGCTATGCTAAGCCCAAGTCATTAGAATAACTTGTCAGACTCTAAGTATGAAGTTTGGGAAGCATTAGGTTGAAATTTTAACTTGCCATAAAATGGCTAAATTTAGTAGGTCTAAATTTAGCAAGGTTTGGGAGCATCTTGATGGCACCTTCAAAGCATTCTGCTAAGGTTTTGCATAGGAGGTGGAAGGGTGAGTTATTAGCAGATGAACCAGACAGACGCCCTCCTAGTCGACCCCTTCATCATGTGCCACAAATTTTCAATGGCTCATCATTATTTTTCCCAAAAGCCTTGTAATTAAGTTAGAGTCTTTGATGTTATCCAAATGATCTCTGAGCCAGCCTATGTAAAATTTTTGTTGTAAAGTCTGAATTTGAGTCTGAGCCTTGTAAGTCGGCCATTGGCCAAGAAAATCTCTAGGTATAAAGCTTAACTTTTGTAAGTCTGGAGAATCATCATTATCAAGGTTTTTTGAAGTTTTGGAGCGCGTACAACCGAGAGCGGCTACTCTCTCATGCATTGTAGTCCATCTTTCTTGAGCTTTGGTAATCCGAATTCAAATTCAACACTTGCATTGTGTTCGTTGTCTACTACTCTTTAATTTAAGTGTAATCATTGTCCATTTTGTTGTGGTTTGCAACTATGCATTAGCGAGGTAAATCGATTTCTTTGAGTGCTTTAATGGTTTTTTTTTAACTTTTTGACCATAGGGCGACCATTCTGGACTATTTTGTTATAGTTTTTAGGACCTTGATCATGAGGGATTGTGATTTGGTACCTTATTGAATGAAACCATACTTGGTAGGATAGTGTCCCTAGGTGTCTCAGACCTCCTCCTTAATTTTTGGTGCATTTGGACTTTGTTTTGACTGAGAGCAGTGACATAGGACATAAGTAGCTTTGGCAAATTTGAGAGTGATAGATTTGCTAGTGCTAGAGATGACTTTGTTCACTTCTTGAGATTGACACCCTCAAATATTTTGTGCCCCATCTGAGTGGCTTCCCTGAGTATTGACATTATGTTAGTATTAGATAACTATGACATAGACATTCGTCAGGTGACATGCCAACATTGGCACTACTGCCGAGAATAGTGATCCTTAGGTGGTGAGTGACCTAGTCATAGCTTTTACTATATAGACCTTTGATTTTAATTTCCATTTTTTTTATACTTTAGTAGTCAGGCAACTAGACACAACAAGGTTCAGTGTTTGATTAGTAGAGGCTAGAAGTCAGGGACTTGCTAGGTCTACTCTTGAGAGGCACAGGGAGTTGTGAGAGAGAAATGAAAGCATTTTATTCTGCATTTTTTAATGCTTTGAAAGTATTGTTCCATCATCCATTTTACTCTCAGGGGGTGCACTATGTAATCACGTTAATGTATAACGTGAGTTAAAAAGGAGTGGTTTTAAAATGCAAAAAATTTAGGCAATTCAACATAGATATATTAAAATAAGGGGTTTTGATATTCAATTTTGGGAAAAATTACTAAAATAAGGGGTCATTTTATTCATTCATACATGTTAAAAGAGGGATTTTTTTAATACCCCACAAACGCACCTTATATAGTCGGGTACTAAATGGTGAATCCCCCGAGGTTTTACTTTCAAATTTATATCATTTGTTTGTTGTTGTTCCTAGAATTCATTCTAGCACTTAGGAGTAGGTTAGCTAACATCCAAAACATCAAATTGGACTGAACCGTTCAGGGAAAAAACTGAGCAAAATCGTATTCTGGTAAAAAAGACCATAAAACTTGAAAATTTATAAATTTGATCACAACTCAAAAGTTGATCTAAACCCAAAAACAAGTGCAAAAAGGGATTAAAACCAGAAAGAGTCAATTTGGAAAGTTTCATGCCATTTGGTACAGGAACATGGATCTCCATGTCCCCTTGTGACCAATTGATAAAAAAATGATATCATTGGGTCCAGTGCGGTTTGAGATCACTGAATTTACACATTTGATGAGAAATTAACACAAAAAACTCACTCAAATCGAGAAATTGGAGCAAAAGGCACATAAACCTTGGAAATTGACCAAAATTTGGGGCTTCTTGACTTTTTGATTCTGTTACCATATACATATGGTAGTGATGTGTGTGAGCACACTAGGACCGCCGGGGCATTTTTTCCCTCTTTAGGAGGTTTTTCCCCCCGTGCATTGTATATACACCCATCACTCTAGGGCTATCCATCTTTCTATTGCACACTAAGTAATACACTCTCTATTGTGTGCCTTGAGCTTCCTTCATCTTCTCCAAGCTGTGTGCGTTTCTCTGCAACCCTAATTCCAACAATTGGTATCAGAGCAGGTTGCATCCTCCCGCGGTTAGTCGCCAATTGCTCCAGTAAATGCCTGCTCACTTTATTCGATTTCAGTGAGCTTTGGCAAGCGTTCGCAGGTCGACAAATATTTTGGGAATGCTCAAAGAGCTTGGTCTACTCATATTTTTTATTTGGGCTCATTTCGGCCTCCATTTCCGCTATAGGCAGTACTGCACATGCTATTTTGTCATTTTGTGTAGAATTTTTATCAGTGTCATTTTTTGCATAACAATGCCTTACAGTCTTCTACGGTTTGTGCTATATAGCACGTGTTGTTCCCGCTCCGTTTCTCCTATTTTCAGGCAGTTTTCACATCAGGTGCAGCATTTACCATGGCTGACAACAACAACACAGATGCGTTCAAGATGTTTGCTGCTGAGGACAGGTTGGATGGGGACAACTACCCTATGTGGGCTTGTATGATGCAACATGTTCTTGTGTCAAAGGGCGTCTGGAACATTGTGCAGGAGATTGATGTATGTCCTGGTTCTAAGGATGTAGGCGATGTTGAGGATGTTGCAGGTCTTACTGCAAGGATTTCTGTTGTTAGAGTTGTTTTGACTATGGCAGAACAAGCTCGTTGGGATATTAAGGATGCACAGGCTCATGCGTTGATTGTGTTGTCTGTGAAGCGCATCATTGTTCCTCACATCCGTTCAACAAAATCTGCAAAACAGGCTTGGGATATCTTGATTGGTCTTTATGCAAGTCGCAATGAGGCTAAAATTGCTTTGCTACGTAAAGCGCTGGAGTCGAAGATTATGCATGAGGAAGATGATATGGACACTTTCCTTGCTAGTTTCAAGGATATCAATGAGCAGCTTATTTCTGCAGGTGAAGTCATTTCAGACAGTTCCCTTGTGCAGACTGTTCTTGATGCCTTACCAGATTCTTACCAGACTTTTGCTAGTACTTGGAGACTTATGACCCAAAGAAATCGAGAAGTGTCAAGTTTGATGCATTATGCACATTACTGTTGCAAGAGTCACTTTCCAGAAAAAAACAGGACTAGGCAGCGTGCAGTTGAACAGGCTTTTATTAGTTCTCAAAGAAAGGGTGGTAATAGTAATGCAGCCACTTCTTATGGTTCTGTTGTGAGTGGCAAAACTTCTGTTCCTAACGCTTCTGCTGGCACCACTTCGCGTGGCAATGCTGGTGATAAGGGAAAAAAGAAGATGTGTTGCCATTATTGTAAAGCTAATGATCATTTTCTCAAGTCGTGTCCTAAGTTGAAGGCCAAAGAGGCTAAGAAGAAAGAGGGTGGTTCCACTGCAAATGCTGGTTCCACTACAAATGCAGCCATTGTTGAGTCTTCTGTGAAAGGAGACTGTGATGCTGATGTTGATGCAGAATGGGCTTTTAGCGCAGAGTGCACTTACAATCCTGCTGTCCATGATGCATGCTTGTCACTTGCTGCAGATTCACATGTGTGGTATTCCGACAGTGGTGCTACAAAGCACATTACCTCACATCGTGAATTGTTTACCTCTCTCGAGTCTGTCCCTCATGGGAATTCAGTCACTTGTGCACTTCTTTCACACTTGTTGATGCACTTTATGTACCTGGGATCAAGAAGAATCTCTTGTCTGTATCTGCACTTGCTAGACTTGGACTTGTAGTCAAATTTGTGGATGACAGATGTATAGTTCATGATCTCAGTTTTGGTGATGAAATTGTTGCATCTGGCCTTTTGTGACGTGGGCTATATAAGCTCACTTTGTATGAAAAATGTGGACAAAATTTTTCAAATGCTGTTGCAGATTCAAGGGATACTTCAGATGCAAAACTTTGGCATGCACGTTTTGGTCATCTGAATTTTGCCAGTTTGCTGCGTTTGCAGAAATCTGATATGGTTGCTTCTTTGCCGCCTCTTGAAGCACCTGTCAAATATGTTTGTGAAGGCTATATTTTGGGTAAGATGCATCGTTCTAAGTTTCCAAAGGATGGTTCAGCTCGGGCCACATGCAGGTTGCAGCTTGTGCATAGTGATGTTTGTGGGCCCATGCAAACTCCGTCCAGGCAATTACCTTTACTTCGTGACTTTCATTGATGATTACTCCAGGCATGCATGGGTATTTCTGCTTAAAGCGAAGTTCGAAGTTTTTATGTGCTTCAAACAATTTCTGGCTATGGCTGAAAATGTCTCGAAATGTACTATGGGCACCCTCCGTTCCGATCAAGGGGGGGAGTATATGTCTCATGAATTTAATGCATTTTTGGCTAGTCATGGGATAAAACACCAATGTACAGTGCCTTATACACCTCAATAAAATGGTGTTGGTGAGAGGAAAAACAGGTCACTTATAGAAATGGCACGATGTATGGTCAAAAGTCGAGCTTTGCCGCATTCTTTTTGGCTTGAGGCCATCATGTGTGCCACATATGTACTTAACAGGTGTCCTATGAAAGCTTTGCAGTCTATTACTCCAAATGAATCATGGCATGATAGAAAGCCTTCTATTGAGCACATGCGTGTTTTTGGTTGTTTGGCATATGCTTTGGTGCCACAAACACAACGAAGAAAATTGCATGATAAGGCTATCAAATGTATTTTTGTTGATTATAGTGCTGAAAGCAAAGGTTAGAGGTTGTATCATCCGCAAACAAAACGTATTCTGGTTTCACAGGATGTAGTGTTTGTGGAAGATTCTGTTCAGCCCTTGCTGCCATGTACTAGAGATAATAATATAAGCTCACAGGACATTTATGACACTTTGTTGCCTCTTTTCAGTGGTGGAAATACGAATGTAATTTCCAATGAGGCAAATATACAGCCTATGGGGGTTTCTAAAAATGTTACAGATCAGCCTATTATTGATGCAGATGTACATGATGTACTTGATGAGGAAAGGGCTGAAAATGAGCAGGCTAGAGGTATGCCAAAATGGCTGGTGCACACTTTGTGTGATAGTAAATTGGATGCACCTTTGTCTAGTCGTACTCGTTCAGGCTCTCTCCATGCATCTTATGCATCAGATTGTTATGCTTTGGATGTGTCCAGTTTACATGATGTTGAGGAGCCTCTATCTTTTGATGAAGCACAGAATTCAAAAATTAGATGGCTGCCATGCAATCAGAATATGATGCACTTATAGAAAATGACACATGGACTTTATGTTATTTGCCTCCTGGCAAAAAGGCCATTGGTACGAAATGGGTTTACAAGTTGAAACGCAAGTCGGATGGTGAGATCGATCGCCACAAGGCTCGATTTGTTGCAAAGGGTTATACACAGCAAAAAGGCATAGATTATGAAGAGACTTTTGCTCCCACTTTTCGTATGACTACAGTGTGTTTTCTATGTGCATTGGCAGCTCATTTTGGTTGGGATGTACATCAATCAGACATTGTTACTGCTTTCTTGAATGGTGACATATTTGAGGAAGTTTATGTAACGCAGCCTCGCGGTTTTGTCATAAAAGGACAAGAGTACAAAGTGTGCAGATGTAAGAAGGATCTGTATGGGTTGAAGCAATCTCCTCGTGCTTGGTATGAGAAAGCTGACACTCATTTGGTTAAACGAGGCTTTCGTAACAGTCCAACAGAAAGCACATTGTATGTAAAGCGTGAGGGTGATGTCCTTCTCATTGTGGTTCTTTATGTTGATGATTTGCTGATCACCGGACCAAATAAGAGACATATTGCTGAATTTAAGGCTGATTTGAATGCTAATTTCAAGATGAAAGATTTGGGGTTGTTGCATCATTATTTGGGTATACAGTTTAAGCAGTGTGAAGATGGTATTGCCTTGTGTCAGAAAAGTTACATAGAGACATTGCTGTTGGTTGCCTCATTTATGTATGCAACACGAGGCCAGATATTCAGTTTGCAGTCTCACAAGTCAGCAAATTCATGCATAGCCCAGGGTCTAAGCATTGGCAGGCTATCAAAAGGATTTTCCGCTACCTTAGTGAGAAGGAGCTCCTGGTGAAGTTAGTAGATGGTGAGGCCGAAGTGCCAAGAATCCATGGCAACCTTGCTGGGCCCGTATCCTCTGGGAACCCATGTCCTTGCTGGGCCCGCGAACCCATGTCGTTGGAGTCTCTCACTCCTGGTCCCAAGTTTTTATCGCATCCTCTCCCTCCTCTCTCTCTCTCTCTCTCTCTCTCTCTCTCTCTCTCTCTCTCTCTCTCTCTCTCTCTCTCTCTCTCTCTCCCTCTCTCCCGCCCGCACAATGTACGATGATTGCTCCCGCGTGTACACTCAGCACTGTGTCACATTATGCAGGGCACATTGGATTGAATTTTGAAACCTGCCGGGTGAAGGACGTGCTGACAGGAGGGGCCGTAATCCCTTCCCTTATTATTATAGATAGATGCTTCTAATTTCACTTTCTAAAATTGCCACGAGGATTTCTGGGCTCCATATATTGACGCTTTATCTTGGTAAGATGAAGACTTGCATAATACACTATTTTGAGATCACCGCTACATGATCACAAGCATCACCGCTGATATATACGAAGGTATGTGTATGAAGAGAAAATGATACACAGAAGACAAATGATAGAAATATGATCTAGCCTTTTAGCCTCCTCTCAAAATTAGAGAACGAAATTACAGAAAGATAGGTTATAAGTGTGAGCATCTATTGGTGTGTGATAGACTTTCAAGCATATTGGTCACTTGGCAATGCAGAAGTGCCATGCTCATGTAAATAATCAACAGCTGTGTAAAATAAAAATCTCAAGAGAGGATTGGTAGATACAACACAGATATTAACTGCAAGAGGTAATGCAACCCAATGTAGTAGCAACTCTACAATACCATCGCCACTACGTACAACACTATTGAAAAGTATATGAGCAAATAAGCCATATACCTACTTCAGTCTTCCTTTCATTCTAATGATTCAAACAACATAAGATGATACTCAAGACCTCTTCCTTGTTGCCCTAGCTAACTCAATAGCCTGCAAGTGTTTATCACCATAAACCTTCCAAAGTTGGCCAGACACCCAAGATCCATGCGTTTGCATAATGAGCATAGAAAGCAAATGTCTTGTGTATATACATAAAACTAACTTCAGGAAGAAAATGGTCCTTGAGCCCAAAAGAGTTAAAAGAGGAGAGCGTTTCAAGGCTTGTGCTTCCATACACACTAGAATCAATTAATCACAGGGCCGGAATCAGACAAGAGCGAAAGACAATTTAAGATGAAAACTTCTCAACCACAGGAGAGAAAGACAATTCACCACAGCACGCTTTCTCCACAGTGTCGCACAGCTCAACAAAAAACTCTGAAACCCGTCCGCCTTCTCACTACACACCTCAGCAAGCCACATCGCCATCACCGATTCGCACTCTTAATGCTTGTGCCACATCACCATCGACCCCTCACTGTGTATTGAAGACCTCACCACCGGCCTGCCCACATTTCGTGCTCTCTCGCGAGTTGAAAGTTTTCCATATTGTCCTCAGCTCATGTCGCATCGTATTAAAGGCTCTAAAACGTGCTCTGAACCCTAATCGTCCATGTGGACGCCATTCGTCAAAGGACGCCCAACCTAGCCCAATACTAAAGCCTTTCTTCAGCAGGCCAAACACAAACACCCTAAACATCAAGAAAAAACCTTCACATTCACCAAAGAGCACTCTTCACTTGGATAAAGTGCAAACCTTTTAATGCCAGTATGTCTGCCCAATCTTTGCAAGCACGTGAATTAAATCGAATATGAGAAGATGCTGAGGATTTTTGTGAAGGATAAGGCCCAAAAAGCGTGAGCGTGGCGCGTGTAGAGAGAGAGACGACTTGTGGCAGGTCGTCGGGCAGTGGATTTTTTGCCTTTGGATACTGTTCGATATTGTCCTGAGTGCAGGTGGGAGGGGGGACAGGAAGCGCGCGCCGAGCAGAGGCAGACAAGGGGAGAGAATAAGAGAGACACGACGCAGCTGCAGGCATCCACGCGATAGTGGGCACGTAGGGTATGCAAGGGTAGGAGTGCGCAGGGAGTGTGAGAGTGGAGTTGGTTCAGATCGAGCGCACGCCAGCGCAAGAACAAAAAGATGGAGGAGGTAGGGGTGAGAGCATCAGGCAGGTCGCATGAGCAGGAGCTCCTTGTGGAGACAGCCGTGTGTAGAAGGGCGAGACGAGGTGCACGCAAGAGATGATGCCAGAGCTGCTTGGAGAGAGCGCCGCTTGCAAGCAACTTGGCGCGTGCACCGCATGCAACCAAGACCTTGCGTTTAATTGTTAAACTGCAGGGAATCTTGCCAACTAATTAATTAACTAAAGCATTGCAGACCCGTATGTGTGTATGTACTTGAAGCTTGCAAACCTTTTAATGCCATATTGTTTGCAAGCTTCAAGTACAGACACACTTCCTTTCACGAAAGGTTGGGCTTTGGACACGATAGAGGCTCCCAAAGGTCTTTAAAGCTTGGAAATGTGTACCCAGATGAAAAAAGCATAAAGAGTTAACATGTTTATTCGTGCAAATAAGGCAAATACCCATGTTTTCCTACTATTTTCTCAGGCATTTAATTGAAGGCTTCCTGGAACAGAGAAGCTGCACACAATATTCACAGCTGCAAGTCTTTTGATTTTTTAAATTGCACACAAAGCTCAAAGAGTATAAGAAGATATTTATGTTCGAATGTTCTTGTTGAAATCTTTGAAGAAATTGTTTTTGCAAACAAAAGAACCAACATCACACGTGGTGGACAATACTTGAAGCACACATTGCTTTAAGCACTATGAAGCATTAAAAAGTTGTGGAGAAAATTACAGAGCACTTGGAGAAGTAGTTGAAGCATTGAAAAAAACTTTAAAGCATTTATAAGTAGGAAGAAGCACTCATAAGTAGTAGTCCTAAGTACTCCGAGGCACTCTAAAGCACTTAAAAGCATTGCAAAGCACTTTGAGGCATTTTAAATCTCTTCAAAGCACTCAAAATGATTGTAAATCACTTTGAAGCACTATGAGGCACTCCAAAGCACTTGGAAGAGGTTTGAAACACTATTAACCAGTGTTACACGCTCTCAGGCACCATGTAGAAGCATCGTGGAGCAGCATGAAGCACTTCAAAGCACTATATAAAGAATTTCAAAGTAGCTGGAGCCATTATGAAGCACTATGAAGAATAAATGGGGAGTTTTGAATGCTTGGACTCGCATCCGTTTAATGATACTCTCCCACCAGTATATTCGGAGAAACGTCGGTTGAAAATCATTCTCTCCCGCGCCTTATTGTTCCCTAAAGTTAACCCTTTTTGAATCCTCAAAGAAAGTGGTGTCCAAGATGTGCAAGAAACACAACATAGTGACATTGCTAAAAGAGTGTGGAAATGAAGGTTGACTGCAAGTCCGCCTCGAAATAAGGGAGCTACCACATGGACTTCCCTTGTGTAGGGAAATCGGTCTCTTGGCCTTAAGATTTAACGGTATTTTTTAAGTTGCAGTGTTGAACTCTGTATGAAGTCCTACTATTATGTGTCTAAGACATCGGCTTGGAAAACCAAGGTCTTTTCCCGCTCTCGTGACTTTTCAAATGTATGTGTGCGCCCATAAATCGGTATCTGAGTAATATATGCTTTAGGAATGAAAGGAGATCATGAACTTTGAAGTGAAATTAGCTTTTGATTTGTCGAGAGGAAATGGTTCCTATATGACTTTTCTCTATCTAGTGATGGATTAAATTTTAGTCTTCGACAAGACGTAAGTTCTTAGCTAGACACATTGTGATCACAAGAAATTCACATGATCACGTGATTATTAAATCCCTTCTATCATGACGGTGTTTGCGACGGTCACCTTGCATTAGATACCACTAGCAAGAAAGTATTGCAAGTTGGATTTGTCTAGCCTAGCGTACAATAGGATGTACATCACTGCTGTAAAACATGCCAAGAGTGTCAAAAAACTGGTGACAGGCGATGCACTTATGAGATCACAAAAACTCCCATACTTTCGTATGGACCTTTTGAAAAGTGGGATATTGATTCTATTAACCCAACACCTAGAATATCTCCGAGGTAGTGTGGGCATTTTAAGACACTCAAGAAAGTGGGTGATATGACCTACAAACTCTTAGTATTTGTGCAATCTTGCATTCATTCTCAGCATTCATTCAATATCTCATGTAAGTCATTTACAAAAATGCTTACATAAAGACAACAATGTTATTGATCGGTAGATTTTCCCTGATTTCATTGAACCTCTAACCTAATTGCATGAGCCCGAGTCTATTTGTCGCGAGTATCATGGTCTATGTACATGTCATCCATGTATGTCGACAAACATTAATCAAGTGGAAAGATAGACTTGAGGAAGGTAGCACTTGGGAAACCATTAGCGTTCTTAAGAAGAAATTTTCCACTTTTGTATTGTAGGACATAAATGCTTCTACAAGGGAGGAGTAATGTCAAGAAAAGGGCCAGAGGCCAGGGGCCAGAGTCAAAGGCTCAAAGGTACCTATATAGAGGGCAATCGATGGGTAGAGAATTAGAGTTCAGGCTCCCTTTGATCTTAGACTCCACATGCTCTTTGCAAACACACCTTCTCCATTGAGCCTTCATGTAGGCATCACATAATGCAAAGAGTGAGAGCCTCTCACACGGATCTTGGAAGGAGGGGAGATTCACTATATGTACACCATAGATACATCGCATGCGTTCAAGGACTAGTTATAAAACCCCTTAGCTGTGATTTTTTCACCAATAAATAGGACACTTTCCTAACTCAATCTATAGTTTTTTCTTGAATACCCTTCTGTATTTGAAAATGTAAAATAATATAGAATATAAGAAAATCCCTCCTTTTGAACCCACATGATATGTTTTTTTAAAATTGTAGTGACCCCCTCCCCAAGACATGCATGCAGTCCCATTGCATGTATCTATTTATACTACCTACCTTGACTTCCCAGAGCACAAAATTGATTGTCTTATTGTTAGCTCCATTGAGAAAGGCCACCACACTTGGAGCGTTATCGAGGTTCTAGCCATCACGTTACAATTTCTCTTGTGTGATGTCCCTCTTCATTACTGTGCCAACACCATGTTTGCTCTCCCTTTCCATGCCTAGGTTTAAAGATATCGTGCTCATGTCATCTCAATAGTAGTAAAATTGAAGATTTTGGCAACAAAAAAACATTGAGTGTCTTGCTTTAGATTGTGATGCGGCACAGGTAATACCCAGTGGTGCTTCACGTTCCATTCATTGCCTTTCACCTACTCATTGTGGATCGAGTAGAAAATGGTGTTGCATAAACAACGTGTCATGGGTCTTATCATCCGAAATATAGAAATGGGTGGTCTTATGAATCTCACCCGCCACTTAGCACACAAAAGAGATTTGAATAGGTTTGGTTACCTAGCTTGATCTCATTTTGCACCTTGAATGCATTATTTTTGAAAGGTTCACTGCAAAACCCACAATTTCATCTGGAAAGTTCCGCAAATATTCATTTTAATCGATCTACTTGCCTATTGCTCTTGTAGCATAGAGAATTAACATGTCTATTAGTGCAAATCAGGCAACCGCAAAGCGCATCACCATCCATGTTATCTAATAATTTCCTTTTACGCATTTGATTGAAGGTTTTCTTAGAGTCCACGGGTTGCATACAATATTCACAATTGCAAGTCTTGTGATCTTTAAAATTGCGCACAGATCTCAAAGAGTATGAGGCAGATATTTCTGTCCGGATGTGCTTGCTAAAATCTCAGATGCCAAATTGCTTTTGTAAACAAAAGAATGAACATCACACATGCAGGTAGACAATACTTCAAGCACACATTGCTTTAAGCACTATGAAGCACTGAGAAGTAGTGGAGAAAATTATAGAGCACGTGGAGAAGTAGCTGAAAGCACTGAAAACAACATTGAAGCGCTAAGAAGCAGTACGAAGCACTCAAAAGTAGCCGTAAGTACTCCGAGGCACTCTAAAGCACTTTGAAGCGTTGCGAAGCACTTTGAGACATTTTGAATAAATTCAAAGCACTCGAAATGATTGTAAACCACCTATGAGGCACTCCAAAGCACTTGGAAGAATTTTGAAGCACTATTAAACAATGTTACACACTCTTAGGCACCATGTAGAAGCGCTGTGGAGCAGGAGGAAGCACTGTGGAGCACTTCAAAGCACTATATATGAAGCATTTCAAAGTAGTTGGAAGCACTATGAAGAACAAATCAGAAGTTTTGAATGCTCGGACTGGCATCTGCTTAATGAAGGTCCCCCCACCACTATATTCATCTAAGGTCGGACAACAATTTGAAACTCATTCTCTCCCCCGACTTATTGTTCCCTAAAATTGACTAGCTCTCTTTGAAGCCTCGAACAAAGTGATGTCGGAGACGCCTCCTTTTGGAACCACCACTTGACCATCCTTCATTCTAGCTTAGGAGATGTGTTGGGGGGTAGTGAGGTGCAAGAAACACGCCACAATGACATTGTTGAAAGAGTGTGCGGTCTTCAGGCCCTGTGGAAATAAGGGAGCTACCGCACGGACTTCTTTGGGCACGTGATCTACCCCTGATCTGTTGGGAAATCGCCTACGCGTAATTATTTTACCCCATCGCTAGGAGGAAATGACTTTTACCCCATCTCTAGGAGGAATAAATTTGAGTCTCCCACAATGGGTGAGGGCATCCGCAAGTTCTTAGCCTCTGGAGTCTGGACCCAATATATATATATATATATATAAAAGCTGTCGCGTGTAATTTCTTGTGTGAAAAGTTAAAACATTGTCTTTCTGCAAAATGAAGAGACAGCGTTTGATGGAGGGTGAGGCGCAGCAACTGCAAAACATAACAACGGCCACTTCACCACCGAGAATAATAACTGCAGCGCTCCCACATTCGACCTCATCCTGACTGCAGGTCATGACCACATCTTCCTGTCTGAAGATCTTCTAGTCTACGAGTTGCTTCGCCTGCGTGCAGTTCATCCCTCCTTCACCCAGGCCATTGCAACACTCTTCGGCCCAAGCCTTAATCCTCAGCCCAAGCCGTAAGTTATTATACTCTTGCATTTGCAGTTTATTACAGATAATTCCAGTCCAGGTTATTAACGCTAACTCTCTCTCTCTCTCTCTCTCTTCATGCGTTTCTCTCAAAGATATATATGCTGGCAGGCCCATATTGTACCTGCCCTGGTTTACTGCATGGTTGATACTGCAACCCAAGGTACCCTCCGTCGTCCTCAATATGACACCGTAGCATTTGACCTAGGCTGCAATACATGGCACTCGTTACCACACCCGGCACATCGCTCCTTGAACAAAGATTTGCATCCCAGTCGTATCCAACCCATCTGCAGTTTGGGGAGTTTGGTCTGCTGGGAGTACATTCTTGATCATAGGCCATTTACAAGTGTCCACTTTTTAATCCTCAGCAACCCCTTTACCGGTGACAAGGTGACTTTGCCACTCTCTACAAGGAGGTACGTTATGCGTGGATTTGGAGGTGAATTGTGCTTGGAACAAAGTAATGAGACTGGTCGTATTAGCCAGGTATGAAGTACTTCAAATGGATGCCGAAATCCTGCTTTTGGTATTTAAGCGAAATCCAACGTGCAAGGAAAGTCGAGTTTTTGTGTACAAGTACGACTTTGAGCATGGAAGGTGGTTGCGTGTCTTTGACGACTATACTCTCATAGTCTCTATCCCTTATTGGCGAAACTCAGAGTGCATAGACTTGCATGTTGTTGCGCGAGCTAACATCCTGGTGCTCTCTATCGGCGATCAAATAATCTTTTGCAACCTTGTTTCAAATACTTGGAGGTCATTGCCCCCTTGCTACAACCCTACAACTGGAGCAAGAATTCCTATTGTCAAGGTGGCATGTGCTCTAGATCCTACATACAGAATAGAGCCGGTGGCATGTGCAAAAGAATCTTCAAAGGAGTAAAGCCCATTAGTAATTTCAAACTTAAAGTTGTTTTTGTTTGGTACTAGCTGCTATAGCTCTTGCAAGTATTTTGATAATTCTGACTTGTACACTAGCCCTTCATACTGGTAACGCTTTTTTGTTTTGTTTTGGCCTATCTACAATGTAAGGCTTAATTTGTCCTTGTGGTTTGCCTTGTTAAAGTGACATGCCTTTTTCATGCATAAAAGAGAACATTCAATGGAACAAATCCAAGTTTGAAATTTCTCCGATAGGAGAGAATAAATTAAGATTAAGTAATTTTGTTTGAATATGATAACAATGAGAGTAGGGTTAGTGTATATGTTTATGTGCTCCTTTTAGTGTATATGTAACATATCTTATTGGATATTAAAAGTATCGATTTTATCAAAATTGTCGACCAAATATTCATCCCAATCTTGAACATTTAAAACTTGCAACCGAGGTAATGTTTATCAGTAGATGTATCCAATGTTGTAATCATATTTAGAAATAGATTTTGGTCCAGGCTATATGTCTAGTTGCTAACTGAATTTAAGATGGTAAGTGATGTACGTACTAGTTAAGTATGTTGAGTTTTTTGGACAAATGACTTGGTTGTATGCACATATATTACAAGAAAATATTGTCCTAATGATAGATAAAAAATGGACGTCTCCATTTTTCTATGAGGCGTTTGTAATTAAGCTAAGACAAGATAAGATAAGACAACCAAAAATATGGAAAGATAGGTTATATGAGATCATAACGTTCCTCGAAATAGAGAGAAATCTAGATGGAGTTTTCACAACAAAAAGAGCTGAAATTTGAGCCCGAAAGATCGTCCATGATAAAAAAAACAAACGTCTATATTTTTCCTTGAGAGTCTTTTTGGGATCAAAGAATGGAACTCAAAGAAAAGAAGTTCCCAATGCCACACAATAATTGCATGGGCTTTTCCTTTGGACAATACTCTCTCTAGTGGAGAGATTTAAAATATATAAGAAAAAGACATCCTTACAAACAATCCATGCTCAGAATGAGCCATGGAAACCAAGAATTATTGGGGGATCCATTGGCTAACAAAGGAACTACCATGCCACTACCATAATACGAGAGAATATAGATCTAAAGAAAACACCCACAAGGAATTAAAGGAGAGTATATTAACGCAATATGGGGGGATCTTCACAACTCCATCACCAAAAAAAGGAGTCTCCACCAATTGCACACTCATGTCTCCCCCTTTGAACAGAGTTAGCTGTGCAAGGAGTTGCAGCCACCAATAGGAATCCGAAATTGGGTTTCTAAGGAGAGCCGTGTATCTTGGCAGACGATGGTGCAACTAAAAATTTCTAGAGCTAGCAATGGATCTAAGCCAAGTCAAGGTTGTATATAGGTGCATATATGCCAAAGCACAATAGCAAGTATGAGGGGTCAGTACAGCAAAGGGTATCAAGAGTTGCATGGTTTTTTGGATTTGGAAGTTTTATTTTGCGTTGGAGGTAATATAAGCGATAATAGGCACGGCAATGGTGTGTCATCGATATACGTGTGGCAAGCGGATATATATTCGCTACTTGTTGGGCATCCCATCGTTGCAATAGTTTCAATGACCAAAAAAGTTATCAATCCGGAGGGATGAGCTACCCGGCTAGGGCATGGAAACACTCACACGGTTAGTGAGCTAATCGTGGCAACACAAATGGTTAACTCTACGAGGTGAGCTTCTCGGCCTATGGAGGAGCTAAGCCGCAATGAAGGTCAATCTCCATATCCACTTCTCTTCACCTCTAATCAACCCAATCACACACACTACGATTGCAAGACGCACACAACACTAATTCTATCACAGTAATCGCAAGCACACACACATAGATCTATCGAGCACCACACTCCAATCAAACCTACATGCACACACTAGCAAAAGAGGGTAATCACATAAGATTAGAGAGGGATTAACCACTAATTAGTGTAGATCTAGCTAATCTAAGCATCATAGACAATCATAAGAAGCATGAGAGAGGCATAGGAAGAGAGAATGAATCATTGATTAGTGTTAATCAAATCTCATGAGCAAGGAGAATCTCAAGGACTCCATAGCCATACACCTCAAGAGCTCTCACCAAAGAGTGCTCTCAACAAATGACTTGAGAACCCTAATTTCTTTTACACACTGCCTTATATACCTAGGTTAAAAATATGCAATGTCCGGGCGCCCAAGGCCTTTAGCGCTCACCACTTACTGAATCTGCAACCTAAGCACAATAAGTGACCTATTCTTTACAACTTGGAACTCCCATTGAGCCCGTAACACATTAGAAATATTACAATGGTTTCAAATAATTCGGGAATTTACAATACGTGACCATTTTGGGAAAATGTGAAAAATGTGTAATTCTAATCTTTGCTGCTTCTTCGTATTCATCCTCGATTTGCATCCGTGCGTCTTCTGTTAACTGATGTTGACTCAATTAACATTCCCCCCTTCCTATTTTAGTGCCCGTTCTCGGGCACTGTTGAAAAGTGTCCATGGAGACTGTGGAAGGTTTTGATTGATTGTTGATGGATGGATCTTCATTTTGTCGTTAGATTTGTTGATGAGGTTCAATTTGCTACAACATCTTCATTGGTTTGAGTAGTCAATTTTGGGAGATGATGTTGCATTTGTCCGTTGTAATAGCATCATGATGAGGTTGATGTTTATTTATGAAAAATATGTACAAGGGAATTAGAATGATGAGGTTATAAATTAGGGTATAATACCTGGATGAACAAAGAAAAAAAAACCAGTGGAAAAAAAGCGCCTTTGGGATACGTGCATCATTGGAGTACTTATTAGCATGGGAAATATTAATAAAGTACTGAAGGGATTATTTGCTGATAGATATGGAATTAAAAAGGCAGTAAATGTGAGAGGGTAGCATGATGGAACATTGGTTTTCCTGTTGTAGTCCACTCAAGGTGCATAGGTGGAAGCAAAAAAGAGTGTCTAATGCATATGTCCAGTGATGGGACATCCTATTTATGCAGCACATAAATGCATGGGAAATAATATGCTGTGCAAGAAAGATTTTGAGGGGTAATTCAGAAAGATGGTGTAGCTATAAAAGAATATGGAATGGATTTGCAAGCTCGCACCCCTTTAAGAATGGTTTTCATTGATGAAGATATGTGCTCTCATCTTACTGTGCACTATGCGTGAGTGTTGGACTCCACGACACTCCACCAATTGTAAGTTAATAGACTTCGACTCTTATGCTCATCTCATCCAGCATGAGCAACATGACTTTATATATTCTCAACTCTTCCATCTTGACCGTAAGCTTAATAACTACGACTCTTAGCACATAGTTTAATATGACTTGAAGCTTTGGGACTAATGCTTTGCTCATTTTATGGCTTAGCAGCTCGACTCTCACTATGCCAAAAAGTGTTTTTTGCACCCTGGTGACTTGACTTTTTACATTCTTGTGCTTACTAAAAACATTTCGTCATGTAAAAGTAAGCTTGAATCCTCAAAAAGAGGATTAGTGAAGGACCAAGCTGGCATTGAAGGTTTCTTTTTCTGTACCTGTTTTATCTTCTTCGAATATGCATTTGTGTTGGTTGGGTCGTCCTTCTTTGACTGTGAAGACTCCATTACCTGTTTGATTCTCCAATTAGGCCTATTGATAGGAGTCTTTGATGTTGTCGTAGGCCTCTACTGGCTGTCAGCATCTGGCTTTTGACTAGGAGCATTGGAAGACTTAGGAATCCAAATCTTTTGAGGACCTTTGTAACTCCTTTGTTGACTTTGCTTCACTCTAGGTCTTGTTGAGTTCTTGAGATCTTCATGCAGATCTGGTGTAGTTGCAGTTGACTGGTAGCCAAATCTTTGTATATCCTCTGTAGAATCCTTGTCCAAGAGAAACATTCTTTGAGATCCATCCTGGTTCTGTATCCTCTTGTGAGTCGTGGTAGAATTTAGCATCTTTCAATGTGGTTCTGTTGTATACCTGCTTCTTAGGTATCCTAGGATATTGTCGGAGTTGATACCTTGTGGGCCTTCTTTCTTGGGAGGATCTTGAAGTTACTTCATATGCTCTAACCTGCGGTTTTGGTACCCATATGTGTCTGTTACCTCTATAGTACTCTTGTTCCTTTAAGCTCCAATGTGATGCTATCCATCCCATGTGTTTGTCTTTCTCTGTTGATTTCTTGTCTTTAATCCAAACCGGATCATTGACTTTGACTAAACTACTCGGAACAAACACCTTCTTGATTATCTTTTGCTTTCTTGATAACTTTGGCTGAAATATATTTGCTCTTCTAGGTGGCTCTTTAGAGGTTACCGTTGGGTCAGCAATTGACTTTAAGTTTTGAAATCCTGTCTTGCTTGAAGAAGCTGATCCATAAGGGTTCTTTGATGTAGAGGCATATGTTGTCACAACTTCTTTGCTAGTCGGTGGAAGCTCCATTTTAGCTTTACCTTTGTCTGCTGATTTGACTGGCACTATCTGATTGATCTTTGGGCTTCCTATTTCTTCTTGATTGTTTGCAACCCCGTTCTTCTTAACTTTTGGCTTTGGTGGCATTCTCTGCTCAATAGCTATTGTGGTTGCTCTTTGTTCTGTTTGATCTCCACTTCTTATTGCCTGATTTTCTTTAAGCTCTTCTGAAGTTTTGTCCGATGGAGATAAATCATCTTCCATAAGATCTTCTTTGATATAAGTCTCCATTTTAACTGTGCTCGAGGACTTTGTGCTGTCGTCCGTGGGTGACCAGTCTTGGGTCTTCATTATTTGATGCCTGTGATGACTCCACCATGTTTGAATTCTATATTTTTGACATCTTTTGGGCCATTGGCATTCCTAATATGATGTCTTCTAGCATATCTTTTGTTGTGATCACATAAAATTGAGTTGTGATGACGTGTGAACTTACCTCAATGGTGGTGGAGATGATTCCCCAGCATTCTGCTTGTTTGTTTTCAGATATGCCCACAAATTCAGGAGCATCTTCCAACTGTGGTTGGCCACATCTTTTCCAAGTGCGAAAAGACATGAGGTTCTTGTCTAACTGAAACTCTAGCTTTACTTCTCTTGACAGCTTTTCTTCGTGTTCACCAATGATGTTGTACTTGATCTTCTAAGGATTCATGTCTGAATTGACTGCTTTCGTTGTGGCAGTGTCCTTTGGTTGAGCTTTATCTGCATTTGCTTTGCTTTGATTACCTGGTTTCGTTGATGTTGGCTCCATTGACTGTGATACTGCTCTTTTTTGCAATTGTTGAGCAGTGTCCTTTTGCATTTGAGTAACCTTTGACCTTAAAAGATCCATTGTACTTTTTGAAAAATTATGTCTCTTTGGAGGAGATTTTGATGGTGACCTTTGTGTAGATTTCTAGACTTTAGCTTTCGTTGACTTTGCCTTTTCTATCACTTGTTCTGGCAGCTTGAGACTTTGCACCATCTTTAGATAGTCTTTGACTTCAGTCGGGCCATTTGTAGGGGTTTGTACAAGGTCATGATCTTGCTAATATTCGTTACGATGTGCATCTTGATATGCATATGTGAGCTTGATCACATGTAACTGTTTGAACACTATTGGACTTGTCGGCTTTTGACTTTGACTTGTGGAGATCAGTTGAAACTTTTGTCCTTGATGATCTTCATAGAAGCATTTATCTGTAGACTCTGATGGAATCACGGTCAATTGAAAACTTCCTAAAACCATATGATCTTTCAATGGTTTCTGTTTTGAAGAGTTATGTTGGCTAGAAGCTCTAGGGCTTCTAACTGCTGTAGCATTTACTAGTGCCTGAGCTGAGCTTGATGAATGTGCAGCTCCCCCCTTCCTAGGGTGATCACATAGCCTGCTTCATTGTAAGAGTTCATAATTGTTTGGCTCTGATTTAGTCTCACCTTTTGGGACTGCGAGGGTACACTTTAGGTAGCATTGTTAACATTTATCCTTTGTAACCCTTCTACATAGTTTCCTATGTATCTTCGTGAAACATGACAAACTATTCCCCAAGTCAAGCTGTAGATAGTATTATCTTTGCCCTGATATTGTCTATCCCCTGGGTCTCCTATGATATGAGCTTTTGTGGTTTCAGAACCCAAGGCATCATAGATGCTAGACTCTCGTCTATATCTACGATTGTTTTGGTCAAAATATATGCTTGTTTGGTCAACATCGAAGTTTGATTTTCGATAGAGGAGAGTTTGGCTCTAAACAGATTTCTAGGTTCACCTAGGTAATATCCTTCAGCTCTAGAGAGGATGGGCTATAATAGATTCTTTCCTCTGAAATGAACCATCCTTTTTGATGTATCACTGGACGTACTTCTATGAGCTGGTATGTGGGCCGTTCAAACACTGGTTGATACTTTTCGTACAGTTTTCCTTTTTTGTCTACATAGTGTGCATATGAATGATGTGTACCATACAATGCTAACATCATTTTGTTTGATATGTCCCTTAGACTTGTGAATGATTGCACACTTGTGGAAATGGATGCAGAATCATTTGCAAATTTAATAGTTTTTTCACCCTTCGGTGATATCTCAACACCTTTACTAAATTCATGCAAGAATTTTTTGTTCAAAGAATCAATTTTAAGCTTTTCAAGTGCCTGTGCATTTTTACGCTCATTTTGAACTTACAATGCTTTAACTCATGCTTCTAATGGTAATGCAAAATCATTTGATTGCACTAAAAGTGACGAGTTAAATGCACTTACATCGAGATTCTCATTTCCAATTTGCTTTGTACCTTGCTTGTTGGTATTTGATGTATCCCTGTTGTCTGGATTTCTTGGACAATCTTCAGTAAAATATCCACCTTTTCTTCCACATTCTGAGCAATACCGCATGATTGGTGGTATTTCATTTGGTTCTATCATGTCAAGCTCTAGCTGAGAATCTTCTTTTTTTGTGCTTGCCAAAATGTTGGCATCTTCTTTCAGAGCACTGAGCATCAAGCAATAGATTGCTCCATCTTTACCTTTTTACCGTCTTTGGCTTGGTTCTCCAATTAGACTGTCTTCTATTGGTTGATCTGTTGGATCTTGCAATTCTTGCTCTCGATTGTAGGTCTGACCACTGTAATCCATGTACAATGACCCTGATTGCATATGCACCAAATGGATGCTTTGTGGACTTGTGCAGATTTCTGGATAACCATTTGGGTCACTTCTTTGCACTTCTATCTGCACTTCATCTTTAAGCTTGCAATACCTGGCTCCACTGAAGTCAGTGAAAATCTGGGAGTTCTCTGAGTCTGGCTTTACTCTGATCAATAGGATCTTGGCTCCTGTGGTGTTTTTATTGCTCATAAGATACCTATGACCTTCTATATCTGTGTATAAAAATTTATTCCCATTGTAGCCATAAGTTGTAGAATCTGCTCTATTGCAGTTTTGCTTGTGTTGCCACTGCTACTGGCTTGCTCTGTTGTACTTGAACTCACAGCTCGATTTGAGTCCATGTTGGCTCAATCTGTAAAAACTATCTCCCTAGTAGATGCTATTGTTGATTAGCAAAAAATTTGCTGCTCGTACTAGCCTAATCTGCAATCACATGTGAGTTGTGCCACTATTCGTCCGATTAGAAGCTCAATTTGCAATGCAATTGCTTGCACTTGCCAATTTCGATTTGCACAATGACTTTTAGTCCCTTCGTTCTTTGTCTGAACTGTGGGAACAATGTCTAGATCTGTGCTAGAACTGTGATGACCTCGGCTCAAATGATCACCAAAACTATTTTCGCATTTCTTGATTTTTTTTTCTACTGATTTTCTGTTGTTTCTGCCTTTTTCGTTGTTTGCTCGCTGTGAGATTTCCCCGGTGTTTCTATATTTTCTTTTTTTTGGGTTTTTCTGGCACTTTCTGGCTTTTTTTGGCTCTAAATTTGGTCACTTTGTTAAAGTCGCAGCCAAATGTAGATCTAGTAACCAAATCGAGCTCTAATCACGCGTCAGTGTGCTAAGAATAGCCAAAAGCGACCAAATCGAGATCTCGCATGTGAACACGCTCTAAATATCTAAATAAGGTCAATATCAAGGCCAAAACGAATCTGTATCGCAAGTCGAGGTCAAATATGGTCAATCGTCAGACTTTGCGGTCAAATCAAGCCAGAATGCAATATTGCGCGTGAAATAGCTCTAAAACGTGTAATCTGAAAAATCGTAGACCCAAAATCAAAATCCGTGTCAAACAAGGTCTGTGTGTGTGATGTGACTCGAATTTGCTAAAAATAGCTCAAATCGACAAAATCGGACAATTTCGGATGAAATCTGACTCTCGAAGCTCTAAATGCATCTATTCGTGTTTAAATGTATGTGAACGGGACGTGTGCGGATGTTTGATGCATGTGCAATGTAATGAAGAGAAACAAAACAAAGAAAAACAAACAAAACAAAAAAAAAAAAATTTTGACTTTTTGTTTTCTTGTGTGTGCACGAGAGAGGGAGAAAAGTGTGTGTGTATGTTAGTTTGTGACTTTGTGAGTTTGTTTGTTTGTGTGTTGACTTTCTTGTCTGTTCTTCTTTTGTTTGTTTGTTTGTGACTTTGTGAGTTTGTTTGTTTGTGTGTTTACTTTCTTGTCTTTGCAATTGGTGCTCCAAGGCCAGTGCATACAGAATGTACTACAGACATCCATACCGTTGGTGCAGCTAAAGTTGGTTCGAGCTAGGAGAGGGTCAATGCTAGGTAGAGGCAGCATGTGAGTGCATTGCAGAAGGCTAGGGCAGGTACCAAAGCCCTAGGCAGCCAAAGGATAGCGGTAGTGTATGCTCGAAGCGATTTTTTAAGGCCAAAGGTGTGCTGCAAAGAGCCAGGAAGGTTGGTGGCCTACTGTGGTCGACATGTGGATTTTATGTCCTAGACTGTGGTCTTCAGTGTGCTTTCCAGGCTAGTCTAGACGGCTCGTCAAACGGAGCCCCGATGTTCTAGATATTGCAGTTCAAAGTTGAAGTGTGTAGCAGATCCTCGACGGACAGGGCAGTTGGGGACAGGTGGCCCGGGCTGATGTCAGTGTATACATGTGTAGTGCTCGAGTTGTGGAGCATGCCTGTCTTCTCGGAATGCAAATCGGAGCTCTGGATAGCAAGATATGATCAATTGAAGATTTTCAGGGGGTCGGGTCTGAGCCCACTTGGCCGCATTGGAAGATGTGCCATCTGGCGTTTTTTGGGCCTCGCCAAGGTTCTAGAGAGTAGCATGCATCATGCGGGTCAAGCAGAAGTTGACGGCTCGTGATTTTGAGCCCTGCGCATCGAGTTAGAGTGTGGAGAAAAAACGGAGCATTGGACGGTTGAATGCTTGCAGATACATTTCCCTTTTTTGGCGGCCTCGAACGGCGGACTCAGAAAAGTCAAAGGGTTGCCAGGTTTGCATCGCACTGGCCCGATATAGTGAAGGTCCGGCATGGTTTCGCGACACGACAATTGGGTAAAAGAGCCGGGAATGGTAGGGCATCCGATGCAAGCAAAAGAGGTGTTTTTGGTTTAAAAAATGAGGGGATTTTAGGGGTTTTTGGAGGCATCTCATAGGCAGCTGCCACGTGGTGCTCACAAAACCCACATGCGCAGGCGGCAGTTCGAGTGGCGGGCTATAAGGGCAGGGGCGTCAAGCCCATATGGTGTATGAGGAGGTGTGGAGAGCTCTTGGGAGCTCGTGGCCATGGTGCAAACCCTGATGGCGCTGTGCAGGGTGAAAGGCCGACGGTTTTGGCGAGTGTGGCGGGGGTGTAGGTGGCGCGCCCGCGGCGGAGGAGGGTGTGGTGGCGCCGGTTGGCGGTGATGACGTGGCAACCCTAGTGAGGGATGGTCACACGGCCCTAGGGGCACATAAATTTTGAGGAGAAGGAGGAGGGCAATAGCGATATCGCTATTGCCTCCCCCCCTCAGGTAAGGGGAAGTTCCCACAGCAGGCGGGCAAGGTCAGAGAGAGAGAGAGGGAGAGTCGGAAGCTCGAGGGTAGTCAAGTGGGCAAGGCCAAGTGGCCGGACAAAGAAGGACAAACCAAGGTGCAAAGCCAAGCCAAGCCAAATGCAAGGCCAAAAGAAGAGCCGGACAAGTGGAGTTAAAATAAAAATTTGAGTACTGCAAGGCTAAGCCCAGAGAGGGTAAAAATTGAAGGATAAAAATAAAACATAAAAATGCCAAGGGCAATAGCGACGTCGCTAATGCCCCCCCCCCCCAAAGAACAAAAGAGAAAAGGAGAGCAGATGAAAAAAGGCGGTGCCTCCCCTCCCAAGAGATACCAAAAAAAGGTGCCACATGGACCAATTAGAGGGAAATTTCCCAAAATTGAACCCCCCACCCTATAGAAGTCAAAAAATAATCAATATAGGGGCTTTTGGGCCTAGTTTTTGTGCCGTTTTGAAGCCATGCAAGAGGAGCTCACTGACAGAGGGGTGTGCCTGTCAAGCCCTTTGCATTTTTCTTGTGTAAATGGCCATGGTGATGGAAGTGTGAGTTTGTACAGGTGTTTTTGATGAGTGCAATTGAGTCATTGTTGCCTCCCTTGCTGTGGTTTCCCCTTCCCCCCTTCTCTTTCTACCGCTTTCATGGTTCTCTCCGGTGCCGACTGTGTGGAAGTGTGTGCCCCCCGGACCGATGGTGTTTTGAGTGAGAGAGTGAGATTGAGTGGCTGTGAGCGTGTGTAAGGGTGGAGACAAGCAGTGGTAGTAGGTGTATCCTGTGTGGTGGTTTTGTGGAGTGTGTGAGCAGTGGCGATCGAGCAGGCGGTGGTCTGCTAGTGTGAGTTGTGTGTTTGAAGGTGTTTTCCGAGAGGATAGGGGTGATGTGAATACCCTGAGCTATAGAGAGGCCCGTTTGTTTGTGCCGGGTGTGTTCCCCCATTCCTCCCCTCCACCGTTGCACAATAACATTCCCCATGTCTGTTACTACCATCAAGGCACACTTGCAACGGTTTATCACATGCACCATCACATCTTGCCGGAGTTTTCTCTGTATGAAGGATCACATTGGCGCCAAGTGTGCATGCCCGACGACTTTACCAATTCACAGAAAAGCATGCTAGATGCGAGGTATGAAGTGCTTCAAATGGATGCCGGAATCCTGCTTTTGGTATTTAAGCGAAATCCAACGTGCAAGAAAAGTCGAGTTTTTGTGTACAAGTATGACTTTGAGCATGGAAGGTGGTTGCATGTCTTTGACGACTATACTCTCATAGTCTCTATCCCTTATTGGTTAAACTCAGAGTACATAGACTTGCATGCTGTTGCGCGAGCTAACATCCTACCGCTCTCTATCGGCGATCAAATAATCCTTTGCAACCTTGTTTCAAATACTGGGAGGTCGTTGCCCCCTTGCTACAACCCTACGACTAGAGAAAGAATTCCTATTGTCAAGGTGGCATGTGCTCTAGATCCTACATACAGAATAGAGCCGGTGGCATGTGCAAAAGAATCTTCAAAGGAGTAAAGCCCATTATTAATTTCAACCTTAAAGTTGTTTTTGTTTGGTACTAGCTGCTATAGCTCTTGCAAGTATTTTGATATACTAGCCCTTCATACTATCATGCTGGGTCTTTTTCACTAGTTTTCATTAATTAAACGCGTAGATTCTCTTCACTCAGATAGCCAAAAGTTTGCCTTGGAGCTTGACTCTTGTTCTTACGTTCGACCCCGTCTCTCCCCGTGGCCTGCAGGTCGCGATGACAAGCAAGAAAGGGCCCGCTGCTCGCGATGACAATGCCATGCAGCAAACCATACAGTCTATGGTTGACAATCCCCTGGAGCAAACCACACTCTACGCAGCATGGATAAACAGAAGCTGCCTATTGGCTCGGGATCTTCCTGTTGCGTTCATGGAGCTGTCAGCCTGTCCATTAGCTGTGCGATGCCCTGTGTATGGATCCCTCATCCTCGTCTCCGTCTCTTTATGCTTGTAGACGCCCTGTGCATGCGGTCCCTCATCCCTAGTGCAGACGGGGCCTCGCTGTACACAACCGAGAGAGAGAGAGAGAGAGAGAGAGAGAGAGAGAGAGCCCTTGACTACGCGATGGCCCAAGAGAGAGAGGCGTTCACTGCGCCAACACGTCCACTGGTAGAGAGAGAGAGAAAGAGAGAGAGAGAGATATCTGCATCTCCCTTCATCATGCGCCGACTGGTACAGAGAGAGAGAGAGATATCTGCATCTGCAACCTCCATGCACGACTCGCTGCAGAATTCACCTCATGCTTCTCGCCCCTGTGATAGCTGCAATTCTCTCCCATTGACCCCCATTCCAAAAATCTACCTCCTCTCGTACCCTCTCTCCTCCACGTGCCAATTTTTCTTTTTTTGCTTGCTAGAGATGAGAGCATCTCACTCAGATTCCTCTTAATTGTCCTGCTTCCCAAAATTAGAGCGACATATTAGCCCTTCATACTAATAAGGCCTATCTACAATGTAAGGCTTAATTTTGTCCTTGTGGTTTGCCTTGCTAAAGTGACATGCCTTGTTCATGCATAAAAGAGAACATTCAATGGAACAGATCCAAGTTTGAAAATTTCTCTGATAGGAGAGAATAAATTAAGTAATGTTGTTTGAATATGATAACAATGAGGAATGTAAATGAGTAGGGTTAGTGTAGATGTTTATGTGCTCCTTTTAGCGATAGATATTAGGAGTATGGATTTTATAAAATTGTCGACCAAATATTTAAAACTTGCAACCGAGGTAATGTTTATCAATAGATGTGTCGAATGTTGTAATCATATTAGAAAATAGATTTTGGTCGAGGCTATATGTCTAGTTGGTAACTGAATTAAAGATGGTAAGTGATGTACGTACTAGTTAAGTATGCTGATTTTTTTTGGACAAATGACTTGGTTGTATGCATATATATATATATATATATATATATATATAAAATATTGTGCCTTGGATAAACTAATAATATAGTGTTTATCTATGGCTAGAGGGAAAAGAGATTCAACAAAAAGAGCTAAAAATTGAGCCCAAAAGATCGTCCATGATAAAAAAACAAAATTCTATATTTTTCTTTGAGAGTCTTTTTGGGATCAAAGAATGGGACTAAAAAAAAAAAGTTGCCAATGCCACACAAAAATTGCATGGGGTTTTTTTTTTACAATACTATCTCTAGTGGAGAGAGTTAAAATATATAAGAAAAAGACATCCTTACAAAAAATCCATGCTCAGAATGAGCCATGGAAACCAAAATGTCCAAAAAGAATTATTTGGTGATCCATTGGCTAAAAAGGGAGCTACCATGCCACTACCATAAATTTTGTGCACGGAAACCAAAATGTCCAAGAAGAATTATTGGGTGATCCATTGGCTAAAAAGGGAGCTACCATGCCACTACCATAATACGAGAGAACCTAGATCTAAAGACAACATCCACAAGGAATTAGAAGAGAGTATACCAACGCAGTATGGGGGGAGCTTCAAATCTCCATCACCAAACTTAGGATCTTTCCAATGATGTGTTGGTTGATAGCGTTTTGACAAAGCATCTATGTACTTCACCGGGTTGCCCACTTTGGACAAGAGAGGAAAAGTCAAACTTTTTTATATGGCCCCTTTTAGAGTCCAATTGTTTGATGGGCTACCAAGGGATAACATGCACCACTTGACTACATAGTATGACAGAGGGAGTCGTGAGAAGATCCCATTTATCTTCCTTCTTATAGAAGAGAAGCTCAAAAATACTAGATCCTGAGTAAAACAAATTCTTCACAATAGGGCATTTAAAACCATAGTCAATTTTGCTAGCAATTACTGCTAAATCCAAAAGTTTACCATTGAAAAACAAGACAACAACTCTTTCAAGGACGACAAACAATTGAGACCAGACCACTCATGAGTTAATGGTGACTTTATGTTTACCAAAAATATCAAGTTCAGGTGTCAAGGCACCCTCGAGAATATTGGCCATGACATTGGGGTCAAAATCCTCTGAGCCTTTCCTAGCATGACTGACCGTTGTGTGTGGATCCAATTGGAATGCCAGGGGAAGGAAAGCCATGCTCAATGAGTCAAGTATGGGCCTGGTTCGATGAGGGAGTTGTGAAGGGTATCCTTGGTGAAGAAGACTTTCCTCTCAGCTCATGCATGCTTCCCCTAAGCGAATATGGTGCCATAGAGTTAACCCTAGGAAGCCATATCCACAATCTCTCTCTCTCTCTCTCTCTCTCTCTCTCTCTCTCTCTCTCTCTCTCTCTCTCTCTCTGCCAGCTGCAACCACATACACTGGTTGCATCACTTTAACAAGTTATCATCTCGCTCATTTTATCTCTATGTATCGACTAGCATCATATATCTCTCTCTTCCATATTTGCTATACACACATGCGCCCACTTGCACATCTAATTCCTAACTCTTTCTCACTTTATATTTACCACTAAGCATTCCTTCTCCCTAGGTCTTTCCCTCACACTATCAGAGTATCTCTCTCTCCCTGTCATCTTTGAGTGTCCACTAACTACCCCCTTTCCATCATAGGGTGTGTACGTCAAAAAATTAGCTACTAAAAATGGAGTTTTTGGTTCACTGCCAAACCTTGGGTTTAAGGTGTACCCAGTAACCTCACGAGAAGTGGGACAAAAATGGGACTTGAGAACAAAAACTAATAAATTGGGAGGTCTTACCACTCATGTGTGGCAGTTTCTAGAGCCCGTACAAAAGGGACATGACCATGATTGACAATTGACAAAATAAAACAAAGCTTTGACAAAATATAGATGATGATAAACAAAATCATGGCAAACCTATGATAATGAATCGGTAAAACTAATTTGGAACTCGGCATATTGTTGCTTGAGCATGTTTTGGAGAAGTTGTCGATCTTTGATGTCATATGTGAATTTGCAAAAGATCTTGAAGATGAAGAATATTGTCAAGCACGATTGGTTTGAGTATCTTTAAACATCTTTTCTACAATAAATCCATCAAAGCCAACTGCAATGGTTGCTTTAGCTTGAGCTCCATAGATCAACAGCTTGATTCGAAAAAGATGTATAGCACCAAAATACATCAACTAAGGCTCACACAAAGCATACATATCGCAGTCTGACAACTTGATGCACCAGAGCTTTTTACGTGCCTCTTGAATGGCTGTGACCTTTGCATGGGTTGTTGGATCCATGTATTTAAGGACCATGTTGTGACGGCTAACAACAATCTCATCCTTCAACATCACCACTGCACCAAAACGTCCTCCATGGCCGCAGTTCACACCTTCATAGGCTTCCTGATTGCAATCCCTATCTTGAACCTCCTCATGATGACCAACAAAGGTTGAGGCAACAATATCATCCATGACTCTGCTTAGAAGAAGAGAAAAGAGAACTTTTATAGTCGCTTTGCTCGTAGCACTTGCAACTCACGGCGTTTTGCGAGGCTCTCGTATGAATGACCTCTTGGTTGGCCAAGACTCAAAAGCTTTTAATCAAATTCAATATTGCCTGACATTTCAAAAAACCAGTGTCGACTAGAAGTACTGCAGACAGGGAAGACGACAACGTTGATGGCTCGCTTTGTTTTCGCAGCGGGCTAAGGAGGCCGAAATTGGAGATGATCCCGTGTCAAACAATCATCAAAATTCTAAGGTGATCTGATTGAGGCAGGTTGTACTGGAATTACTGCACGTTGATGACCCTGCTTTCTTCTTTGTAAGCAAATGTACCCGTGTTACTGAGTCGAGCCAAGATCCTCCTTGCTTTGGCGGCCCACCTGGGCTCTAATACCAGTTGTTGGTGTTGCAGCTATGGGGGATGCCGCCTTTGGGGTGCCATGGCAAGAGAAGGTCTACAGAAGAGCTCGCTTGCAGAGAACGAGAACGAGAGAGAGAGAGAGAGAGAGAGAGAGAGAGAGAGAGAGAGAGAGAGAGAGAGAGAGAGAGAGAGAGAGAGAGAGAGAGAGAGAGACTCGGTACTCAAGCCAAAAAATAACACGCTTTTCTTATAGATTAAAGAATTTACATATATAGCTTTCCATGCAATGGCCATGCAGACTAAAACTGCCTGCTATAGGTTGTGCCCACGGGCTTGACATACCTAACACCTTGGCCTTAAACCTTGTTACAGCCAACACATTAATCTCCTATTCCAACTGCTCTGGATTATTGCAATCAATTTCCTCCCCTTCATACTCCTCTATCTGAACTATTGTTGCTAAGCCATTATATGGTCCTTGAATAAATCGGAATATCAATGATAATGACATTGGCTTGTGACTGTGGTTGATTCTGAGGAGGTTGTGGAGGACGTGCTTGCTGGTTCTCTTGATTAAAATGAAGAACTGGGATACCTCTTTCTTCTCTATGTTTTACCCATAATGCACAACGGAATGATTAGTGTCACCACAATAAACACAAGGAATTACCACTTGGGGTCTTCTCTAATTGTTATCCTAGTTTCTATTGGGTCCTCTCTGATTTCCCTGTGTCTAGATGGTCTTCCTCAGAATGGAGCCACCTGATTTGTCTATGCTAAAGCACTACCAAACCAGTTACCTGAAGATGGTTTATTCCTCTGCTTTGGATTATACCAACACTGAGCAGTTGTATGACCATCCTTCTCGCAAATTTCACATAGCTTTTTGTATTTAGGAGCTATAACCAAATATCCAATACTCTTTAGTTGCTAAATCTAATCAACCTCATCACCTGTTTTATCCTTCTTCTTCTTATCCTCCTCATCAGATGAACTCTCTAAATCCAATTCAGCAGAAGAAGATGTTCCTGACTCGGATCCCGATTCACAATCCTTGGTTCCTCTTTTGCCAGACTTGGCCATACCCAACCTTTTCTCAATTCTGAATGCAGTCTATACCAGGTTATTAAAACCACTTGCAATATCAATATTGGACACAACATTCTTAATACCACTTCTCAAGCCTTTTAGAAAATAACCAGCTAACATTTCATCAGCGTGTCTCTCATTGCCCTGTAATCTCTCAACAAAAATCCTGAATTTTTGACCAAAATCCTTTACAAGAATTGTACCTTGTTTGATACGACTCAACTTTCTTAAAATATCTGTAGGAGTTCTCTCCTTTTTTAATCTTTGTAAAAAGGCCAAACTGAGTGCATTATAAGTAGGAAAATGAGCCATACCATATTGGTTAAACCAACTCATGTCCTTACCTTCCAATGTAGCTACAAATTGTTGTAGCTTGATAGGATCCGGGTACATCACTTGATATCCACTAGCTTGCCATCTTGTGACAATCTGCATCTTCTTTGGACATTAGGCGGTTGAACGTGGTTGAGCCATGGCAATAGGATTAGGGATTCTCATAGGTATTCACCTGTTAGAAACCCTCATTGGGTCAACGTGGAGTCGCCTTCTACTTCTTGCAAGTCCTCCTGTCAAGAGTAACACCCCAACCAATTGTCTCACTGCCCTTCCCTCTGCTGCACCAGAACTCTCCTCACCAGAATTTAACAGCAATTCAACAGGTGGTGGATCGATTCCATCATCTTCAGGAACACCATCATAATGAAATGGATTTATATTGCCTACCCTGGCCTTGAGCCCTTGTATAATATATTTGAGAGAGTCTCCTACCCCTCTCGAACATTCAACATCCCAAAAAAGAATCCATAAATAGCAGAAGAATACCTGACAAATTCTTATGTCCTCATGAAAAGAGAACATGACCCACAGGATCGCAAAATTTGTTGTGGTTCATCAACATATAGAAAACTAAATCATCATACTATCCTTAACCTCACAAAGCTTAGAAATAAATTCAGAAACAGTGAAGTATTACACAGAAGATATGATATGAGACGAGAAGTAACTAAAATAGAATTAAGGAATGCTTCATTTATCAAGGAAAGAACTACAAAGTCATCCCATTACAGTCAGATCCTTCACAGAGCGCAAAGCACACTTATAACTACTTCACCAGAAACTGGTATAACAACCTTAGTCTTGATACAAAATAATTGTTAAATATCCGATTCACCACAATCCGAATGACTACAATATGATTCATTACAATCCGACATAGCATATCTGACTAATCAGCAAAACATATCCGACTTACTACTAAACTGACATACTAGTGTACCTCTCAACAGCAAGCCCTGAACACTGATCATTCATCAACAAGTAAAATTCAAATAAGCTCCATGTGCATCTTTCTGGTATCTTTCTTAGCATGGGAGAGAAGCTATAGGACAGTGAGACATGTGATGGTTCTGCAACAACCATTGCCAAGTATAGAATTCTGTGTGCTGCTCTTGATACTTGACCATCTCTTTGGTTGAGCGACTTAGAGTGATATTTTTCAAAGATGGCAATAACAAAAGAAATTTATAAACTAAAACCTTTTTGAACCAATTTAGGCTCAATTTGAAGAAAAACTTACATATTTGTCCTTCAAAGATGCTTTGCCTCCCAACCATAGTGTGCGGGAGTTTGTCTATAGAGTGAGCCCGTTGCTAGCTGTTTTCTATAGAGTGAGCCCGTTGCTAGCTGTTTTAATTCCCTTTTCTTGCATTGCCCACTCCCACTCTACATCTGCCATGTTGCCTCCATGATAGGTCCTCTCTAGATTTACGGCTTGGTTGGTTGTTGTGCCACTGTGCTGAAAAACCCTCATTGGGGGAATTTAGGAATTGAGCATGCAACACTTCCTTGATGTAGCATACATGATTGGGTTGTTGGTCTCTAAATTTTACAAAACACAAATTCTTTAAATGTGGCAAGGAAGGACATGGTTATCGTTCTTGTCCCAAAACAAATGCCTCCAATGAGACTCCTAGAGCTTTCATGATTGAAGCTCCAAAAGAGGATGCTCATTGCAAAGGATCATCCCTTTCATATTCTTGGGGGAAGGTGAGAGAGCATGATGTCTTCATCCTATTTGATCTTGGCTCCACTCATGACTTCATATCAACAGAGTTGGCCACAAAGTTGGACATACAAGCTTTCAAGATGGGAGACACTGTAACTACCGATGGGGCTTTCAAGGGAAAACAAAGGCTCTGTTACTCCCTTGATTGGCAATTTGAGGCTTCATGTCCAAAGCTACGTCGACAAAGAAGACTTTTTCATCTCGACTCTCCAACATGAGGATGTTATCATAGGGGCACCATGGTTCAACTGCAAGCTGCCAACATGAAGTTACCTAAAAGGAGAATCTGCTTCACCTACAAGGAAAAGATCATGTATATAGGTGCTAATGAGTCCGGGCGTACTATACCACTTGTAAATTCACTGCTTTTGATAAGTCGATGAAAAGCTCAGTTTCCCCGTACATGATTTTTGTCAAAGAGTCTCCAACTGATGCTAATGTTTTAACAAAAGAAAGTGGTAAGAATCAAGAAGAATTGGAATTCTATATATTTTTGAATAGATTCCAATATGTATTTATTGATGAAATTCCTATGGAGCTACCTCCAAAGCAAGCGGATGATGACCATAAGATAGAGCTTCTACCTCGGAGATCATCAAATAAGCCTCCTTATAGAGTTTCTCAAGCTCCACAAGAGGAGATGATGAGGCAAGTGCACGAACTAGTAGACAAGGGGATGGTGATGCCTAGCTCCTCTCCCTTTTTTTTGGGCTATTCCTTTTAGTGCAAAAGAAAGATGGCAAACACCACATGTGTGTGGACTACCGAGAAGTAAATCGTATCACTATCAAAAACAAATTTCCCATACCATACTTAAAAGACCTATTTGATAAGCTACAAGGTTTGACGTACTTCAGTAGGATTGAGCTTAGAAGTGGCTATCATCAAGTAAGAATAGTGAATGTAGATATCGTAAAGACCGCGTTCCGTACAAAGTTTGGTCTTTATGCATATCTTGTCATGCCTTTTGGTTTGACAAATGCTCCAACCACGTTCAACCGCCTAATGGAGAAAATCTTTAGACCCTATTGCAAGTTCATTGGAGTGTTCTTCAATGATATTATTATCTACTCCAAATCTTTGGAGGAGCATAAGCAACATCTCTAGGTAGTTTTTCAAGCTATGAGGGAGAATAAACTTTTCATTAACCAAGAGAAGAGTGAATTTATCCTCCAAGAGATTCAATACTTAGGCCATATTATCTCTCAAGATGGTATCCATATGGATCCAACCAAACTTGAGGTAAAAAAAGGATGGCCTAACCCAAGGAATCTACATGAGCTACAAAGATTTATTGCTATGTGTGCATACTACAGACGCTTCATAGCTAAATTCTCCCAAATAGGAAGACCACTACATGACTCGACCAAGAAAAATGCTAGATACATACGGACTGCTAAAGAGAAAAGTGCTTTTGAATAGCTTACCACTTAGCCTGTGCTTACACTTCTTGGTCTCTCAAAACCATTTGAGGTCCAATGTGATGCTTGTGGAGATTGCTTTAGAGTAGTTTTGCTTCAAGAAGGGCATGCCATATCATATGAGAGTCAAAGACTCAATTTTGATGAGCGAGTATTGGGCATCTACAAGAAGGAGCTACTAGATTTCCTACATGCCCTCAACTCATGGAAGCACTATCTTTTGGGGACTCCATTCATCCTACATACGGATCACCAAAGTCTTTACTTCATGACGCAAATCAAGCACTCCAACAAACAAATGAGGTGGGAAAATTATCTTTCGCAATTCAGTTTTCATGTTGCTCTCATTGATGGCAAGCACAATCAAGTAGCTGATGCACTATCAAGACATCAAAGAGCCAACGGTGGTGTCCATAAAAACTCACAATGATCTATCTTCTATGATAGATGAGTATGCTACTGACCTTGCTTTTGAAGATGTAATTTCAGCCCCCTTGCCTTAGGGAAGAAAGAAGAACCATTGACCTTGCAAGATGGTTATCTCCTCTATGGAAATAGGCTATGTGCTACTCACTCTCGTCGTGAGAGAAAGTGATGTATGAATCCCATGCTCCTCCTTATGCGGGGAATTGAGGGATTCAACCAACCCTTTTTAGAGTAGATACATATTTCTACTAGCTTGCCATAAAGACAGACATATGTGTCAAAATGTGTCATATGCCAAAAGACAAAGTATGATAGGGAAAAGAAACCTGAATTGTTTCAGCCTTTGCCAATTTCTAATTCACAATGGGAGAGTATATCCATGGATTTTATCTTTGGATTGCCCAATTCCATCCATGTGAATACAAAAATATGGGTAGTAGTAGATAGGTTTAGTAAACAAGCACATTTTATACCTGTCAAAAAAGTCTTTTAAGGCACACCAAATGGCAACCCTCTTCATATCTCAAATGTTTAAACACCATGTCTTGCCATCATCAATAGTGTCAAATAGAGATCCTTGAATGACCAATAAGTTTTGGAAGGGTCTCTTTGAGAATCTAGGTACTAGGCTCAATTTCTCTTCGGCCTATAACCCACAAACGGATGGCCAAAGTTAGATAGCCAACCTTATCATTCTAGATCTACTGAAGACCTATGTTATTGAAGTAGATAAATGTTCACAATGGGAAAAGTACCTACCTCTTGTAGAGTATGCATACAATAACACTGTCCATACTACTACGGGAAAGGCACCTTTTGAAAAATGAAGTCGCTTTCTGCTTAAGGTACATGGAAAGATCTTCACTGTCGATAAGTATAGCCGAGACCTACAAGAATCTTTCCAAAATATCAAGGAGGCTATACCCATCTTGCAAAAAAGGCAAAAGTCTACTACTAATAAGCACAGAAGGGCCTTAACTTTCAAGGAAAATGATTGGGTCCTACTCAAATTTCCCAAGGCTCAATTGACGCAAAAAACTCCTACGGGCCACTAAAAGTATTATGCTGAACTAGCAAAAAGATACTACGGTCCTTTTCAAATTATAAAAACAATCAATGAGATGTCCAATCAACTCATGTTTCCCAGCCATTGGCTCATTCACAATGTTTTTTATATGAGCCTACTTAATCCTTACAAAGGATAGCCACCACAAGAACCAATCATTGAGGACCCGCCTGAGATCAAAGATCAAAAAGAGGTGCATTAGCCCAAATTGATTGTTTAATTTGAAAACAAGGTACTACGACATGGTAAGATTATCTGATGGTATCTTATTAAATTCAAAAATCATCCTTTTGAAGATGCTAGATGGATGGAAGGAACACATCTTAAGATAGTATGAACCTGATCAATGCTTACAATGATACAATAGTGTAAGCAAATGTAAAAACTTTATTAAATGAAAAAAATTGTTTGTCTTATAAGACTAGTTATTTTTTTATTGTGCACAAACTTAAGGAGTATGCATGCTTAAAATCATGTTTGTGATGACGCCGTCTCTAAAACACCAAGTAGAATTTTTCACTCTGCTTTGGGAGATGAAATGGACTCAAGAGCAAACATGCTTGTGGTAGCTAAGTCTCCCAAGGACCAAATGGACTAGTCATCAATTCTAGAATGACTTTGTAGGGCAAAAAGGGTCCTCTTCCTGCTAAAAAACATAGACTAATGACTAAGACTCTATCTCCTCTACCTCATAGTCAAGGAGGACTATGATTTCAAGAGAGAGGTAATGTCATATAATATAATATCTAGCTAGCCCAAATGATTTTCTCATATTAAACTGATCATTTAATATGGGAGAATAAATTAGAACAAGAGTTAGAATATAGACATGTGCTTATGGATCTGTCTCAGTACAGGACCAAAGTCAAAAGATCCAAATGAGGTCTGTTAGAGAGCAATGCTAGCTAATGGAGCTTGAAATACCTTACGGTTAGCTTCATTAAAAAAATTCAAAGGTTAGTGTTAAAAGTCCTTAGACCTAAGACCTTAGGCAAGATAGGGTTGAGCTTGAGGTGGGAACTCGGCCAGAGCTTAAGGTGCTTGCCGTGCTTGCTGACTAAGGTGCTTGAGGTGTTTTTCATGCTTGATGATTAAGGTTATTGAGGTGCTTGCCATGTTTTATGACTAAGGTTCTGGAGGGGCTTCATGACTAAGGGGCTCAAGGGTGCGATGTTCCCAAAGTCAACATGCATCCCTACACAAGGGGGGGGCGATCCCTACAAGTAGGTGCATCAGAGAGAACACACACATACTAACTCAAGGCAAGACAATTCCAAAGCAGAACCATGGACACATGTCAAGCTCCTCCCCATGTTGCCCTCATAAGGTGCCTAAAGACTATTGGTTGATCTCTAAAGGGGTCCAGTGAGATTTTAATTTTTTAAAATAATTATCTAGTCATTACCAAGTCCTCTCTCTCAAAGGGGTAAGGAGAACACTTGTCCAAATGTTACCCTTGTTGATGGATATGCATTAAGCATGTGATTGGCTAGGCTTGCACGGGTCCAATCAAATTCAAGAATGAGCTACAAGGAGGGGTCGACCAAAGCAAGCTGGGGGTGTGCTTCGCGGTATACTCTTTCTCACACACCTCATATTCTTATTCTCACTTTGTGAAAGTGCAAGAACTCCATCTCCTTCTCCAAGCTTGAGAAGTTGAGAGCCTACACCAATAACTCTTGGCTATGGAATGCAAATCCAACCAAGATCCATGCTTCAATGCTATGCTGGCCATCTTCTTCATCTCCATTCCTATGTTACTATGCTATATTAAGCTCTATGAGTAAGGGTATGAGAGGACACTATTTATTTCTTGTAAGAATACTTCTTATTTATTTTCCCTACCCTCATTCCCTACTAGATCTCTCACCTTTGAAGGTGTTTGAGGTCTTGGGACTAAGGTTGAGGACAAGTTAATGCTTTCAATTAGCTAAGTTATGGGCTTAATTGTGGTGCATGAAGCTCTCTATCGTAATTGCACCATCAAGGTCTCAAGTAACAAAAAACTTGTATTGTACGAAGTCTCTGGTTATGGGAGAAGCTATAATAGAAAAGCCTTTTGGAGGGGGGACCAACTCCACATAAATCCGGTCGTCACCTATTGTCAAGTTCTCTAATTCTCTCTCTTGCAAAGTATTGTTCATACCAAGTTGAGTAAGTAAAATGATTATGTTGCTACCTCTAATCAAGTTCACCCTCTATTTTCTCAAAGTATTCTCATAAAAATGCTCACTATAGTTTTCTTAATTCCGCTATTCTCAATGTTCATAGTCCATTTCCATTACATGTAGCTTACACTCCATACTCTCTCACATAGTGATAAGAAAATCCTTTTGAAAAATCTCACTTTCATTCATCTAATGAATTTTAGCATCTTCACACATTGCTAATATGCACTCTTTTCAAATTGATTGCATGCCGATCTCTTTCCATTATGGTGTCATATTTACACGGGGCAATTAAGAAAAATGATTCAAAAGTTTAGCATAGTGCATCCAAGTTCCAATAAAATAGAATTCTTGCATGTTACACAATTCACCCATGTTACATTTCATGCATGTCACATAATCAAAGACACTGGTGAAACCATGATAAGCTTATCAAATACATTTGTTCAATCTTCCCAACCATATACATTAAAAACATGTCACACTTGAAAATCATGTGCTAAACCATCAAAAGGAGATGTTATCAAAGACATTACTCTTTAGAGACGCGCGTGTGTGTGTGTGTGTGTGTGTGTGTGTGTGAGAGAGAGAGAGAGAGAGAGAGAGAGAGAGAGAGAGAGAGAGAGATGTTGTCAAAGTCATTAGTTCACATTTTGATTGTTAATCATATTAAAAAATGTTCACTTTTTTTGTACTCTTTAGAGACATGTGGATGTGTGTGTGTGTGTGTGTGTGTGTGTGTGTGTGTGAGAGAGAGAGAGAGAGAGAGAGAGAGAGAGAGGACATATGAACTTTATTTTTTAGATGAATCGATAATCTTCTTTCAATATGTTTAAAAGAAAAGCAAGCATTATGTTGTGAATGAAACACAAATTTTCAATGCGAAATTTATGAACATGATAGAGAGATGAAGCACACGATAATGACTGACCTTTTAACATAGATTTTTTTCGTTTGTGTATGGTTACTGTAGTTTCTTTTTTTGGCTTGTCTATAGCTATGATCAACGTTATGAAGAGTTAGTTGACAAATATTTATGACACTCCCTCTTTTCTTTATACGTATATTATGATTTTATACAATATTTTTCGACAAAAGGAAACAACATGGAAATTTGTATATGAGATACTCTCCACAACCATGTTATTGACCAAGTACTTTGTGTACATATGCCACATATATAGCACTAAAAAAAAATTGAATATACACGGAGATACAATTTATACAATGTTCATATGGTTGGTTCAACAACCTGAACGTTGCATATATGCATAAATATATACTTCTAACAAGTGACATTTTTAGCCACATTAGTGATCACTTGAACCTAAAGACTTCTATCAATTACGTGCATCATATGTTGGTGTTACTAATTGATGTCCATATGTGACCTATTGCATCGAGGAGGAAAGTTGACTAAATATACCCTAGGAGGGCCACCTCAAAATATGAAATATGTAAGTGTAGGACGTGAGTTCACCCTGAGGGGTCTTCAATATGTCAAAGAGTAATAGAACTACATGTAGAAAAGGGGTATAAAAATGAAAACTTTAAAAAAAGTTACATGTTTATAAAGGAAGAGGAGGGGTCTTTTAATTCATGATGAAGAGGGGTTTTATGGAATACCTCTTGAACATACGTGCTATATATATTTTTGAAAGGTGAGCCCCTTGGGTCAATATAATGACACTAGTGTTTCCGCGTTTGCGACATAGTACCCATAGGGTGAGCCAATATCTACAACAAGGACACCATCTTCCTAGCATAACCAAGGTGATGTCCCTGTGGTAAGCAGAATTCCATACAGTGGCTAAAACACACACACACACACTCATTGTGTGACGCAATATCCCGCTATTCTCGTGTACTATGACAACATACAATATGATACCACACAACCTACACATGAACACAAGCTGTGTGGTATGTTACCCTTGTGTTGTTGCACATTGTGATGTAGAGTACACTCCTACATGACCCTCTCACTCCCTCTGTCTTGTTGATGTACTTGTGAAGTGTGTGTCTGTGTGCACGATCTAAAACTAAGATCCCATGGACCTGCTAGGATTTTTTATTTTCTCGGTTAGGCGAACGAGGATCATTATGTTTCTCAATAGACAGATCGGGAAAAGAGAAAATCCCAATGGGATTTTGGTGGGTTGTTAGGTACCACTCATGCCTTAAATGTGATCATGTAAATTGTTATTATGTGAACAACACATTGTGATCACACGAAGTTTCACATGATCAAGTGATTTTTAAGTCCTTGCTGTCATAAAGTTTTTTGCAACGGGCAACTTGCATTAGATATCTCTAGCAATGCAAAGAACGAGAGCCTCTCACATGCATCTTGGGGGGTGGGGGGGTCAATATATGTATAGCCTAGATACATCACATGCATTCAAGGCTTATTTATAAGACGCGATTAGCAGTGATATTTTGAACAATTAATAGGATCCTTTTCCAACTCACTCTGTAAATTTTTCTTCAACACCCTTCTATGTTTGAAAATGTGAAAAAATATAAAATAAAGAAATCCCTAATTTTGAACCCACATGAGAGGCTTGTTTTTAATTGTAGTGACCCCTTCCCAAGGACATGCATGAGTGTCTTGCTTTGGATCATGATGCGGCACACACAATACCCAATGGTGCTTCACATTCTATCATTCTCTTTCACCTACTCATTGTGGAGTAGAAAATGGTATGGCATAAACAATGTGTCATGGGCCTTATCGTCCAAAATATAGAAATGAGTGGTCTTATGAATCTCACCCACCACTCAGTACACAAAAGAGACTTGAATAGGTATGAGTACATGACTTGATCTAATTTTGTAGCTTGCATGCACAGTTTTTGAAAGGTTCACTGCAAAAACCACAATTTCATCCGAAAGGTTCTACAAATATTCTTTTAATTGCTCTACTTGCCAGCTATGTTTGATGAGGTTGACTAACCTACTATCAAACAAGGATGTGAAACTCCTACTTGCTGAACAATAAGATCTTTTGTTTTCTTGCTTATGCCTTTTTTCCATTCACCTCCTATGTGTGAACACCAAGAAAAAAACAAACACCCTCAACATTCACCAAAGAGGATTTTAGTACTCCTCACTTGGATAAATTGCAAACCTTTTAATGCCATATTGTTTGCAAGCTTGAAGTGCGTACACACTTCCTTTCATGAAAGGTTGGGCTTTGGTCGTTAAAGCTTGGAAATGTGTACTTAGATGAAAAGCATAGAGAGTGCACAAATTTAAGGAGTATGCATGCTTAAAATCATGTTTGTGATGACGACGTCTCTCAAACACCAATTAGGATTTGTCACTCTACTTTGGGAGAATGAAATGGACTCAAGAGCAAACATTTTTGCGGTAGATAAGTCTCCCAAGCACCAAATGCATTATTCATCCATTCTCAAATGATTTTGTAGGGCAAAAAGGATCCTCTTCCCGCTAAGAAACATAGAGTAATGACTAAGACTCTATCTCCTCTACCTCATAGACGAGGACGACTATGATTTCAAGAGAGAGATAATGTCATAAAATATAATATCTAGCTAACCCAAATATTTTTCTCATATTAAAATGATCATTTAATATGGGAGAATAAATCACAACAAGAGTTCGAATATAGACATGTGCTTATGGATCTATCTCAGTATAGGACCAAAGTCAAAGGATCCAAATGAGGTCTGTCAAAAAGGAATTCTAGCTAATGGACCTTGAAATACCTTAGGGTTAGCTTCATCAAAAAACTCCAAAGGTTAGTGTTAAAAGTCCTTAGACCTAAGACCTTAGGAAAGCTAGGGCTGAGCTTGAGGTGAGAACCTGGCCAAAGATTAAGGTGCTTGGTGTGCTTGCTGACTAAGGTGCTAGAGGTGCTTTTCATGCTTAATGATTAAGGTTCTAGAGGTGCTTTCCATGTTTTATGAATAAGGTGCTTGAGGAGATTCATGACTAAGGTGCTCAAGGGGTGCAATGTTCCCAAAGCCAACATGCATCCCTACACAAGGGGGGGCGAGCCCTACAAGTAGGGGCATCAGAGAAAACACACACATACTCACTAAAGACAAGCCAGGTCCAAAGTGGCACCATGGACACATGTCAAGTTCCTCCCCTAACAAGGGGGGGCGAGCCCTACAAGTAGGGGCATCAAAGAGAACACACACATACTCACTCAAGGCAAGCCAGGTCCAAAGTGGTGATAGCCAACTTCTGAAAATCAAAGAAAAAGAAGAAAAAAAGACTTATTTTTTCCTCTGTTGAAGCCTTGGCAACACAGTTGGAAGGCTCGACACCGTCTGGTCAATCATCCCAACACCCCTACGGGCATCACACCCCCCCCCCCCCTCGATTTGCCGGCCTTATCACCCTCAGCCCCGTTGGTCCATACCCCAGCCTAGCCTGCCGCCCTCGATTTCAGATACCCTTTCTCACACCCCCTCCCGTAGCTTATTCCCCCCCCGCCCCCCCCGCCCGATGGGCATTGGATGAAATAACACCCCCCCCCCCCCCCTCTCTCTCTCTCTCTCTCTCTCTCTCTCTCTCTCTCTCTCTCATTTTCCCTACATACCTCTCTCCCTCTTTCCCAAATTTACCACCCCTCGGCCAGGCGCAAGCTTTGAGCACTAACCCCCGACCCCTCTCTCGTACTTCCTTTGTGTGAGCCGCATGGAAACCCCCCCCTCCGCTCTCCCGTATTCTTACACTCACCCTTTTCACTCCCCCCCCCCCCCCCCTCACACTTTTCACCCCCACTCTCATTACCCCCCCCTTGGCCCGTTAATATTCTTTCCCTAACCCCTCCCCCGTCTTCCCAACCTGCTTGCCTCACCGTCCCCTCGGCCTCATTCCCTCCTCCCTTGGCCCGCCAATATTCTCCCTCACTCCCACCCATTGACTTGCTCCCTTCCTCTCGTCCTTAAGCTACAGTGCGAGAAAGTAGATACTATTCCCTCTCTCTCTCACCCACACATTCCCCCTACCCCACTCCATTGCCAAAACCCCCCCTTCCTTCACTCTCTTGTCCGGCGGCCCACGAAGGCACGGACCTCACCCTATCTCTCTCTCTCCCTCACTCTCTCTCTCTCTCTCTCTCTCTCTCTCTCTCTCACGAGCCTGTGAAGGCGTAAAATACTCTCTCTCTATCTATTATCCACACACACTCCCTCCCTTACACACCCTCTCTACCCACACACCACACACCCTATCCCTCCCTCTCCCTCACCTCTCTCTCTCTCTCTCTCTCTCTCTCTCTCTCTCCTTTTTCTCAGCCCAAAGGCGCAGGCCTCTCTCTCTCTCTCTCTCTCTCTCTCTCTCTCTCTCTCTCTCTCTCTCTCTCCCTCTCCCTCTCAGGCACTCATGCCCCGTATAAACTCTCTCTCTCTCTCTCTCTCTCTCTCTCTCGATGCACACACACCTACAGCCCGCCATCTTCCCCCCCATTCACCCCATCTCTCTCACTCTTTCCCGCATAGGCGCAAGCCTCTCTCTCTCTCTCTCTCTCCCTCTCGGCCTCTCAGGCCGCAAAAGCGAATCTCTCTCTCTCTCTCTCTCTCTCTCTCTCTCTCTCTCTCTCTCTCTCTCTCTCTCTCTCTCCCCCTCATGCACCAATACATACACACACACACACGCATATACGCACCGCACCACAAATACAAAAAAAAACCCAAAGGTTTATGACTACGACATCAACGAAAAAGAAGAAGGATTCAAAGCACACACCACCAACAACAAAAAGAGGAAGTGCACCGAAGGCATGCCTCGTCCGACCCCGAAAAGAAGTACGCTCGACACCTATGCACCACAAACACACCATTGGTCGGCACACACAACCACGATGCCAATTTCAGTAATTTATAGGGTATTTTCATCATTTCTTCAGTTTTCACCCGAGCCATTGTAAATTCTCATTTTTTTGGTAAATATCCTCTCTCTAGGTGATGGTCACAAAGGCCCACCTAGAGATTCCCATCTTTTAATAAACCTCCCAAAACAAAGCAACGGTCAACCACACCGAGCCCACCACTTGCTTTGTCTCCCCGATTAAGCTGACCCTAACCACACTGGGATTACCATAATGCAAGCAGCCAACACCTATAAATTGGCACTGAGAGGTCACTATCGGGGGGGGGGAGGGGCAATTCATGAGGAGTCAAGCATTTGATAGAGTGTAGTGGGAAGGATTGACACTATCACCATCACGGGGAGGGGGCTTGTGTGTTGGTTTTGCCTTGGGAATTGCACGATGCGAAGGGAACCACATCCATCTCTCGACTCCAATGGTCGATGCACACACGTATACACGCTCTTGGTAGCAAGTATTCACAATCGTTGAGTCGTCTTAGAGAATGCACCAAGTAGGCTGCACCACCTCCTCTCCGTACCTCTCTACCACCAAGGCATGCCACTTTGTCAATATTGCAAAAATAATTCACCCTCACACCCCCGAGGGTTTTCATCATTTTCAAATATGTGTGTGTGTGTGTGTGTGTGTGTGTGTAATTTTGTGGTGTTCATATCATCGTGGTTTGTGTCCTAGCCGCGCAAAGCTAGGTGGTGCCCCCTGTTCGCTTTATCGTGACAGGCTCGAGGCGCGTTATTCGGCCCCTGGTGTTTTAGAGGCCGTCGGGGTTCAGGGTTCACTTTGCATCCGTCATTTGGTGCCCCCACTGAGGAGGGCTTTCTAAGACCCTTCAGTTTACAATGCTGAAAGTGACGCCCACTATCAACCATGGACGAATGGCTGAAGGAATTTTCTAACTGGAGGACGGAAGAAGAGGAGACAAAGGAGGCATTGGCCGCCTTCATTAAGGTGCTACTGCCAAACTGTAGTGTTGTCAGCATTCAAGAGGTAAATTCTCCATCTCGTGTCGCTCGTTCTAACTATAAATTGAGAGCATCAGGTGGGAGGTCGGTGAAGTGCCATCACTGTTGTCAACGAAGGCATACTGTCAATGAGTGCCAGCAACGAAGGCAGTGAAAGGGCTGAAGTCATCTACATCGAAATTCATCGAGAAGAAGTCATTCACGTCAAGGAAGGGAAGCAAACAGTGAGACCTCTTTTCCCTAAAGAAACTGTAGTCAAAGTTATAACTCCAAGGTGGCCTAAAGGGGCTGCTCAAGCAAAAATCAAGGAGAAGATAAGCCAGTCTGGGAACACATGACCCCGAAGGGAGAAGCATCTGACCAAGCAAGTGCTTCAAGCTCAGAAAGCTGGGTTGTACCCACTTTGTCAAAGAAGAAGTCATCCGAAGCTATGCGGCGAAAGGTCGCCTACCGATTTGCACGACGCATGCGAGTGCTACCAATCCACTTCGACAATCCGGAAGAAGAAGTGGTAAGAAGATTCCCATGTCCTAGAGAAGAGTGGTTCGGCTACTGCTCTCGCTGTTTTGGAAAGCGAGTGGAGGATCTTCCTCCTCTCCCTGTACAACTTATCCTAAAGAAGCTCTCTACCACAGGAGAAACCCAGTGGGCTGGGGACGAGTTGCAACTGAATGGAGTAGAATTCATGCAACGTGCCGATTACAAAAATTACCTGTATTTTCTGTTAGCCAAGAGGCTGGGAGTGGTCAGACGCGTCGCCATCACCCCGCACGTGCTGAGCAACGAAGGAAAGGTAGAGCTCATGAAAGGCGACGACCTCTTGTGGATGTGCCGACTCATCAACACTGGCACGGTAAGAATATAAGTAAGTATTCCACCCTCTGTGCATGATGGAAAACGGGACGACGGCATTCCTGTTCAGATTCCTGCAGCATATGCATGAGAATATTTATGTAGATAGGAAAGTCTTCTACCAACAGAAGATCATACACCTATTCGGTGCGGCAGTACTAGGAGAAATCCTCAATTCCTTGAACCCTATCATTCTCCCCATATTAGATTACCATCATTCCTTTAATGTCACTACCTTTATCCTGTTTTAACCTATCCACCCACCCCTATAAAAAGCCGCTATGGGCCGCTACTGTTAATGTAATGTTAAAAAAAAAGAAAAAGAAAAAGGTTTGTAATTTCCTGAGTCACCACCATGGTAAGTGTTTCTTTCCCCACATTCAGTGGAAAGAAGGGAGAGGATCTCACCACCGACTTTTTGGATGATTTCGACATTGCTTGTGTCGTCTCCAACAAAGATGACGACGTTTCACGACTTAGAATTTTTCCTCTACTGATGAAAGTAGAGGCCAAGTCCTGGTATAATGCATTTCCCCAGGCTACCAAGAATGCATGGGATGTGTTAATGGCCGCTTTTGTAAAGAGGTTTGGTGGAGGCACAACCTCGGAGAAGCTATGGCAGCTACTGACATAATTAAAGCAGGGAGGCCTGCTGGAGTATGCCACCTACGAGTCCAAATTTGTGGACTTATAGGAGAGATGGGTTGCCTCACTGGAGGAAGGTGAAGGAGCGCCTAATTTCCTAAAGAAGGACAGTTTCATTGTTGGTCTATGGTCGCCGCTTAGAGAGAAGGTGAAGGGAAGGTTTCCTGCAACATATGAATTGGCAATCGAAGTAGCCCGCCTTAAAGACAAGAAGCTGCGCATGCAAGCAAGAGTAAACGAGCCTGAGGAAACAAGCTCGGCCCGACCAACCCCAGTGGCTGCAACAGCCAATCATAGAGTCCAACCGCAGGAGGCATCAGAAGAGTAGCAAGACCTACTGAGTCGCATCACCACCCAACTAGAGAGTTTATCTATGCATCGGGTGCAGCAATGGCATGCATCTGGCAGAAACCCAGAACAAGGAAGGGGACAACGAAGCCAGAACCCAGAGTACCACTGTTACAACTACGGGGAAGATGGCCATGGAATGTATTACTACCCACACCCGAGGAGGCATAATTTCAATAGAGGGGGGAGACAGAATCAGATCTCTCCGCCAAGAGCAAGACCACCACCACCTAGGAAACTACGACCAATTCCACCGGTCCAAATCCTTTGACCACCTGTACAATAGCAACCACCACCCCAACCTCTCATTCTGCCACTACCCCCACCACCTGCTGTGAACCAAGCGGTGAGTGTTATTAGCTTGGAGGCTAAAGATAAGGTGAAGGTAGAAGAATCAACTTGAGAGAAGCACAAAGAAAACGCGAAGGTAGTGAGGTGGTCCGGGGCGGGCAACAAAAAGAGCAACCTCTAGACACCCTTCAAGGCTCCCGTGCTGCTCAATGGGGCTGGGGCACAACACAACACAAACCAAAACAACAAACCCTCAGCCAAATCCCAACTACACAAGGGGCACCACCTAGTTTAAGAGCGAACTAGGACGCAAAAGAGGAGAATCGTTAGAGCAACCCACAAACAAGCAACGAATTTACACTAACCCTAACACCAATGGAACACTCTCACACACTAAAACACGAGAGAGAGAGAGAGAGAGAGAGAGAGAGAGAGAGAGAGAGAGAGAGAGAGAGAGAGAGATGGTGCTCGGGCTGCTTTGAAGTGTATCGTTAATGATCAAGCAAACATAAATATATATATGTAAGAAAGAGAGAGAAGGGGGAAGGGGGTGCTTGTTGCACTAATGCCTTCTTACAAATCTGTCATGAACAATCAAAGTGAGATTAGTATTTGTTCAACATAGCCTGAGTAAATTACACCACAACACATCACAAGAAAAAAGCCACCCCAATCACTGTCTTAAGGCCAGGGGAGTCCTCTCCACCCTGTCGCCCTCTTACAGCATGTGGGATTTATGGCTAAATTGATAACAATAACCGGAGACAAGCTATCAAGAACTTAAATAAAATACCAAGACACTTACACATCATTATTGTCCATGACTTCACGTTGGAAGGGAGACAAGGGAGACAAGGCACTCTCTCTTACAATGGCATAGAGTTCCCTTGCTAATCTCCCCTAATACAACACATACATATGCCTAATGCCAATGAGATTCCACTCAAGAGCTCCTTCTCAAGAGGTTGAGCTTGGCTTCTCAAGCTATAGCATAGTGCTCTTTCTTCTCCCCCCTTTTTGTGCTAGCTACACCCTCCTTTTATAGAAATTTTCAAGGCTAGGGTTACTCCTCTAACCATGGTTAGGTTAGATTTTCAGCAATTTATCTAATTTCTTTTGCTTGGAATTATCAAGAAGTTGGTGGGGAAAGAGAGAGGAGAGAAATGGAGGTGATAGGACTTTTCATAGTGGGTTAGTGTTAGTAGAGTTAGTATTAATTTACAAATGGAATTGGATATTTACAATGGGAGTATCCATGTAGGATACAAATAAGGAAGAAAAACTCTTAAGAGGTAAGAAAAGGTGGATTTCTTACAAGGTTGATGCTCCAAGTGTCTTGAGTAGGGCCAATTTTGACACTTGTTGACGGTCCACTAGCTTTGACAGTACATTTTTTCTCCACTCTTGACCTTCCTTGAGAGACAAGGTAATTGAAGCTGAGTAATCAACCACCATGATGCTGTCTTTTAAGAGAAGAGGCTGAATTTTGTGGTTTTTTTGATAGATATGGGTAATTTGGAGGAGGAAAAATGAGACTAGGTGGTCAATTTTGGAATGGAATTGTGTGTGGGAGGTATGAGTTCACCATGGTTTCTCTTATTCTTCAAGGTTGAGGAGAAGGTGAGTAGGGTACAGAGAGGAGTGGTGAGAGAGGTGGGGATGATGAGTGGAGAAGTGTGTGTGAAAGAGAAAAATGATAAAGTGGAAGAGAGAGTGTGGCTGCATAGCATGGGAAAACTGGGGTCCACTAATAATATCATAACTCACAGCTCGTAGCTCAAAAAAATATGAAAACATTTGAGGCAAAAGTTCAGCCCAGGAGCTACAACTTTTGTTTGTATCACCTTTTCAAATTCGGAGAGCAAGTGAACTTTAAAAATTCTGCAAAACTAACCGTTTTTTTCCACTGCACAAGGTCCTTGTGGGGTCCTTCTTTGGATGATTCTTTTGAATACCTCCAAAAGTGAGCCCTCCATAGTGCATGTATGCATGCCACCTACCCTTGACTTTATGTGGTAGGTCTATAATTGAAGATATTGTTGAGATCATGATATAAGTGAATAGTACAACTAAGAAAATCAAATATTGAGGGGTCTAAAAAATATGTACATGTCAAATATAAATAATATAAGTGGAAAAAATATAAAGGGGTCAAAAGAAATCTCTCTCATTATGAGGCTACCATAAAAAGATAAATATTTTTGGTGTTCTAATTTTTTAGAAAAAACCAAAATAGATGTAGGAAGGGAAAAATCACAATAGTGAAAAAATATACACATAAATAAAACTAGTTTTTTTGGATTTTTGTTGGGGTGGAGTTACACCAAATATAAGAAAAGCTTACATGAAAATATTTCTATATGGAATAAAGAGTATGAAAAATGGTAAGAAAAATTGTGGTAATGGTGAGGCAATGTACAGAGCATAAATAACACACACCTAGGTAAAAATATTTAAATAAATACCAAAATAATTATGAAAAAATCTTTTATTTAGGCTTTATATACAAAGAAATATTTACATACGCATGGGCCATAATATACTTATATTTTTTATATTTTTTATTTTTTTGGCTCAACTAGCCCAATGCCTAGCTAGTTGAGGGTTTTTTATTTCAGTAAGGAGATATGGGAAAAGCCCCCTAACTCACACGCACCTATATACAGTGAAAGGGTGAGGGTAACCACAGTGTTTGAGTGATTTGATAGGGGGGGATAACTCACTATGGCAATCACAGAGAGCCGAAAAACGGCTATCATTAGCCCTTCCCCAAGATGATGGTATATTCATGTACCATCATAAAGAATCTTTTCCAAAGAGAGTGCTTCAGAGTCCTTGACAAGATCTTCATTGTTTGGCCCCTTGGAATTTTGGTTTGTGTTACACTCATGCTTCATGGAACAATACTTACATGGGATAGTTGCCTTTTTCTCTGGTAGATCCTTTGGTAGAAGGCGACTCAAGTAAGGCTTCAAGAGATAGCCGTTTACCTTCCTGGAGTGCTCTTTCCCATTCAAGTCCATAAGTTGATAGTAACTTGAATTGAAAGCCTTCTTGAATATGTATGGCCCCTGCCATCTTGTTTCAAATTTGGCATCAAAACGATTATCGAGTCGATTGTCATACCTTAGCACAAGATCTCCTTCATTGATGCCTTTGTCCTTCAGTTTCTTGTCAAGCTTCTCCTTTGTCTGTGTGGCTTTCCTCCTATAGCACTCGTATGTTGCTTCTTTTTTCCACTCAAGCTCAGCTAAGGTAAGAAGTCGATCCATCCATGCTTCTTGATCATCTTGTGCTGATTTGCCATGAAGTCGCATTGTTGGAATGTTTAGCTCAATTGGCTGTAAAGCCTCCTGACCATAGACCAAGTGAAATGGTGTGAACTCCATGGCTTCCCTATATGTGGTTCGATATGCCCACAAGGCACCATCCAAGAAGTCATCCCACAACTTTGTCTTGTTTTTTACCATCTTTCTAATGATGCCTGCAATGACACCATTAGCTTTTTGTACCAAACCATTTGATTGGGGATAGTAGGGTATACTGTGACGATGTAGAATGAGAAGTTCTTCACAGACTTCTATGAGAAATCCCTTTCTAAACCCTGGACCATTATCAGAAACAATCTCCAAAGGTGTGCCAAATCTACAACAAATGTGAGTGTAGACGAATTTTCTCACTGTTCTCTCATTTACCTTTGCCACACTTTGTGCTTCCACCACCCACCTAGTCATATAGTCTACAGCCACTAGAATGTAGAGTTTATCATTTTTTGTCCTAGGCAGAGGACCCATAGCATCAATGCCCCACTTTTCAAAGGGTCCATTTGCAAGCACAATTTGCCTTGGACCATAAATCAATCTTCTATTCCCATTTACGTGACAATTGTGACAACTTTTACACCAATGTTGGACATCCACATGCAAACTTGGCCAAACATACCCCACAAGCAAAATCTTCTTCACAGTTAATTCTTGGGAAAAATGACCACCACATGCCTCTTCATGCAAACCTTTTAGAATGGATGGAATTTCAGCGATAGTTGGTACTCTTCTGCACACTTTATCCTTCCCTCTTTGATAGAGGGAGCCTTATAGGAAGAGATACATGATTGCCTTCTTCATGAGTCTCCTCTTCTGAGCTTTTGTGAAGTCTGGTGGAAACTCGCCCTCCAAAATATAGCCAATGATGGGAGCCAATGACTCCAATCCCTGGTACCTCGGTTGCTTCACAGCAGCCGCCACCATGATGACCTGCACTTCTTTCTTTACACATGCAACGGCTTGTTGTGCAAGTAAATCAGCATCTTCATTTTGTTTCCTAGGAATATGATATAATTTCACCTCCTCAAATTGATTAAATAGCCTACGGATGGTATGAACTTTGGCCCTTAGTCTTTCATTTTTGCATGCCCAAACGCCTAAAATCTGCTTCACAATGAGAAGTGCATCCCCTTTTACCATGAGACGTTGTATACCATGGCCAATGCATATTTTTAAACCATGAAGTAGTGTGTCATATTCTGCTTCATTGTTGCTAGTTGAACCTAGTAGATTGACCTTCTCTTTCATGACCACCTCTCCGCTTGGGTTGAGCAACACTAGCCCTCCCCCTGCTTTCCCTGTGGCTCGTCGAAAAGCTCCATCAAAGAACAAGGTAAAAGCATTGGGAATACTTTTTGGTGGTGGCAATGGTAGGGTCTTTACTTGAGGCACCTTAATTTCCTTCTCATGTACCCTATAAGTGAGAATCCCTGCCAATTGTGCACACACACTATCTTCTACCTTGAAAGAGTATTGGAACTCTTGCAACTCCATAATCCACTTTGAGATCCTAGTACTAAGATTCATTTGAGATGACACCCAAGGGAACAAATTTTCTGCAGTGAGAATTACAAAAGGTTTTGGTAGCAGGTAGGATCTAAACTTTCTCACCGCAAACATGAGAGAAAGCATCATGAGTTCTGCTTCTGTGTAATCTCTCTCCAAAGCATTCATGACCCTACTAGCAAAGTAGATGGGTCGCATCCTTGTACTGTGGGGATCTTGTTGTAGCAACACAGCACCAATTGTTTCCCTTCCAACACTAGAGCTAACAAAGAATGTGTACTCCCAACAAGGAGGCATGAGTGTTGGTAGCTCTGACAAAATGACTTTAATGTTACAAAAATACTCTTCAAGCTCATCAGACCATGCAAATTCTACTTGTTGTGTCAACTTTTGCAAAGGATGAAGCAACTCCGAGGCTAAGTGAATGAAGCGTGACATATACTTCACCTTCTGAATGAAAGAGATGACCTCCTTAAGACTCTTCGGTGATGGGAGCTCAATAAGAGCCTTTGCCTTTGAAGGATCCACCTCAATGCCTTTATAGGAAACCTTGTGACCGAGCAAGATCACTTCATCCTCACCTATGTGGCACTTGTCGGGGTTGAGTTGACCTCCCATGTCGTAGAGCTTCTTTAAACCTTCTTCTACCCTTTGTAGATGCAATGATTTTGAGCTATAAATGCAGAAATCATCAATGAACACCCTAATTGACTTTCCAAAGAATGCTTGAAACACCATGTTCATGAAACGTTGGAATGTTGCAGGAGCATTTGTCAGACCAAATGGCATGACTCTAAAAGCATAACAACCCCAAGGAGTGATAAAGGTTGTTTTCAATTGATCTTCCAATGCGATACCTATTTGAAAGTAGCCTGAGTAGCCATCACACACAGTGTACTTCTCATGACCAGCTACCTCATTTAGTATCTCATCCTGAAATGGGAGGGGAAAGTGATCTCTTTTTGTTGCCTCATTGAGTGGACGGTAATCCACACACACCCTCCACTTTCCGTTTTTCTTAGGAGTGACAACAACGGGAGATACCCACTCTGAATTCTCCACTGGATAAATGAAACCTGCTGCTAGAAGCTTTCTTACCTCCTTGAGTAAATCCTGCTCCTTGATGAATCCTAGCCTTCGTAGCTTCTGAGCCTTAGGTGTGGCCTCTGGCTTCAACTCAATTTTGTGTTGAACAGCATCTACTCCACGCACATCGGTGTAGTCTTTAGCAAAAATCCTAGGAAATTTCCTTAGCACACATTTGAACTCCTCTCTTTCATCCTTTGTAAGTGTTGTAGATAGCATACCTTCTAGCATTCCTTCATCTTGAACACCTTCGTTCTCTTGAGGACCTACCTCCTCCAAGCCTTGACAAGAGGTCTCTTGGTTGCTTGGCTTAAACCTTACCCCCATGACTTCAATGGAAGACTCCTCTTCAGTAATGCTGCCGCTACTTTCTTCTTCTGAAGTGCTATCGGTCCCACCTTCTTCCGTCTCACTTTGAGATGATTCTTCATGGAGCTCCTCTTGGCGTTGCTCCTTCATGTCAAAGACAACCTTCTTATTATTGTCATTCCTGCAAATTAGCTTTCCACTCTCCCAATCCTGCAAAGCTCGCATTTTCATTAGCCATGGTCTCCCTAGGATAAATGGGTAACCATTTCCTTTGGTAGACATGACATAGAAATCCAGTGCCTTCTTAATGCCAAAGGCCTCCACAAAAACATTTTTACAAATGCCTACGCACCTAGCCTTGCTATTGTTTGCCATCTTGACCTTAATTTCAGGTGTCTCATGGATGTGCATGCCTAGTCTTTGCATGAGTCCCTCTGTCATGATGCAAATTTGTGCACCCCCATCCACTAGACCTTTCCTAACCAATCTCCCTTTTATGTAACAATCTAGCACATGTGTAATGTCCTCATTCATTTCAGCTTGTGAAATTTTTACAACAAGCACACTCTCTTTTACCTTTCTCCTAGTGCTAATTGCCCTTGTTAAATCCCTCCTAACTTGTGGACATAATGCAAGAAATTGAGGCCATGAGATATCAGGACCCTTACCTCTCATGTCTTCCAACAGGTTGTATGGAGCCATTCCATGTCCAAGAGGGAAGTCTTGGAGGTTGATACGACATCGAGTTCTCTTAGCCTCCTTGGTCTCCTTTGCCTTCTTTTCTCGTCCATGGTCACTTTGTGATGTAACTCCTTCTTTCTCCTTACCTTTCCCTCGGCCACGCTTAATGCCATTTGCTTCCATGTCAACCTCTCTTGAATTTGTCACCTCTACCACATGTACGCTTGGGTTTGGCAAAGGTGGAACTCCTTCCACTCCTTGTGGAGGTGGTCTTGCTCCATTTGTCCTTTGTATAAGCCGTGGTTACTGACTAGTTCCTTCACCTGCATTCATCACTGGGTAATTCAAGTTAGGTCTCCCTGGCTCTCCACGGGGCCAAGGACAATTATACATCCCATGTCCAGACTCTCCGCAATTCCAACATTGCAAGACTCTCCTAGTTCGTGGCTCTCTCTCTTCTGACTTCTTTGCTTGTCCCTTTGGACCTACAGCTTGTGCAAGGTGAATTGACATGCTACTTAAAGATTCATTTAACTTCTCAATCACTTCAGCCGTTACCTCAGGAAGCTCCCTAGATGTTGATGCTTGTGACTTACCTTTGGGTCTAAGACCTTCTATTGGAACCTCTCCCCTTAAGCACTTGAGTTTCCTATACTACTCAGCAGCCCTAGTTTCAGCTGCATCAAAAGTAGCAGGTGCACCCTCCTCAACTTTTACCTTAAGGTCGGGAAAGAGTCCGGCTATGAACCTCTCCTTCTTTAAAAATTCTGCACCATCACCAGGGTTAGCAACATTTCGTATCCATAGAGCCCAAAGATGTAGAAACTCTTGCTTGTACAAGTAGTAGTCATCTAAGTCTATTTGCTTATGAGAAACAATGTCTTGCCATAGTTTTTGAGTGTTTTGGGGATCAAAGAAGTATCTCTTAAAACGATTCAAAACTTCTGTGTAATTCCCCTTAACTTCCTCAGGCAAAGAGTCAAACCAAGTACTAGCATCTTTCCTAAGGACCACCTCAAACATTTCTACACGTTCTTGATCAGTTACTATCCTCTTGATACGGCAAGACATCTTGAAATTTGCTAGAAATAATTCTGCATCCTCTCCAGGCTCTCCAAAGAAAAGAGGATATCCAGACATTTGGCGTTGGCTCTCCATTGAATTGATTTCAAAGTGACGCGTTTTTGTTTTTTCTTTCTTTAAAAGATTTACACAATAATATTTTCTAAATTGCAATCTATTCTACAACAAAATAAAAATATTCACATCAAACGACCTATGATAAACAATAAGAGGTAGAATGACAGGGTTTGGTGACGCGAGAATTTCTCCTACTCTTTGGGCACCAAACATGAATACCATACGTTGTTGAAAATGGATTTTTCTACTAATTGCAATGTTTACTCTAATGTGTGGAGTGAAATGAAAGGGAAAAACCTGTATTCCTGGGCCATTATCCATGGTCTATGCATGACCTAATTCTTAAAACAAAACAAAAATATAGACGTCCAAACTAAGGTCGTACCTAATGAGAGGCAAAATAAAAGGATTTACTGATGCGTTTATCTCTACCAACCTAAGAGGACCTAAAATTCTATGAATTACTCGCTGAAATTGCAACTTACTACTAACAATTATGTGTACCTTTTGCCTTGCAATGGGAATGAAGGGATTATAAAAATTCTCGTGATTCATGCAAGCTACTTGATTATGCTAAAGGTTGAGCCTTCACAAAACATACACAAGCCTGTCCTCAGTGGGGGCACCAATTTGAGGCGGTCCGGGGAGGGCAACAAGAAGAGCAACCTCTAGACACCCTTCAAGGCTCCCGTGCTGCTCAATGGGGCTGGGGCACAACACAACACAAACCAAAACAACAAACCCCCAGCCAAATCCCAACTACACAAGGGGCACCACTTAGTTTAAGAGCGAACTAGGACGCAAAAGAGGAGAATCGTTAGAGCAACCCACAAACAAGCAAGGAATTTACACTAGCCCTAACACCAATAGAACACTCTCACACACTAAAACATGAGAGAGAGAGAGAGAGAGAGAGAGAGAGAGAGAGAGAGAGAGAGAGAGAGAGAGAGAGGGAGATGGTGATTGGGCTGCTTTGAAGTGTATCGTTAATGATCAAGCAAACATAAATATATATATGTAAGAAAGAGCGAGAAGGGGGAAGGGGGTGCTTGTTGCACTAATGCCTTCTTACAAATCTGTCATGAACAATCAAAGTGAGATTAGTATTTGTTCAACATAGTCTGAGTAAATTACACCACAACACATCACAAGAAAAAAGCCATCCCAATCACTGTCTTAAGGCCAGGGGAGTCCTCTCCACCCTGTCGCCCTCTTACAGCATGTGGGATTATGGCTAAATTGATAACAATACCCGGAGAAAAGCTATCAAGCACTTAAATAAAATACCAAGACACTTACACATCATTATTGTCCATGACTTCACGTTGGAAGGGAGACAAGGTATCCATGCTTAGTCCAAATTCACCCTCCTTGATTCAACAAATGTTGGGCTTACACTAGTAGGAGAAATGATAGATTTCCTACTGTCAATTTAATGATCACTCTCTCTTACAATGGCATAGAGTTCCCTTGCTAATCTCCCCTAATACAACAAATACATATGCCTAATGCCAATGAGATTCCACTCAAGAGCTCCTTCTCAAGAGGTTGAGCTTGGCTTCTCAAGCTATAGCATAGTGCTCTTTCTTCTCCCCCCTTTTTGTGCTAGATACACCCTCCTTTTATAGCAATTTTGAAGGCTAGGGTTACTCCTCTAACCATGGTTAGGTTAGATTTTCAGCAATTTATCTAATTTCTTTTGCTTGGAATTATCAAGAAGTTGGTGGGGAAAGAGAGAGGAGAGAAATGGAGGTGATAGGACTTTTCATAGTGGGTTAGTGTTAGTAGAGTTAGTATTAATTTACAAATGGAATTGGATATTTACAATGGGAGTATCCATGTAGGATACAAATAAGGAAGAAAAACTCTTAAGAGGTAAGAAAAGGTGGATTTCTTACAAGGTTGATGCTCCAAGTGTCTTGAGTAGGGCCAATTTTGACGCTTGTTGACGGTCCACTAGCTTTGACGGTACATTTTTTCTCCACTCTTGACCTTCCTTGAGAGACAAGGTAATTGAAGCTGAGTAATCAACCACCATGATGCTGTCTTTTAAGAGAAGAGGCTGAATTTTGTGGTTTTTTTGATAGATATGGGTAATTTGGAGGAGGAAAAATGAGACTAGGTGGTCAATTTTTGAATGGAATTGTGTGTGGGAGGTATGAGTTCACCATGGTTTCTCTTATTCTTCAAGGTTGAGGAGAAGGTGAGTAGGGTACAGAGAGGAGTGGTGAGAGAGGTGGGGATGATGAGTGGAGAAGTGTGTGCGAAAGAGGAAAATGATAAAGTGGAAGAGAGAGTGTGGCTGCATAGCATGGGAAAACTGGGGTCCAATAATAAAATCATAGCTCACAGCTCGTAGCTCAAAAAAATATGAAAACATTTGAGGCAAAAGTTCAGCCCACGAGCTACAACTTTTGTGTGTATCACCTTTTCGAATTTGGAGAGCAAGTGAACTTTAAAAATTCAACAAAACCGACGGTTTTTTTCCACTGCACAAGGTCCTTGTGGGGTCCTTCTTTTGAATACCTCCAAGAGTGAGCCCTCCATAGTGCATGTATGCATGCCACCTACCCTTGACCTTATTTGGTAGGTCTATAATTGAAGATATTGTTGAGATCATGATATAAGTGAATAGTACAACTAAGAAAATCAAATATTAAGGGGTCTAAAAAATATGTACATGTCAAATATAAATAATATAAGTGGAAAAAATATAAAGGGGTCAAAAGAAATCTCTCTCATTATGAGGCTACCATAAAAAGATATATATTTTTAGTGTTCTAATTTTTTAGAAAAAAACAAAATAGATGTAGGAAGGGAAAAATCACAATAGTGAAAAAATATACACATAAATAAAACTAGTTTTTTTGGATTTTTGTTGGGGTGGAGTTACACCAAATATAAGAGAAGCTTGCATGAAAATATTTCTATATGGAATAAAGAGTATGAAAAATGGTAAGAAAAATTGTGGTAATGGTGAGGCAATGTACAGAGCATAAATAACACACACCTAGGTAAAAATATTTAAATAAATACCAAAATAATTATGAAAAAATCTTTTATTTAGGCCCTTTATATTTTTTATTTTTTTGGCTCAACTAGCCCAATGCCTAGCTAATTGAGGGTTTTTTATTTCAGTAAGGAGATATGGGAAAAGTCCCCTAACTCACACGCACCTATATACAGTGAAAGGGTGAGGGTAACCACAGTGTTTGAGTGATTTGATAAGGGGGGATAACTCACTATGGCAATCACAGAGAGCCGAAAAACGGCTATCAATAGCAGAAGTGGATGCAATGGGAGTGAGACGTGCGAGGCACGAGGAGGCATCTCAAAGAGAAGAGAAGATGAAAGGAAAGGCCGAGTCTAGCAAGCAAGCAGCTAAACCGCGGCGGAAGATAGACATCGTGGACTTCTCACTAGGTGAGTATGCAATACCCTATGACGTAGTTTAGGATGTGTTAATGCAGGGCCCGAAGATAACTTGGCCCCAATTACTCCACCTTGCACCCAGAATTAGGAGGCAATGGACAAAAATGGTAAGTACCAGGAAATCGAGGCCCAGGATAGCTAGGGCTATCTCTGGGAGGAATCTCGACGACATCCTGCCAACCATGGACGCTCACATCAAGGGGCAACAAATTTCAAACGTCTACATAGATGGTGGTGCGCAAATATGCGTCATGAGTGAAAAGATGATGCACCATCTAGGTCTAGAGGTAAGTAGGCCGGCACCCTGCCGAGCAAAGATGGCAAACAATGTAAGAGTGAAATGCGTAGGCATTGTAAATGAGGTCAAAGTAAAAGCATTCAATACAAAAGTGGAGGTAGACATCTTCCTCATGCCACACAAAGGGGAGGGCTACCCCATCATTCTTGGGAGGCCTTGGCTTATGGCTATGGAAGCTAAACAAGACTGGAGCACCGGGATGATCCAGATGAAGGATGCGAAAGGGAAGTCCATATTCTACAACATGAGGACTGGAAAGCAGCGGAACATGATCTTAGAGGCTTGAGAAGATGAGTCCACCATCGACTACTCGTCTATCTCAGGAGAAGAGACGACCACCACTGACGGAAGTGATAGTAGCATCAAAGTAATGGGGGTCATTCTTAAAGACTCGAACAGATTAACACAATCTGAAACAACCTTGACAAACCAAGAGGGATCATCAGGTATGTAGTCCTTGGAGGATGCAATTAAGCTACAAAAATGCTCTCAAATGAGTTAACCAATGAAGAAAGGAAGGAGTACGTCTCCATGCTAGGTAAGTTCACTACTTTGTTCATTGATGGCTATGATAAGATCTCAGGAATTACAGTAGTACAACACCACATAAAGCTCAAGGAAGGCAGTAATCCCGTAGTACAAAAGCTCAGAAGACTTGGAGTAATCCAACAAGAGGCATTGCTTAAAGAAGTGAGAAGTTTGCTACAAGCAGGTTTCATCTACCCCGTCGAAGACTCAAAATGGGTCTCCCCAGTAGTAGTCACACCAAAAAAAATTGGTAAGTGGAGAGTCTGTGTGGATTATAAACCTCTCAATGGAGCCATGAAGAGGGACCACTTTCCCCTCCCATTCCAGGATGAAATACTCAATGAAGTGGCAGGTCACGATCGATACACAATATGCGATGGCTACTTAGGATACTTCCAAATTAGCATTGCGGAGGAGGATCAGAAGAAGACAACCTTCATCACACCTTGGGGATGTTTTGCCTACAGAGTGATGTTGTTTGGCCTCACTAACGCCCCAGCCATGTTTCAACGCTATGTGACTTTTGTTTTCCAACCCTACTTTGGAACATCAATACGGGTTTTCATAGATGATTTTTGCATTTATAGCTCACGAGCCCTTCATTTAAGCAAAGTCTATGATGGCTTAACCAGGCTGCAAACCTTGGGTGGCCAACTCAACGTGGACAAGTGTCACATTGGTGAAAGCAAAGTCACTCTCCTTGGTCATGTAATTTCAGCAAAAGGAATCAAGGCTGACCCTAGCAAGATTTAGGCCCTGGTATCTTTATCGTCCCCCACCACCGCCAAGCAGCTGGTTTCTTTCCTTCAGAAGGTAAGATACTTAAGCAGGTTCATTCACCTACTATCTCAAGTGGTCCTTCCCCTACAACAACTCACCCAGAGGTATGTCTTCTCATGGAGTGAAGAGAATGAGCAGCAGTTTACTGAGGTAAAGCAAATCGTAGCTAAGCTTCCCACTATTTCACCTCCTAAGTGGGACGAGCCATTTTATGTGAACCCTAGTGTGGGAAGTGATACACTCGGAGCAGTGCTAATGCAAAAGGACCCCAAAACATCTTTCATGCGCCCTATTTACTTCTCTAGTCGTGTCAGGACCCCGTCAGAAAAAGGATTTACCAAAGTAGAACACGTACATGGTTCTGGCACTAATGTTTGCTACCACAAAGTTCCGCTCCTATCTCTTGCCTAGACCCTTTGTAATCCTGACAATGGAGGAGGTTTTCCCATATGTAATGCGACACATGGATGTCTCATCTAGGATCTCAAAGTGGTTAATTAGACTACAAGAGTTTGACTACACCATGCAAGTAGAAAACTCCACCAGGGCTAGTTTAGCGAGAATTCTCACTCATCGCCATTATGAGAAGAAGATGAAGGTCAACACGGAAGCAAAGTAAGAAACACCAACGATAGAAAGTCCTAGGCTAGAGAGAGCTCACTCTTTTTTTTTTTGACGGAGCATACAAGAGAACAATGGATCAGTCTGCAGCAGGCATGGTCATTTTCAATGAACAACAAGAAAGAGTATTCTCCATTGGGTAGTTATTACACTCCCACTCCAACAATGAAGGAGAATATGCAGCCCTAATTCTTGGGTTGGAACAATGTATTTCACAAAGAATTCAGAGCCTAAATGTGTTCGGCAACGCTTTTCTTTTGATAAGGTAGATAAATGGAACCTGGGATTGTAAAAATTAGATTTTACTTGGTCAACTTCACCAAGTTAAGAACCTTCTAAAGAAGTTTGAAGCAGTGAAACTAGTCCATGTCCCTAGAGTAGAAAATCAAGAGGCAGATGCTCTAGCTAAAGAAATAATACAAGACGTTCCCGTGGGGGAGATCAAATTAAAGCTACCCCTCTTCCAAGGTAGTGATGCTATACCTGATGTCATCAGTTTTCTAGATACAGGAGAATGTCCAGCAGGACACACCAAAGGCCAAAAACAGTGGCTGGTAAGGAAGGCTACTAGGTACCGCCTTGTAGATGACCACTTGTATTGTAAGGGCAAAGATCAAATTCTCAGGCGAGTGCCAGCCTCCAGTGAAATCACACAGGTAATTTCAAGTTTCCATGACGGCGTCTGTGGCGGTCTTTTTCTCTAGATATCACCAGTAGGAAGATTCTACAGGTAGGATACCATTGGTGTAAAACATGCAAGGCTTGTCAAGTGGCCAGTGATCGCACATTAACCTATGAGCCACAAACCCCTATCATCTTATATGGTCCTTTTGAGAAATGGGGAATAGATGCAATTGGTCCTTTACCAAGGGCCCAATCAGGTAAACTGTACATCATAGTGGGTGTAGACTACATGACTCGATGGGCAGAAGCAACGGCCACCACCCGTATTACAGCCCAAGAAGTGGCAAAGTTCATTTTTTAGCATATCGTTTGCCGTTTTGGCACTTCTCTTGAGATAATATCAGATAGAGGACCAGGATTCAGAGGTGATTTGGTGGGAGAACTGATGAAGAAGTTAGGCATCACACGCCGGCATCACACGCCGGCATTCCACGCCATACTATCCACAATGCAATGGTATGGTAGTGAAGGTAAATGGAATGATTTGCAAAATCATCACAAAACGGGTGAACAAACACATAGGGGACTAGGATAAACACCTCGTGGAAGCTCTTTGGGCCTACAGACTAACATTCTAAACATCACTAGGTTTCACCCCTTTCCATCTAGTTTATGGGAAGGAGGCAATTCTACCCATTGAGGTATAGATAGCCAGCTTACGAGTTTTGGCTAGCCAGACACATCGTTCGATTGTAAACCTCTGAAACCACATCTTGGATCTGGAGAGACTCCAATTGGATAGGGAAGAAGCAATCAATCACTATGCAGCACAGGTAGAACGACGCTGGCTCACTTTCAATCAAGGGCTTAAAGAAAAAGGACTGGAAAAAGGCATGTTAGTACTGCGATACGACAACAGATTTGACACTAGGAAAGATAAGAAATTTCAACCCGGATGGGAAGGGCCATTCATCATCAAGAAACGCTATGACAATGGCAGCTATAAGCTGATGGAAGAAGATGGGAGAATTCACAAGACTAGGGTCAATGGATGGAGACTGAAAAGGTATTTTCTTAGGTTTGACCCAGAATTCACGCTAGACATTCTAGAGGAGGGAGAAACCTCTAACTCTATAGCTAAAGAAGCAGAAGAAGGGCTAGAAGCATGAATGCCTCTAGCCAAAGGGAGAGGGCTAATGATAGCCGACTTTTGAAAATCAAAGAAAAAGAAGGAAAAAAAAACTTATTTTTTCCTCTGTTGAAGCCTTGGCAACACTGTTGGAAGGCTCGGCACCGCCTGGTCAATCCTCCCAACACCCCTATAGGCATGACAACCCCCCCCCCCCCCCCCCCCCTTCGATTTGTCGGCCTTATCACCCTCAGCCCCGTTGGTCCATACCCCAGCCTAGCCGGCTGCCCTCGGTTTCAGATACCCTTTCTCACACCCCTCCCGTCGCTTATCCCCCCCCCCCACCCAACGGGCATTGGATGAAATAACACCCCCTCTCTCTCTCTCTAATTTTCCCTGCATACCTCTCTCTAATATCCTCTCTCCCAAATTTACCACCCCCCGGCCAGGCACAAGCTTTGAGCACTCACCGCCAAACCCTCTCTCGTGCTCCCTCTATGTGAGCCGCATGGTGCCCCCCCCCCCCCCCCCCCCCCCCCCCCCCCCCGTATTCTTACACTCACCTTTTACACCCCCCCCCCCCCCCCCCCCACTTTTTCCCCCCACTCTCATTACCCCCCCCTTGGCCCGCTAATATTCTTTCCCTAACCCCTCCCCCCTCTTCCCCACTCGCTCGCCTCACCCTCCCCTCGGCCTCATTCCCTTCTCCCTTGGCCCGCTAATATTCTCCCTCACTCCCACCCATTGACATGCTCCCCTCCTCTCGTCCTTAAGCTACCATGCAAAACGTAGATACTATTCCCTCTCTCTCTCACCCACACATTCCCCCTACCCCACTCCATTGCCACCCCCCCCCCCCCCCCCCCCCTTCCTTCACTCTCTTGTCCGGCGGCCCACGAAGGCGCGGACCTCACCCTATCTCTCTCTCTCCCTCACACACTCTCTCTGTCTCTCTCTCTCTCTCACGAGCGTGTGAAGGCGTAGAAAATACTCTCACTCTCTCTCTATTATCCACACACACTCCCTCCCTTACACACCCTCTCTACCCACACACCACACACCCTATCCCTCCCTCTCCCTCACCTCTCTCTCTCTCCTTTTTCTCAGCCCGAAGGCGCAGGCCTCTCTCTCTCTCTCCCTCTCGGGCGCTCAGGTCGCGTATAAACTCTCTCTCTCTCTCTCTCTCTCTCTCTCTCTCTCTCTCTCTCTCTAGATGCACACACCCTCTATGCTCACACACCTACAACCCGCCATCTTCCCCCCCCATTCACCCCATCTCTCTCACTCTCTGCCGTACAGGCGCAGGCCTCTCTCTCTCTCTCCCTCTCGGGCGCTCAGGCCGCAGAAGTGAATCTCTCTCTCTCTCTCTCCCTCATGCACCAATACATACACACACACATGCATATACGCACCGCACCACAAATACAAAAAAACCCAAAGGTTTACGACTACGACATCGACGAAAAAGAAGAAGGATCCAAAGCACGCGCCGCCAACAACAAAAAGAGGAAGTGCCCCAAAGGCATGCCTCGTCTGACCCTGAAAAGAACTACGCTCGACATCGACGCACCGGCAACACACCATTGGCCGGCACACGCAACCAGGATGCCAATTTCAGTAATTTATAAGGTATTTTCATCATTTATTCATTTTTCACGCGAGCCATTGTAAATTCCCTTTTTTTTGTAAATATCCTCTCTCTAGGTGATGGTCACAAAGGCCTACCTAAAGATTCCCATCTTTTAATAAACCTCTCAAAACAAAGCAAGGTTCAACCACACCGGGCCCACCACTTTCTTTGTCTCCCTGATTAAGCTTACCCTAATCACACTAGGATTACCATAATCCAAGCAGCCAACACCTATAAATTGGCACTGAGAGGTTACTATCGGGGGGGGGGGGAATTCATGAGGAGTCAAGCATTTGGTAGAGTGTAGTGGGAGGGATTGACACTATCACCATCACGGGGAGGGGGCTTGTGTGTTGGGTTTGCCTTGGGAATTGCACCATGCGAAGGGAACCACATCCATCTCTCGACTCCAATGGTCGATGCACACATGTATACACACTCTTGGTATTCACAATCGTTGAATCGTCTTAAAGAACGCACCAAGTAGGTTGCACCACCTCCTCTCCCTACCTCTCTACCACCACAGCGTGCCACTTTGTAAATATTGCAGAAATAATTCACCCTCACACCCCCGAGGGTTTTCATCATTTGCAAATCTCTCTCTCTCTCTCTCTCTCTCTCTGTGTGTGTGTGTGTGTGTGTGTGTGTGTGTGTGTGTGTGTGTGTGTGTGTGTGTGTCTCGCTCGGTGTGTAAGTTTGCGGTGTTCATATCATCGTGGTTTGTGTCCTAGCCGCTCAAAGCTAGGTGGTGCCCCCTGTTCGCTTTATCGTGACAGGCTCGAGGCGCACCATTCGGCCCCCGGTGTTTTAGAGGCCGTCGGGGTTTGGGGTTCGCTTTGCGTCTGTCATTTGGTGCCCCCACTGAGGAGGGCTTTCTAAGACCCTTCAGTTCACAATGCTAAAAGTGACGCCCACTATCAATCATGGACGAATGGCTGAAGGAATTTTCTAACTGGAGGACGGAAGAAGAGGAGACAAAGGAGGCATTGGCCGCCTTCATTAAGGTGCAGCATTAGGTGGGAGGTCGGTGAAGTGCCATCACTGTTGTCAACCAAGGCACACTGTCAATGGGTGCTAGCAACGAAGGCAGCGAAAGGGCTGAAGTCATCTACATCGACATTCATCGCGACGAAGTCATTCACGTCAAGGAAGGGAAGCAAACAGTGAGACCTCTTTTCCCTAAAGAAACTGCAATCAAAGTTATAACTCCAAAGTGGCCTAAAGGAGCTACTCGAGCCAAAGGCAAGGAGAAGATAAGCCAGTCTGGAAATACATGACCCCGAAGGGAGAAGCATCTGGCCAAGCAAGTGCTTCAAGCTCAGAAAGCCAGATTCTACCCACTTTGTCAAAGAAGAAGTCATCCGAAGCTCATATTTTGATTGTTAATCATATTAAAAAATGTTCACTTTGTTTTATACTCTTTAGAGACGTGTGTGTGTGTGTGATGTTGTCAAAGACTAATATTAGTTCACATTTTGATTGTTAGTCATATTAAAAAATATTCACAGTTTTTGTACTCTTTAGAGACATGTTGAAAAGAAAAGCAAGCATTATATTGTGAATGAAACCCAATTTTTCAATGAGAAATTTAGGAACGTGATAGAGAGATGAAACACATGATAATGATTGACTTTTTAACATAGATTTTTTTAGTTTGTGTATGGTTCCTGTAGTTTTTTTTTTCTGCTTGTCTATAGTTGTGATCAATACTATGAAGAGATAGTTGACAAATATTTATGACAATCCCTTTTTTCTTTATACGTATATTATGATTTTATACAAGATGTTTTGACAAAAAGATACTCTCCACAACCATGTTACTGACCAAGTATTTTGTGTACATATGCCACGTATATAGCACTCAAAAAAATATTGAATATACACGGAAATACAATTTATACAATGTTCATATGGTTGGGTCAACAACCTGAACATTGCATGTATGGATAAACATATACTTCTAACAAGTGACACTTTTTAGCCACATTATTGATCACTCGAACCTAAAGACTTCTATCAATTGTGAGCATCATATGTCCGTGTTACCAATTGATGTCCATATGTGACCTATTGCATCGAGGAGGAAAGTTGACTCAATATATCCTAGGAGGGCCACCTCAAAATATGTAGGTGTAACACGTGAGCTACCATGAGGGGTTTTCAATATGTTAAAAAGTTATAGAATTACATGTACAAAAGGGGTATAAAAATGAAAACTTGAAGAAAAGCTACATGTTTATGAAGGAAGAGGAGGGATCTTTTAATTCATGATGAAGTGTGTGTGAAGAGGGGTTTTATGGAATACCTCTTGAACATACGCTCTATATATATTTTTGAAAGGTGAGCCCCTTGGGTCAATATAATGATACTAGCCTTTTTGCGTTTGCAACATAGTACCCATAGGGGCATAACCAAGGTTGCGTCCCTTTGGTAAGCACAATTCCATACAATGCCTAACACACACACACCCTCATTGTGTGACGCACTATCCCGCTATTCTTGTGTACTATGACAACATATGCTATGCTACCACACAACCTACACATGAACACAAGCTGTGTGGTATGCTACCCTTGTTGGAATTAGGGTTGCAAAGAAACACACACAGCTTGGAGAAGACGAAGGAAGCTCAAGGCACACAATAGAGAGTGTTTTACTAAGTGTGCAATGGAAAGATAGATAGCCCTAGAGTGATGGGAATATGTACAATGCACGGGGGAAAAAACTTCCTAAAGAAGGAAAAAATGCCCCGACGGTCCTAGTGTGTTCACACACATCACTACCACATGTATATGGTAACAAATCCCTCCTGGAGTGATGCGGTGAACGAGAGCTGGCACATGAGTAAAGGAAAGTGCCATGCCCTGAGGACAAGATCAGTCCACAAAGGGGAGAAAGCCCAAAGCTTTGCAGAAAGCTTCAAGCTTCTCATGAGACAATGCCTTTGTGAAAAGATCTGCAAGGTTGTCCTGTGTTGGCACATAAGCCTAGTTGATCTCTCCTTATGAGAGCCTCTCCCTGACATAGTGGTAATGCACCTCAATGTGCTTTGTGCGAGCATGAAAAACTGGGTTCCTCGCACTTGCCAATGCGCTATGACTATCAATGTAGATAGTGTTGGCAGTGTCCTCTCCAACACCCAAATCAGCCATAAGGCGTCTGAGCCATACACACTCAATTGTAGCTGTGAAGACTGCCTTGTACTCATCCTCACAACTCGAAGTGGCCACAGTAGGTTGCTTCTTGCTCAACCATGATATACATGAATTGCCAAGCATGAAACAAAAACCACTTGTGGACACTCGTGTGTCAAAAAAACCAGCCCAATTTGAGTCCAAAAAATCATGTAAGTCTGGCGGCAATGATCCCCCCTTGGGATAAAACAAGCCAAGGTGTAAAGTGACACTAAGGTAGCGGAAAATTCTCTTGACAGCCTGCCAATGCTTAGACCCTGGGCTATGCATGAATCTGCTGACCTGTGAGACTGCAAACTGAATATCTGGCCTCGTGTTGCATACATAAATGAGGCAGCCAGCAGCAGTTTGGTAAAGAGTGACATCAACAAGATCGCCTGCATCATGTAGACTCAACTTCAAACCTGTTTCCATGGGAGTGGCAATAGGTTTGCAATCCTCAAGTCCAAACTTACATAGCGCTGTCTCTATGTAACTTTTCTGACACAAGGCAATACCACCATCACATTACTTAAACTGTATACCCAAGTAATGATGCAACAGCCCCAAATCTTTCATCTTGAAAGTATCATTCAAATCAGCCTTAAATTCAGCAATATGTCTCTCATTTGGTCCAGTGATCAGCAAATCATCAACATAAAGAACCACAATGAGAAATGCATTATCCTCACGCTTTACATACAATGTGCTTTCTGTTGGACTGTTACGAAAGCCTTGTTTGACCAAATGAGTGTCAACTTTCTCATACCAAGCATGAGGAGTTTTCTTTAACCCATACAAAGCCTTCTTACATCTGCACACTTTGTCCTCTTGTCCTTTTATGACACAAACGCGAGGCTGCGCTACATAAACTTCCTCAAATATGTCACCATTCAAGAAAGCAGTAACAATGTATGATTGATGTACATCCCAACCAAAATGAGCTGCCAATGCACATAGAAAATGCACAATAGTCATACGACAAGTGGGAGAAAAACTCTCTTCATAATCTATGCCTTTTGGCTGTGCATAACCCTTTGCAACAAGTCGAGCCTTATGGCGATCAATCTCACCATCCGGCTTGCGTTTCAACTTGTAAACCCACTTCGTACCAATGGCCTTTTTAACAGGAGGAAAATCACATAAAGTCCATGTGTCATTTTCTATGAGTGCATCATACTCTGATTGCATGGCAGCCATCCAATTTTCTGAATTCATGTAAGTGAGACACAACCAAAGCATAACAATCTGATGCATAAGATGCATGGCCAGAGCCTGAACGAGTACGACTAGACAAAGTTTCATCCAATTTACTGTCACGTAAAATGTGCACCAGCCATTTTGTCATACCTCTAGCTTGCTCATTTTCAGCCCTTTCCTCATCAAGTACATCATGTACATCTGCACCAATAATAGACTGATCTATACCATTTTCACAAACCCCCATAGGCTGTACATTTGCCTCATTGGAACTTACATTCATATTTCCACCACTAAAAAGAGGCAACAAGTGTCATAAATGTCCCGTGAGTTTAAATTACTGTCTCTAGTACATGACAGCAAGGGCTGAACAGAATCTTCCACAAACACTACATCCCGAGAAACCAGAATACGTTTTGTTTGCGGATGATACAACCTGTAACCTTTTCTTTCAGCACTATAACCAACAAAAATACATTTGACAGCCTTATCATCCAATTTTCTGCACTGTGTTTGTGGCACCAAAGCATATGCCAAACAACCAAAAACACGCATGTGCTCAATAGAAGGCTTTCTATCATGCCATGCTTCGTATGGAGTAATAGACTGCAAAGCTTTCGTAGGACACCTGTTAAGTACATAAGTGGCACACATGATGGCCTGATGCCAAAAAGAATGCGGCAAAGCTTGACTTTTGACCATACATCGTGCCATTTCCGTCAGTGACCTGTTTTTCCTCTCAGCAACGCCATCTTGTTGAGGTGTATAAGGCACTGTACATTGGTGTTTTATCCCACGACTAGCCAGAAATGCATTAAATTCATGAGACATATACTCCCCCCCTCGATCGGAATGGAGGGTGCCCATAGTACATTTCGAGACATTTTCAGTCATAGACAGAAATTCTTTGAAGCACATAAAAGCTTCGGACTTCGCTTTAAGCGGAAATACCCATGCATGCCTGGAGTGATCCTCAATGAAAGTCACGAAGTACAGGTAATTTCCCAAGGACGGAGTTTGCATGGGCCCACAAACATCACTATGCATGAGTTGCAACCTGCATGTGGCCCGAACTGGAACATCCTTTGGAAACTTAGAATGCTGCATCTTACCCAAAATACAGCCTTCACAAACATGTTTGACAGGTGCTTCAAGAGGCGGCAAAGAAGCAACCATATCAAACTTCTGCAAACGCAGGAAACTGGAAAAATTCAGATGACCAAAACGTGCATGCCAAAGTTTTGCATCTGAAATAGCCCTTGAATCTACAACAACATTTGCAAAATTTTGTCCACACTTGTCGTACAAAGTGAGCTTATACAGCCCACGGCACAAAAGCCCAGATGCAACAATTTCATTACCAAAGCTGAGATCATGAACTATACATCTGTCATCCACAAATTTGACTACAAGTGGAAGTCTAGCAAGTGCGGATACAGACAAGAGATTCTTCTTGATCCCAGGGAAATAAAGTGCATCAACAAGTGTGAAGGAATTGCCATTAGCAGCAGTGAGCACAATCTTTCCAACTCCCTAAACTGGATAAGAGGCGTTGTTGGCACAAGTGACTGAATTTCCATGAGGAACAAACTCGAGAGAGGTAAAACAATTCACGATGTGAGGTAATGTGCTTTGTAGCACCACTGTCGAAATACCACACATGTGAATCTGCATCAATTGACAAGCATGCATTATGGACAATAGGATTGTAAGTGCACTCTACGCTAAAAGCCCATTCTGCATCAACATCAGCAACACAGTCTCCTTTCACAGAAGACTCAACAATGGCTGCATTTTTAGTGGAACCAGCATTTGCAGTGGAACCACCCTCTTTCTTCTTAGCCTCTTTAGCCTTCAACTAAGGACACGACTTGATCAAGTGATCATTGGCTTTACAATAATGGCAACGCATCTTCTTTTTTCCCTTATCACCAAAATTTCCAGACGAATTGCTGCCAGCAGAATCATTAGGAATATAATTTTTTCCACTCGCAGCACAACCATAAGAAGTGGCTGCATTGCTGTTACCACCCTTTCTTTGAGAAGCAATAGAAGCCTGTTCAGCTGCACGCTGTCTAGTCCTGTTTTTTTTGGAAAGTGACTCTTGCAACAGCAATGTGCATAATGCATCAAACTTGAAAACTTCTGGATTTCCTTGGGTCATAAGTCTCCAAGTACTAGCAAAAGTCTGGTAAGAATCTGGTAAGGCATCAAGAACAGTCTGCACAAGGGAACCGTCTGAAATAACTTCACCTGCAGAAATAAGTTTCTCATTGATATCCTTGACACTAGCAAGGAAAGTGTCCATATCATCTTCCTCATGCATAATCTTTGACTCCAACTCTTTACGCAGCAAAGGAATTTTAGCCTCATTGCGGCCTTCATAAAGACTTGCTAGAATATCCCAAGCCTGTTTTGCAGATTTTGCTGAACGGATGTGAGGAACAATGGTGCGCTTCACAGACAACGCAATCAATGCATGAGCCTGCGCATCCTTAACATCCCAACGAGCTTGTTCTGCCGTAGGCAAAACAACTCTAACAGCTGCAATCCTTGCAACAAGACCTGCAACATCCTCAACATCGCCTACATCCTCAGAACCAGGACGTACATCAATGCCCTGCACAATGTTCCAGACACCCTTTGATGCAAGAACATGTTGCATCATATAAGCCCACATTGGGTACTTAACCCCATCCAACGTGTCCTCAATAGCAAACATCTTGAACACATCTGTGTTGTTGTTGTCAGCCATGGTAAATGTTGCACCTGATGTGAAAACTGCCCGAAAATAGGAGAAACGGAGCGGAAACAACCTGTGCTATATAGCACAAACCATAGAAGACTATAAGGCACCTGTTATGCAGAAAACGACATTGACAGAAATTTTGCACAAAATGACGAAATAGCCTGTGCAGTACTGCCTGTAGTGGAAACAGAGGCCGAAATGGGCCCAAATCAAAATTCTGAGCAGACCAAGCTCCTTGAGCTTACCCAAAATATTTGTCAACCTGCGAACGCTTGCCAAAGCTCACTGAAATTTGAGAAAGTGAGCAGGCGTGTGCTGGAGCAGCTGACGACTAAGCCCGGGAGGACGTGACCTGCTCTGATACCAAATGTTGGAATTAGGGTTGCAGAGAAACACACACAGCTTGGAGAAGATGAAGGAAGCTCAAGGCACACAATAGAGAGTGTTTTACTTAGTGTGAAATGGAAATATAGATATCCCTAGAGTGATGGGCGTATGTACAATGCACGGGGGAAAAAACCTCCTAAGGAGGGAAAAAATGTCCCGACGGTCCTAGTGTGTTCACACACATCACTACCACATGTATATGGTAACAACCCTTGTGTTGTTGCACATTGTGACGTAGAGTACACTCCCACGTGACCCTCTTAATCCCTCTCTCTTGTTGATGTACTTGTGAAGTGTGTGTATGTGTGTGGGCGGGTGCTCTAAAACTAAGATCGCATGGACCCGCTAGCCTTTTTATTTTTCTCGATAGGCCAATGAGGATCATTATGTTTCTTGGTAGACAAACCGGGAAAAGAAAAAATCCCAGTGGGGTTTTTGTGGATTGTTATGTCACCACTCACTGCCTTAAATGTGATCACATAAATTGTTATTATGTGAACATGATAATAACACATTGTGATCACACGAAGTTTCACATGATCACCAAAGAACGAGAGCCTCTCACATACATCTTTTGAGCGGTTGGGGGGGGGGGGGGGGGGGGGGGGGGGGGGTCGTCAATATATGTACAACCTAGATACATCACATGCATTCAAGGACTATTTATGAGATCCGATTAGCTGTGATATTTTGACCAATAAATAGGACCCTTTTCCAACTCACTCTGTAAATTTTTCTTCAACACCCTTCTATGTTTGAAAATGTGAAAAATTTTAAAATAAAGAAATCCCTAGTTTTGAACCCACATGAGAGGCTTTTTTATAATTGTAGTGACCCCCTCCCAAGGACATGCATGAGTGTCTTGCTTTGAATCGTGATGCGCCACAGGCAATACCCACTGGTGCTTCACACTCTATCCATTGTCTTTCACCTACTCATTGTGGTGTAGAAAATGGTCTTGCATAAACAATGTGTCATGGGCCTCATTGTCCGAAATATAGAAACAAGTGGTCTTATGAATCTCACCCACCACTCAACACACAAAAGAGACTTGAACAGGTATGGGTACATGACTTGATCTCATTTTGTAGCTTTCATGCACAGTGTTTGAAAGGTTCACTGCAAAAACCACAATTTCATCCGAAAGGTTCTACAAATACACTTTTAATTGCTCTACTTGCCAGCTATGTTTGATGAGAGTTGACTAACTTACTATCAAACTAGGATGTGGAACTCTTGGGGCTTACTTGCTCAACAATAAGATCTTTTGTTTTCTTGGTTAGGCCTTTGTTCCATTCACCTTCTCTGTGTTCAACACCAAGCAAAAAAAACAAACACCCTCAACATCAAGAAAAAACCTTCACATTCACCAAAGAGGATTTTTAGCACTTCTCACTTGGATAAAGTGCAAACCTTTTAATGCCATATTGTTTGCAAGCTTCAAGTACATACACACTTCCTTTCATGAAAGGTTGGGCTTTGGACACGATAGAGGCTCCCAAAGGTCTTTTAAGCTTGGAAATGTGTACCTAGATGAAAAGCATAAAGAGTTAACATGTTTATTAGTGCAAACTAGTGCAACCTGCGGCTTCGCCCCCCCTCTCTCTCTCTCTCTCTCTCTCTCTCTACGTCAACTATGTTCCCGAACTGCAGGCGACACCCATCGAATGCAGGAGAGGTTGACGCGTGGCAAAGGGGGGGGGGGGGGGGGGGGGGGGGGGGCGGAATTCGCTCCCCCTTTATCTATTAGTATAGATAAGGAAACAGCAAGCGCATGACTACCCATTTTTTCCTATTATTTTCTCACGCATTTAATTGAACGCTTCCTGGAACAGAGAAGCTGCACACAATATTCACAGTTGCAAGTATTTTGATTTTTTTAAGTTCACACAAAGCTCAAAGAGTATAAGAAGATATTTATGTTCGAATGTTCTTGTTGAAATCTTTGAAGAATTTTTTTTTGCAAACAAAAGAACCAACATCACACGTGGTAGACAATACTTTAAGCACACATTGCTTTAAGCACTATGAAGCATTGAAAAGTAGTGGAGAAAATTATACAGCACTTGGAGAAGTGCTTGAAGCATTGAAAAAAAATTTAAAGCATTAACAAGTAGGAAGAAGCACTCATAAGTAGTAGTAGTAAGTACTCTGAGGCACTCTAAAGCACTTTGAGAAATTTTAAATCTCTTCAAAGCACTGAGAATGATTGTAAACCACTTTGAAGCACTATGAGGGACTCCAAAGAACTTGGAAGAGGTTTGATCAAACACTATTAAGCAATGTTACGCGCTCTCAGGCACCATGTAGAAGCATTGTGGAGCAGCATGAAGCACTTCAAAGCACTATATAAAGAATTTCAAAGTAGATGGAGCCATTGTGAAGCACTGTGAAGAATAAATAGGGAGTTTTGAATGCTTGGACTCGCATCCGTTTAATGATACTCTCCCAACAGTATACTCCGTGGAGAAAGGTCGGTTGAAAGTCATTCTCTCCCGCGCCTTATTGTTCCCTAAAGTTAACCCTTTTTGAATCCTCGAAGAAAGTGGTGTCCAAGATGTGCAAGAAACACAACATAATGACATTGCTAAAAGAGTGTGGAAATGAAGGTTGATTGCAAGTCCGCCTTGAAATAAGGGAGCTACCACATGGACTTCTTTGCACACATGATCCACCCTTTTGTAGGGAAATCGGTCTCTCGGCCTTAAGATTTAACGGTATTTTTTAAGCTGCACTGTTGAATTGTGTATGAAGTCCTACTATTACGTGTCTAAGACAGCGGCTTGGAAAACCAAGGGCTTTTCTCGCTCTCGTGAGTTTCCAAATGTATGTGCGCGCCCATAAATTGGTATCTGAGTAATAGATGCTTTAGGAATGAAAGGAGATCATGAACTTTGAAGTGAAAGCTTTTGATTGGTCAAGCGGAAATGGTTCCTATATGACTTTTCTCTATCTAGTGATGGATTAAATTTTAGTCTTCGACAAGATGTAAGTTCTTAGCTAGACACATTGTGATCACAAGAAATTTCACATGATCACGTGATTATTAAATCCCTTCTGTCATGACGGTGTTTGCGATGGTCACCTTGCATTAGATACCATTAGCAAGAAAGTATTGCAAGTTGGATTTGTCTAGCCTAGCGTACATTAGGATGTACATCATTGGTGTAAAACATGCCAAGAGTGTCAAAAAACTGGTGACAGGCGATGCACTTATGAGACAAAAACTCATATACTTTCGTATGGACCTTTTGAAAAGTGCGATATTGCTTCTATTAACCCAACACCTAGACTATCTCCGAGGTAGTGTGGCCATTTTAAGACACTCAAGAAAGTGCGTGATATGACCTACAAACTCTTAGTATTTGTGCAATCTTGCATTCATTCTCAGCATTCATTCAATATCTCATGTAAGTCATTTACAAAAATGCTTACATAAAGACAACAACGTTATTGATCGGTAGATTTTCCGTGATTTCATTGAACCTCTAACCTAATTGCATGAGCCTGAGTCTATTTGTTGCGAGTATCATGGTCTATGTACATGTCATCCATGTATGTCGACAAGCATTAATCAAGTGGAAAGATAGACTTGAGGAAGATAGCACTTGGGAAAACATTAGCGTTCTTAAGATGAAATTTTCCACTTTTGTATTGTAGGACATAAATGCTTCTAAAAGGAGGAGTAATGTCAAGAAAAGGGCCAGAGGTCAGGGCCAGACTCAAAGGCTCAAAGGTACCTTTATAGAGGGCAATCGATGGGTAGAGAATTAGAGTTCTAGCTCCCTTTGATCTTAGACTCCACATGCTCTTTCCAAACACACCTTCTCCGTTGAGCCTTCATGTAGGCATCACACAATGCAAAGAGTGAGAGCCTCTCACACGCATCTTGGAAGGGGGGGGGGGGGGGGGGGGGGGGGAGATTCACTATATGTACACCATAGATACATCGCATGCTTTCAAGGACTAGTTATAAAACCCCTTAGCTGTGATTTTTTCACCAATAAATAGGACACTTTCCTAACTCAATCTATAATTTTTTCTTGAATACCCTTCTATATTTGAAAATGTGAAATAATATAGAATATTATTTATTTTAAAATTGTAGTGACCCCCTCCCCAAGACATGCATGCAGTCCCATTGCATGTATCTATTTATACTACCTACCTTGACTTCCCACAGCACAGAATTGATTGTCTTATTGTTAGCTCCATTAAGAAAGGCCACCACACTTGAAGCGTATGGAGGTTCTAGCCATCACGTTACAATTTCTCTTGTGTGATGTCCCTCTTCATTAATGTGCCAACACCATGTTTGCTCTTCCTTTCCATACCTAGGTTTAAAGATATCGTGCTCATGTCATCTCAATAGTAGTAAAATTGAAGATTTTAGCAACAAAAGAACATTGAGTGTCTTGCTTTAGATTGTGATGCGGCATAGGTAATACCCAGTGGTTCTTCACGTTCTATTCACTGCCTTTCACCTACTCATTGTGGATCGAGTAGAAAATGGTGTTGTATAAACAATGTGTCATGGGTCTTATCATCCGAAATATAGAAATGGGTGGTCTTATGAATCTCACCCGCCACTTAGCACACAAAAGAGATTTGAATAGGTTTGGTTACCTAGCTTGATCTCATTTTTCACCTTGAATGCATTATTTTTGAATGGTTCACTGCAAAACCCACAATCTCATCTGGAAAGTTCCACAAATATTCTTTTTAATCGATCTACTTGCCTCTTGCTCTTGTAGCATAGAGAATTAACATGTCTATTAGTGCAAATCTGGCAACCGCAAAGCGCATAACCATCCATGTTGTCTAATAATTCCCTTTCATACATTTGATTGAAGGTTTTCTTAGAGTCCACGGGTTGCATACAATATTCACAATTGGAAGTCTTGTGATCTTTAAAATTGCACACAGATCTCAAAGAGTATGAGGGAGATATTTATGTCCGGATGTGCTTGCTGAAATCTTAGATGAAAATGCTTTTGTAAACAAAAGAATCAACATCACACATGCAGGTAGACACTACTTCAAGCACACATTGCTTTAAGCACTGAGAAGTAGTGGAGAAAATTATAGAGCACTTGGAGAAGTAGCTGAAAGCACTTAAAAGAACATTGAAGCATCAAGAAGTAGTACCAAGCACTCAAAAGGAGCCGTAAGTACTCCGAGGCACTCTAAAGCACTTTCAAGCGCTGCGAAGCACTTTGAGAGACATTTTGAATAAATTCAAAGCACTCGAAATGATTGTAAACCACCTATGAGGCACTCCAAAGCACTTGGAAGAATTTTGAAGCACTATTAAGTAGTGTTACGCACTCTTTGGCACCATGTAGAAGCACTATGGAGCAGGATGAAGCACTATATATGAAGCATTTCAAATTAGTTGGAAGCACTATGAAGAACAAATCAGAAGTTTTGAATGCTCGGACTGGCATCTGCTTAATGAAGGTCCCCCCACCACTATATTCATATAAGGTCGGACAACAATTTGAAACTCATTCTCTCCCCCGACTTATTGTTCCCTAAAATTGACTAACTCTCTTTGAAGCCTCGAACAAAGTGATGTCGGAGACACCTCTTTTTGGAACCACCACTTGACCATCCTTCATTCTAGCTTAGGAGATGCGTTGGGGGGTAGTGAGGTGCAAGAAACATGCCACAGTGACATTGCTGAAAGAGTGTGCGGTCTGCAGGCCCTGTGGAAATAATGGAGCTACCGCACGGACTTCTTTGCACACGTGATCTACCCCTGATCTGTTGGGAAATCGCCTACGCGTAATTATTTTACCCCATCGCTAGGAGGAAATGACTTTTACCCCATCTCTAGGAGGAATAAATTTGAGTCTCCGACAGTGGGTGAGGGGATCCACAAGTTCTTAGCCTCTGGAGTCTGGACCCAATATATATATATATATATATATAAAAGCTGTCGCCTGTAATTTCTTGTGTGAAAAGTTAAAACATTGTCTCTCTGCAAAATGAAGAGACAGCGTTTGATGGAGGGCGAGGCGCAGCAACTGCAAAACATAACAACGGCCACTTCACCACCGAGAATAATAACTGCAGCGCTCCCACATTCGACCTCATCCTCATCACCTTCAACTCCCATCATTCAACAACGTGCAGGTCATGACCATATCTTCCTGTCTGAAGATCTTCTAGTCTACGAGTTGCTCCCGAGTCTCCCCATTAGAGAGTTGCTTCGCCTGCGTGCAGTTCATCCCTCCTTCACCCACGCCATTGCAACACTCTTCGGCCCAAGCCTTAATCCTCAGCCCAAGCCGTAAGTTATTATACTCTTGCATTGCAGTTTACTACAGATAAGTGCAGTCCAGGTTATTAACGCTAACTCTCTCTCTCTCTCTCCCTCTCCCTCTCTCTCTCTCTCTCTCTCTCTCTCTCTCTCTCTCTCTCTCTCTCTCTCTCTCTCTCTCTCTCTCTCGTCACGCGTTTCTCTCAAAGATATAGATGCTGGCAGGCCCATATTGCACCTGCCCTGGTTTTACTGCATGGTTGATACTGCAACCCAAGGTACCCTCCGTCGTCCTCAATATGACACCGTAGCATTTGACCCAGGCTGCAATACATGGCACTGGTTACCACACCCGGCACATCGCTCCTTGAACAAAGATTTGCATCCCAGTCGTGTCCAGCCCATCTGCAGTTTGGGGAGTTTGGTCTGCTGGGAGTACATTCTTGATCATAGGCCATTTACAAGTGTCCACTTTTTAATCCTCAGCAACCCCTTTACCGGTGACAAGGTGACTTTGCCACTCTCTACAAGGAGGTACGTTATGAGTGGATTTGGAGGTGAATTGCGTTTGGAACAAAGTAATGAGACTGGTCGAATTAGCATCATTTGTGTATCACCTCGGGAGCCTGCGCATGTGATCATAGATCGATACACGCCTACTGACCCAATGTGCCAGCAATTGGTGCTCAAAGGCCATTGCATACAGAATGTACTATAGACATCCATACCGTTGCACAATAACATTCCCCATGTCTGTTACTACCATCAAGGCACACTTGCAACCTTTTATCACATGCACCATCACATCTTGCCGGAGTTGTCTCTGTATGAAGGATCACATTGGCGCCAAGTGCGCATGCCCGACGACTTTACCAATTCACAGAAAAGCATGCTAGATGCCAGGTATGAAGTGCTTCAAATGGATGCCGAAATCCTGCTTTCGGTATTTAAGCGAAATCCAACGTGCAAGAAAAGTCGAGTTTTTGTGTACAAGTACGACTTTGAGCATGGAAGGTGGTTGCGCGTCTTTGACGACTATACTCTCATAGTCTCTATCCCTTATTGGCGAAACTCAGAGTTCATAGACTTGCATGCTGTTGCACGAGCTAACATCCTGGTGCTCTCTATCGACGATCAAATAATCCTTTGCAACCTTGTTTCAAACACTTGGAGGTCGTTGCCCCCTTGCTACAATCCTACAACTGGAGCAAGAATTCCTATTGTCAAGGTGGCATGTGCTCTAGATCCTACATACAGAATAGAGCCGGTGGCATGTGCAAAAGAATCTTCAAAGGAGTAGAGCCCATTAGTAATTTCAAACTTAAAGTTGTTTTTGTTTGGTACTAGCTACTATAGCTCTTGTAGGTATTTTGATAATTCTGACTTGTACACTAGCTTTTTTGTTTTGTTTTGGCCTATCTACAATGTAAGGCTTAATTTGTCCTTGTGGTTTGCCTTGATGTATCCAATGTTGTAATCATATTTAGAAATAGATTTTGGTCTAGACTATATGTCTAGTTGCTAACTGAATTAAAGATGGTAAGTGATGTACGTACTAGTTAAGTATGCTGAGTTTTTTGGACAAATGACTTGGTTGTATGCACATATATTACAAGAAAATATTGTGCCTTGGTTAAACTAATTATATAGAGTTTATCTATGGCCTTCAAGATTATTGACAAGATAAACTAAAAATAATAGGTATCTCTCATGTTGAAGATTCACTGGCCGCACGCACTTCAAATAAGCGTTTCTACATCCAATCTTCCCAATGTTGAGACCTAGAGATTAGAAGAGGGGGGAAAAGGTCCTAATGATAGATAAAAAATAGACGTCTCCATTTTTCTATGAGGCGTTTGTAATTAAGCTAAGATAAGATAAGATAACCAAAAATATGGAAAGACAGGTTATATGAGATCATAACGTTCCTTGAAATAGAGAGAAATCTAGATGGAGTTTTCACAACAAAAAGAGCTTAAATTTGAGCCCGAAAGATCGTCCATGATCAAAAAACAAACGTCTATATTTTTCCTTGAGAGTCTTTTTGGGATCAAAGAATGGAACTCAAAGAAAAGAAGTTGCCAATGCGACACAATAATTGCATGGGCTTTTTCTTTGGACAATAATCTCTCTAGTGGAGAGATTTAAAATATATAAGAAAAAGACATCCTTACAAACAATCCATGCTCAGAGTGAGCCATGGAAACCAAGAATTATTGGGGGATCCATTGGCTAACAAGGGAACTACCATGCCACTACCATAATACGAGAGAATATAGATCTAAAGAAAACACCCACAAGGAATTAGAGGAGAGTATATTAATGCAATATGGGGGGAGCTTCACAGCTCCATCACCAAAAAAAGGAGTCTCCACCAATTGCACACTCATGTGTCTCCCTTTGAACGGAGTTAGTTGTGCGAGGAGCTGCAGCCACCAATAGGAATCCAAAATTGGGTAGTGTATCTTGGCAGACGATGGTGCAACTAAAAATTTCTAGAGCTAGCAGTGGATCTAAGCCAAGCCAAGGTTGTATATAGGTGCATATATGCCAAAGCACAATAGCAAGTATGAGGGGTCAGTACAGCGAAGGGTATCAAGAGTTGCATGGTTTTTTGGATTCATAAGTTTTTTTTGCGTTGGAGGTAATAGAAGAGATAATAGGAACGGCAATGGTGTGTCATCAATATACGTGTGGCAAGCGGATATATATTCGCTACTTGTTGGGGGTCCCATCGTTGCAATAGCTCCAATGACCAACAAAATTATCAATCCAGAGGGATGAGCTACCCGGTTAGGGCATGGAAACACTCACATGGTTAGTGAGCTAATCGTGGCAACACAAACGGTTAACTCTACGAGGTGAGCTTCTCGGCCTATGGAGGAGCTAAGCCGCAATGAAGGGCAATCTCCATATCCACTTCTCTTCACCTCTAATCAACCCAATCACACACACTACGATTGCAAGACGCACACAACACTAATCCTATCATGCAACACACTACTCGTAAGCACACACACATAGTGTTGGAATTAGGGTTGCAGAGAAACACACACATTTTGGAGAAGATGATGGAAGCTCAAGGCACACAATAGAGAATTTGTTACTTAGTGTGAAATGGAAAGATAGATAGCCCTAGAGTGATGGGCGTATATACAATGCACGGGGAAAAAAACCTCCTAAAGAGGAAAAAAATGCCCCTACGGTCCTAGTGTGTTCACACACATCACTACCACATGTATATGGTAACAAATCCCCTACGGTCCTAGTGTGTTCACACACATCACTACCACATGTATATGGTAACAAATCCCCCCTGGAGTGATGCGGTGAACGAGAGCTAGCACATGAGTAAAGGGAAGTTCCATGCCCTGAGGACAGGATCAGTCCACAAAGGGGAGTAAGCCCAAAGCTTTGCGGAAAGCTTCAAGCTTCTCACGAGACAATGCCTTTGTGAAAAGATTTGCAAGGTTCTCCTGTGTTGGCACAGAAGCCGAGCTGATCTCTCCTGCTGAGAGCCTCCCCCTAACATAGTGGTAATGCACCTCAATGTGCTTTGTGCGAGCATGAAAAATTGGGTTCCGTGCAACTGCCAATGTGCTCTGATTGTCAGTGTAGATAGTGTTGGCAGTGTCCTGTCCAACACCCAAATCAGCCATTAGGCGTCTGAGCCATACACACTCAACCGTAGCTGTGAAGACTGCCCTCTACTTAGCGTCACAACTCGAAGTGGCCCCAGTTGGTTTCTTCTTGCTCAACCATGATATACATGAACTACCAAGCATGAAAAAAAAACCACTTGTGGACACTCTCATGTCAAAACAACCAGCCCAGTCTGAGTCCGAAAAAGCATGTAATTATTGTGGCAATGATCCCGGGGACCCTTGGGATAAAACAAGCCAAGATGTAAAGTGCCACTAAGGTAGCGGAAAATCCTCTTGATAGCCTGCCAATGCTGAGACCCTGGGCTATGCATAAATCAGCTGACGTGTGAGACTGCAAACTGAATATCTGGCCTCGTGTTGCATACATAAATGAGGCAGCTACCAACAGTTTGGTGAAGAGTGACATCAGAAGGATCGCCAGCATCATGTAGACTCAACTTCAAACCTGTTTCCATGGGAGTGGCAATAGGCTTGCAATCCTCAAGTCCAAACTTACCTAGCAATGTTTCTATGTAACTTTTCTAACACACGGCAATACCACCATCACATTGATTAAACTTTATACCCAAGTAATTATGCAACAGTTCCAAATATTTCATCTTGAAAGTAGCATTCAAATCCACCTTAAATTCAGCAATATGTCTCTCACTTGGTCCAGTGATCAGCAAATCATCGACATAAGGAACCACAATGAGAGTTACATCACCCTCACCCTTTACATACAATGTGCTTTCTGTTGGAATGTTACGAAAGCCTTGTTTGACCAAATGAGTGTCAGCTTTCTCATACCAAGCACGAGGAGATTTCTTCAACCTATACAAAGCCTTGTTACATCTGCACACTTTGTCCTCTTGTCCTTTTATGACAAAACCGCGAGGCTACGTTACATAAACTTCCTCAAATATGTCACCATTTAAGAAAGCAGTAACAATGTCTGATTGATGTACATCCCAATTACCAAAATGAGCTGCCAATGCACATAGAAAACGCAGAGTAGTCAAACGACAAGTGGGAGCAACAGTCTCTTCATAATCAATGCATTTTTGCTGTGCATAACCCTTTGCAACAAGTTGAGCCTTATGGCAATCGATTTTACCATCCGGCTTGCGTTTCAACTTGGAAACCCACTTCGTACCAATGGCCTTTTTGCCAGGAGGCAAATCACATACAGTCCATGTGTCATTTTCTATAAGTGCATCATATTCTGACTGCATGGCATCCATCCAATTTTTTGAATTCTGTGCTTCATCAAAAGACAGAGGCTCCTCAACATCATGTAAGCTAGACACAACCAAAGCATAACAATCTGATGCATAAGATGCATGGCGAGAGCCTGAACGAGTACGACTAGACAAAGGTGCATCCAATTTACTGTCATGCAAAGTATGCACTAGCCATTTTGGCATACCTCTAGCCTGCTCATTTTCAACCCTTTCTTACATCATGTACATCTGCATCAGTAATAGGCTGATCTAGAACATTTTCAGAAACCCCCATAGGCTGTACATCTGCCTCATTAGAACTTACATTCGTATTTCCACCACTGAAAAGAGGCAACAAAGTGTCATAAATGTCCCGTGAGCTTACTACATTACTGTCTCTAGTACATGACAGCACGGGTTGAACAGAATCTTCCACAAACACTACATCCCGAGAAACCAGAATACGTTTTGTTTGCGGATGATACAACCTGTAACCTTTGCTTTCAGCACTATAACCAACAAAAATACATTTGACAGCCTTATCATCCAATTTTCTGCGCTGTGTTTGTGGCACCAAAGCATATGCCAAACAGCCAAAAACACGCATGTGCTCAATAGAAGGCCTTGTATCATGCCATGCTTCGTATGGAGTAATAGACTGCAAAGATTTCGTAGGACACCTGTTAAGTACATAAGTGGCACACATGATGGCCTGAAGCCAAAAAGAATGCGACAAAGCTTGACTTTTGACCATACATCGTGCCATTTGCGTTAGTGACCTGTTTTTCCTCTCAGCAACGCCATTTTGTTGAGGTGTATAAGGCACTGTACATTGGTGTTTTATCCCACGACTAGCCAGAAATGCATTAAATTCATGAGACATATACTCCCCCCCTCGATCGGAACGGAGGGTGCCATAGCCAGAAACTTTTTGAAGCACATAAACACTTTGGACTTCGCTTTAAGCGGAAATACCCATGCATGCCTGGAGTAATCATCAATGAAAGTCACGAAGTACAGGTAATTGCCCAAGGACGGAGTTTGCATGGCCCACAAACATCACTATGCACAAGCTGCAACTTGCATGTGGCCCGAACTGAACCATCCTTTGGAAACTTAGAATGCTGCATCTTACCCAAAATACAGCCTTCACAAACATGTTTGACTGGTGCTTCAAGAGGCAGCAAAGAAGCAACCATATCAGATTTTTACAAACGCAGCAAACTGGCAAAATTCAGATGACCAAAACGTGCATGCCAAAGTTTTGCATCTGAAATAGGCCTTGAATCTACAAAAGCATTTGCAAAATTTTGTCCACACTTGTCATACAAAGTGAGCTTATACAGCCCACGGCACAAAAGCTCAAATGCAACAATTTCATCACCAAAACTGAGAACATGAAGTGTACATCTGTCATCCACAAATTTGACTACAAGTCCAAGTCTAGCAAGTGCGGAAATAGACAAGAGATTCTTCTTGATCCCAGGTACATAAAGTGCATCAACAAGTATGAAAGAATTACCGTTAGCAGTAGTGAGAACAATCTTTCCAACTCCGTGAACTGGATAAGAGGCGTTGTTGGCACAAGTGGCTGAATTCCCATGAGGAACAGACTCGAGAGAGGTAAACAATTCACGATGTGAGGTAATGTGCTTTGTAGCACCATTGTCAAAATACCACACATGTGAATCTACAGCAACTGACAAGCATGCATCATGGACAGCAAGATTGTAAGTGCATTCTACGCTAAAAGCCCATTCTGCATCAACATCAGCAACATAGTCTCCTTTCACACAAGACTCAACAATGGCTGCATTTCTAGTGGAACCGGCATTTGCAGTGGAATCACCCTCTTTCTTCTTAGCCTTTTTAGCCTTCAACTTAGGTCACGACTTGATCAAGTGATCATTGGATTTACAATAATGGCAACGCATCTTCTTTTTCCCCTTTTTACGATAATTTCCAGACGAATTGCTGCCAGCAGAAGCATTAGGAACATAATTTTTGCCACTCGCAGCAGAACCATAAGAAGTGACTGCATTGCTGTTACCACCCTTTCTTTGAGAAACAATAAAAGCCTGTTCAACTGCATGCTGTCTAGTCCTGTTTTTTCTGGAAAGTGACTCTTGCAACAGCAATGTGCATAATCCGTCATACTTGACAACTTCTTGATTTCCTTGGGACATAGGTCTCCAAGTACTAGCAAAAGTCTGGTAAGAATCTGGTAAGGCATCAAGAACAGTCTGCACAAGGGAACTGTCTGAAATGACTTCACCTGCAGAAATAAGCTGCTTATTTATATCCTTGACACTAGCAAGGAAAGTGTCCATATCATCTTCCTCATGCATAATCTTCGACTCCAACTCTTTACGTAGCAAAGCAATTTTAGCCTCATTGCGGCTTGCATAAAGACATGCTAGAATATCCCAAGCCTGTTTTGCAGATTTTGCTGAACGGATGTGAGGAACAATGGTGCGCTTCACAGACAACGCAATCAATGCATGAGCCTTCGCATCCTTAACATCCCAACGAGCTTATTCTGCCATAGTCAGAACAATTCTAACAGATGCAATCCTTGCAGCAAGACCTGCAACATCCTCAACATCGCCTACATCCTCAGAACCAGGACGTACATCAATGCCCTGCACAATGTTCCAGACACCCTTTGACGCAAGAACATGTTGCATCATATAAGCCCACATAGGGTATTTGTCCCCATCCAACGTGTCCTCAACAGCAAACATCTTGAACACATCTATGTTGTTGTTGTCAGCCATGGTAAATGTTGCACCTGATGTGAAAACTGCCTGAAAATAGGAGAAATGGAGCGGGAACAACCTGTGCTATATAGCACAAACCGTAGAAGACTATAAGGCAACTGTTATGTAGAAAATGACACTGACAGAAATTCTACACAAAATGACGAAATAGCCTATGCAGTACTGCCTGTAGTGGAAACGAAGGCCGAAATGAGCCCATATCAAAATTCTGATCATACCAAGCTGTCCCAAAATATTTGTCGACCTACAAACGCTTGCCAAAGCTCACTGAAATTGGAGAAAGTGTGCAAGCGTGTGCTGGAGCAGCTGGCGACTAAGCCCGGGAGGACGTGACTTGCTCTGATACCAAATGTTGGAATTAGGGTTGCAGAGAAGCGCACACAGCTTGGAGAAAATGAAGGAAGCTCAAGGCACACAATAGAGAGTTTTTTACTTAGTGTGCAATGGAAATATAGATAGCCCTAGAGTGATGGACGTATGTACAATGCACAGGGGGAGTAACCCCCTAAAGAGGGAAAAATTCCCCGGCGGTCCTAGTGTCATTTTGGCCTCCGGTTCCACTACAGGCAGTACTACACAGGCTATTTCGTCATTTTGTGCAGAATTTCTGTCAGTGCCATTTTCTGCATAACAGGTGCCTTATAGTCTTCTACGGTTTGTGCTATATAGCACAGGTTGTTCCCGCTCCCTTTCTCCTATTTTCGGGCAGTTTTCACATCAGGTGCAGCATTTACCATGGCTGACAACAACAACACAGATGTGTTCAAGATGTTTGCTGTTGAGGACACGTTGGATGGGGACAACTACCCTATGTGGGCTTATATGATGCAACATGTTCTTGTGTCAAAGGGTGTCTGGAACATTGTACAGGGCATTGATGTACGTCCTGGTTCTGAGGATGTAGGCGATGTTGAGGATGTTGCAGGTCTTGCTGCAAGGATTGCAGCTGTTAGAGTTGTTTTGCCTACAGCAAAACAAGCTCATTGGGATGTTAAGGATGCGCAAGCTCATGCATTGATTGCGTTGTCTGTGAAGCGCACCATTGTTCCTCACATCAGTTCAACAAAATCTACAAAACAGGCTTGGGATATTTTAGCAGGTCTTTATGCAAGCAGCAATGAGGCTAAAATTGCTTTGCTGCGTAAAGAGCTGGAGTCGAAGATTATGCATGAGGAAGATGATATGGACACTTTCCTTGCTAGTGTCAAGGATATAAATAAGCAACTTATTTCTGCAGGTGAAGTCATTTCAGACAGTTCCCTTGTGCAGACTGTTCTTGATGCCTTACCAGATTCTTACCAGACTTTTGCTAGTACTTGGAGACTTATGTCCCAAGGAAATCAAGAAGTTGTCAAGTCTGACGCATTATGCACATTGCTGTTGCAAGAGTCACTTTCCAGAAAAAACAGGACTAGACAGCATGCAATTGAACAGGCTTTTATTGCTTCTCAAAGAAAGGGTGGTAACAGCAATGCAACCACTTCTTATGGTTCTGCTGCGAGTGGCAAAAATTATGTTCCTAATGCTTTTGCTAGCAGCAATTCTTCTGGAAATTCTGGTGATAAGGGCAAAAAGAAGATGCGTTGCTATTATAGTAAATCCAATGATCACTTGATCAAGTCGTGACCTAAGTTGAAGGCTAAAGAGGCTAAGAAGAAAGAGGGTGATTCCACTACAAATGCAGCCATTGTTGAGTCTTCTGTGAAAGGAGACCGTGTTGCTGATGTTGATGTAGAATGGGCTTTTAGCGTAGAGTGCACTTACAATCCTCCTGTCCATGATGCATGCTTGTCAGTTGCTGCAGATTCACATGTGTGGTATTTCGACAGTGGTGCTACAAAGCACATTACCTCACATCATGAATTGTTTACCTCACTCGAGTCTGTCCCTCATGGAAATTCAGTCACTTGCGCCAACAACACCTCTTATCCAGTTCAGGGAGTTGGAAAGATTGTGGTCACTGTTGCTAATGGCAATTCCTTCACACTTGGTGATGCACTTTATGTCCCTGGGATCAAGAAGAATTGCTTGTCTGTATCCGCACTTGCTAGACTTGGACTTGTAGTCAAATTTGTGGATGACAGACGTACAGTTCATGATCTCAGTTTTGGTGATGAAATTGTTGCATCTGGGCTTTTGTGCCATGGGATGTATAAGCTCACTTTGTATGACAAGTGTGGACAAAATTTTGCAAATGCTGTTGCAGATTCAAGGGCTATTTCAGATGCAAAACTTTGGCATGCACATTTTGGTCATCTAAATTTTGCCAGTTTGCAGAAATTTGATATGGTTGCTTCTTTGCCACCTCTTGAAGCACCTGTCAAACATGTTTGTGAAGGCTGTATTTTGGGTAAGATGCAGCATTCCAAATTTCTGAAGGATGGTTCAGTTCGGGCCACATGTAGATTGCAGCTTGTGCATAGTGATGTTTGTGGGCCCATGCAAACTCCCTCCTTGGGCAATTACTTGTACTTTGTGACTTTCATTAATGATTACACCAGGCATGCATGGGTATTTTCGCTTAAAGCGAAGTCCGAAGTTTTTATGTGCTTCAACAATTTCTGGCTATGGCTGAAAATGTCTCGAAATGTACTATGGGCACCCTCCGTTCTGATCGAGGGGGGGAGTATATGTCTCATGAATTTAATGCATTTCTCGCTAGTCGTGGGATAAAACACCAATGTACAGTGCCTTATACACCTCAGCAAAATGGTGTTGCTGAGAGGAAAAACAGGTCACTAATGAAAATGGCATGATGTATGGTTAAAAGTCAAGCTTTGCCACATTCTTTTTGGCTTGAGGCCATCATGTGTGCCACTTATGTATTTAACAAGTGTCCTACAAAAGCTTTTCAGTCTATTACTCCATATGAAGCATGGCATGATAGAAAGCCTTCTATTGAGCACATGCGTGTTTTTGGCTGTTTGGCATATGCTTTGGTGCCACAAGTGCAGCGCAGAAAATTGGATGATAAGGCTGTAAAATGTATTTTTGTTGGTTATAGTGCTGAAAGCAAAGGTTACAGGTTGTATCATCCGCAAACAAAACGTATTCTGGTTTCACGGGATGTACTGTTTGTGGAAGATTCTGTTCAGCCCTTGCTCTCATGTACTAGAGATAGTAATGTAAGCTCACAGGACATTTATGACACTTTGTTGCCTCTTTTCAGTGGTGGAAATACGAATGTAAGTTCCAATGAGGAAAACGTACAGCCTATGGGGGTTTCTGAAAATGTTTTAGATCAGCCTATTAGTGATGCAGATGTACATGATGTAATTGATGAGGAAAGGGCTGAAAATGCGTAGGCTAGAGGTATGCCAAAATGGATGGTGCACACTCTGCGTGACAGTAAATTGGATGCACCTTTGTCTAGTCGTACTCGTTCAAGCTCTCGCCATGCGTCTTATGCATCAGATCGTTATGCTCTGGATGTGTCTAGTTTACATGATGTTGAGGAGTCTCTCTCTCTCTTTTGATGAAGCACAGAATTCAAAAAATTGGATGGCTACCACGCAATCAAAATATGATGTACTTCTAGAAAATGACACATGGACTTTATGTGATTTGCCTCCTGGCAAAAAGGTCATTGGTACGAAGTGCGTTTACAAGTTGAAACGCAAGTCGGATGGTGAGATCGATCGCCATAAGGCTCGACTTGTTGCAAAGGGTTATGCACATCAAAAAGGCATAGATTATGAAGAGACTTTTTTTTCGTATGACTACTGTGCATTTTCTATGTGCATTGGCAGCTCATTTTGGTTGGGATGTACATCAATCAGACATTGTTACTGCTTTCTTGAATGGTGACATATTTGAGGAAGTTTATGTAACGTAGCCTCGCAGTTTTGTCATAAAAGGACAAGAGGACAAAGTGTGCAGATGTAAGAAGGCTTTGTATGGGTTGAAGCAATCTCCTCGTGCTTGGTATGAGAAAACTGATACTCATTTGGTTAAACGACGCTTTCATAACAGTCCAACAGAAAGCACATTGTATGTAATGCGTGAGGGTGATGTACTCATTGTGGTTCTTTATGTTGATGATTTGCTTATCACTGGACCAAATGAGAGACATATTTCTGAATTTAAGGCTGATTTGAATGCTACTTTCAAGATGAAAGATTTGGGGCTGTTGCATCATTATTTGGGTATACAGTTTAAGCAGTGTGATGGTGGTATTTCCTTGTGTCAGAAAAGTTACATAGAGACATTGCTATGTAAGTTTGGACTTGAGGATTGCAAACCTATTGCCACTCCCATGGAAACAGGTTTGAAGTTGAGTCTACATGATGCTGGCGATCCTGCTGATGTCACTCTTTACCAAACTGCTGTTGGCTGCCTCATTTATGTATGCAACACGAGGCTAGATATTCAGTTTGCAGTCTCACAGGTCAGCAGATTTATGCATAGCCCTGGGTCTAAGCATTGGCAGGGTGTCAAGAGGATTTTCCGCTACCTTAGTGGAACTTTACATCTTGGCTTGTTTTATCCCAAGGGGGGATCATTGCCACCAGACTTACATGCTTTTTTGGACTCAGATTGGGCTGGTTGTTTTGACACTTGAGTGTCCACAAGTGGTTTTTGTTTCATCCTTGGTAGTTCTTGTATATCATGGTTGAGCAAGAAGCAACCTACTATGGCCACTTCTAGTTGTGAGGCTGAGTACAGGGAAGTCTTCACAGCTACGGTTGAGTGTGTATGGCTCAGACACCTTATGGCTGATTTGGGTGTTGGATAGGACACTCCTAGCACTATCTACATTGACAGGCAGAGCGCATTGGCAGTTGCGAGGAACCCTATTTTCCATGCTCGCACAAAGCACATTGAGGTGCATTACCACTATGTTAGGGGAAGGCTCTCAGCAAGAGAGATCAGCTTGGCTTATGTGGCAACACAGGACAACCTTGCAGATCTTTTCACAAAGGCATTGTCTCGTAAGAAGCTTGAAGCTTTCCGCAAAGCTTTGGGCTTACTCCCCTTTGTGGACTGATCATTTCCTCAGGGCATGGCACTTCCCTTTACTCATGTGCCAACTCTCGTTCACCGCATCACTCCAGGGGGGATTTGTTACCATATACATGTGGTAGTGATGTGTGTGAACACTCTAGGACCACCGGGGCATTTTTTCCCTCTTTAGGAGGTTTTTTCCCCTGTGCATTGTATATATGCCCATTACTCTAGGGCTATCTATCTTTCCATTGCACACTAAGTAACACACTCTCTATTGTGTGCCTTGAGATTCCTTTGTCTTCTCCAAGCTGTGTGTGTTTCTCTGCATCCCTAATTCCAACACTTTTCCCGCTCTTGTGAGTTTTCAAATGCATGTGCGCGCCCATAAATTGGTATCTGAGTAATAGATGCTTTTGATTTTTCGAGCGGAAATGGTTCCTATATGACTTTTCTCTATCTAGTGATGGATTAAATTTTAGTCTTCGACAAGATGTAAGTTCTTAGCTAGACACATTGGGATCACAAGAAATTTCACATGATCACGTGATTATTAAATCCCTTCTGTCATGACGGTGTTTGCGATGGTCACCTTGCATTAGATACCATTAGCAAGAAAGTATTGTAAGCTGGATTTGTCTGGCCTAGCGTACAATAGGATGTACATCATTGGTGTAAAACATGCCAAGAGTGTCAAAAAACTGGTGACAGGCGATGCACTTATGACACAAAAACTCACATACTTTCATATGAACCTTTTGAAAAGTGGGATATTGCTTCTATTAACCCAACACCTAGACTATCTCCGAGGTAGTGTGGCCATTTTAGGACACTCAAGAAAGTGGGTGATATGACCTACAAACTCTTAGTATTTGTGCAATCTTGCATTCATTCTCAGCATTCATTCAATATCTCATGTAAGTCATTTACAAAAATGCTTACATAAAGACAACAACGTTATTGATCGGTAGATTTTCTATGATTTCATTGAACCTCCAACCTAATTGCATGAGCCTGAGTCTATTTGTCGCGAGTATCATGGTCTATGTACATGTCATCCATGTATGTCGACAAGCATTAATCAAGTGGAAAGATAGACTTGAGGAAGATAGCACTTGGGAAAACATTAGTGTTCTTAAGATGAAATTTTCCACTTTTGTATTGTAGGACATAAATGCTTCTAAAAGGAGGAGTAATGTCAAAAAGAGGACCAGAGGTCAGGGGCCAGACTCAAAGGCTCAAAGGTACCTTTATAGAGGGCAATCGATGGGTAGAGAATTTGAGTTCAGGCTCCCTTTGATCTTAGACTCCACATGCTCTTTCCAAACACACCTTCTCCATTGAGCCTTCATGTAGGCATCACACAATGCAAAGAGTGAGAGCCTCTCATACGCATCTTGGAAGGGGGGGAGATTCACTATATGTACACCATAGATACATCGCATGCGTTGAAGGACTAGTTATAAAATCCCTTAGCTGTGAATTTTTCACCAATAAATAGGACACTTTCCTAACTTAATCTATAAATTTTTCTTGAATACCCTTCTGTATTTGAAAATGTGAAATAATATAGAATATAAGAAAATCCCTACTTTTGAACCCACATGATATGTTTTTTTTAAATGGTAGTGACCCCCTCCGCAAGACATGCATGCAGTCCCATTGCATGTATCTATTTATACTACCTACCTTGACTTCCCACATCACAAAATTGATTGTCTTATTGTTAGCTTCATTGAGAAAGGCGGCCACCACACTTGGAGCGTTATGGAGGTTTGCTCTCCCTTTCCATACCTAGGTTTAAAGATATCATGCTCATGTCATCTCAATAGTAGTAAAATTGAAGATTTTGGCAACAAAAGAACATTGAGTGTCTTGCTTTAGATTGTGATGCGGCATAGGTAATACCCAATGGTGCTTCACATTCCATTCACTGCCTTTCACCTACTCATTGTGGATGGAGTAGAAAATGGTGTTGCATAAACAACGTGTCATGGGTCTTATCATCCGAAATATAGAAATGGGTGGTCTTATGAATCTCACCCGCCACTTAGCACACAAAAGAGATTTGAATAGGTTTGGTTACCTAGCTTGATCTCATTTTGCACCTTGAATGCATTATTTTTTAAAGGTTCACTGCAAAACCCACAATCTCATCTGGAAAGTTCCACAAATATTATTTTTAATCGATCTTCTTGCCTCTTGATCTTGTAGCATAGAGAATTAACATGTCTATTAGTGCAAATCTAGCAACCGCAAAGCGCATGACCATCCATGTTGTCTAATAATTCCCTTTTACGCATTTGATTGAAGGTTTTCTTAGAGTCCACGGGTTGCATACAATATTCACAATTGGAAGTCTTGTGATCTTTAAAATTGCACACAGATCTCAAAGTGTATGAGGGAGATATTTATGTCCGGATGTGCTTGATGAAATCTCAGATGAAATTGCTTCTGTAAACAAAAGAATCAACATCACACATGCAGGTAGATAATACTTCAAGCACACATTGCTTTAAACACTGAGAAGTAGTGGAGAAAATTATAGAGCACTTGGAGAAGTAGTTGAAAGCACTGAAAAGAACATTGAATCATTAAGAAGTAGTACGAAGCACTTAAAAGTAGCCGTAAGTACTCCGAGGCACTCTAAAGCACTTTCAAGCACTGCGAATCACTTTAAGACATTTTGAATAAATTCAAAGCACTTGAAATGATTGTAAACCACCTATGAGGCACTCCAAAGCACTTGGAAGAATTTTGAAGCACTATTAAGCAGTGTTACGCACTCTTAGGCACCATGTAGAAGCACTATGGAGCAGGATGAAGCACTATGAAGAACAAATCAGATGTTTTGAATGCTCGGACTGGCATCTACTTAATGAAGGTCCCCCACCACTATATTCATTCTAGCTTAGGATATGCATTGGGGGGTAGTGAGGGGCAAGAAACACGCCACAATGACATTGTTGAAAGAGTGAGCGGCAACGTGCTCATGCATGTGCATGTCAGCAGAACCCTTGGACTGCTGTTGCATTAATTGGATCACTAACATAGATAATTTAGTGACGTTTTCATTTAACGATTTAAAATTCCCTTCCATGAGTGATATACGTGTCTGAAGTGCACGAAATTATTGAATATCAAGAAATTCATAAGTATCATCACCTGCTGTAGCGTCGCGGGCACTCTCCATGAGAGCATCCGGCCGCGAGCCATCATGGGTAGGATCAGGCGTATTTTGCTTGAAATCAAAATTCATATTGATATCTGAATCCATGGCGACACGGTGCATTTAAAGAAATAGCAAGAAAAATACATGATGTCCACAAGATGTTTCGTAGCTGTAGGATGTACCGCAACCGATAAATATCGATAAAGAATCCCGTTGACACTGGTAATTAGACTTGCTAATTTTGTTTGTGCTCCAATTGCCGCTGAGGATGTAATCTTGCTCCGGGTTCCAAGAAAACAATCCGTTAGTGTAGGTGTGGTTGTCTTGAGCACCAGTACTGCACTGGTCTTTGTATCTTGGAGAAATTGTAGACGACTTGAATTAATTTACGCAAAGATCATATGTATTATACGCAGTAGAACTAGAAACTTTTGCTTATTATTTCCCGGCCTTGTCTGCAAGCCACATACTGCCTTTGCCCTGTCGGTATGCCAAGCTTCGCCGGAAGCTTCACAAGAGGGAGGGGTGGTACCCTGTTGTGGGTACCAACCCTTGCTTACAAAAAAACTTAGGTTGGCCACTAACCCAAAGGGTTGGGCGCCCACTATGTATGAAAAAAACACTACACAGTCGATGGCGTCTTCGTAGGCAGCAAGAGGGGCAAGAGATTGTTCAGCACGCCTTGGGTGTTGATTGAAACCACCCGCCACAGGCACGGGAAATGCCCAATAGGCCCATGAGATTCTGTCAAGCCAGAGAGGGGGAGATTTGGCGCAGGTCTGGTTTCAACCCTTCTCCTCGCAAGCGGGGTTGCCCACACACGCTATCTCGTTGAGAACATTCAAGGAGGAAGCTCCACGGCCTTGCCCTCATGCACATGCAAAAAGTGCTCCACGCCTTCCCCAAATTAGCTGGCTCTTGATACCAATGTGAGACAAGGGGAACTAGTGCCCTGGAGTCCACCTCCCAACCTCCCACTATATAGCATGGCTCCTAGCCCTTTTCCCTAGTTGGACTCCCTTTCCACACTGCCTAGCCCGGCCTTGCCCTTCTCTAATCCGGCCTTGCCTTTGTTTTGACATTTGTTCTCGAAATTAAGGAAGGAATTCTCTCTCTCTCTCTCTCTCTCTCTCTCTCTCTCTCTCTCTCTCTCTCTCTCTCTCTCTCTCTCTTGATCTCCCTTACAGAGCTAAGCAAGCAAACAATTAAGGAAGCAAATTGAAGGGAGCTCGGTAAGCCAAGGCTCAAGAAGATCGGACAAAATTAAGCCGGCTGAATCTCGAAGCCCAACATAGAAAAAAACTGTATCATCGGCGTCAACTTAGTGGCGATTAATCAATTTTGGAGAATCACGAAGCCGTTAATGGCTCGCAAAAAGCTATAAGGGGAGTTTAAACTCCTAAACCATCAATTGAAATAAGTAATAGGTGTCGTGAATGGCACTGTCTCAATAATTGTGCATCAATTTTGTCAGCTTTATCAACACATGTGGTGCGATAGTGAAGACCATAGGTATGTGAAAGTGTGTGATGAGTTTCATGAGTCTTACAAGAAGACTGTGGTTTTTTGGAAAGACACAAAGATTCATCTCAGGGCAACAGGAGAGATGCTCCACTTAAACTTTGGCAAGGGTAGCATGAAGAAGCTAGTGGAAGAAATACAGCATAATGTTGTTCTTATGGTAAGGGAGACGATGAAGGTATAGGTGCAAGGGGCCAATTGTGGCCATATACTTTAAAGACAGCAAAAGCAGGTAAGGTAACATACGGGAAGTTACAACAAGTTGGGAATTCAATTTGGGAAACTACTAGGTGGACCGATCCAGTAGATTCTCTTTTAGTATATGCATATATTGCTAAAGTGCAAGCCAATGAAGCTATGGTGGAAGAAAAGAGGAAAAGGGATGAAGAAGTCGCTGGGATTTCTGTGGTGCTTGGATGATGATTTGGCCAATAAGTATGCTTAATACGAAGCTTTAGTAGTGCTTTGGTGGATATGTATGCCATATGTGATGCTATTTTGAGAGCATGATAAGCACCTAAATATTTTTATTGCGGTGATGTGTGGCATAGTTGTGGCCGAGAAGCTTTAAGATGGTTCCACGTGAGTCCATCACTTATACTTGCAGGCGTATGGCACTATCAAAGATATTGCTATGGGATACTAAATTCATGATGATATTGATTAGTCAAGGACTTTTGGAGGAAGATGTTGTGCTTAGCCATGCTTTGGGTGATGTGAATGCCAAATATGATGCTTCTTCTTTTTTGCGGAGCAGTTCCTTGGTCATTGTGTATACCAAAGGTGGTGCCCTTTGAGGGCCAACCACCCAAGGGGATAGGCTTAATTGCCGCCCAAATTAAAGCAAAATTGACAATCCATTTTGTGTATGAAGGGGGAAGAAAAGAAAACAAAGAGGGCATGGAATGAGGAGGATGCGGTAGCGTGGAGGGAGAGAGAGAGGATCGCACAAGCCAGCGTGGTACTCAAATGGAGGTAGGGAAGAAGCAAAAGTTGCACAGCTAGAGGAGGCGATCCCGTTTGGGGACAGTTGCAACGCATTTGGCGGAGGTTGAAGAGCGACTACCCCGTCACCATTCTTGTTCCCATGTCATGTGAATGACAGTGCGCCATTGAGGGTTGGGGCTATTTCTAAGGAATAGGGGACTACATGAGGTGGGGAGTTAGCTACGAGAGGAGAGACAAGGAGAAGGAAGGAATTGTAGAGTATTTTGAGGAGAAAGAAGGGACTCTCTCGCTCTCGTGCTTGAAGAAGGAAAGGGTAAGCCATGATTTCTCTCTTGTTCTTGGACGAGCAAGGGAGGAAGGGTGCTCTATCTTTTCTCGTTCTTGGATACAAGCAAGAAGCCGTTCTCTTTCCCACTCTCACACAAGCAAGGAGATAACTCTATCTCTCGATCTCAAGGTGTAAGGAGTCCAAGAAGAGGGGGAAAAGGGGAGACTCTCTCCCTCATTCTTGAAATTAAGCAGGGAATTCTCTCTCTCTCTCAATCTCGCTTCCGGATCTAAGCAAGGAAAGAGTTAAGGAAGCAAATTGAAGGGAGCTCGGTAAGCCAGGGCTCAAGAAGATTAGACGAAGTTAAGGGGGCTGAATCTGGAAGCCCAACATAGAAGAAATCTTGATCATTGATATCAACTTAGTTTTAATTAATTTGTTTTGGAGAATCACTGAGCCGTTAACACTAGGTTGGTAACCTAACAGGACATAAAAGTTTCCTTTCAGGGTTTTGAAAAAAACCTCCAAAACCATAGTAGATCCACTCATTTTGTAAAATCCTTTCATGAGGTTATAGTTCATGGCCTACTACACATGGAAAAAATAAGAGACTTGTAAAATTTCTCATTTTTTGGTCACACCAAGCCTCCAAAGTTGATGGACCAGTACATTTTCATCAAAACAGTCATTTCTTATGTTTTTTTGTATAAAAATAAGATTAGGGATTTTTGTAGGACTTGAGATAAATTCCCTTGTTAACTTCAATGAGTTGGTGATCAGAACATATGAATGCTTCTCACTCACTATTTTTTGTTTTGCCAAAAGAAATAGGTACAAAAAAGTTGAATTTTTACCATTCTACAAACCTATCATCAAAGTTTCTATAGCCACGCCGAATACAAATAATATATGCATGTTTTCTTAGTTCCCTATTGTCCTTTAGGTTCATAAGGAGCCATGGAGCATGTCAAAAGAATAATACATCTCTTACCAAGGGGAATCTTGGGGACAAAGATGAAGTGCTAAATACAGCAAACATGAAAAAACTGGGTTCAACATTATGAGTTGTAGAATCCCATAGAAACTATTCAATATCTAGCCAAATTTGATCCTTATGACTAGATATGGTTATTACCTACAAAATGCATATAGTTGTCACAAGAAACTAGCAATATTGAAAAAGTTATACTTGATATACTAGAATGTTTTGTTTTCTTCTATAATAGAAAAAACCAACCATCGTTGTGTACTATGCAAAATAGGGTATTAGGTGCCCAAAAACTCAAGGAATATTAGCTTTATGTTACAATATGGGACATAGAAAATAAAAAATACATTTGCATATCATGAAAGCCACCAAAAAAATCATAGAAGAGCTAAAATTGACTAAAAAACAGGATTTGACAATTTTTGTAATTTGGTCATAACTTACAACTTTAACATTTATTTCTCCCTAGAAGCATCAAGACATGTTGAGGACTACTAAAGATAGTTCTCTACCATTATAGACCTCACAAACGTGAATTCTAGAGTGGTATAGTTGCAAAAAGTTGAAAAAAGCCAAAAACAGGACCCGTTTTTTCACACAGTTTCGGTTGTGAAATGTTGTGCAAGGACAAGGTTAAAGATGGAATTGATATTCCAAAAAAATGGAAAGTTTTTTTCAGCTCATGAGACAACTTTCTAGATAGATAGCACCTCAAAATCCATTTTGAAACTCTTGACATAATTCAAGGAAAATGGTCACTTAACGGGACATAAAAGTGTCCCATTACCAACCTAGTGTTAACAGCCCAAGGAAAGCTATAAGGGGATTTTAAACTCCTAAACCATCATTTGAAATAAGAAACAAGTGTCGTTAACGACACTGCCTCAATAATTATGCATCGATCTTGTCAGTGTTATCAATTTTCAAGAGGTTTTTATGTATCATTAGCATTAGAAAGTATATTATACCTATCATATTGTGCGGTGTGGCCATTCATGGCTCTCAATTTTCCCACAGCCAGCAACCTGACGCTGACTTGGCTCACGTTTTGAACCCACATCCCCCGACATCACGAGCAATTCAACTTGGATCACGTTTCGAACCCATATCATCCGACATCGCGAGCAATTGTTTTGAGTTGTGAATTTTCTTAGTTTGGTTTTGATTAATGTAGAGTTAGGGTGATCAAACATGTGAACCTATGGACGAGAACGAGGAGGAGGAGGACTTGGATTATATAGAAATTTATCCGTAGTCCTCTCTGAAAGTCCCAAAGTGGCACAAGAAAAACTCTATGAGCATATGTGCATATAGTTGAGCTAAAGTTTCCATCTTATTTGTAATTTTCTAAAATTATTAGTCTTTGGCACTTTAAATTGTCAAGGTTATAAGGTGTATTCAAACTCTACTGTTTATTTTTTTCTATACACTTTTACAAAATGCAATTGGTATTTCATATGTTTTATACGGGTCAAAAATAAAGGAGCTCATTTAGGCCACCCCAAATTGGGTAACCCAAATGAGCACCTTTATTTTTTAATAGCCGTACAATGCTAATATCCATGGTAATAGGCACGGTAATATAAACAGTAATAGTAGTGTTAACTGAGTCAATGTCAGTTAACAGAAACTGCTAAAGACCAAAGATGTACGGATGCAAATCGAGGATGAATACGAAGAAGCAGTAAAGATTGGAATTACATATTTTTCACGTTTTCCCAAAATGGTTATGTATTGTAAATTCCCGAATTATTTGAAGCAATTGTAATATTTCTAATGTGTTACGGGCTCAATGGGAGTTTCAAGTTGTAAATAATAGGTCACTTACTGTGCCTAGGTTGCAGATTCAGTAAGTGGTGAGACCTAAAGGCCTTGGGCCCCCGGACATTGCATATTTTTAACCTAGGTATATAAAGCAGTGTGTAAAAGAAATTAGGGTTCTCAAGTCATTTGTTGAGAGCACTCTTTGGTGAGAGCTCTTGAGGTGTGTGGTTATGGAGTCCTTGAGCTTCTCCTTGATCATGAGACTTGATTAACACTAATCAATGATTCATTCTCTCTTTCTATGCCTCTCTCATGCTTCTTATGATTGTCAATGATGCTTAGATTAGCTAGATCTACATTAATTGGTGGTTAATCCCTCTCTAATCTTGTGTGATTGTTTTCTTTTTCTAGTGTGTGCATGCAGGTTTGATTGGAGTGTGGTGCTCGATAGGTCTATGTGTGTGTGCTTGCGATTAGTGTGTGTGCTCGATAGGTCTATGTGTGTGCTTGCGATTAGTGTGTTGCATGTAAGGATTAGTGTTGTGTGTATCTTGCAATCATAGTGTGTGTGATTGGGTTGATTAGAGGTGAAGAGAAGTGGATATGGAGATTGCCCTCAATTGCGGCTTATCTCCTCCATAGGCCGAGAAGCTCACCTCGTAGAGTTAACCATTTGTGTTGCCATGATTAGCTCACTAAGCGTGTGAGTGTTTCCATGGCCTAGCCGGGTAGCTCATCCCTCCGGATTGATAATTTTGTTCGTCATTGGAGCTATTGCAATGATGGGACCCCCAACATTTGGCACCGTTGCCGAGGACGATGGCCTATGCTAGTGTAATTGTGGCATAAAGGAATGTGTTCCTTCACTAATTTCACTACTATTTTCACTTGTGTGTTTATGTTTTTGTGGATTTTGAATGTGTGTGCATGAAGCATTGTGTTCATAATTCCCTAATGTGTGACCATATCTTGCCAATCGTGTGTTTACACACTCTAATTTCTCACTAATCCCTTGCTAATTTGATGAATTTTTGTTAATTTACTAATGTGCTATGAAGGATTGGAGTAATCGATCATTCAAGTGAGCCTTACACACTCTAATTTCTCACTAACCCCTTGCTAATTTGACTAATTTTTGTTAATTTACTAATGTGCTATGAAGGATTGGAGTAATCGACCATTCAAGTGAGCTTCAACGGAAAGGTAATTAAGGTGGTATTCTCAACCTCCCTAGAATCTACAGATGTGTAGAATTGTGTAGATATCCCACCATGATGCAATGTAATGTGATGCAATATAATGCTATGCTATGTTGATGCAATGCAATGTGATGTTTGGGATTGAAAATTTTACGATTTTTCATTTTCACGCCGTCGTAATGCCGAAATTTTTAAGAATTGGCGGCGCATGAATTTGATAAGTTTCAATTGCTAATTGATGAATGTGTGTTGCGAGTTGGGTGCCTAATCGAGTTAATTGCATGCTTGGATGGTCAATTTTAGGTGTGTGTGCACTAATTTCAAGTGTGTGTGCATTCTAATTGAGTGTGTGAATGCTAATTTTAGTGTGTATGCACTATTTTGCCTATGTTTGAGCACCTAGAAATCAATGCGTGCGTTATGATTTGTGAATTGTGATGATTGATATGTATTGTGCACATGCCAAACTATTGATTTGTGAAGTCATATTGCAAATCCGACAAATTTAAGCCTGCTGTGTGCACACCTAAAGATTGGTAAAAACTGCCAATTTTTTAGTGTGTGTGTGTGCCTAAAAAGTGTGTATTTTGCATGGTTAATTCAATGCTTTGATTGCATAATTGACTTGTGTGATGATGAAATGATGTGTTTTTGTGCTCAAAACAAGGATTTACACAATCTAATTGCGTCTATTTTTGACCTATTTTTGTCGGTAATTTTGCTGGTTTAATTACATAGTCTTGATTTTATTGATAAAATTGTTGGCAATTCAATTGATGTGATTTATGAAATTTTATTTAGCTACACCATTTCCCAATGTGTGGACAATTTGTAGAAGTTTTTTGGGTATTTTTTGGATAATTTTTTGGTTTTTGTTTGGTAATTTTTGGATAATTTCATAAAAAATGATTTTGCGATCTTTACGAGCAATTTTGTGTGTGCGTGTTTATGATATCATTTTGTTCGCATTTGTGCCTCCGTGGTCGAGTTTTGAGCGTTTTACTATTTCCGGGGCCCGGATGGACAATTTTGTCAAAATTACGTTAACGATAAAATTTGCTATTTTCGGTGTGCTTTTGCGTGTCGAAAATGCTATGTTGTGAATGACGATGATTTTCTAAGATTCCTAGAATTTTTTGGACTTTTTTGACAAATTTAAGGATTTTCTTACGATTTTTGGAGTTTTCGGTTAATTTTTGACCTATTTTTGGCATTTCTTGAAAATTTGAAAATAAAAAATAAAAAATAAAAAAAAGGAAGCAAGTTTCGCGCACAAAATACTTCTCTTATTCTGCTTCTTTGACCTTGTGTGACCCAACCCCTACACACACGCACACACACACAAAACAAACAAAAGAAGAAAAAACAAGAAAGTCAACACACAAACAAACAAACTCACAAAGTCACAAACAAACAAACTCGCAAAGTCACAAACAAACATACACACACACACACACACTTTTCTCTCTCGCGCACACACAAGAGACCAAAAAAACAAACAAACAAACAAAAACAAAAAGTCAAAATACAATTTTTTTTGTTTTATTTTCTTTTCTTTGTTTTGTTTCTCTTCATTGCATTGCACATGCATCAAACATCCGCAACATACCATTCACACGCATTTAAGCATGAATAGACGCATTTAGAGCTTCGAGAGTCAGATTTCATCCGAAATTGTTCGATTTTGTCGATTTGAGCTGTTGTAAGCAAATTCGAGTCAGATCACACACACAGACCTTGTTTGACACGGATTTTGATTTTGGGTCTACGATTTTCCGGATTACACGTTTTAGAGTTGTTTCATGCACAATATTGCATTCTGGCTTGATTTGACCGCAGAGTCTTACGATTGACTATATTTGACCTCGACTTGCGATAGAGATTCGTTTTGGCCTTGATATTGACGAAATTTAGCTAGTTAGAGAGTGTTCACATGCGAGATCTCGATTTGGTCGCTTTTAGCTATTCTTAGCACACTGGCGTGCGATTAGAGCTCGATTTGGTTACTAGATCTACATTTGGCTACGACTTTGACAGAGTGACCAATTTTAGAGCCAGAAAAAGCCAGCAAGTGCCAGAAAAACCCAAAAAAAAGAAAATATAGAAACACCAGGGAAATCTCACAGCAAGCAAACAATGAAAAAGCCAGAAACAACAGAAAATCAGTAGAAAAAAAACCGAGAAGTGCGAAAAAAAAATTTATGATCATTCGAGCCGAGGTCTTCACAGTTCTAGCACAGATCTGGACATTGTTTCCACAGTTCAGACAAAGAACGCCAGGGACTAAAAGTCATTGTGCAAACTTAAATTGGCAAGTGCAAGCAATTGCATTGCAAATTGAGCTTCTAATGGGACGAACAGTGGCACAACTCACATGTGATTGCAGATTAGGCTAGTACGAGTAGCATAAAATCAGCTAATCAACAATAGCATCTGCTAGGGAGATAGTTTTTACAGATTGAGCCAACATGGACTCAAATCGAGCTGTGAGTTCAAGTACAACAGAGCAAGCCAGTAGCAGTGGCAGCACAAGCAAAACTGCAACAGAGCAGATTCTACAGCTTTATGGCTATAATGGGAATAAATTTTTGTACACAGATACAGAAGGTCATAGGTATCTTATGAGCAATAAAATCAGCACAGGAGCCAAGATCCTATTGATCAGAGTAAAGCCAGACTCAGAGAACTCCCAGATGTTCACTAACTTCAGTGGAGCCAGGTATTGCAAGCTTAAAGATGAAGTGCAGATAGAAGTGCAAAGAATTGACCCAAATGGTTATCCAGAAATCTGCACAAGTCCGCAAAGCATCCATTTGGTGCATATGCAATCAAGGTCATTGTACATGGATTACAGTGGTCAGATCTATAATCGAGAGCCAAAATTGCAAGATCCAACAGATCAACCAATAGAAGCCAGTCTAATTGGAGAACCAAGCCAAAGACGGTACAAAGGTCAAGATGGAGCAATCTACAGCTTGATGCTCACTCCTCTGAAAGAAGATGCCGACATTTTGGCAAGCACGGAAAAAGGAGCTTCTCAGGTAGAGCTTGACATGATAGAACCAAATGAAATACCACCAATCATGTGGTATTGCTTAGATTGTGGAAGAAAAGGTGGACATTTTACTAAAGATTGTCCAAGAAATCCAGACAACAGGGATACATCAAATACCAACAAGCAAGGTACAAAGCAAATTGGAAATGAGAATCTCGATGTAATTAAGTGCATTTAACTCGTCACTTTTAGTACAATCAAATGATTTTGCATTACCATTAGAAGCATCAGTAAAAGCATTGCAAGCTCAAAATGAGCATAAAAATGCACAGGCACCAGAAAAGCTTAAAATTGATTCTTTGAACAACAAATTCTTGCATGAATTTAGTAAAGGTGTTGAGATATCACCGAAGGGTGAAAAGACTGTTAAATTTGCAAATGATTCTGCATCCATTTCCACAAGTGTGCAGTCATTCACAATTCGAAGGGACATATCAAACAAAATGATGTTAGCATTGTATGGTACACATCATTCATATGCACACTATGTATACCAAAAAGAAAAACTGTACAAAAAGTATCAACCAGTGTTTGAACGGCCCACATACCAGCTCATAGAAGTGCGTCCAGTGATACATCAGAAAGGATGGTTCATTTCAGAGGAAAGAATCTATTATAGCCCATCCTCTCTAGAGCTGAAGGATATTACCCAGGTGAACCTAGAAATCTGTTTAGAGCCAAACTCTCCTCCATCGGAAATCAAACTTTGTTGTTGTGACCAAACAAGCATATATTTTGACCAAAACAGTCGTAGATATAGACGAGAGTCTAGCATCTATGACGCCTTGGGTCCTAAAACCACAGGAGCTCATATCATAGGAGACCCAGGGGATAGACAATATCAGGGCAAAGATAATGCTATCTACAGCTTGACTTGGGGAATAGTTTGTCATGTTTCATGAAGATACATAGGAAACTATGTAGAAGGGTTACAAATGATAAACATTAACAATACTACCCAAAGTGTACCTTCGTAGTCCCAAAAGGTGAGACTAAATCAGAGCCAAACAATTCTGAACTCTTAAAATGAAGCAGTCTATAGTGATCACCCTAGGAAGGGGGGAGCTGCACATTCATCAAGCTCAGCTCAGGCACCAGGAAATGCTACAGCAGTTAGAAGCCCTAGAGCTTCTAGCCAACATAACTCTTCAAAACAGAAACCATTGAAAGATCATATGGTTGTAGGAAGTTTTCAATTGACCTCAGAGTCTACAAAAAAATGCTTCTATGAAGATCATCAGGGACAAAAGTTTCAAATGGTCTCCACAAGTCAGAGTCAAAAGACGACAAGTCCAATAGTGTTCAAACAGTTACATGTGATCAAGCTCACATATGCATATCAAGATGCACATGGTAACAAATATTAGCAAGATCATGACCTTGTACAAACCCCTACAAATGGCCCGGCTAAAGTCAAAGACTATCTAAAGATGGTGCAAAGTCTCAAGCTGCCAGAATAGGTGATAGAAAAGGCAAAGTCAACGAAAGCTAAAGTCCAGAAAGCTACACAAAGGTCACCACAAAAATCTCCTCCAAAGAGACATATTCTGCCAGAAAGTACAATGGATATTTTAAGGTCAAAGGTTACTCAAATGCAGGAGGACAATGCTCAGCAATTGCAAAAAAGTGCAGTATCACAGACAATGGAGCCAACATCAATGAAATCAGGTGATCAAAGAAAAGCAAATGCAGATAAAGCTCAACCAAAGGACACTGCTACAACAAAAGCAATCAATTTAGACATGAATCTTGAGAAGGTCAAGTACAACATTATTGGTGAACACGAAGAAAAGCTGTCGAGAGAAGTAAAGCTAGATTTTCAGTTAGACAAGAACCTTATGTCTTTTCGTACTTGGAAAAGATGTGTCCAACCACAGTTGGAAGATGCTCCTGAATTTGTGAGCATATTTGGAAACAAATAAGTAGAATGCTGGGGAATAATCTCCACCACCATTGAGGTAAGTTCACAGGTCATCACAGCTCAATTCTATGTGATCACAACAAAAGATATGCCAGAAGACATCATATTAGGAATGCTAATGGCCTAGAAGATGTCAAAAATACAGAATTCAAACATGGCAGAGTCCTCATAGGCATCAAATAATGAAGACCAAGACTGGTCACCCGCGGACGACAGCACAAAGTCCTCGAGCATAGTTAAAATGGAAACTTATATCAAAGAAGATCTTATGGAAGATGATTCATCTCCATCAGACAAAACTTCAGAAGAGCTTAAAGAAAATCACGCCATAAGAAGTGCATATCAAATAGAACAAAGATTAACCACAATAACTATTGAGCAGAGAATGCCACCAAAGCCAAAAGTTAAGAAGAACGGGGTTGCAGACAATCAAGAAGAAATAGGAAGCCCAAAGATCAATCAGATAGTGCCTGTCAAATCAATAGACAAAGGTAAAGCTAAAGTGGAGCTCCCACCGACTAGCAAAGAATTTGTGACAGCATATGCCTCTACATCAAAGAACCCTCATGGATCAGCTTCTTGAAGCAAGACAAGATTTCCAAACTTAAAGTCAATTGCTGTCTCAACGGAAACCTCTCAGGAGACACCTAAAAGAGCAAAGATATTTCAGCCAAAGTACTCAAGAAAGCAAAAGATAATCAAGAAGGTGTTTGCTCCGAGTAGTTTAGTCAAAGTCAATGATCCGGTTTGGATTAAAGATAAGAAATCAACACAGAAAGACAAACACATGGGATGGATATCATCACATTGGAGCTTAAAGGAACAGGAGTACTATAGAGATAACAAACAAATATGGGTACCAAAACCGCAGGTTAGAGCATATGAAGTAACTTCAAGACCCTCCCAAGAAAGAAGACCCACAAAGTGGACAAGGTCCATCTGCGATGCTTTGCATACTCTCACTGCAAAAGAGGTGGATGAGTTGTTGAAAAACACCAAACCACCAACTTGTAAGGGAGAAGACCGCGACCGCAATAAGGATGCAGTGAATATTTTTCTCAGCAAGTGGGATGGAATTCACGCCTTATGGCATACTCCAGACGCAGTTAGAGCACTGCAAACAAGTTTAACTCTAGAAGGCAAGGCCTACAAATGGTGGATGTCTCTCAAGGAGAAGAATATCATACCACAAAGTTGGGCAGCTTTTGAAACTATGTTTCACAAAGAATTCTTGCCTACAAATGAGGCAAATCGGAATTGGACGGCTTGGGACACCTGTTCCATGCGCCAATAACCATCATTACTTGAATATATATCTCACTATCGGGATGTTATCCTCAAGTTGAAAGGCCTAGACACCTTTTAGCAAGTACGTGGGTTTATCCGTGGGCTGACGCCAGAGCTTAAGAAGCATGTCAAGACTCGAGACCCTAAGACACTTGAGGAAGCCGTAGTGAAAGCACATATTCATGATGATCCAGATGAAAAGAAATCACATCATAATCACGTGCATACTAATACACATGGCAATACACGCACACAGTACAGGCACAATAAATGGAAATTTATAGTAGCCAATTCAGAAGCATCTAAAAAACCCAAGGGGTCCAAAGGTCCTCTCTATCTTGAGGACTTTGATAAAGCTAAGAAGGAGAAATTATGTTTTCAATGTTTAGGAAGAAATCATGGAAAAAAGGATTGTCCCAAGGTAAAATCTGTTGCTCATGGTAAGGAGATATCAGTGCACATGGTGTAGTTGCTGCCTCTTGAGTCCTCCTCACGATTCTCTACAATAGAATTAACACACACAGAGGTGGTTCATGAATGTTGTCTCATAGCTTCCATGTGGCAACAGACCTTCAGACCACATGAGTTAGTACTTATGAACGGATCTCTGCAAGGGCACCAAGTGCACATCTTGGTAGATGACGATGCTACTCACAATTTTATCAATTATTGATTGGTGAAAAAACTCAAATTGCCTCAAACACTGAGTACCCACCACTACAAGGTAGCAATGATGAATGGGCACGATACCAAAATCTGGGATATTCAAGTCCAAGCTGTTCCATTGGAAGTACAAGGCTACTCCACATCCTTGGATTTTCGAGTTATGAACATGGAGAGGGAAGACGTGGTCCTTGGTAGGGAATGGTTGCATAGCCTAGGACCATCATTGAACTGTAGCTATGAGCACAACATCTTGATGTTCGAATCCCATGGCACACATTTGTTGTTGTTAGGAGAGAAGGATGTACCTTCTTCACCATTGATATGTACAACTGAGCTTATGCAGCTTGTTTTTTATAATGAATTAGATCAAGTTTTATTGTGTTACTCATTGTCTCATTTTCTCTAACAATGAATCTGTTGAACATTCCTCAATGCCGCATGCTTCTCTCTCATCTCTTCCACCAATGGCTACTTCCCAACAAGAAAAAGTTGCTAGTGAATTAAAAATTTTATTAAAGGAATTTCACGATGTTTTTCCTAATGATTTGCCACCAGGATTAATGCCGACACGATCGATGAAACATAGCATTGATGTGGTTGCAGGCAGTAAGCCTATCAGTAAACCACCCTACCACATGAGTTACTTTGAAACTGCTGAGGTGGAACGTCAGCTTGCTGACTACCTTAGAAGAGGGTTCATACAACCCAATTCTTCGCCATGGGCTTCTCCTATCCTATTAGTGAAGAAAAAAGACGACAGTATGCGCATGTACGTAGACTACGGTGGCTTAAATACGGTTATTGTTAAGAACAAGTATCCATTGCCATGCGTGATGAGTTGTTCAAACTCATTCATGCTCGTATTTTACAAAAATAGACTTGCGGTCAGGTTATCACCAAGTCTGTATTCGACTTGCTGATATATCCAAAACTGTATTCCGAACAAGGTTTGGACACTATGAGTTTTTGGTTATGCCTTTTGGTTTAATCAATGCGCCCCAACATGCATGACACTTATGGATAGTGTCTTGAAGCCGCACTTGGGCAAATTTTTCATCGTCTTTATTGATGAAATTCTAGTCTACAGTGCTTTTGAAGAAGAACACTAACAACATATGAGGCAGGTGTTCGAATTGTTACGAGCAAATAAATCATATGCCAAGGAATCTAAGTGTGATTTTCCGAAAGAAGAAATTCACTATCTTGGGCATGTTATTTCAACTAATGGGCTACATATGGATCAATCCAAAGTGGATACAATCCGGCAGTAGCCTTCTCCTAAAAATCTAGAAGAGTTACATATTTTTTTAGGATTTGCAAGTTTTTACCGAAGGTTCGTTAAAAACTATGCTAATATTGTTGTTCCCATGACGGACCAACTGAAAGTCAAAGGCAAAGCTTTTCAGTGGAAACCCGCTCAACAACACAGTTTCTATGCGCTCAAGGATGCATTAGCTACAGCTACCATACTAGCTATTGTAGATCCTTTGAAACCATTCATTTTGGAAATGAATGCCAGTGACCGTGCTATTGGACCAGTCCTGTTACAAGACGGATGACCAATTGCATTTTAAAGAAAGAAGCTTGATGCAACACAACAAAACCACTCTGCTTATGAACGCTAACTCTATGCAATAGTGTCTGTCTTAAAAACATGGTGGCATTATTTGTATGGTGCTCAGTTTTATTGTGTTTGACCATGAAAGCATCAAATGGTTTACACAACAAACTGATTTGAAGGGTCAAAAATCCAGGTGGACCGAGATTCTTCAGGAATATGACACCAAGCTCCAGTATCGTAAAGGACGATACAATGTGGTGACTGATGCTGTAAGTCGTATGCCGGAGATCAATTCTCTCTTGTTCACAGAACTTCCTAGTGAATTTTTGGATTCTCGAAAGGGCAAATATGAGCATGATGACACATATTCTAAAGTGTGGAGCCATGTTCAAATGAGGGATCCTTCTCACTCCAATAATGGTAGTGTAGCGTTAACCTCCACACATAGTTCTCCTCTATCGAGTGATGAACTACATCGATGGAAGCACTTCACCATCGATAATGGGTACCTACTACATAAGGGGAGAGTTTTTGTACCGATGGACACAAACATTCGGCACCAAATTCTTTATGAATGTCATGATAGTCCATGTGCAGGGCACCCGGGTATTAGAAAGACTTATTCTCTCGTACAACGATAGTTTAGGTTTACATGGCTTTGTTCAAGCTTATGTCTTGCATTGCCAAAAATGTCAAGTTAAAAAAGCAGAGTGCTTGAAAGCAGGAGGACTCTTACATCCTTTGGAGATTCCCAATGGTAAATGGGAAAGTATCTCTATGGATTTTTTTGTAGGTTTACTAACCACTGTACGAGGTCATGACTCGGTATGGGTGTTCGTAGACTGGTTGACTAAACTATGTAAGTTTATTCCAACCAAATCAATGATTAAGACTCCAAAACTAGCCAAGTTATTTGTGGACAATCTATACAAGTTGTATGGTTTGCCAGGTAACATTATCAGTGATCGTGATCTCAAGTTTAACAGTCATTTTTGGAGGGCTATGTTCAAAAGATTGGGTACACAACTAAACCTCAGTACAAGCGATCATCCAAAAAAAGATGATCAGACTGAACGAGTTAACCAAGTGCTAGAGGATATGCTAAGAGCATATGTTAGCAAGAAACAGTCAGACTGGGAAGAATATTTACCTATTCTTGAGTTTTCCTACAATAGTGCTAAGCATGTCACAACACGATTTAGTCCTTTCATGCTCATGTATGGTTTTCAACCTAGGTCACTTGTTACGGTGGGGTTGGAAATCGAAAAGCTCCAACAGGTTAAGGATTTTCTCCAAGACCACATGGATATGTTGAAACTCGCTCGTCAAAATGTCTGACAAGCGTAGGATCGGTATAAGAAGTACGCTGATGAGAAATGTCGGCAATTTACCTTTGAGGAAGGGGAGGAAGTATTTTTATGTGTGCCAGAACATTCAAAAATTCTGAAAACTGGGCCAACACCTAAACTATCTCCACGATATTGTGGGCCTTTCAAAATACTCAAGCAAGTAGGTGATCGTGCCTACAAATTACTCCTACCTACACATTCTCGTATTCATATGGTGTTTCATGTAAGCCGTTTATGTAAGAGGTTACATGGGGACGACAATTTCATTGACCAATAGATTTTGGTTGATTTTGTTAAACCTTCTACCTTACCGCATGAACCTGAATGCATTCTCGACTATCACAATTTATGTACGCGTCATCATGTACCTCAACAAGCCTTATTCAAGTGGAAAGATCGACTTGAGGGAGGCGTCACTTGGAAAAACATTAGTGTTCTTAAGAAGAAGTTTCCCACTTTTGTTTTCGAGGAAAAAAACTCTTCTTTAAAGGAATAGTAATGTCAGGAGACATGCAAGGCCGGACTAGACAAGGGCAAGGCCGGGCTAGGCAGTCTAGAAAGGGAGTCCAACTAGGGAAAAGGACTAAAAGAATGCTATATAGTGGGAGGTTAGGAGGTGGACTCCAGGCCATTAGGTCCTCTTGTCTTACAACGAGGCAGAAAATCTCCCCTTTGCCCCCTCTTCTCTGACTCCTTGCACCTTGAGATTGAGAGATAGAGCTATCTCCTTGCTGGTAAAAGAGCGAGAAAGAGAACTGCTTCTTGCTGGTATCTGAGAACGAGAGAAAATAGAGCTCCCTTGCTTGTCAGAGAAGGAGAGAGAGAGAGAGAGAGAGAGAGAGAGTGGCTTACCCTTTCTTTCTTCAAGCATGAGGGCAAGAGAGTCCCTTCTTTCTCCTCAAAATCCTCAAGAATTCCTTCCTTCTCCTTGTCTCTCCTCCGCTAGCTGATTTCCCACCTTATACAGTCCCCTATTTATTAAAAATAGCCCCCCCCCCCCCCCCCCCCCCCCCACCAATGGCAACCCCTTCATTGACGTTGCATGGGACCGAGGATGGTGATGTGGCAGTCAGTCTTTGACCTCCGCCAAATGTGCCACAACTAGTCTCAAACAAGATTTCCTCCTCCAGCTGCACAACTTTTGCCTTTTTGCCACCTCCGTTTGAGTACCACCCTGGCCTCCGTGATTCTCTCTCTCTCTCTTCATCCATGCTGCCACAGCCTGCTCACGCCATGCCCTCTTTGTTTTTTTTCTCCCCCTTCATCCACAATACGCTTTCCTTCAATGAGCAACCAATTTGCTCTTAATTTGGGTGGCCATTAAGCCTATCTCCTTGGGCGGGTGGCCCTCAAAAGGCACCACCTTTGGTATACACAATGACCAAGGCACTGGTCCACAAAAAAAAGCATCACATTTGGCATTCACATCGCCCAAAGCATGGCTAAGCACAACATCTTTCTCCAACAGTCCTTGACTAATCAATATCATTGTGAGTTTTTTTGCCCGTATCAATTTCTTTGATAGTGCCATACGCCTGTAGGTATAAGTGATGGCCTCAGGTGGAACCAGATTAAAGCTTCTCGACCATAGCTATGCCACACATCACCGCAATAAAAAAGACTCAGGTGCTTATCATGCTCTCCAAATATCATCACATTTGGCATGCATATCCACCAAAGCACCGCTAAAGCATCGTATTAAGCATACTTATTGGCCAAATCATCATCCAAGCACCACATTTCGTGTGGATTTGGTGCCAAGCCATCCAAAACTTTCTTATTATTTCCCTATTTGGTATTTCCCACCATCAATGTACTGCAAGAGATGGCATTCTAGACAAGATTCACCTTGAGAATTTAATGTACCGCATTTCAAAACCTGGATGAAGCTCAAAACGCCCAGATGGCACACCGATCGAGGTGACAAAACTGGTACAAAACTTCCCTTCGTGAATATTTAACGTGCGATATCTTGTAAGAAAAACTCTAATTGATGATCTTAAAAGAGAGACTCGCTTTACAAATTGAGCACCTTAGCCCCATGCACTCTCTTCATCTATGATCCCTCAGCTGCACTTGCCCAATCCAGTATGGATTTGCAATTGATTGAAAATTCAAACTACCTTAACTTCTTCATCGTAGCTCCAATCGACAAGCCATAAAGACACGCTGGTAGAGCACTTCAAGAACTGGAGTTCTAGATCATAAATTCCCATCTATGCTCACTTCAAGAATACTCGTTTTTAGCATCATTAGAGCATCTATTGTCCCTTTAAAGCCGCATGTGGCATACATTAATTGTAAAACTAGCTTGATAGCAAGCCTTGAACACTGATCATTCATCAAGTAAGCTTTAAATAAGCTCCACGTGCATTTTTTTGGTATATTTCTTAGCATGGGAGCGGAGCTGCATGACAGCGAGAGATGTGATGGTTCTGCAACAACCATTGCCAAGTATTGAGTTTTGTGTGTCGTTCTCGATACTTGACCATCTCTCTAATCGAGCGACTTAGAGTGATATTTTTTAAAGCTAGCAATAATAGAGGAAATTCATAAATTAAAACCTTTTTTTGAATCGATTTAGGCTCCAATTCAAAAAAAAACTTACATATTTGCCCTTCCAAGACACTTTGCCTCCCAACCATAGTGTGTAGGAGTTTGTCTGGCTTGAGATTTGTGCTATTGTCTATAGGACGAGATTGTTGCTGCCTGTTTGCCCTTTTCTTGCATTGCCCACTCCCACTCTACATCTTCCATGTTGCCTTCACAATAGGTCCTATCTAGATTTACTACTTGGTTGGTCGTTGTACACCGTACACTTAATAGCTTGTTTTTCAAAACTTTTTTACTGTAGACCTCCAACCACTATACTAAAAGACACTCATTGGGGGAATTTAGGAATTGAGCATGCAAAACTTCCTTGATGTAGCATACATGATCGGGTTGTTTGTCTCTAAATTTTACAAAACAATTCTTATATGCTTAGTGTATAACAATCTGAAGCTGGCATCAAAGAGTTGTGCCATGTGTTGTACCAAAGTTCACTTCTCCACCATACTTTACTTTGTAGTGTGTCTGGCATGTGTGCATCAGTATCCTTGTCCTCTACGTGTGGGACAATGCATTCTAAAATAGGGTACTTCATCTCCCCCCCACTACCAAAAGAAGAAAAGCCACAGGATCTCTCGCCACTGTGTCTCTCATGGCGCTTGCTGCCCCGAGACAAACATTCGCGTGCTTTGCAAGAATATGTGCATCAAGTAGTTGTGAATTTTCAACAATGCTCAAGTGAAATAGGAGTTTAATGAAATGGCATGGGACCCCGTGATGGAAGGGGAGTGGGACCTTGCAATGGAAGGGGAGTAGGTTGGTAAGAAGGGTGCATAGAAGGAGGTTCCATGGGTGCAAGTCTCTGAACATAGGAAGTCCCTCCTTGGCTCCCCCATGGTGTAGTCTGCTGAGAAAGACCGTAGGCCTCAAGATGCCATGGAGTGTAGCGGGCAAGCAACCCCTCCATCAAACGGAGGTACTCATCGAGCAAAGGAGTGCACACTAGAGATACGCATCTATCATTGGTGGAGGAATCTAGGTAGATGGGCCGACACCTCTATCGGTGTAATAGGGACATGACTTCGCAAGAGTCAGGTCCACTGGAGGCGATGTCTACCCTGGATGGTGGCCCATGTGGGATATGAACCAGCTAAAGGAAGAAAGAGTGGGTTGCTCCCGATTAGGTGGTCTCTCGTCCGACATGTGCATTAAATCTAGGTAAGTATTAGGACATGTTACATACATATAGGTATAGATTAAATCTTTGGTTAATACTTATCTTAGCCTTCAAAAAAATGCACCCAAGTAACTACACCCATGGTTTAGAATATTTTTTATGGAAAAGAGTAGTGGAGTGGGTTTATTTATACTAAGTTGGCACAAATTCCTATCAAGCTTGCTAATAGCTCAATAATGGTTAAGCCATAGGCAAGTCTATAGGGACTCCATTATTGAGCTATTAGCAAGCTTATAGAAACCGGTTCCACCTCAAGAAGTAGAGTGGGATAAAGTTTTACTCTTCTTCTACAGTCACTTCATTAAACTTTGTTTGGTCACCCTCTAAGAATCTTTAAGAAAATATTCCTCTTGCAACACCTTCTTGAGGTCCTGCCAATTTGGTCCTTGAGCCACCTGAATTTTTTTAATCCGGGCCTTACATTCTGACACTGCAATCGGATGAAAACCTTCCACTTAGTTCTGGTATTCAATTCCATTATCTTGTGTAAATTGCTCATAAAAATTGAAAATTTTCAAAATATATCGGTCCTTAAACTGCTCCCACTTATCTATAATAGTTTGCTGAGCTTTATGAATCCACTCTTGCAGATTATGTTGTTGTTGGGTAGCCTAATGCTTCTCCATGTACGCTGCAAACTGCTGCATCATTTTCTACATGGCTGCCTCTTGCGGTGTAGACATAGGCTCCAACTATTTTCCCACCCCAACTCGCTCTAGCGTCAGGTTAACCAGGTTGTTGGGAGATATGGGTTCAAAATGTGAGCCAGGTGAGTGCCGAGGGCTGCCAGGTGTGGGGAAATTGAGAGACGAGAATTTTTGCACAGCACAATATGATAGTTTTAATCTACTTGGTAATGCTAACAACACACAAAAACCGCTTGAAAATTGATAACACTGAGGCAATGAAGTTAACAACACCTGTTACTTATTTCAAATAATGATTTAGGAGTTCAAACTCACCTTCCAGGTTTCCCCAAGCCGTTAACGGCTCCGTGATTCTTTAAAACACATTAACTAAAACTAAGTTAACATCGATGATCAATATTTCTTCTCTATTGGGCTTCCAGATTCAATCTGCTTAACTTCATCCGATCTTCTTGAGCCCTGGCTTACCAAGCTCCCTTCAATTTTCTTCTTTAACTCTTTCCTTGCTTAGATCCGGAAGCAAGATCAAGATCGAGATATTTCTCTGCTGAATTTTGAGAATGAGGGAGAGAGTCTCCCCTTTGCCCCCTCTTCTCCGACTCCTTGCACCTTCAGATCAAGAGATAGAGTTATCTCCTTGCTCATGTGAGAGCAAGAAAGAGAATGGCTTCTTTCTTGTATCCGAGAACAAAAGAAAATAGAGCTCCCTTCCTCGTCCAAGAACAAGAGAGAGAGCGTGGCTTACCCTTTTTGTAATGATTAATGCTCTAATAACTTGTGTGTAGCAAAAATTGATAACAAAGTGAGAATTTCATTAAGAACAAGATCTTAACGAGCATAGATAGAGTAGTTAATTGAGAAAGCAACATAGAAATTTATACCTCGCTAATTTGGCATTGAAAATACTTGCAAAGAGAGAGAAATAGAACAATTGATCACAACAATTGAGGACCAGATTTACATGGAGCCAGTACCCGTTCCATAGAGGCTTTGTATTATAGTTTTTCCCATCAAAGGAGACTTTTATACAATACAATTCTTGTGTTCCTTGACAAAACTCGCAGGTGCAATGAAGATGGAAGCTTCATGCACCAAATTATGCTTGAAAATAACACCTAGTGTCCCTAGCCTCAGTCCCAAGACCTCACACACCTCAAAAATGGTGAGAACTAGCAGGGAATGAGGATAGATTGAGAGTAAGAAGAGGTATCGTACAAGAAAGAAGTATTCTCCGCACATAATCACTCTAATAGCATAGCTTAAATTAATAATTATCATGGTAGAGGAGATGAGCATGCCATTGAAGCTTGGATCTTTGTTGGATTTTCATTCCATAGCCAAGAGTTGTTGGTGTAGGCCTCTACTTCTCAATGCTTGGAGAAGGAGATGCAATTCTTTTTGCACACATGAGTTGTGTGTGTGTGTGTAACATCATGTATAAAATGTAGCCCCTTTTGTCATCTTGGTCGACCCCTCTTGCTAAATGCTCATGCTGACCTCCCATTCGAGCTTAGCCAATTGCAAATTAGAAGCATAGTTGATAGCCTTTTGACAAGTGTCCCCCTTTCCCTTTTTGTGAGATCTTTATGTATTAAAATGATTCATCTAATCTCTCATTGGACCTTTTTGTCTTCTGTCCAATAGGAACCAGGAAAGCCATTGGGTTGTTGGATGCTCATTAGAGCCCTTGGTAGACTGTCCAATAGTCTTCTAGGGAGCTTAATTTCTACTGGTTCTTTTATCAAGCATTTTTTATTTGATTAGACTAAATTTACTCTAGCCTAATTCTCATTGTTCCACCTCTATGGCCATCCAATAGGATTTGTGGGGAGGTCGGGGGCAACTAGCCTAGGATCTTAACATGTGTCCAATATTCCCTTTGTGTAAAGGGGGAGCCTTGGAGTGGGTGTGTGTGTTTCTCTCTCATCCCCTACAATATGGGCTTGCCCCTCCTTCCTAGGGATGTGGGAAGACTTTTTAGTCGTCCCATGACCATCCAGTTTCCCCTTGCTTTGGCCGTTGGGTAAAATATTTAATTTTTGGAACCTTAGCCTATGGAAGTCTTAATGAAGCTGAACCTTAGGTCTTCTAAGACCCATTGAATCACATTTCTCTTTTGCAGGATGTACTCCTTTGGATCCCTATTTTTCCTCCTTTGGAGCTGTTGGCGGATACGCCGCGACGCACGTCAGCACAGTGAGAACTCACCTAACAAGATTTTGTCAGCTAAGGACGAAGCTTGACCCGCGGGCGCGTGGAAGCAAGCATAGGGTAACAATCTACACTCGACCGACTCTCGACTAATTCCTACAGAGGTCTCTACCCAATGTCTAAGCTACAGCCTTCAAGAGTGCATAAGAGGAGATTTCCTACAATGCTTTCTAGAGCCAAATACCCATCAAACGGTCTCGAAACGCCACAGAACTTGGAGGAGACCCTACTAACACCAATAGGTCACTCTCCCTAAGGTCTATGAACCAAAATCCCAACCCTAAACACCTGGTGCAAAATCACGTAGGATGTCTGGCCAAATTTGCAGGTCATCGTTTCCAAAAACTAAAGTGCCTAATGTGTAGCTCTACTTGATGTGAATGCGTGGATATGCTGAAATGCGAAAACGGATAACGTATGCTCACCAAATCACCTGATGAAGCTTGTAGTTCGAGATCGCAAAACCAGACCGTATGTCCACAATGTAGGTATCGGCACGTAGCTCTCGTCGGGGGCAACACGCTGCACTTCTCGGCACTCGATTCCGACCACCAGTGCGCGTGTAGCATGAAGATGAAACTCTCACTCTCTCTCTCGTACACAGTACGCTCACTCACAGACAGCACTCTTTTTAAAATGACAAAAGGTTTTTCATTAAGGTCAAAAAGTGGTATAAATACCTTACAATCTCAAATCCTAATGTTTCAATTTAACCATCTACTCAATCTAGATGTCAAAAATGGGATACAATCTGGAAACTTCTACAAGCCCCAATATTTACAAAGGTGAAATGTCCGGTTTTCTCAATAAATGAATAGTTACAAAAAATAATAATCCGCCGAGTAGTCATTTTCCATAGGGTGTGTCCAGCTTCTAACACTCCCCCCCTCCTTGTTTATGTCGTCCCTGACATGGCTGTTGAGCTGCTTCTTCAGTGTAGGCTGTCTCTCATCTTGAGAAGGGACTCATATCTTGCATGTTGAGCTAGTAGCATCGGGCCAAATATATATGTGCTGATTGTGAAGAAGCCGGTGTAGAAGGCTTCTTCAAAGGCCTGGAGGTGATAAGAAGGTAACAACATAATCCTTTGATACATTGCATGTATCACCTCATGAGAAGGATGACCAGACAGATCGTATGCACATCAGTATGTATCTTGAAAGAAGAAGATATTGTCTGTCGCTTGGCTTGGTTTGAAGGTTTTAAAGACTGCTGAAAGTGTTTTACAAATATTTCTCATCATGATGCAAGATAGGTTAGGCGATCCAGTGAACAATTTGATGGTGCCCGTTAGGGTTTTCACCATGTATTGCTCACTTATTCTCTCGCCTCCCTTCAAACCTGGCAACTTCGGGTAATTTAGCCAAGTGGGTTGGCTTCTCTGCAGCAACTCATGGGCTTTCCATGTCCTCATCCTTGGTAGGGGCAGAAACTGAGGTTATCTCTGATCACTTTAGGTGCCTCTACCAGATGGATTAGATATTGAGGATACTTTGTTAGCCATGCATTTATCCACCTGGGCTGAGAGTCTACTATCAGCTTGACCCCTTCAGGTTTGGAGATGTCGGCTTTGTACATTGGCATTGTTGGCTCCTCTGTGATCCGCTTGTTGATCGTGGCAGCTTCATATTTCAGCAGAGGATATTGGAGAGAGGGCTGTAGCCATTCACACCAAAGGTTGTAGGCATCTATCTTCTGAATAGTCATGGATTTAAAGACCCTCTACTCCCATTCCAATGCTTCTTTGGTGGTGTCTCTCACTGCCGCTTCTATGGCCTTTTGCAGCTTCTCTTCTTCTTCTTGTGTCAGATCCTGTGGCTCTTGTGAGGGTCCCACAAGGATTTCCTCTTGCATGGTGGTGTCCATCGAATCTGCCACATTGTCTATGTGGATTCCTTCCATGGCTACTGGCCCGGTGCTAAATTGCTACTCTTCCATTTGCTACTGGCCTCTCAGCTCTTCTATCTGTCTTTTAAGTGTCTTCTTTTCTTTGTCCGCTTGCTCTCCCATATTCACAAGGAGGTCGTTCAGATCTGCATTTATCTTTTCCGCCTCCTCGAGCTTTCTCTTGATGGCTTCTAGCTCATTCTTCATTGCCTGATTTTCTTCTTCTAGGCGGCTTTGCATTACCAATGACCCCTTGGCCAGCAGCAGCCTTTGTCTTTTCTCCAATGCTAAATCCTTTTGAAGCTCTTTCATTTGTTCTTCATATAAACCAGTCTCTGAAGTAGTGTGAGTCGAGCTAGTAGCTCTGACTCTGGCAGGAGATGCCCGCAGCCTTTGGATGGTTTGATCTTTGACTTTAATCTGATCTTTAAGCTCTATTACCTCATCCTGGCTTGCTTCATGCTCTATCTCTACCTTTTCCTTGGCATTTTTGAGTGTTTCGACTTCTTTGGATTCTTCAACAAGTTGCAAAGTTAGGTTGTCCCTTTCCCTCTCTGCATCTGTCAATGACTTGCTGATATTTTTGTATTCTTCTTCAGCTCTTTGAAGTGTCTGATCTGCTACCTGATTTTCTTGTTCCATGTCTTGGCATCTTTGTAGTGCTCTATTTGTTTCTCTATATGCTCTTGGCTTTGTTTTTGTAGTGTGTCTACTTTAGCCTTGATCTGAACTTCAATGGTTTTGAGATTGGCAATCTCACTTTCCGTGGCCATTGATTTTGCTCTGAGCCCGGTTAGCTTGTGCATCACCACATCCCACTCATTGGTAGGTGGTTGTAGGTCCACTGTATCAATGGCCATCTCTTTTAGTTCTACTAACCACAGGCTCTGCATCTGTTCCTTTGGCCTTGTGCTTGCCAACTCAAATGCTACTCTAGCTACCTCTTCTCTTGAGTAACCCGCAGCTAGTAGATCAAGAAATGTGCTAAACCTTCTTTCCTCTAGCTCTGGATGCTCATCTTTGGGCTTAGCTTCTTCTTTCTGCTCTTCCCCTTTGGTCTTCTCTTGCTTGAAGTATTCTTAATCATCAGATGTATCTAGCTCCTCCTTTTGTTGGGTTTGTGGAGGGCTAAGAGGAGGTGGTGATGGCAAAGGGCTGGACTCAGGGCTTGACAGTGGAGTTGGTGGCTTTTTCTTGAAATCCCTGTCCGCCTTGGTTTTCTCTCCCTTTCTTGGCCTTCTTGCTCTTCTAGCAGCTGCCGTCGTACTTCATCCACTTCTTCTTCTGTAAAAGGGACATTAGGGATATTTTTTGTCGTAGCATCCAAAATCTCAAAATTCTTGATGTAGTCTTCAAACCTATCTCTCTGCACCCTTTGGGATGATCCTGACATGGCCTCTACTGAGGGCTTCCACAGCTCCCTCAAATCTCCTTTCAGAGAATCCATATCCTCAGGGACTAGTCTCGGTCACCTACCTAGGGTTTTCGTCCCCGGCAGGGGCGCCAATGTTGGCGGATACGCCGCACCGGACGTCAACATAGCGAGAAATCACCTAACAAGATTTGTCAAGCTAAGGACAAAGCTCGATCTGCAGGCGCGTGGAAGCAAGCATAGGGTGTCAATCTACACTCGTGACTAATTCCTACAGAGGTCTCTACCCAATGTCTAAGCTACAACCTTTAGGAGTGCATAAGAGGAGATTTTCTACAATGCTTTCTAGAGCCAAATACCCATCAAACGGTCTCAAAACGCAACAGAACTTGGAGGATACCCTACTAACACCAATAGGTTGCTCTCCCTAAGGTCTACAAACCAAAATCCCAACCCTAAACACCTAGTGCAAAATCACGTATGATGTCTGGCCAAAATTTGCAGGTCATCATTTCCAAAAACTAAAGTGCGTAATGTGTAGCTCTACTCGATGCGAATGCGTGGATATGCTGAAATGCAAAAACAGATAACGTATGCTCACCAAATCACTTGATGAAGCTTGTAGGTCGAGCTCGCAAAACCAGACCGTACGCCTGCAATGTAGGTATCGGCGCGTAGCTCTCGTCGGGGGCAACACTCTGCACTTCTCCGCACTCAATTCCGACCATCGGTGTGCACGTAGCGTTAAGATGAAACTCTCACTCTCTCTCTCTCTCTCTCTCTCTCTCTCTCTCTCTCTCTCTCTCTCGTACACAGTACGCTCACTCACAAACAACACTCTTTTTAAAATGACAAAAGGTTTTTCATTAAGGTCAAAAAGTGGTATAAATACCTTACAATCTCAAACCCTAATGTTCCAATTTAACCATCTACTCAATCTAAATATCAAAAATGGGATACAATCTGGAAACTTCTCTAAGCCCCAATATTTACAAAGGTGAAATGTCGGGTTTTCTCAATAAATGAATAATTACAAAAAAATACTAATCCGCCGAGCAATCATTTTTCGTAGGGTGTGTCCAGCTTCTAACAGGAGCCCTGACAGAGACCGGTTCTGAAGCCTTACCAATAATCTAGCTTTTACTCCCCTGGTACTTTTCCATATTAAACGATCATTTTAACATGAGAAAATTTGGGAGTATTATATAATAGTTTTTATGACATGACTTCTCTCTTGAAATCATAGTCATCCTAGACTATGAGGTAGAGAAGATAAAGCCTAGTCATTATTCCATTTTCTAGTGGGTAGAGGACCCCTATTTTACCTTAGGAAATCGCCCCATAATGGACGACTAGTCCATTTGGTGCTTGAGAGTGTTAGCTGCCGCAAGCATTGAGGCGGTCCGGGGCGGGCAACAAGAAGAGCGGCCTCTAAACACCCTTCAAGGCTCCCTTGCTACTCAATTGGGGCTGGGGCAAGCACAATAAAAAACAACAACAAACCATATCCAGAATTCAAACAAGAAAAGGGGCACCACCTAGTTGTAGATGCAAATTAGGACCCACGCGATATCTCCTTGTACTCAAACACACAAAGGGAGGGGAAAGCAAGATAGACACACACACCAAACACAAACATTCACCACACCAGAGTGAGGTAAAGAGCACAAATCAACTTGAGCAACTCAGTCTTAGCCTTAAAGACTAGATGCACACAAAGCTTGGTGAGAAACAGAGAGAAAACACAAAACATGACCTTGTTGCCAATACACAAATTGTCTTAGGGTCACAGGAGCCCTCTCACCGAGCACCCTCTTACAATTTACTTTTTAGGCAAACAATTCAACAAGCCCTCAAACCACCAAGCGCGAAATGGCACAATAGACTTCAAGGAGAATATACCTTCAACCACCTGATGAGCCAACTTATCAAGTCAATTTGGAGAGAAGAGTCGTAGTTGCAGCAACAATTGCACCCAAAACTATAAATCTTATTTATGGACAAGAGTAGGCTACAAGTGTGATGAAGATTATGGTATCACTCCACTCCTCTAGATGGCATAACTAACTTCAAGCTTCTCCATGCACCTATGTGTAGTGATGGAATATAGCACTCACAATGCACACACTCTACACAACTATGCTTGAAGAGTGGTGTGTTATGTGTGGAGAATGGTGTGGGTAGTGTGATCATGTGATAATTTACAAGGGAGATAAGGGCTCTACTTATAGGTTTTAGAAGCCTCGATTAGGATTAGACCTAATCAAGTTTGTTTGAAGAAATCAAAGATTATGCATATTTCTATTTCTTAAATGAGGGTGGGTCTCTCTTATCCTTTGAGTCACATGGATGTGAGAGAAAGGATTGAGTGAATAATTTGGAAGTGCCTACTCTAATAGATAGTAGAGGGTGCATTTTACAATAGGGTTAGCGGTTAGTTGTTAGTAATAATCACTACAAAATATTTACAAAATCATTTACCAAATGGTGAGATATATGATGAGCAAAGTTAGAGAAGGGATGAGCTTGTAAAGAGAGGTTGAGGATTTGGAGAAGATGGCATTCACCTCTTTACAACACCGGTAGAAGAAGCGGTCAGCATGACGAAGCTCCACGTGTCGATGAAGCTATGTTATCTTGGAACCTTGGATAATTCATGATAAAAGCCTTCATTTGCAGAGGTTAACCTTGGAGTGTTGCTGATTTTTTTGGAGTTCTTTAGAGAGCTTAAGAGGGTATGGTAATATGGACATATATGTAAAGAGAAAGGGGAGCGCATAGGGGTGTAGAAATGGAGGATGAAGGCTATGGAGGTGTGAGAGAAGTGGCAATGGTGAAGAGGGTGAAATAGGACTTGGGAGTTGTAGGTTTGGGGTGGGAAGGAGAGGCAGGAGTGTGTAAGAGTGAGTAGGTGTGTGGAAGGGTGAGAAAAAATAGGAAGATTTTTTGGTGTATGAGGTGGCAATTTTGAAGTCGGCAATAAATTTCATTTAAAATCTTGCTTGACTTCAAAATTTCTAAACAAATTATGAAAAATACTTAAGCTCACGAGCTACATTTTCCCTTTTGGACATATCCTCAAATTTGGATGAAAAAAAGGTGCCAAAATTTGAGCAAAAAGTTGTCCTTGCAGCACCTAATAAAGCTTGAAGTGGGCCACTCTTTGATTCTTTTTCCTTTGTAGTCTTCCAAGTGATCCCTCCATACATCAACCATGACCTAATATTGCCAAGGAGCTTGCACACATGTATGGTATAGGAAAAGTATGAAATATAATATATACTTGTGGGATAAGAAGATAGGCTAGCTAGTCATGAAAAATGGACGCATGGGATGGGATGGAAAAAAATATGACGTAGCCGATAAGGTTATTGGTGAATTTTTACGGTGAAGTCACATAAAGGTTTTTTCAAGGCTTGTATGAGTAGAGCTTATGGGATAGAATGATAGTAAAATATGTATAAGGAATGACACATGATGGAAGCTAGCATACTTAGGCCTGATAACGCACATCTAGGAATATATATTTATATAAATACAAAAAATTTGAAAAAAACCCTTTATATTTAGGTCCTTTATTTGATAGAAATTATTTACATGTAAAGAGGACCGTAATATTATAAATTTATTTTTTTGTCTCCTAACCCAATGACTCGCTCAATGATTTGATAAAAAAATGTGATAAAAACCCTAAACACACGCACACTATTTACAATGAAAAAGCGAGCCTAATCATTGTGCTAGGGTGTTTTTGTGGGGTGAAGTGGCTTCTTTAAATATTTTATGAGAGAAAAAAAAAACGGCTATCATTTAGCCCTCCCCTAGATGATGGTACATTCATGTACCATCAAAAGACATATCTTCCAATGAGAGTGGTTTTCGATCCTTTGTGATGTTTGGTGCCTTAATCAAATCTTCATCTTGTAGTGCCAAGCTCAAAGACTTACGTGGTATTGTAGCTATTTGATACTCTTGTAGATCCTCTGGTAGAACTCGTCTCAAGTAGGGATTTAATCGATACCCATTCACCTTCTTGTGTTTCTCCTTGCCATCCAAATCCATGAGTTGATAGTAGCGTGAACAGTAGGCCTTCTTTACAATGTAGGGACTCCGCTATCTAGTATTGAGCTTTACATCAAAGTGATTGTCAAGACAATTATCGTACCTTAGCACCAAATCTCCTTCCTTGATCCCTTTTTCTTTCACCTTTTTATTGAGCTTGTCCTTTATTTGTGTAGCCTTTCTTTTATAGAACTTATAAGCCGCCTCCCGTTTCCATTCTAGTTCTACAAGGGTGAGAAGATGATCTTTCCATGCTGCTTCTTCACCTTGTGCCACCTTTCCATGAAGTCACATCGTTGGAATGTTGAGCTCGATGGGTTGTAAAGCTTCTTGACCATAGAATAGGTGGAAGGGTGTGAACTCTATCGCTTCCTTGTAGGTAGTCTGATAGGCCCACAATGATCCATACAAGAAGTCATCCCATAGTTTTGTCTTGTTCTTTACCATCTTTTGGATGATTCTTGCAATGATGCCATTAGCCTTATCTACCAAACCATTTGACTGAGGCTAGTAGGGCATGCTATGCTGATGTAGAATGTGAAGCTCATCACAAACTTCTGTGAGCAAGCCCTTCCTAGATCCTGGACCATTATCAGAAACAATCTCCAAAGGTGTGCCAAATCTGCAACCAATGTGAGTGTACACAAACTTACTAATGTCCTCTCATCTACTCTTGCCACACTTTGAGCTTCTACCCACCTAGTCATGTAGTCTATGGACACCAAGATATACAATTTTCCATTTTTAGTCCTAGGCAATGAACCCATAGCATCAATGCCCCATTTTTCAAAGGGACCATTTGCAAGGACTAACTGATGTGGACCATGTAACAGACGCTTGTTTCCATTAATCTGACAATTCTGGCAGCTTTTACCCCAATGTTGAACATCAATGTGCAAGCTTGGCCAAGCATACTCGGCAAGCAAAATATTTTTTGTAGTGAGTTCCTGTGCAAAATGATCACCACACGCTTCCTCATGAAAACCTTCAAGAATGACTGGAATCTCCTTAGTTGTCGGTATTCTCCTACAAACTTGATCTTTTCCTCTTTGGTAGAGGGCACCTTCCAAAAAAAAATACGAACTCGCCTTCTTAATGAGCCTCCACTTTTGAGCCTTTGTGAAGCCCTCTGGAAACTCTCTCTCTAAAATGTAGCTCACAATGGGAGCCAATGACTCCATCCCCTAGTACCTTGGTTGCTTTATCACTGCTGCTACCATGATGACCTGCACTTCACTCTCAACACATGCAAATGCTTTTTGGGCAAGAAAATCAACATCTTCATTTTGTTTCCTAGGAATATGATACAATTGTACTTCTTCAAATTGATTGAAGAGTTTATGGACGGCATGAACCTTTTTCCTTAGCCTTTTATTCTTACAAGCCCAAATACCTAGAATTTGCTTCACAATGAGAAGTGCATCCCCTTTTACCATGAGACGCCGTATCTTTTGAGCAACATACATCTGCAAACCATGGATTAATATGTCGTACTCTGCTTCATTGTTGCTCGTGGAACCGGGAAAATTCACATGCTCTTTCATAACAACCTCACCATTTGAATCAAGCAACACAAGCCCTCCCCCTGCTTTTCCTGTAGCCTTCTTAAATGCTCCATCAAAGAACAAGGTGAATGCATTAGGTAAATGCCTTGGTGGTGGTAAGGGTAGGGTTTTCACTTCAGGCACCTTGATGTCTCTTTCATGCACTCTATAGGTGAAAATGCCTGCTAATTGTGCATGTACACTATCTTCTACTCTGAAAGATTATTGGAACTCTTGCAATTCCATGATCCATTTTGAAATCCTGGGACTTAGTGTCATTTGACATGATGCCCAAGGAAACACGTTTTTCGCAGTGATTATGATAAAGGGTTTTGGTAGGAGGTAGGATCTAAATTCTCTCACTGCAAAGACAAGAGAAAGCATCATAGATTCTGCTTCTGTGTAATCCTTTTCAAGTGCATTCATGACTTGGCTAGCAAAGTAGACAAGCCGCATCCTAGTGCTATGATGATCTTGCTGCAACAATACCGCACCCAATGTCTCTTTACCCACACTTGAGCTAATAAAGAATGTAAACTCCCAACCTGGAGGCATGAGCGTCGGTAGTTCCGCCAAAACCATTTTTATACAAGAAAAGTACTCTTCAAGCTCATCAGACCATGCAAACTCTACATGTTGTGTCAACTTTTGGAGGGGGTGAAGTAACTCCGATGCCAAGTGAATGAAGCGTGACATGTACTTCACCTTTTGAATAATTGAAACTACCTCCTTAAGACTCTTTGGTGATGGTAGCTCAATGAGAGCTTGTGCATTTGCTGGATCTACCTCAATGCCTTTGGAAGAAACCTTCCGACCAAGCAAGATCACTTCATCCTCACCTATGTGGCACTTGTCGAGATTGAGTTGACCTCCCATATCATATAGCTTCTTCAAGCCTTCTCCTACCTTCTGTAGATGCAATGATTTAGAGCTATAGATGCAAAAATAATCTATGAATACTCTTATAGGCTTCCCAAAGAATGCTTGAAACACCATGTTCATGAATCGTTGAAACGTTGCTGGAGCATTTGTCAACCAAATGGAATGACTCTAAAAGAAAAACAACCCCAAGGAGTGATGGAGGTTGTTTTTAGTTGATCCTCCAATGCAATACCTATTTGAAAGTAACCAGAGTAGCCATCACATACCGTGTACTTTTCTTTACCTGCTACCTCATTAAGAATCTCTTCTTGAAATGGGAGGGGAAAGTGATCCCTTTTTGTCAATGCCTCGTTGAGTGGATGATAATTGGCACATACCCTCCACTTGCCATCCTTTTTTGGAGTGACCACAACTGGAGAGACCCACTCAAAATTCTCTACGGGGTAGATGAACCCTGCCGCTAGAAGCTTCCTCACCTCTTTAAGTAGTGCTTGCTGTTTGATGACACCTAACCTTCGTAGCTTTTGTGCTTTAGGTTTGGCCTCTGGCTTTAGCTTGATCTTGTGTTGAATGGCATCCACTCCACATACATCTGTGTAATCTTTAGCAAAAAGCCTAGGAAATTTTCTTAGCACACTTTTGAATTCATCTCTTTCCTCCCAAGTAAGAGTCTTTGACAACATATCATCTAGCATTTCTTCATCATGCAAACTTTTGTTCTCCTGGGAGCCTACCTCTTTTAAACCTTGGCAAGATGTCTCTTTGTTATTTGGCCTTAAACTTACACCCATGACTTCAATGGATGAATCCTCCTCCGTAGTGCTACCACTGCTTTCTTCTTCCGAGGTGTCATCGGTCCAATCATCCCCGCTTCCACTTTGAGAAGATTCCTCTTGGAGCTCCTCTTGACGTTGCTCCTTCATGTCAAAGAAAACCTTCTTGTGATTGTCATTCCTGAAAATCAACTTCCCACTTTTCCAATCCTGCAAATCGCGCATCCTCATTAGCCACGGTCTACCTAGGATAAATGGATAGCCATTTCCCCTTGTAGACATAACATAGAAATCAACAGCCTTCTTAATGCCAAAAGCTTCCACAGAAACATTCTTACAAACTCCCAAACACCTAGCCTTGCTATTATTTTCCATTTTCACTTTGATTCTAGGCGTCTTGTGAATGTGCATGCCTAGTCTCTACATAAGGTTCTCTGTCATGATGCAAATTTGTGCGCCCCCATCCACTAGACCCTTCCCAACTAGTTTTCCCTTGATATAGAAATATAGCATAGGTTTAATATCCTCATTCATTTGGGCATGTGCAATTTTAACAATAAGAACATTTTCTTTGATCCTTATCCTAGTGCTAACTGCCTTTATTAACTCCCTCCTAACTTGTGGGCACAATGCAAGAAATTGAGTCCATGATATGCTTGGACCTTTACCTCTCATCTCCTCCATAGGGTTGTATGGAGCCATACCATGTCCAAGAGGGAATTCCTGAAGGTTGATGCGGCGCCGGGTCCTTTTCTTTGTTTCCTCATCCATGGTCACTTTGTGATGTTACTCCTTCCTTTTCCTTACCTTTTTCCCGGCCACGTTTGATGCCATTTTCTTCAATGTCACCCTCCTTGGATTGTGTGACTTCTACAACATTGACATTTGGGTCAGGCAAAGGGGGAACTCCTTCCACCTCTTGTGGAGGTGGTCTTGGTCCATTTGGCCTTTGTAGAAGCCTCGGTTGTTGACCAGCTCCTTTACCTGCATTCATCACTGGGTAATTCAAGTTTGGTCTCCTTGGCTCCCCACGGGGCCAAGGACCATTATACATCCCATGTCCAGACTCTCCGCAATTCCAACATTGCAAGACTCTCCTAGGTCGTGGATCTCGGTCTTCAGACTTCTTTGCTTGTCCCTTTGGACCTACAGCTTGTGCAAGGTGAATTGACAGGCTGCTTAAAGATTCATTTAACTTATCAATCACTTCCGTCGTTACCTCAGAAAGCTCCCTAGATGTTGATGCTTGTGACTTACCTTTGGGTCTAAGACCTTCTATTGCAACCTCTCCCCTTAAGCACTTGAGTTTCCTATATTTCTCAACAGCCCTAGTTTCAGCTGCATCAAAGGTAGCAAGTGCACCCGCCTCTACTTTTACCTGAAGGTCAGGAAAGAGTCCAACTATGAACCTCTCCTTCTTTAAAAATTTTGCACCATCACCAAGGTTAGTAACATCTCGTATCCATAGAGCCCAAAGACGTAGAAACTCTTGCTTGTACAAGTAGTAGTCATCTAAGTCTTTTTGCTTATGAGAAACAATGTCTTACCATAATTTTTGAGTGTTTTGGGGATCAAAGAAGTATTTCTTGAAATGATTCAAAACTTCTGTGTAATTCCCTTTAACTTCCTTAGGCAAAGAGTCAAACCAAGTGCTAGCATCTTTCCTAAGGACTACCTTAAACATTTCCACACGTTCTTGATCAGTTACTATTCTCTTGATATGGCAAGACATCATGAAATTTGCTAAAAATAATTCTGCATCCTCTCCTGGCTCTCCAAAGAAAAGAGGATATCCAGACATTTGGCGTTGGGCCTCCATTGAATCAAATTCAAACTGACAACACATTTTTGTTTTTCTTTCTTAAAAATATTTACACAATAATGTCTTGTAAATTGCAATCAATTCTACAACAAAATAAAAATATTCACATCAAATGACCTATGATAATCAATAAGAGGCAAGATGACAGGGTTTGGTGATGCAAGGATTTCTCCTACCCTTTGGGCACCAAACATGAATACCATACGTTGTTGAAAATGAATCTTTCTACTAATTGCAACGTTTATTCTAATGTGTGGAGTGAAATGGAAGGGAAAAACCTTTATTCTAGGGCCATTATTCATTGTCTATGCATGACCTAATGGTTAAAACAAAACAAAAATATAGACATCCAAAATATGGTCGTATCTAATGATTGGCAAAGTAAAAGGATTTACTGAAGCAGTTATCTCGGCCAACCTAAGAGGACCTAAGATTCTAAGAATTACATGTTGAAATTTCAAATTAGTACTAACAATTATGTGTACCTTTTGCCTTGCAATCGGAATGAAAGGATCATACAAATTCTCATGATTCATGCAAACTACTTGACTATGCTAAAAGTTGAACCCACACACAAACATACACAAGCCGTCCTCAGTGGGGACACCAAAATGGAGGTGGTCCAGGGCGGCCAACAAGAAGAGTGGCCTCTAAACACCCTTTGAGGCTCCCCTACTGCTCAATTGGGGCTAGGGCAAGCACAATAAAAAACAACAACTACCCATAGCCAGAAACCAAACAAGAAAAGGGGCACCACCTAGTTGTAGATGCAAACTAGGACACACGTGATATCTCCTTGTACTCAAACACAAAAAGGGAGGGGAAAGCAAGATAGACACACTCACCAAACACAAACATTCACCACACCAGAGTGAGGTAAAGAGCACAAATCAACTTGAGCAACTCAGTCTTAGCCTTAAAGACTAGATGCACACAAAGCTTGGTGAGAAACAGAGAGACAACACAAAACTTGACCTTCTTGCCAATACACAAATTGTCTTAGGGTCATGGGAGCCCTCTCGCAGAGCACCCTCTTACAATTGAATTTTTAGGCAAACAATTCAACAAGCCCTCAAACCACCAAGCATGAAATGGCACAATAGACTTCAAGGACAATATACCTTCAACCACCTGATGAGCCAACTTATCCATTTCATTTCGAGAGAAGAGTTGTAGTTGCAGCAACAATTCCACCCAAAACTATAAATCCTATTTATGGAAAAGAGTAGGCTACAAGTGTGATGAAGAGTATGGTATCACTCTACTCCTGTAGATGGCATAACTAACTTCAAGCATCTCCATGCACCTATGTGTAGTGATGGAATAGAGCACTCACAATGCATACACTCTACACAACTAGGCTTGAAGAGTGGTGTGTTATGTGTGTGGAATGGTGTGGGTAGTGTGATCATGTGATAATTTACAAGGGAGAGAACGGCTCTATTTATAGGTTTTAGAAGCCCCGATTAGGATTAACCTAATCAAGTTTATCTGAAGAAATCAAAGATTATGCATATATTTATGTTTTAAATGAGGGTGGGTCTCTCATATCCTTTGAGTCACATGGATGTGATCTCAAGGGAATAGAATTATTGAGGATGAAAGGAGAGAGGATTGAGTAAATAATTTGGGAGTGCCTACTCTAATAGATAGTAGAGGGTGCATTTTACAATAGGGTTAGTCGTTAGTAATAATCACTATAAAATATTTACAAAATCATTCACCAAATGGTGAGATATATGATGAGCAAAGTTAGAGAAGGGATGAACTTGTAAAGAGAGGTTGAAGCTTTGGAGAAGATGACGTTCACCTCTTTACAACACCGGTAGAAGAAGCGGTCAACATAGCGAAGTTGCACGTGTCGATGAAGCTATGTTATCTTGAAACCTTGGATCATTCATGATAAAAGCCTTCATTTGCAAAGGTTAACCTTGGATTTTTTCTGATTTTTTTGGAATTCTTTAGAAAGTTGAAGAGGGTATGGTAATATGGACATATATGTAAAGAGTAAGGGGAGCACATAGGGGTGTAGAAATGGAGGATAAGGGCTATGGAAGTGTGAGAGAAGTGGCAATGGTGAAGAGGGTGAAATAGGAAATGGGAGTTGTAGCTTTGGGAGTGACAAGGAGAGGGAGGAGTGTGTAAGAGTGAGTAGGTGTGTGGAAGGGTGAGAGAAAATAGGAAGATTTTTTTGGTGTATGAGGTGGCAGGTTTGAAGTCGACCATAAATTTCATGTAAAATCTCCCTTGACTTCATAATTTCTAAAACAATTATGAAAACTTATTCAGCTCATGAGCTAAATTTTTCCTTTTGGACACATCCTCAGGTGTGGATCAAAAGAAGGCGCCAAAATTCGAGGAAAAAGCTATCCGTGCAGCACCTAATAAGGCTTAAACTGGGCCACTCTTTGATTCTTTTTTCTTTGAAGTCTTCCAAGTGATCCATCCATACATCAACCATGACCTAATATTTCCAAGGAGCTTGCACACATGTATGGTATAGGATAAGTATCAAATATAATATATACTTGTGGGATAAGAAGATAGGCTAGCTAGTCATGAAAAATGGACACATGGGATGCATGGTGACAAAAAATATATAGAATAAAAGGAGGAAAATCATGGGACGGGACCCTCAATTATTCTTTAATTTAGTGATTTATGGAATTTATTTGAAGACAAAATCTATGTACTTGTGAATATTTATCTGGGAGGGATAAGAAGATAGGCTAGCTAGTCATGAAAAATGGACACATGGGATGCATGGTGGCAAAAACTATATAGAATAAAAGGAGGAAAATCATGAGAGAAGGGACCGCCTCAGAATACCTTGTCTTTGTGTCAGAGAATGGACTCGGGCTGCAACACCTCTTCTTGTTCCTCAATCTCCGGCGGGTCTTCAATAATTGCTTCTTGAGGTGGCTCTCCTTTGTAAGGCTTTAGTAGGCTCACGTGGAAAGCATTGTGTATGAGCCAATGGCTGGGAAGCTTGAGTTGATAGGACATCTCATTGATTGGTCTAAGAATATGGAAGGGACCATAGTAGCGTTTTGCTAACTTAGCATAGTACTTTTGATGTCCCGTAGGATTCTTGTCCATTGTGTGCCTTAATTGAGCCTTGGAAAACTTAAGCAAGACCCAATCATTTTGTTTAAAGGCTAGGGCTCTTCTGTGCTTATCAGCAGTAGCCTTTTTCCTTTGTTGAGAGATGGATATAGCATCCTTAGTATTTTGAAAAGATTCTTGCAGGTCTTGGCTATATTCATCTGCAATGAAGATCTTCCCATGTACCTTGAGTAGCAAGGTACTTTTTGATCTTCCCTCTATCACCTCAAAAGGTGCTTTTTCCATGGAAGTCTCTACAGCGTTATTGTAAGCATACTCCTCTAAGGGTAAGTACTTCTCCGATTGGGACTTTTGATCTACTTGTTTGACATAAGATTTTAGTAGATCAAGAATGGTTAGGTTAGCTATTTCACTTTGTCCATCCTTTTGGGGATGATAGGCCGAAGATAAGTTTAGCCTAGTACCAAAATTGTGAAAGAGACCCTTCCAAAAATTATTGGTCATTCTAGGATCTCTATCTTACACTATGGACATTGGCAAGCCATGGTACTTGAAGATTTGTGATATAAAGAGGGTTTCCATTTGATGGGCTTTGATAGTCTTTTTTACAACAAAAAAATGTACCTGTTTGCTAAACCTGTCTACTATCATCCATATTCCCGTGTTCCCATGGATAGACTTGGGCAATCCAAAGATAAAATCCTTGTATATGCTCTCCCACGGTGAATCAGGGATTGAAAAAGGTTGAAGCAATCCAGGTTGCTTCCCGCTATCAAACTTTGTTTTTTGGCATACCACACATTTTGAAACATACTCTTATATGTTTGCTTTCATGGCAGGCCAATAGAAATATGTTTCTATCCATTTAAGGCTAGAATGAATCCCTCTATTCCCCGCAAAAGGAGGAGCATGAGATTCATACATTACTTTGTCACATAGTGAGTTAGTAACACATAGTGTATTTCCATAGAGAAGATAACCATCTTGTAGGGTAAATGGTTCTTCTTTCTTCCCTAGTGCAAGGGATGAAATCACATCTCTAAAATTGGGATCAATAGCGTACTCATCTATCATAGAAGATAGATCATTGTGAGTTGCTGGGTGAAATCATGTTAATGTATCGCGCTTTTTATGCTAGTTAACATATGCCAACAACCACATCTTGTAAGCAAAACACATGGATAGGACAGTCATGTTTTTTCAAGTGTGTGGGCCACCATCATGAACTATACAAAGTGTATACTTGGACTTCAAAAAAATGAATCGTAATATTTTTAAAATCTCCAACAGTTAAGGTCAGTCATTATGTTGAGGTAGTGGTGTAGTCATTAAGCATGGAGGGAAGCACGACGCAGGGGCCAGAGGTCAAAGAGAGGGAGGAAAGCAATTGCAAGCTACAAGTAGGTTTGTAGTCAGAGGCCAACAGTCATCTCAAGTAGAGAATAGCTCACCACTGGATCAAGCCACCTCCGACAACAATCTTGGTAGTACTCCACCCAGAAGAAAGTCGAGGGGCAAAGGTTTTGTTGCTTCTCCTCCGCCCTACAAAAGATTGAAGGCTTCTAATCCACAAGGATCCCCAAGGTCAAAGTACATGCATGCAAGGAAGGGGAAGCAGGACTCAGGTACTGTGTGTGTGTGTTCAATGAGGGGGCCACATTTGGAAGTTGTAAATCAAGCAAAGCATGACACATTTCTCCAGCATGCCCCGACTACTAATCGATTAGTGAATCCTCTTGTTACCATATACATGTGGTAGTGATGTGTGTGAACACACTAGGACCGTCGGGGAATTTTTTCCCTCGTTAGGAGGTTTTTTCCCCCGTGCATTGTATATACACCCATCACTCTAGGGCTATCTATCTTTCCATTGTACACTAAGTAACACACTCTCTATTGTGTGCCTTGAGCTTCCTTCGTCTTCTCCAAGCTGTGTGTGTTTCTCTGCAACCCTAATTCCAACAATTGGTATCAGAGTAGGTCACATCCTCCCGGGCTTAGTCGCCAGCTGCTCCAGCACACGCCTGCTCACTTTCTCCAATTTCAGTGAGCTTTGGCGAGCGTTCGCAGGTCTGCTCAAAATTTTGATTTGGGCTCATTTCGACCTCCGTTTCCACTACAGGCAGTACTACACAGGCTATTTTGTCATTTTGTGCATAATTTCTATTAGTGCCGTTCTCTGCATAACAGGTGCCTTATAGTCTTCTACAGTTTGTGCTATATAGCACAGGTTGTTCCCGCTCCATTTCTACTATTTTTGGGCAGTTTTCACATCATGTGCAGAATTTACCATGGCTGACAACAACAACACAAATGTGTTCAAGATGTTTACTACGGAGGACAGGTTGGATGGGGACAACTACCCTATGTGGGCATATATGATGCAACATGTTCTTGTGTCAAAGGGTGTCTGGAACATTGTGCAAAGCATTGATGTACGTCCTGGTTCTGAGGATGTAGGCGATGTTAAGGATGTTGCAAGTCTTGGTACAAGGATGCAGCTGTTAGATTTGTTTTGCCTACAATAGAACAAGCTCGTTGGGATGTTAAGGATGCACAGGCTCATGCATTGATTGCGTCGTCTGTGAAGCATACCATTGTTCCTCACATCTGTTCAGCAAAATCTGCAAAACAGGCTTGGGATATTCTAGCAGGTCTGTATGCAAGCCGTAATGAGGCTAAGATTGCTTTGTTGTGTAAAGAGCTGGAGTCGAAGATTATGCATGAGGAAGATGATATGGACACTTTCCTTGCTAGTGTCAAGGATATCAATGAGCAACTTATTTCTGCAGGTGAAGTTATTTCAGTCAGTTCCCTTGTGCAGTTTGTTCTTGATGCCGTACCAGATTCTTACCAGACTTTTGTTTGTACTTGGAGACTTATGACCCAAGGAAATCCAGAAGTTGTCAAGTTTGATGCATTATGCACATTGCTGTTGCAAGAGTCACTTTCAAAAAAAAAAAAACTAGACAGCGTGAAGTTGAACAGGCTTTTATTGCTTCTCAAAGAAAGGGTGGTAACAGCAATGTAGCCACTTCTTATGGTTCTGCTACGAGTGTCAAAAATTCTATTCCTAATGCTTCTACTAGTAGCAATTCATCTAGAAATTCTGGTGATAAGGTAAAAAAGAAGATGCGTTGCCATTATTGTGAATCCAATGATCACTTGATCAAGTCATGTCCTAAGTTGCAGGCCAAAGAGGCTAAGAAGAAAGAGGGTGGTTCCACTACAAATGCAGCCATTGTTGAGTCTTCTATGAAAGGATACTGTGTTGCTGATGTTGATGCAGAATGGGCTTTTAGCGCAGAGTGCACTTACAATTCTGTTGTCCATGATGCATGCTTGTCAGTTGCTACAAATTCACATGTGTGGTATTTCGACAGTGGTGCTACAAAGCACATTACCTCACATCGTGAATTGTTTACCTCTCTCGAGTCTGCCCCTCATGGGAATTCAATCACTTGTGCCAACAACACCTCTTATCCTGTTCAGGGAGTTGAAAAGATTGTGCTCACTACTGCTAATGGCAGTTCCTTCACACTTGTTGATGCACTTTATGTACCTGAGATCAAGAAGAATCTCTTTTCTGTATCCGCACTTGCTAGACTTGGACTTGTAGTCAAATTTGTGGGGGGGGAGTATATGTCTCAAGAATTTAATGCATTTCTGGCTAGTCGTGGGATAAAACACCAATGTACAATGCCTTATACACCTCAGCAAAATGGTATTGTTGAGAGGAAAAACAGGTCACTGACGGAAATGGATCGATGTATGGTCAAAAGTCAAGATTTACCGCATTCTTTTTGGCTTGAGGCCATCATGTGTGCCAATCATTAGAAAATTTCGGAGGTCATTTGGAGGGCCTTGTAAGAAATTGTATTTCTCTCTCTAGAAACTTTTTCTAAAATGCACTTGCACCTTGTGAGTACGTCCAAAAAGACAACCAAACACTCTAAAAAGTAGATTTATATTCCCAATCGTCCTTGAAAACGGTCACTTTTTTATTTAATGCGAGCGTCTTTTTCAGGAGGCAGGTGCGGCACATTCAATGCAGCTTACGTCATCACTGAAAGTTGAAAAGTCACAAACTGTAAAATAGTGATATATTTTGAGGATTTTGACACCACCAATGCATCCGGAACGCCAAAATACCTTAAAAACGAATGTCTACTTGTCTCATTCCGACATCCGGAGAGGCAAAAAATGTCAAAAAACCCCCAAAAATGGGCTTTTTACTTAAGGCGCACGAGGAGGCATTCTAAAATTTTAGAATGTCCCTCTGCGCGCCGTTAGTACAAAGCTCCTTTTAGTGATTTTTGGACACTTATCTTTCCAAAAAGCCCCTTTTTAGAGGTTTTTGGACATTTTCCTCTCAAAAAGCTCCCTAAAAAAAAGAAAAAAGGACCTTTTTACTAACGGCGCGCGAGGAGGCATTCCAAAATTTTGGAATGCCTCCTCACGCGCTGTTAGTACAAAGCTCCTTTTAGTGATTTTTGGACACTTATCTTTCCAAAAAGCCCCTTTTTAGAGGTTTTTGGACATTTTCCTCTCAAAAAGTTCCCTAAAAAAAAGAAAAAAGGACCTTTTTACTAACGGCGCGCGAGGAGGCATTCCAAAATTTTGGAATGCCTCCTCACGCGCCATTAGTACAAAGCTCCTTTTAGTGATTTTTGGACACTTGTCTTTCCAAAAAGCCCCTTTTTAGAGGTTTTTGGACATTTTCCTCTCAAAAAGCTCCCTAAAAAGAGGGAAAAAGGGCCTTTTAACTAACGGCGCGCGAGGAGGCATTCCAAAATTTTGGAATGCCCCCTCGCGCGCCGTTAGTAAAATGTTCCTTTAGGGGTGTTTGACATTTTTGGCCTCTTTGGATGTCTAAGCGAGGCAATTGGACATTCATTTCTAGGAGATATGTGCGTTCCGGACGCATTGGTAGTATCAAAAGTTTCAAAATCTTCCACCACTTGATAGTTTTGTGACTTTTTGAGTTCTAGTGATGACGTATCCTGTATCAAATGCACCGCATCTACCTTCTGAAAAAGGTGCTCGCATTAAATAAAAGAGAGTGCTCGTCTTCAAGGACCACTAGATTATTAAATGAGGAGAGGGACACCGTTTATATTTTTGTTAATATCAATCTATTTTTCTACGTAACGTAGGCTCTTCTCTCATTGGAGGAGCTTATTTTCCTCTCTCTACCAAAAGGCCCTCCAAAAGACCTCCAAAATCTCCTAATGTATGTACTTAACAGGTTTCCTATGAAAGCTTTGCAGTCTATTAGTCCATATAAAGCATGGCATGATAGAAAGCCTTCTATTAAGCACATGCGTGTTTTTAGCTGGTTGGCATATGCTTTGGTGCCACAAGAGCAGCGTAGAAAATTGGATGATAAGGCTGTCAAATGTATTTTTGTTGGTTATAGTGCTGAAAGAAAAGGTTATAGGTTGTATCATCTGCAAACAAAACGTATTTTGGTTTCTCGGGATGTAGTGTTTGTGGAAAATTTTGTTCAGCCCTTGCTGTCATGTACTAGAGACAGTAATGTAAGCTCACAAAACATTTATGACACTTTGTTGCCTCTTTTCAGTGGTGGAAATACGAATGTAAGTTCCAATGAGGCAAATGTATAGCCTATGGGGGTTTTTGAAAATGTTTTAGATCAGCCTATTACTGATGCAGATGTACATGATGTACTTGATGAGGAAAGGACTGAAAATGAGCAGGCTAGAGGTATGCCAAAATGGCTGGTGCACGCTTTGTGTGATAGTAAATTGGATGCACCTTTGTCTAGTCGTACTCGTTCAGGCTCTTGCCATGCATCTTATGCATCACATTGTTATGCTTTGGCTATGTCTAGCTTACATGATGTTGAGGAGCCTCTATCTTTTGATAAAGCACAGAATTCAGAAAATTGGATGGCTGCCATGCAATCAGAATATGATGCACTTATAGAAAATGACACATAGACTTTATGTGACTTGCCTCCTGGCAAAAAGGCCATTGGTACAAAGTGGGTTTACAAGTTGAAACGCAAGCCGGATGGTGAGATCGATCACCATAAGGCTCGACTTGTTGCAAAAGGTTATGCACAGCAAAAAGGAATAGATTATGAAGAGACTTTTTCTCCCACTTGTCGTATGACTACTGTGCGTTTTCTATGTGCATTGGCAGCTCATTTTGGTTGGGATGTACATCAATCAGACATTGTTACTTCTTTCTTAAATGGTGACATATTTGAGGAAGTTTATGTAACGCAGCCTCACGGTTTTGTCATAAAAGGACAAGAGGACAAAGTGTGCAGATGTAAGAAGGCTTTGTATGGGTTGAAGCAATCTCCTCGTGCTTGGTATGAGAAAGATGACAGTCATTTGGTTAAATGAGGCTTTCGTAACAGTTCAACAGACAGCACATTGTATGTAAAGCGTGAGGATGATGTATTTCTCATTGTGGTTCTTTATGTCGATGATTTTCTGATCACTGGACCAAATGAGAGACATATTGCTAAATTTAAGGCTGATTTGAATGCTACTTTCAAGATGAAAGATTTGGGACTGTTGCATCATTACTTGGGTATATAGTTTAAGCAGTGTGATGGTGGTATTTTCTTGTGTCAGAAAAGTTACATAGAGACATTTCTATGTAAGTTTGGACTTGAGGATTGCAAACCTCTTGCCACTCCCATGGAAACAGGTCTGAAGCTTAGTCTACATGATGCTGGTAATCTTGCTAATGTCACTCTTTACCAAACTGTTGTTGGCTGCCGCATTTATGTATGCAACACGAGGCCAAATATTCAGTTTGCAGTCTCACAGGTCAGTAAATTTATGCATAGCCCAGAGTCTAAGAATTGGCAGGATGTCAAGAGGATTTTTCGCTACCTTAGTGGCACTTTACATCTTGGCTTGTTTTATCCCAAGGGGGGATCATTGCAGCCAGACTTACATGCTTTTTCGGACTCAGATTGGGCTGGTTGTTTTGACACGCAAGTGTCCACAAGTGGTTTTTGTTTCATGCTTGGCAATTCATGTATATCATGGTTGAGCAAGAAGAAACCTACTTTGGACACTTCCAGTTGTGAGGCTGAGTACAGAGCAGTCTTCACAACTACGGTTGAGTGTGTATGGCTCAGACACCTTATGGCTGATTTGGGTGTTGGACAGGACACTGCCAACACTATCTACACTGATAGTCAGAGCGCATTGGCAGTTGCATGGAACCCAGTTTTTCATGCTCGCACAAAGCACATTGAGGTGCATTACCACTATGTCACGGAGAGGCTCTCAATAGGAGAGATCAGCTTGGCTTATGTGCCAACACAGGATAACCTTGCAGATCTTTTCACAAAGGCATTGTCTCATGAGAAGCTTGAAGCTTTCTGCAAAGCTTTGGGCTTACTCCCCTTTGTGGACTGATCTTGTCCTCAGGGCATGGCACTTTCCTTTACTCATGTGCCAGCTCTCGTTCACCGCATCACTCCAGGGGGGATTTGTTAGCATATACATGTGGTAGTGATGTGTGTGAACACACTAGGACTGTCGGGGCATTTTTTCCCTCTTTAGGAAGTTTTTTCCCCCGTGCATTGTACATATTCCCATCACTCTAGGGCTATCTATCTTTCCATTGCACACTTAGTAAAACACTCTCTATTGTGTGCCTTGAGCTTCCTTCGTCTTCTTTAAGATGTGTGTGTTTCTCTGCACCCCTAATTCCAACACCTCTCACCCATGAGAAAATTGTGCTGCTAAGCATGTGCTGCAATCAACAAAAGAGGACTATCCATTTAGCTTATATGCTTGTTTTTGTAGTAGCCCCTGGCTACAATCTAGTTGTGGATTCTCTCACACTGATCAAGTGCTTGTGCATTTCCTTAGGCATTTAAGGTGCATGCTTAGATGATTGGATCTAAGGAGAACCCGCACAATTTCCTGTGTGGAAAGTACTTGACAGTCAGAGTTCTCGAAGCAAGCCATGATATGGTCAGCCATGTAATACTTGCTATGAGACATAAGCAAGCCATGATATGGTCAGCCCTGTAGTACTTGCTATGAGGCCGAAGCTTCATGATGCTAAGAATGAATTGCTGTGTTTAGGCCTCAGAAATAGTGTGGATGCAAGGAGAGAAATAGAGCTCAAGGTAAATATCGAGATAGTGAAAGATACATTGGATGCTTTGGGGTTTCCTCACAGTGAGGACACCCCCACTGCTGTTGATATGAAATAACCTGTCTTCATGTAAGTGCCAATGGTTTTTGTGATTGAACCTTATGTTTTGAATACGTGCACAACTATCCTATGTACTTACGATGCCTCTGTTTAGATTGGTTTGTAGATTAATGTGGATGTGCAAGAAGCAAAAGTGCATGCTTGCGATAGTCAATTGCAGCTTCTCATGCATATACAATATGAATGTCTACAGGATATAGATGCCAACCATATATGGAATGCTACTTGTCACACTATGCATACAATCAATCATAATGCTATCGATGAGAATCAACGGGTGAATGGAATACACATGTATCAATGATGTAGGATGCAAACCTAACAATACATCTATCAATCAAAGGAAAGAAGAGAGGCTCTATAATGATGAATTTGATGAGCTGGATAGACAACGTGAAAGGGTAGATGTAATGCCACAACATACAATAGCGCACAAAGCTGCTGTAGATGGTAAAGAAACAGATTATGATGATGATGATTTTATCATGATTACTCATCCCAAACCCAAGCCCCCTACAGATAATCAAACAAGCGTCTCAAAGGAATCATTTAGGAATGTGCAAGAGGAAGGTACGAGTGCTCAAGAGAAAGGTTTTAGGACTGACAATGGGCAGACTGCGCAAGACACCGGTGATGATAGCCCCCGTAGGGTTTTGTAAACAAAGTGAAATTAAAGAGAAAAGGTGAACTCGAACAGATTCTGGAAGAACCTAGGGACGAGAAATGTGCTTCCCCTCCGAGCACCTTGGATGACATAAACAAAGGTATCAGAGGTGAAAGAAAGCCATTCACTCACGTGCTTGCAAGAAATTATGTTCAATCTGTTCCCTATGTGTCCAAGTTTTGTACTGTTAGCAAGCTCCACACCCCGTGGCATGTATCTCTCTGGATATTTATAATGGAAGAGTTCAGTAGTTTTTACTTGTCCTTTATGATGTCTTTATTTGATAGCATTTATGTGTCATAGAGCAAGAGAATCTGCAGTTAGTTACCCTGCATGATTTGAATTATTCCATTGCATGTAAAACCATAAAAAAGTGGCGTATTACCAAGGCTAGACATCTACAAAAAAAAAAGGCAAGATTGAGAAGCACCTGGCTAGCTATCTTAAATGCTTAACAAAAATTAATGAGTACTTCATTTATGTTCATCCCTCGGGGTAAGTTATTCTTGTTGAGTGGTATGCACTACCAGACCTAATATGCATGCCAAAACCCTCTCCAGACGAGATGCACCCTTTGGTTCTTGATTTAAATGACGATGCACAATGACATTCCCCCTAAACATGCAGGGAAAATGATAAAGTACAATGTGCAAGATAGGAGGTATGTATTTTGTCGTAGAGACAGCCACAAGTTTTTGGATTAGTGCCTCCGATTTTTACATGTGTATATATGGAGCACCAGCATGGAACCTAAAGTGAATGCAATATTAGAAACAATATTGAAAGAGCAGCGGGCTAAGCTGAGAGGTGTTTTTACACACTCATTGTAGTGGCCAGCCTTGGTCGATATATAATAAGCCTGTATTAAGGATTTGAGATTGTTTTGGAAGAACTGCAACTTTGGGCCCCAAAATAGTCTAATTATTGACAATAGTATGTAGAAAGTGTGCCACAACCCTAAAGGAAGCTGGCCTGTTACTCCTAAGATAGAGGACCAGACCAAAGAACAGCGCCCGCAAAACTTCTTGATAGATACTTTGAGGAGCTGGTTGTTCCTATGGCTACAATCAGAAGATCGTGCAGTGTATACACCTGAAAATGAGTTTGATACTGCCCCATATTTTTTTTCACAACAAGTGATCATGAAGCTAGAATCAGAAATTCACCGGCGTAATGAAGCCATGCGTAGGAGACAAAGGGAGGCTGATGAATAAGCTCAAAGACATAAGAGAGAGAGAGTCTACAGAGGGAAAATTTAGAGAAGCAATAGCAAGAAGAAAAAGAAAGAGAGTTGCAAGAACCAAAAGCTTAGCAAGAAGAAGAAAGAGAGCAAGACCCAAAAGCTCAGCAAACAAAGAAGCAAACGAACACTAGGCAAAAACGAGTGTACAAGCCCGCTAAACCACGATCTTATTGAGGATAGGAGGCTCTCTGCAATTTTGTAACATTATGAGGGAAATTTGTAAATTGCCTTTCCAATGTTTATAACTATTCCGAAATTCACTTCAGATAGTAATGATCAGATCATGTGCTATTCTTTTTTTGAAGACAATACTGTGTGTACTATTGGCATTCTTTTTTGTCTTGTAAACACTAAATTAGTATACATTCTCGTTGGAAATCAGTAAAGGTATGCTAATTAGCATAATGTTTATGCTAGTTAGCAAACTGTTTATGCTAACAAAACCAAAACAGTATGCTAATTAGCATACTCACAGTAACTAATTAGAATACATTCTAATTAGCATATTGGGCATTTTTGTTTGTGCTAACTTTCATTCACAGCATACCATAGTATGCTAATTAGCATATACAGTATAGAGGAGGCTTTCATGTTTTCTCCTTGAAAGCAGCAAAACGGTATGCTAATTAGCATTCCTTCAATTAGCATACTGTGGATTTTTGTTTTTGATAACTTCCACTCACAACATAGTATACTAATTAGCATACACGGTATATAGAAAGTAGCCATCCCTTCTTGAAACCAACATACATTGTGCTAATTAGCATACATGATATACTTATTAGCATATATAGTATAGAGAGAGCTGTTATCTCTTCTCCTTAAAACAAGTAAAGGTATGCTAATTAGCATACTGTTTATGCCTACTGGCATATACAGTATGCTAATTAGCATACCTTCAATTGGTATATTGTAATTTTTTTTGTTCTAACTTCCACTTAGTATAGTATGGTAATTAGCATACACAATATACAGAAAGCTGCCATCCGTTCTCCTTGAAACCAATAAGACTATGCTAATTAGCATACTGTCTATGCCAGTTAACTATGCTAATTAGCATACCCACAGAATGTCAACTGGCATAAACAGTATGCTAATTAGCATACACAAGATGCAGAAACTTTTCATCTCTTCTCCTTCAAACCAGCAAAGATATGCTCATTAGCATATTGTTTATGCCAACTAGCAAGAATAGGATGCTTATTAGCATACATAGTATGATAACTAGCATACCTTCAATTAGCATACTGTGCATTTTTGTTTGTGCTAACTTTCACTCACATCATAGTATGCTAATTAGACCACACACTATACAGAAATTTGTCATCTCTTCTCTTTAAAACTAGCAAAAGAGTATGCTAATTAGAATACCCAATGAGTTAAAAGCTGCCATCTCTTCTCCTTCAAACCAGCTAAGGTATGCTAATTAGCATACACAATATATAGAAAGCTTCCATCTCTTCTTCCCTAAACTAGCAAGGGTATGCTAACTAGCATACTGTTTATGGAAATTGGCATAAATAGTATGCTAATTAGCATTCCACGCATAGCATAGTATACAAATCAGCATATACAATATACAAAAAGCTACCATCTCTTCTCCTTGAAAACCAACAAACCTATGCTAATTAGCATACTGTTTATTCTAACTAGCATATATAAGTTTATGCTAATCAGCATAAACAATATGCTAATTAGCATTAGCATAGATAGTATACATGAAGCTACCATCTCTTCTCCTTGAAAACGAGCAAAAGGTATGCTAGTTAGAACATTGTGTATGCTAGCTAGCATTAATAATATGCTAGTTAGAATACAATTTATGCTAACTAGCATACCCACAGAACACAATTAGCATACCTTCTTATTATCATACTGTGCAAGCCACTGGCCTTCTTTGTACACATCTTTCCAAACCCTGATGACTTTCTTATGAGCTGGGTGTGCCTTCTTTCGTAGTTTCCATTTATATTTGTGGGCTACTCGCCCAAACCATATGGAGGCCTGCTGTAAAAAGCATAAATTGTAAGACACCAAAGGAGGCGAACTTTGAGCTTCGTTGATCACCTATCTAGAGCTCTACATTTTCTTGATGAGCTTAGATCCTCTATGTTTAATGAGATAGGTTGTACAAAGGATCTCTCTTAAACTGAGACCCCTCTGTGATAGACACCAAATCCATGTATACACAAAGCACAAGAGACAGAAGATACCCAAGTTTTTGATAGAACTGCATTATCTCCGAGTAAGAAGTATATTAAAGATGTAGTGATTACAACTTAAAAGCTGAAGGGAATGCTATTATAGATTGCTTCATAGCTTTCTGGGTTGATTGTGTACACCTTTCGTCTCGTTGGGATGTGTTCCATGGGTATTTTGATACATCGTACCAAATGTGAAAGTACGTGGACGATGGGCTGGTTGTGGTCTAGCTTGAAGGTGTAGGCATCCAATTGCTTGTAATACACACCTTGCACAACATATGAGCCTCTATCAATTGCATTGCCCCACTCATCAAGGTACCCCTTCTCCACCTTCTCCTTTGCTGCAACACACTTGACTAGGTAGAAGTCCACATCCTCGACGTTGGTCGAAGCATTTGGATTTATAAAAAATGTGTTGCCAGCACATAGAGTGCTCCTCGACACATCATGACGACCTTCGTACGAGAAGTCATCGTAGGTGTCTGCTTCATCTTTTGGCTCAGAATCAGGCATAGCCTCATCAACCAATGGCAGTAGAGTATGACAATCCCAAGGCTGCACGTGAGATTTATTGAGGCAACGATTCCATCTTCCGTGCATGCATGCATCACAGAAGCATGCTAAGGCTCTTGCTGCAAGGGCATTTGGATCCCCAGGGTTGTGACCACAAAAACCATGCAAAGAGCAAGTTTTTGCCACAGTGGCATAGTTCCACTTCACTTCCCTATTCACTTCCCACTCTTTAACCTCCCAGAACACATGGGCACATTCCCTTTCTTCTGAAGGATATTGTGAAGGTTGGCTTGGGAATAATCAACCACATCAGCGGCACACCGTAAAATAGTTGTATTAGGTTTTAATGGTTCATGGGTCAAGCTTCTTTTCACAAGTGCTCCTGCACTATCATGCTCTCCCTTGTCGTGCCTTGATCTAGAGAAGAACCATCTCATGCCCATTTTGTGAGTCCACCATATCTTGCAACGAAGTAAAAAGGCCTGGCTCCCTTGAACCGTGAGGCTGAACCATCATACCACACTCAATGGTGCTTAGGAGTGACACCCTCTTGTTGTAACCAGTCACGGTGTAGCATAAAACAGTGTTGCATGAACAATGTGTAATGCACCTTGTCATATGATATGAAGTAGTGGATGATTTTGAGTACCTCCCATGCCCTGCGGTGTCGTATTGTGGCACATATATAGTGGGAACGGGCATTAAACGATTTATCTTGTGACTTTTTGACGCATAAGTATACTTCATATAATAATCATATGCATAAATAAAAGCTTTCTACCATACCTTAGTATTACCTTTGAAGTAATATAAATGTACATTACTATTAGAAAGTACTGCAAGAGAAGTATCAATAATTGTGCCTCTTTTTGTCTGGGGAAAAAGAATTTGTATATTTCTTCTTATATCTCAGATATACCCTACCATATATAAATTATTTTCTTCTTTTCACATTTAATTAATAATATAACCCTTCAATAATGCATACCTTCTTGGATACATACAAGAGGGAAGGGCCTACTAAAAGACTTTATGAAAAGGAAGATCCAAAGCTTCTTGGACCATCCCAATTTAAAAATCCCAACCTAAGGACGTGGAGAAAAGGCCAAAACCAAGTCAAGCTCTTTTAGTAGGCCAATTTTTTCTATTGAAGCATGTCAATCCGAGTTACAGGTCAAAAGTTACAAGGAAACCAATGAAAAACCCTCTCACAACTACACTACAAGAAGAGATGGTAAACAGGTGAATCAAGTGAAAAGAGGTAATCTTGGTCTTTTTCCATAAAATAATACATTTGGAGGGTAAAATACATAAGCATGTGAATGTGACACCTCAAAGATGCCTTGAAGGACAAGACACACAAGTTGGGACCCCCTGCTGGAGCCACACAGAAGATGCCTATGTGGGGCCCACATACATCATGCACCCACATGGAGCCTCAACGACCAAAAATGCTGAATTTCATGATATTTTGAGTCCTAATATTTCCCATTTTAATAAATATCCAAAGAACATTTGATTTGGGCTAACTCTTTAGCCTAATCAAGTGATTATGTAAAACATGGCTCCCTCACCTATAAAAATGGCAACCTTCTCTTCATTGAGGCAAGTTATGAGTGAGTGAGAATAGCTCAATTCCATAGTGACACACTCATCTTAGTGCCACACTTTCTCTGGAAGAAAGGCTGAAGTCTTGCCTCATCATCTCTCTCCATTAAGGTGGTGGCGATTGCTCTCATGTAAGATATATGTTGCTAGTTTTACTTTCATTTGCATATCTAATCCAATACTTGTCTCTAACTCATTGGAAGGTAATCAAGCAGCAACCTTGTCAATGTAATGGGTACAACCTTCTTGCGGGAAACAATTATGTGCACAAGGTTAGTAACCATATTTTCATCTTTCACAAGCATCCCTCTCTCTTAAGGTTCTCATTCTCTTCCAAAAACTCTAGAATCTCCTTGCTACAGGTACTTCTCTCCCTGCAGTATCCTTATTGCCTAAGGGAAAAAATAGGGCTTGGGAGAGAAACTCTCTTCTTCTTCTCCTTTCACTTCTTTCACACCTCTATCTTTGAACATACTAAGTATATCATTGATGAATAATCATAATCCACATAGAGGCGATTTCTTTCATTTCCATTCTGTGCAATCTATTAAGGTCAACATTTGGATTAGTTGAAAGATTCACTTTCAGCAACGCATAGTGTTTCTGTTTGGTCCTGAAAGGCTCAACGAAATACTTCTCTCACCAGATCCCATCATACTACCTATTATTGACTATAACTTCTCTTTTGATGTGAATGTGGTTATTTTAGTATGAATCAAGAGGATTTGTACTCACAACTAATCCGAATCGCTAGACAAAACATATGCATTATAGTAAGCACAAAGCTATAGTTCCAAAGAGAAATCCGTAGCTTATTTGGACAACAAAGATTAAATATATTAACTCATCCATTAATCCTTTTATCCTACCCATGATACTTTATGATCGTAATCTCGATGTTTTCATTTTTGTTTTGTTCCGACTATCTTTCATGAGTTCTCTCCATCACATGTGTGTTTGTAAGGAATAGCCAGCGGCTTCTTTGGCTACATTTCTTCTTTAGCTTTAGAAGCTATGTTATCTACATCTTAGCTCCTTCTCATAACCCTTGAGCTTCCTCACAAACTCTCACAGCAAGAGTCCCGGTGCCTTCTTGGCAAGACCGCCAACTTTTTGACATATTTTTGGTGAACCCGACGCGAATCTGCCAGGGTGAGAGTTTGTGGGTAACCATGGGTGATCATGTTGAGCCATAGGGTATGCATTTTGACCCAGCAACAATGCAAATGTTTCAAGCATTTGCAATGTTCATGCAACAACAATATGCTACTGAAAGAAGGGATATTTCAGCAACGAAGGCCATACAAGCGGTCGTCAACAGAATGGATCAGTTCAGTGGCAAAGATGTAACCAAGTACTTAAGCGATTATGTGAAGGAGATGGAGCTGCATCGCGTGTTAGAAGGTGAGATGATTCAAAGCTTTGAGGTAGTTGTTGCTCCAGAAATTAGGGAGCAGGTTAGGGGAATTAAAGATGGGCATGGGAGAAATTGGGAAGAACTCAAAGTAGCTTTAAAGGAGGAATATTTCATGGAGGACTCGGAGAGAGTGACAAAAAGGACGTTCTTAGAATGGGTAGTCACCAAAGCAAGGACTATCAATAACAGAGCTACTTAGGGAATTTGACTGGCGCTATGCACAACTCACCAGGACAGAAAGGGCCACACTAGATGCAGAGAAGACAGATCTTTTCTTACAATCCGCAGGTAAAGAGTTTCAAGAAAATTTGGAGCTTCTTCTTGAAGATAAAGATGCTGATCAAGGACTAAAGACCGACTGGAATGAAGTTGAAGGTGCTGTATCGTTGCTTGCCAAACGACAAAGAAGAAGGGACAAGATGGTAGTAAACACTACAAGTCCTTCAACCTCAACTTCTGACAAAATGGTAAAGCCTACTTTTATCGCTCCTAAGTTTGATGAGTCCATGCTAGATGAGCTTGTGAAGGGAATGCGTGACTTGAAAGTGAAGCTTGCAAAACTTGAAGAAAAAGGCCAATCATTAGGGCCACTTCCTAGGCAAAGGCAACAACCCAAAGAAGGGTTTGTTAATAGATGTATTTGGTGTGATAGTACAGACCATGTAAGAAGGGATTGTGATGATTTTAGTGATGCTTTATCAAAAGATGTTGTCTTTTTTAAGGATGGTAAAATCCACTTAAGAGAGACAGGTCTACCCTTGAGAACTAACTTTGGGAAGGGGGGGATGTAAACCTTAGTTGAAGATATGGCAACTAACCATGCCACCTCTTCAGCTGAGGAAGCTACTTATGGAGTAAAAATTGAGCATCTTAGTGATGAAGAGGTGAATGACCATCATGGTCAAATTTGGCCAAATGTCATGCAATTAGCTAAAAAGGAAAAGCTTACAAAAGAGATTCTACATGAAGGAGGTGATTGCATACTTCTAGAAACATGATGGAATGATCCAGTGGACTCATTGTCAGTGCATGCCTACATTACAAAATGCCAGCAAAATGAGGCTATTGTAGAAGAGAAGCGCAGACGTGAGAATGTTGATGAAGGACCATCAAAAAGAGCTTCTAGAAGTGGGGGAAGAAGCGACTCAATGCCTTATCAAACACCCTCAACACAAGGAGCATCTCCACCTGAAGTACTCATGGAGGAGTCTACAACAAGAAAGAAGAAAGAGCCAGCAAAAGGTAAGACAAAAGGCCTAACTTATAAACTACAATCTGATATTGAGGTTGCTACAGATTTAAAGAAAGTCTTGGAGGAAAGGATCTTAAATAGCAAGATTGATTTTACTCTGGGAGAAGTTCTTGGCATTGCAAAGCATGAATTCCATGAGGAGATCATTGACATCATCAAGAGGAAGAGGCAAACCCTTGCTGAAGTTTCTCGTCCACAGGTTGAAGGGAAACCTCAAAGACACAAGGGATGCAGCTGCAAAATAAGGAGGATGATGGAGCTATGGTAGGATGCTACCAATCTAGTGGGAGAGTGAAGCAAGTGGATTTCTCAAATGATGATGAATAAGTTGAAGATATTCCTAGGAGCTACTATTCACGAAGTCACTGGGCAAGGGCTACTACAGAAACTTTGGTCAAGGTAGGTGATCTTGAAGAACCATTTGTTTCCTTGATTGACCATGGTTCAGAAATAAACATAATGTCAAAGAGTCTCTACAACAAGTGCAAATGGCCAATGGACACAGATCATGGCTGGGTGGTAAAAGTGGCAAAAAATTCATCTGGTGAATTGTATGCAGCATGGTGTGAAAGTGACAATAGGTGATGTAAAGATTGACCAAAACTTCTTTGTACATGATACATCTTCATATCATCTCATCCTTGGACAGCCCTACATTGTGGGAGTTCGAATGGAAACAAAGGTAATGGACGATGGTTCTGCATATGCTAGGATACGTAGCAAAGATGGTAAACGTGCTGTCCAATTTCTCACAGTTTGTGTGAACCATGAAAGAAATCGTGACAACCTCAGAGAACATCCTCTACCAAAGGTGAGCAAAGAGTTTCATGACCATAGAGAAATAATGGGTTTTGGCCAAGTACCATTGTAAAGCGGGATTGCAGTGGTACAAAAAGAAAAAGGGTCTCACCTGATCCAAATATAGGTGAAACTTTCTCAACGGGCTCTTTGGTAACAAGGAATGGATCAGCATGTTTTACAAAACTTGAAGATTTGAAGACACGTGAGAGGCAATATGTACATAATGTACAAATGGGCATGAAAGAAAGTGGGTTGCTAGAGCCTACTGAAAATGTTTTGGGTTTGTGTGAACAAGTTTCTTTTGTAGATACTATGGGTGAGCTTGATGCTATAATGGGGTCTAGTTTGCATATTGAAAATGAAGTTGTGGAGGTTTTCTCTATGGAAATGTATCAAGTAATAGAAGCCTTTAACACTAGGTTGGTAATGGGACACTTTTATGTCCTGTTTAGTGACCATTTTCCTTGAATTATGTCAAGAGTTTCAAAATGGATTTTCAGGTGCTATTTGTCTAGACAGTTGTCTCATGAGCTGTGAAAAACTTGACATTTTTTTGGAATATCAATTCCATCTTTAACCTTGTCCTTACACAACATTTCAAAACCTAAACTGTGTGAAAAAATGGGTTCTGTTTTTGGCTTTTTTCAACTTTTTGCAACTATACCACTCTAGAATTCATGTTTGTGAGGTCTATAATGCTATAGAACTATATTTAGTAGTCCTCAACATGTCTTGATGCTTCAAGGGAGAAATAAATGTTAAAGTTGTAAGTTATGACCAAATTACAAAAATTGTCAAATCTTGGTTTTTAGCCAATTTTAGCTCTTCTATGATTTTTTTGGTGGCTTTCATGATATCCAAAAGGAGTTTTGATTTTCTATGTGGCATATTGTAACATAAAGCTAATATTCCTTGAGTTTTGGGGCACCTAATACCCTATTTTGCAAAGTAGACAACGATGGTTGATTTTTTCAATTATAGAAGAAAACAAAACATTCTAGTATATCAAGTATAGCTTTTTCAATATTGTTAGTTTCTTGTGACAACTACATGCATTTTGTAGGTAGTAACCATATCTAGTCATAAGGATCAAATTTGGCTAGATATTGAATAGTTTCTATGGGATTCTACAACTCATAATGTTGAACCCAGTTTTTTCATGTTTGCTGTATTTAGCACTTCATCTTTGTCCCCAAGATTCCCCTTGGTAAGAGATGTATTATTCTTCTGACATGCTCCATGGCTCCTTATAAACCTAAAGGACAATAGGGAACTAAGAAAACATGCATATATTATTTGTATTGAGCGCGGCTATAGAAACTTTGATGATAGGTTTGCAGAATGGTAAAAATCCAACTTTTTTGTACCTATTTCTTTTGGCAAAACAAAAAATATTGAGTGAGAAGCAATCATATGTTCTGATCACCAACCCATTGAAGTTAACTAGGGAGTTTATCTCAAGTCCTACAAAAATCCCTAATCTTATTTTTATGCAACAAAACGTAAGAAATGACTGTTTTGATGAAAATGTACTGGTCCATCAACTTTGGAGTCTTGGTGTGACCAAAAGATGAGAAATTTTACAAGTTTCTTATTTTTTCCATGTGGATTAGGCCTTGAACTTTAACCTCATGAAAGGATGTTACAAAATGAGTGGATCTACTATGGTTTTGGAGGTTTTTTTCAAAACCCTGAAAGGACACTTTTATGTCCTGTTAGGTTACCAACCTAGTGTTAAAGAAAACCAAACAGTTGACCCAAAAGTCCATGTTGAGACTAAGCACAAGAGTGTAGCAAAGAAGGTGAAACCAATAGCTTCACCCTTACCACCCAACAATAGGAAAAAGATTGAGCAGGCTTCTTTACAACCAAGTTTGAGGAATCCTAAGAATATCGGGCATACCTTTACAAAGGAGTCTTTCCAAGAGTTGCAGATTGGTCGCGAGGAGTTTCTAACACAGGAGGAGACGAAGTGCTTCAAAGAAATGCTTTCAAAGCATGGTAAGGCTTTTGCATTTGAGCCACATGATATAGGATGTGTTGATCCTTCTATTGTAGCTCCTATGGTAATTTTCACAATACCTCATGTGCCTTGGAATCTGCGGCCTATTCCAGTTCCAAAGGCTCATTTGCCAAAGTTAGTAGAGCTACTGAATGAGAAAATCAAAATGGGAATCTTGGAGCCTTCTTGTGCTCCATACTCAAATAAGTGGTTGACAGTTCCAAAGAAGAATGGTTCTCTACGCTTCATCCAAGATATGCAACCAGTGAACAAGGTGACAATTAGAAATGTAGGTACAGGTCCAATTGTGGATGAGTTTGCAGAGGCGTTTGCAGGGAGGGCAATCTACTCAATGGGGGATCTCTACTCAGGGTATGATCAATTTCAGCTTGCAATCAAAAGCAGAGACTTGAAAACCATGAGGACACCTTTGGGGTTGGTAAGGATGTGTACCTTGCCACAGGGAGCAACCAGCTCAGTTGCACATATGATGAATGTGATGAATAAGGTCTTACGTGACTTTATTCCTCAAATCATAATGCCTTTCATTGATGATTTGCCTATCAAAGGATGTGAAGAAAGTGACAAAGATGAAGCTTTGGATATCAAGGAATGTTGCAGGTTTGTGGTAAATCACATAAATGATTGTGATAAAATTTTGTCTAGGTTCGAAAAAGTGAATCTTAAATTGTCAGGGAAAAAGTCTATGTTTGGTGTCAATGAAGTGCTCATTGTGGGGCACATGTGTGAGCCATATGGTAGGAAAACTTGTTCAGCAAAGGTAGATGCCATCCAAAGAATGAAAGAAACATGCACTAGCATCACTGAGGATAGAAGGTTTCTAGGAGCATGTGTCTTCTATGTTATTTGGATTCCACATTATGCACATGTAGCTGATCCTCTTTATCAGCTGCTTAGAAAGAATCAAAAGTTTAAATGGACAGAAGCACATGTAAAATCCATGAAAAAGATAAAGGAGTTGCTCCAGTCAGCAACAACTTTGAGAAAGGTAGAGTATGAATGTCAAAGGCCAGTAATTGTGATAGTAGACACGAGTCCTACAGGGATTGGATGGGCAATAGGACAAGATAACAAAGAAAGACACAGGTATGTGGTAAGATTTGGAGCAAAGGTACTAAGTGTTCGCCAAAGAAATTATCCACAAATAAAGAGAGAGTTATGGGGTATGGTTACAGCCTTGAAAGTGGGAAAGAGTACCTAATTGGTGCATGTGTGGTTGTAGAAACAGATTGTCTACCACTTCTTGGGATGATTACAAGCTGCTCAACACCAGACATTGCTATGTTGCGGTGGATTGCCTACATTAAGTCCTTAAATCCCGAGTTTAAGCACATTGCAGGTAAAGACAATACAGTGGCAGATATGCTATCAAGGGCAAGGTATGAAGACGAGTCACAAATGATTGATGAGGGAGATGATGTAGGCACAAAGTTCTATTCTATCTCTCATGTCAAAGGTAACAATGTTTGCATGACTAATTCACTTGAATTGTTCTTGAAAGATCTTTATGAAGGTGATTGGCTTCTTATTGGAAGCTACTTGAGTACTCTAACAAAATAGGATGATTGGTCTGAAAAAGAATTCAAGAGGATACGTAGGAAAGCATATGGGTACTTTTTGAGGGGTGGTTACTTGTGGAAGCATCCTAAACAAAAGGGTGCTACACCACAACAGGTTATATGTAAAAAAGAGACTCAAGTAAAGCTCATGCAAGAGCTTCATGAGAGTCTATGGGCCGGACATAGGGGTGTGTGGGCAACCTTCTCTAATTTGAAATAAAAATACTGGTGGAAGGGTATGTATAAAGATTTATCTCAATTTGTAGAGTCATGTGTAACTTATCAAATGTATTCAAATGTCCGACATCGTGATGGATTGCACCCTACATATCCACTAGCCATGCATTATAAATGGGTTGTGGATCTAGTCACAATGCCTTTAGGACTCTGGCAGATGAGATACTTCGTTCTTGCACGAGAGGACCTAACTGACCAGGTTGAAGGAAGAGCATTAAGAGCTAAAACCACAGAAGCCGTGTGCAAATTCCTTCTTCATGAGGTGATTTGCCATTGTGAGTGGGATGGAAACACACAGAACGCCTCTATAATGACCCGACACACACTCTTGGAAGGATATACACACACACACACTATGGGGCACCACTCGGCTTACACAACCCACCTGGCCGAGACAGCGAACACACCAATGGAGTGAGAGGAGAGAGACTACCCGTTTGCCCACTCCACACAGAGAGACACACACACACACACCCAAAAAACTCAGCTCAAAAGAGGATAATTTTTTATTTTTAGATTCAATAGAGATTGGGCCAACACCAATGGGGCAAACAGCTCACTCAATATGGGTAAAATAAGCCAGATACAATCACAAACTGGAGCAGAAGCTTCGCTCATAGGAGAAACTTACACAGCAAAAAAAGCAGAAAAGGAGTGAGGAATTTGGCAAAATGGACAGCACCATTGCGTCTGAAACGGCCCAAAACCCCAGTCTACAATGTCAAAATGCTCAAATCCGACCTCGGATGAGCAGATTTCGGCCAAAACAGGCTCCAAAAACCCCAAAAACACACTTGCGGCTGTTCCTCCTCTCTTCTCCACGTTTTTTCTGATATTCTCTCAGTTTTTTCAGTTCCCACACTTAGATTTTTTATTTGGGCACCCTTGGGCTTTTAGATGACCTCAAACGGACCCCGAACATGCCAAAAACTAACCTCGCAGTGCACAGTTGTCACCCTGCTGCATCCATCCGCACACCTGGCACTCAACCATTTCCAATAATTCATCCTACCACCACGTGAAGTGGCCCCAAAAAGTGGTCCTGATGATGACCTTTCTGCATAATTATCACAAGGAAACATCCATGTTGTGTCCGTACTCATCCACGTGCAAGTATTGACCCCATTCGACCTCCTGATGCCACTAGATGCCATCTGACGCACCTGCTTACCTCATGTCGTCGGCCCACCGATAGCTTTCTCGAGAATTTTTACGCGCTACCACATCCTCATTATTGTAGAAAAAACACACTGGTACTGGTAATAGTGAAAAACGATGCAGTAGATACATCCTGTCCTACATGTACACATGTGGGCCCCACGTAACCACCTGGCTCTGGAAAATGGGCAATCCTTTATTTGATGCACCATGCATGGGTATGTACATATGCACAATCTCTTGCTCCAAAAAACTCCTAACATAATTTGCCCATCTCCTAGCTTGCTAGATCATTCATGATCAACAGCAACAAAAAGAGATATGAGACTCGCCGCATCACAAGTCTCCTCATCCCGCACAGACATTACTTGCTCCACAGACATCTCATCTTGCTCCACCATCATTAACCTGGCATGATATAGTTTAAGAAGCAATCCATTTTACCCTTGACTTATGTAGAATCCCATCCAGGTTAGCCAACTGATAAGTACCATTTGGAAAACACTCGACCACCTTAAAAGGGCCTTCCCACTTAATTTGAAACTTCTTTTGGAAGGTGTTGTCCAGCTTACTGTTGTAGCGCAAAACCAAGTCATGCTTCTTGATACCCTTACTTTTGACCTCTTCATTTATCTTCGCCAAAGCCCTATCTTGCATCTGCCCATAATGTTCCAATGCACTCATCCATTCCAGCTGAACCTCTTGTAGCTGTAAGAGCCTCTCTTCGAATGCATCACTAGGTGGCCCAAGCAACTTTTCTAGTATCTTGACTGCACGCAACTCTACTTCCATAGGCAATAATGCTTCCTTTCCATATACCAAATGAAATGGAGTAAACCCTATACGTGTCTTCACCGAAGTACGGTAAGCCCATAATGCACTAGGAAATTCCAAATCCCAATTCTTTCCTTGGTGCTCTGTCACTTTCGAAAGAATTTGCACCAACTAAACATTGAATCTTTCATTTAAGCCATTACACTGCGGGTAATAAGGAGTGGTATGCTGGTGCCTAATCTTCATCTTCGCGCATAAAAAGTCTAGCAGTTTTGCTCTAAATCCTGGCCCCTTATCCGAAAGTAGCTCCAATGGCACCCCAAACTTGCAACATATTTCATCATACACAAATTTTGCAACATCCTTTGCAGTGATTTGTTTTATTTCTATAGCCTCTGCCCATCTAGAGAGATAGTCCACTGCAGTCAAAATATAGCTTTTGCCCCTGCTTGTGATAGGTAATGGGCCTATTGCATCAATCTCCCACTTTTCAAACACATCAAACGCCATAATGGGTTTTCGTAGCTCTGGCTTCAACACTCTCTTCCCAAATGCTTGACACCTATTGCAAGACCTACACCAATGGTGAACATCCTTGTGCAAACTAGGCCATACATACCCCTCTTGCAAGATCTTATGTAAGGTGATCTTTAAAGCAAAATGGCCACGACATGCGCCTTCATGATTCTCTTCCAACACTCTGTAAATCTCCTCCCACCAAGGTACACGTCTCAACACAAGATCAACCCCTTTCATGTACAAGACATCACCCATCAATTTGTACCTATATGCTCTACGCAAAAAACCATACTTCTTAGACTTCTGAATCTCCTTTGGAATGATTCTTGTTAGCAAAAACTCCTCTTCTTGAGCCAGACTTTCCCGGCCATGATAAAGAGGTAAAGTGGTCCTCAACACAAATAGCTCCCCAATCATGCTTTGAGCTACTTCATGTGCCTCGCCATTTAGAGCATGTTCAATGTGTCTGGTGCTCCATGCTTCAAACTTTTTTAACAGGCCTTTAATTCTGAAACACATTTCCTTCAATGAGGTGTTCTTGCTCTTCCACACACCCAACACTTGCTTCACCACTAACAAGGCATCACCTTTTATGCTCAACCTTCGAACCCCATGCTTCAAAAAAATGTGTAATCCGGCTTCCAACGTAGCATATTCAGCCTCATTGTTACTATGAGCATCCAATTTGAACCCCCTCTTGCATACTAACTTCCCCTCTGGATCATACCTGAAGCTGCATCATGCCTTTTTTTGTATGAGCCATCAAAGAACAAACATGTGCATTTATGATCTGTGGCACTTCTTCAACTACCTTTCTCACCACCTCTTCCTTAACAAGAAGGTGATTCTCCTTGTAAGTCAACAAATGAGCTAGGGTAGCTCTTGTACTGTCTTCCACTAGAAAAAAGAACTCAAACTCTTGCAACTCTATTACCCATTTCTTGACCACATTTGACATGTTAGTGTCATTAATTAACTGTGGCAAAAAGGCATAACTTGTCAAGAAAACAAAAGGTCGTGGTAGTGATAGCTGTTTTTCGGCTCTCCATAATTGCCATACTAAGTTACTCCACCCTACCAAATTCACCCAAACGCTATGGCTATCCCTACCATTTCATTGTACATAGTCGTGTGTGAGTTAGGGGGCTTTTCCCATATCTTCTTAAAAACCCTCAGCTAGCTAGTCACTGGGCTAGTTGAGCCAAAAAAATAAAAAAAATAAAAGTATATTATGGCCTCTTTGTGTGTAAATATTTCATTGTATATATGGCCTAAATATAGGGATTTTTTATAATTATTTTGGTATTTTATTTAAATATTTCTACTTAGGTGTGTGTTTTATTAAACCTATGTACACCTTCTTTCATCCTCTTACACCATAATTATATTTTTTGCCAATATGTACATACTCTAACCTCATATTTTTCCTTTATACAAATCACTCCCACATTTTCACCCTCACCCTCGTGAAAACAAAAAATTGATTTCTACTCATTGGTTACGTTTATTATATTATTTACTTGCATACCTTTTCCTCTTTCACCCAAAATAATTCAAGGAGGGACCATATCATATGATTCCAATATCTTTCCATATCCATAACTCCTCCATATTTTTATTATTATTTTTACTCATTATTCTAACACCATGTGCTCATTGAGTTAAAGTCCATGAATAGTCCATACACTAGTCCCACCATGTATATATTTCTTTATTCACCAATAATCCTCCTCCATGCATGGGTCAAGGGCAACTTAGATGCTTTGTATTATAATATGACAAAGGAGGGGCTCACTTTTGGATGCATTGTACAAATTCAACAAAGGAGGGGGCCACTAAAAGACTTTTGCAGGCGTAAAAAACAGGCTTTTTGGTGAGACTTTTGGCACCTATCTCCACTCCGAATTTGGAGCGGTGGTCAAAAGAGAAAATGTAGCCCACACTCTGGGTAATCACCTCAAATTTTTTCATGATTTTTGGAGCTACCAGTGGTGAGCTATGAGTTTTTGAGTGGACCCCAGTCTGCCCACTTTTCTCACAAGTAGCCCTTAGTCTTCTCTAACCCTTCCACACACCTACTCACTCTTACACATCCCTCCCTCTCCTTCCCTCACTCAAACCTGCAATTTCCATGGCTTCTCCCACCCTCTTCACCATTACCCTTCTCTCTCATCCCTATAGTTCTTTTATGAACCTCTACATACATACACCCTCTCCATGTCTCTCTCTATTGCTTCTATGTTACAATTTCATTTACCTCTCCTAAAAATATCTAAAATTCAGCATCTTAACCATGATAACTTCTGCAAATTGAGGATTTTTCATCAACAAATCCTCTTTTCATCGTGGTGGTCAACCGTGGCGGCGGCGTAAAGAAGCGAAGAAGACCAGCGGTCATTTTTTCCACAATCTACACAAGGGTGAGTTCAAGCTTCTTCAAAGCTTCACCATCTCAATGATTCTCTTTTAATTCACCCCTCTTCCTTCATCAAATCAACTCACTCTACCCATTGTAAATGTAACATTAACTTTCTAGTGATTACTAACGACTAACATACTAACAAAAAATAACATTGACCTAACCATAAAAGACACCTCACCTCAAGACATGTGTATAGTAACACTCTCTCTCTCTCTCTCTTTCTCTCTCCTTACTTACTTTCACCTTATCTACCATCAATAATGCTCTCTTTTGAGCCCACACCCATGACTCAAGCAGACAAAGAAGGCCCTCAATGTTTTGATATTCAAAAAAATCATAATCCTGATTTGTTAGCTTGTAAATTAGGATTTCGAATAATCTTTATGAGGGGTCTCCAACCTATAAATAGACCCCTCTCCTTCTTGTAAAACAACCTCCAACATCTCACATAGCACCCCAACACTCTATGCGTGAGGAGAGACTTAGGTGTAGCAACCACTTGTGAGCTTCACTCTTGGTGTGAGAGAAGCCTTCAAGCTACACATTGCAAGTGACAGAGCGTGAGTTCCTCAAATCTCAAAATCACTATTGTATATGCTCCTTCATCATCAATAAATTGAGGTTTGGTGCATCAAAGGCGTGATTCGACGTTCAAATCTTCGTCCTTCCATTTGTGCAATACGGTTTGGTGAATTCAAGGTGACTTGTGTATTTGAGTTTTTATCGGTTGATCTTGATTTTAGAAAGTGTTTTAGTGTGTTTTTCATTGCCAAATTTGTGTCCATTGTAAGAGGGTATTGTGGTGAGAGGTCTCCCACACCCTAAGACAGTGTGTGTGTGTGTTTTGGCAATGTTTAGCAATCACTAAGCATTGAGTGAGTTTTGTACAAGCTCTACGATAGCATCATAACAAATCATCTCCATTTACAAGTCACAAATAAGGTCTTACGCAAGATCCATTCCTCTCTCTCTTCCCTTTTCTCTAGCTCTCTCTGGTCCATTTTGTGTGTGTCTTGGCGTGAGGCTGCTTGTGTGTGTTGTGTGGTGCATCTTCTTGGTTGTACCAAAATCTCTCTTGCGTCCTAGTTTGCATACCATAACTAGGTGGTGCCCCTATCTTGTTTGGGTTTGGCTGTGGGTTTGTTGTTGTGTTGTGCTTGTGGTTGCCCCAGCCCCAATTGAGCAGCACGGGAGCCTTGAGGGGTGTTTAGAGGTCGCCTCTCTTGTTGCTCGCCCCGAACCGCCTCAATTCTGGTGCCCCCACGGAGTACGGCTTGTGTATGTTTTGTGTAGGTTGAACCTTTAGCATAATCAAGTAGCTTGCGTGAATCACGAGAATTTGTATGATCCCTTCATTCCCATTGCAAGGCAAAAGGTACACATAATTGTTAGTACTAAGTTGCAATTTCAACGTGTAATGCGTAGAATTTTAGGTCCTCTTAGGTTGGCAGAGATAAACGCATCAGTAAATCCTTTTATTTTGCCTCTCATTAGGTACGACCTTAGTTTGGACGTCTATATTTTTTTGTTTTAAGCATAAGGTCATGCATAGACAATGGATAATGGCCCAATAATAGAGGTTTTCCCCTTTTCATTTCACTCCACACATTAGAATAAACATTGCAATTAGTAGAAAAATCCATTTTCAACAACGTATGGTGTTCATGTTTGGTGCCCAAAGAGTAGGAGAAATTCTCGCGTCACCAAACCCTGTCATCCTACCTCTCATTGATTATCATAGGTCATTTGATGTGAATATTTTTATTTTGTTGTAAAATAGATTGCAATTTAGAGAATATTATTGTGTAGATCTTTTAAAGAAAGAAAAAACAAAAACGCGTCACTTTGAAATCAATTCAATGGAGAACCAACGCAAAATGTCTGGATATCCTCTTTTCTTTGGAGAGCCTAGAGAGGATGCAGAATTATTTTTGGCAAATTTCAAGATGTCTTGTCGTATCAAGAGGATAGTAACTGATCAAGAACGTGTAGAAATGTTTGAGGTAGTCCTTAGGAAAGATTCTAGCACTTGGTTTGACTCTTTGCCTGAGGAAGTTAAAGAAAATTACATGGAAGTAATGGAGAAATCGTCGACAAGAAAATTACATGCCCCAGACCACCTCAGTACCAAGTAATGGAGAAATCTTCGACAAGAAATATCACACTGGCCATCACTAGATCTACTTCTGAGAATTTTCTCTCTGCTACCAACTTCACTCGGCTTGCAGAATACACTGGCCTCATATAATGGTTGCCCTTCCCCTTTTGCAATAGCATGGCCCCAATGGCATCATCCCCTACTGATGGATTTACATAAAACACTTGCTCCCAATCAAGAGCCTCCATGGCTGACAGACCCCCTAACACCTCTTTCACCTCTTGACTTCTTCACACTTGTCATCCCATTGCAATGGATCATGCTTTGCCACTTGCTGTAACGGATAAAGGAGCTGCGAAGACAATGGAATAAACCATGCCATGTACTTCACTTTGTGTATAAATGTTGCCAATTGCTTTGTACTCGTAGGAGATGGAAGAAGAATAATAGACTTAACCTTGTCTGGATCAGCCTCAATGCCATTTTCTTACGCCATATGACCCAATAACTTCACCCTTGGCTGTGCTAGATGACATTTCTTTGGATTTAGTTGTCCTCCACATTCATCATATCGAGCCAATACCATCTGCAACTTCTCATGGTGTTCAGCCCTACTGCTGTAGACACAGAAGTCGTCCATAAAATCTTTAACACAATTTCCAATGAATGGTTCCAATACCCAATTTTCTCTCTCTTGATAGAAAGATGGTCCATTTGACAACCCAAATGGCAATAATGTGTAGCAATAACAGCCCCATGGCGTGATAAAAGTTTTCTTTGTGCGGTCTTTAAGAGCAATCTTCAATTGAAAATAGTCTACAAAACCATCACACACATTGTACCTCTCATAACCTGCCACTGAATCCAAGATCTGATCAATGAATGGAAGAGGATATGGGTTCTTCTTAGTGGCTGCATTTAAGGGTTTAAAATCTACACAAATCCTCCACTTTCCATCCTTCTTTGGACTGACTACTACTGGACTCAACCATTCTGTGGTCTCCACAGGAACTATGAACCCTGCCTTCAATAACTTGTCCACCTCTTCCTCTGATTTCTTCATATGAAGTAATGAACAAATCAAGAAAACTAGCCAGCATGTGCAAATATATCTCCTTCTCTATAGCTGAGAGGTCTCCACTGATCATTTGTGTCATCAATTCCTGCTTCTTTGACAATTCAAGCTTAGCTTGCATCAGCCCTTCAATCACTTCATAAGGCCCTTCACTTTCATCTTCAACCTCATTTGCAAATGCAACTAGACCAGACTCCTGTATTTCTTTGTCCATCAAAAAAAATGAAACATTAGCATCCTCATCACTGCTGGTGTTACTATCACTGTCCTCATCAGACACTGTGGAATAGTCTTCATCACTAGACTCATCTTCATCTTCATAAAGCTCTTCCAATATTTTCCTTGTGTCCATATTATATAGCTTCTTGGCACCTGTCTTTCCATAGAGGCTAATCGTACCATGTCGCCAATCTTGATCAGCTCCCACTGCACGTAACCATGGTCTACCCAGTATAATAGGATATGCTCTCAACCCTGTTGGCATCACATGAAAATCAACCACCGCCTTTGCATCATATGCCTCCACTTCTAAGCTCTTTACAACACCCAGACATTTTACTTTCTGATGGTTTGCCAATCTAATCCAAAAGCCTGACACCCCAGTCACTGTAAGACCCATCTTCTCAACGCATGAGTGTGTTATGACACATATTTGGGCTCCGCCATCAACATAACCTTGTCCTAGATTTTTTCTTTTATGCCACACATCTACTATTGGACAAATGTATGGTAGCTCATCCATTGCCAACACCTTCACTGAACCTCTCTCTCGTTCTTTCTCCATTGGGTTAACCATCCTCTTCCATTGTCGCTTTAGCTTAGGCACCATCTCTATAAGCTGCCCAAAAGTAACATCTACCTTTCTAGTTGTCAGATCCTCCTTCAAATTATAGCTTAATTGCCCATCCCCTAGTGGAAAATCTGAAACATGAAACTTGCGACGAGCCCTTCTTTTCCTCTTGGCCTTGACATCCTCCCCTTCATGGCTCTTTCCCTTCTTCTTACTAGGACCTGGGGCACTTCTTCCTTCCTTTTCCTCTGTGGTCCTCTTCCCAGTAGGCATCACTAATGTATCCTCTAGCTTTGATGCCTTCTCCAAGGTGACTACACTTAGCACTTTTGTCTTCCCCTTTTCCTCTTGGGTTAACCCACTGGTTTCTTCATCTCCCTTAATTTCGATTCCATAATCATTGGACCTAGTTAGCACCTGTTTTGGCAATGGATACATGTCTTCCCCCATCCTTGGTGGCTTATCACATTGTGGGATGATGTGTCCCAACTCTCCATAATTATAACATGTGGGCATCTGCCTCTAGAGCCTACCATTACTTTGTCCAACACCATTCCTAGGCCTTTCTTCACCTCCTGGCTGATTTGCAATCCTCCCTCGACCTCGATTGTTTCTCACTTGACCTAGCATGTTTAGGCTGAGATTCTTCATTAAATGTACCACTTGCCTCATGTCTTGCCTTAGCCCATCATCTTGCACATATGTAGTGACCACTGCTGGCATAACTTGAGGAGTAACAGGAACCACTGGTTCATGATGAACCCCTGGCATGCGACCTTGTAAAGAGTCCATAGGCTGAAACTCAGACCTCATGGGCAAAGACTCCACCCCTAACTGGCTCATTTTCCTCAGCTTCCACTCTTTGTTCCTTGCTACCTCTAGTGCATCTTCATATGTCCTAGGATTCTTTAGCTCCACTCTCCAATGTATATTCTCCCAAAGACCAGCCAAGAATCTGTCCTTCTTCATCATGTCAGGTGGAGGTACCTGTGGTTCTAAGGCCTTGCACATCCTCTCCCATGCCAATGAGAACTTACGTATGTATGCATCTACTGGGTCACCTTCCTTTTGCATCAAACCTTGTACTTCTTGCCACACTTTGTCAGGATATTCTACCTTCACAAACTCCACTTCTAATCCATGCCTTAGATTGTCCCAACTCAATCTTACAGGTGGATCAGCCACATGAAACTCCTCTTCAAATGCTTTGGACCAAACTCGTGCATCACTCTTCAAACAAATTTGGAGAAGACGTAACATCTGCACTGGGTCATGGATTTGGTTGCTAATGCAGGCAACCTCCATCTTTTCCAAAAAGTCTTCCACATCTTCATCCCTTCTTCCATGAAACTCCGAATAAGAGAAATCCATGGCTACCCAAGTTACGATGCTTTGAGAACCCCTTTGAACACACGTGCAAGAACCCAAACTTTTCACTACCCAATCCCCATAAACTTCAATGGAGCTCAACTTTAGATAAGGAAAAACACATGCACATCAAATGAGTTTTTGTAGTTAATCATTGGAATTACAACAGGCAAAGAACATTTCAGGATCTCTCTTAATCTTCTTGGCCCGAACATAAAGACTATGCGTTGCTGGAAAAAAATCTTCCTGGACACATGAACATTTATTTGGAATCTGTGAGTTAAATGACAAGGAGTGAATTGAGGGCCATTTTGATCATCCATTAAAGCCAACCATGCAGCTTCCAAGAAGGCACACCTATCTTATCCTCTAATTTTGCCAAAATTTCAGCAGCATACCGGCATAAATGGCTCAAAAGACCAAAAAACCATCCATCATAACTTGGAAAAATTTTGACAGAGTTTCCCCAGAAGTAGAGCGATAGGAATTACCCAAAATATAGACTGTATATGTATGCATAAACTGCCAACAACAGAACCCGAGCATAAAATAGGAATCACTAGTACATAGCTTATGGCGAGGTCACGAAAAGGGTGCTCTAGCTACTTGTATCACCAAAAGGATCTCCACATTTGAGAATCCCCCAGCTCAATAAAACCTTACGCCATTGACCCTCACACGAAGGCTAATGCAAATCGCGTATAGTCAAGTCTCAGAAATGACTATCTTCCAGACCAAGTCTTAGAAATGGCTGGGACTGCCAAATAAAACCAAATATGGCTCCACAAAGGTGTACAATGGCAGTTTCCACAAGTAACGTACAATACCAACAAACAATGCGCTCAAGCAAGCGCCCAATGATGCATATCTACAACAACTGCAAGTGACACCAGTGCTAGTATACCACTGTACTCTAGCTCCCTGTACCTGTGTGAATCACCTATACCTGTACCTGTCCCTGTAACCTGTAACCTGTAACTTGTAGTCTGCAACCTGTAATCCCGAATCTCGAAGCTTGAAGCTCGAAGCAGAAGGTACTCGAAGAAGCTCCTCAGTGCGGGCACCAAAAGAATGTGAGCGGGATGGAAACACACAGAACGCTTCTATAATGACCCGACACACACTCTTGGAAGGATACACACACACACACTATGGGGCACCACTCGGCTTACACAACCCACCTGGCCGAGACAGGGAACACACCAATGGAGTGAGAGGAGAGAGACTACCCATTTGCCCACTCCACACAGAGAGAGACACACACACACACACCCAAAAAACTCAGCTCAAAAGAGGATAATTTTTTATGTTTATATTCAATAGAGCTTGGTCCAACACCAATGGGGCAAACAGCTCACTCAATATGGGTAAAATAAGCCAGATACAATCACAAACTGGAGCAGAAGCTTCGCTCATAGGAGAAACTTACACAACAAAAACAGCACAAAAAGAGTGAGGAATTTGGAAAAATGGACAGCACCATCGTGTCCAGAATGGCCCAAAACCCCAGTCTACAATGTCAAAATGCTCAAATCCGACCTCGGATGAGCAGATTTCGGCCAAAACAGGCTCCAAAAACCCCAAAAGCACACATGCGGCTGTTCCTCCTCTCTTCTCCACGTTTTTTCTGGTCTTCTCTCAGTTTTTTCAGTTCCCACACTTAGCTGTTTTATTTGGGCACCCTTGGCCTTTTAGATGACCTCAAACAGACCCTGAGCATGCCAAAAACTGACCTCGCAGTGCATAGTTGTCACCCTGCTGCATCCATCCGCACACCTGGCACTCAACTGTTTCCAATAATTCATCCCGCCACCACGTGAAGTGGACCCAAAAAGTGGTCCTCATGATGACCTTTTTGCATAATTATCATAAGAAAACATCCACGTTGTGTCCGTACTCATCCACGTGCAAGTATTGACCCTATTCGACCTCCTGACGCCACTAGATGCCATTTGACGCACCTGCTTACCTCATGTAGTCGGCCCACCGATAACTTCGTCGAGAAGTTTTATGCGCTACCAAATACTCATTATTGTAGAAAAAACACACTGGTACTGGTAATAGTGAGAAACGATGCAGTAGATACAACCTGTCCTACCTGTACACTTGTGGGGCCCACATAACCACCTGGCTCTGGAAAATGGGCAATCCTTTATTTGATGCACCATGCATGGGTATGTACATATGCGCAATCCCTTGCTCCAAAAAACTCCTTACACCGTTATGGTTGTGTGGAAAAAATCATTGGAGATAGAGGTGAACTGGATGCCGAAGAAGCAAGGGAGTTCTTTTCTAGTTTAAGGATCAAGCTTTCTCTTACTACAGCTTACAACCCTGAAGGCAATGGAAAGAGTGAAAGAGGGCATCCTCCTATCATCAAATATTTGGCCAAGGCTTGTGAAGGAAGAGTTGGTGAGTGGCCAAAACTGTTTCCATATGCTTTATGGGATGATCGTACAACACACCTCAGTAACTGGCTACATGCCTGCGGAGCTAATGTATGGTCAAAATCCAGGGATGTCGATTGAAGATACAATTCCCACATGGAATGTACTACCTTGGCAAGAGGGGCTTAGCAGGGAAGATCTCCTTGCACTGCGTATAAGGCAACTGGAGAGAAGACCTGGAGACATTGAAGCTGCAAAAGAACGATTCAAAAATGCAAGGTTGAAAAACAAGGACTACTTTGATAAGCGACATCGACTCAGGAGCAAAGCAATTGACAAAGGTGACTGGGTTTTAGTGTATGATAGTAGCCTTGATAACCAGCACACAGTCATGCGTAAGTTCTCAAAAAGATGGTTTGGACCGTATATTGTAAAGCATGTACATGAAAATGCTACTTATAGCTTGTTTGAACTAGATGGTACAGAAGTAAAGATTCCCATTGTAGGAAAAAGGATTAAAATGTTTAAGAGAAGCGGAGACAATGATCTAGAAGATGTTGATGAGGAAGAAGAGAAAAACACAGGTGAAGATCAAAGTGAACATGAAGCTCTGGAATCATCCAGTGAAGAAGAAATCAAGGAAGATGTACAAGAGGTCTGATCTTACAAAGAGACAATGTGGCACATACCGGAGGATGTGCAGGTTTACAGGGGGTGGATGTCGTGCTGTGGCACGTATATAGTGGGAACGGGCATTAAACAATTTATCTTGTGACTTTTTGATGCATAATTATACTTCATATAATACTCATATTCATAAATAAAATCTATCTACCATACCTTAGTATTACCTTTGAAGTAATATAAATGTACATTACTATTAGAAAGTACTGCAAGAGAAGTATCAATAATTGTGCCTCTTTTTGTCTGGGGAAAAAGCATTTGTATATTTCTTCTTACATCTCAGATATACCCTACCATATATAAATTATTTTCTTCTTTTCACATTTAATTAATAATATAACCCTTCAATAATGCATACCTTCTTGGATACATACAAGAGGGAAGGGCCTACTAAAAGACTTTATGAAAAGGAAGATCCAAAGCTTCTTGGACCATCCCAATTTAAAAATCCCAACCTAAGGACGTGGAGAAAAGGCCAAAACCAAGTCAAGCTCTTTTAGTAGGCCAATTTTTTCTTTTGAAGCATGTCAATCCGAGTTACAGGTCAAAACTTACAAGGAAACCAGTGAAAAACCCTCTCACAACTACACTACAAGAAGAGATGGTAAACAGGTGAATCAAGTGAAAAGAGGTAATCTTGGTCTTTTTCCATAAAATAATACATTTGGAGGGTAAAAGACATAAGCATGTGAATGTGACACCTCAAAGATGCCTTGAAGGACAAGACACACAACCCCTTGCTGGAGCCACACAGAAGATGCCTATGTGGGGCCCACATACATCATGCACCCACATGGAGCCTCAACGACCAAAAATGCTGAATTTCATGATATTTTGAGTCCTTATATTTCCCATTTTAATAAATATCCAAAGAACATTTGATTTGGGCTAACTCTTTAGCCTAATCAAGTGATTATGTAAAACATGGCTCCCTCACCTATAAAAATGGCAACCTTCTCTTCATTGAGGCAAGTTATGAGTGAATGAGAATAGCTCAATTCCATAGTGACACACTCATCTTAGTGCCACACTTTCTCTTGAAGAAAGGCTGAAGTCTTGCCTCATCATCTCTCTCCATTAAGGTGGTGGCGATTGCTCTCATGTAAGATATATGTTGCTAGTTTTACTTTCATTTGCATATCTAATCCAATACTTGTCTCTAACTCTATCTCTATCCCTCATTATCTATCTTTAATACCACCACCACACTTAGATCTATCTCTAATTCTATCTTTACTACTCCTTTGATCTCTCTTGTTGTGTCCTAATTGTTTTATTGGAAGGTAATCAAGAAGCAACCTTGTCAATGTAATGGGTACAACCTTCTTGCGGGAAACAATTATGTGCACAAGGTTAGTAACCATATCTTCATCTTTCACAAGCATCCCTCTCTCTTAAGGTTCTCATTCTCTTCCACAAACTCTAGAATCTCCTTGCTACAGGTACTTCTCTCCCCGCAGTATCCTTGTTGCCTAAGGGCAACAATAGGGCTTGGGAGAGAAACTCTCTTCTTCTTCTTCTTTCACTTCTTTTACACCTCTATCTTTGAACATACTAAGTATATCATCGATGAATAATCATAATCCACATAGAGACAATTTATTTCATTTCCATTCTGTGCAATCTATTAGGGTCAACATTTGGATTAGTCGAAAGATTCACTTTCAGCAATGCATAGTGTTTCTGTTTGGTCCTGAAAGGCTCAACAAAATACTTCTCTCACCAGATCCCATCATACTACCTATTATTGAATATAACTTCTCTTTTGATGTGAATGTGGTTATTTTATTATGAATCAAGAGGATTTGTACTCACAACTAATCCCAATCGCTAGACAAAACATATACATTATAGTAAGCACAAAGCTACAGTTCCAAAGAGCAATCCGTATCTTATTTGGACAACAAAGATTAAATATCATTAACTCATCCATTAACCCTTTTATCCTACCCATGATACGTTGTGATCGTAATCTCGATGTTTTCATTTTTGTTTTGTTCTGACTATCTTTCACGAGTTCTCTCCATCACGTGTGTGTTTGTAAGGAAACGTGAGCGGCTTCTTTGGCTACATTTCTTCCTTAGCTTTAGAAGCTATGTTATCTACATCTTAGCTCCTCCTCATAACCCTTGAGCTTCCTCACAAACTCTCACAGCAAGAGGCCCGGTGCCTTCCTGCTGGCAATACCGCCAACTTCTTGACAGAGGTAGTACGTTATGTGTACACAAATTGTTACTTGGCTAGAGTGCCAATGCATTGATTGAATCTCATTTTGTTCCTTGAAGGCATAATTCTCTGGAAAATCAACAACTGACATGACGACATTGTCCAGAAACCAAAGAAGGCAATCCTTGAATTGTTGTCCTTGTAATTGAGCCACATAATTATGAGTGATAAAGAGCTCCCCCAGCATTGCATTTCTTTGTGCAAAAGATATTCTCTTTTGTTACTATTTCCATGCTTGTCTTGAGCTTTTATATATGCAAATACTTTCACATTAATACTATTACATGGCTTTGCTGTCTCCAAGCAGCATAATTCCAACCTATTCTATGGAATACTGCATGTGCAGGCTTTGAACAAAGAACAGACTCCCGCATATGTGTGACACCTTTGAACATGTGATGTGAAGCCAAGAAGACCTTGCTAATGTTCTCACCTGGGGCACAAATACTGCATATACAGTCTCAACCTACTCTATGCAGCCCAAAAGCATGAGAGAACATGTGGTTCAATGTGTTGAGGCGGTCCGGGGCAGGCAACAAGAGAGGCGACCTCTAAACACCTCTCAAGGCTCCCGTGCTGCTCAATTGGGGCTGGGGCAACCACAAGCACAACACAACAACAAACCCACAGCCAAACCCAAACAAGATAGGGGCACCACCTAGTTATGGTATGCGAACTAGGACGCAAGAGAGATTTTGTCACAACCAAGAAGATACACCACAAAAAACACACACAAGCAACCTCAAACCAAAACACACACAAAATGGACTAGAGAGATCTAGAGCAAAGGGAAGAGAGAGAGGAATGGATCTTGCGTAATACCTTATTTGTGACTTGCAAATGGAGATGGTTTGTTATGTGGCTATCGTAGAGCTTGTACAAAAACTCACTCAATGCTTAGTGATTGCTAAACATTGCCAACACCCACACACTGTCTTAGAGTGTGGGAGAACTCTCACCACAATACCCTCTTAAAATGGACACCAAATTGGCAATGAAAACACACTAAAACACTTTCTAAAGCAAGATCAAACGATAGAACTCAAAATACACAAGTCACCTTGAATTCACTAAACCGTATCGCACAAGTGGAAGGACAAATATTTGAACATCGAAGCACGCCTTTGATGCACCAAACCTCAATTTATTGATGATGGAGGAACATATACACGCTCTCTCACTTGCAATGTGTAGCTTGAAAGCTTCTCTCACACCAAGAGTGAAGCTCACAAAGTGGTTGCTACACCGAAGTCTCTCCTCACGCATAGAGTGTTGGGGTGCTATGTGAGATATTGGAGAGTGTTTTACAAGAAGGAGACGAACCTATTTATAGGTTGGAGATCCCTCATTAAGATTATTGGAAATCCTAATTTACAAGCTAAAAAATCAGGATTATGATTTTTTTGAACATCAAAACATTGCGGACCTTCTTTGTCTGCTTGAGTCATAGATGTGGGCTCAAAAGAGAGCATTATTGATTGTAGATAAGGTGAAAGTAGAGTTTTAAGTAAGAAGAGAGAGAGAGAGAGAGAGAGAGAGAGAGAGAGAGAGTTACTATGCACATGTCTTGAGGTGAGGTGTCTTTTATGGTTAGGTCAATGGCTAGTTTGTGTTAGTATGTTAGTGGTCAGTGTTAGTAATCACTAGAAATTTAATGTTACATTTACAATGGGTAGAATGAGGTGGATGGTTGAAATAAAATGGTTGAATGAAGTGAGGAAATCCTTGTGATGGTGAAGCTTGAAGAAGTTTTGGACTTACTTGTGTAGGTTCTCAAAATGACTCTCGATCTTCTTCTTCGTCTTTTCTTCTTTATGCCATCGCCGCCAAGGTTGATTATCGCGATGAAAATGGTAATTCCATTGATGAGATCTCTTTATTTGCAGAGGTTAAGCATGGTACACATGCTGAATTTATGTATATATATATAAGGGGTAAGATGGAATTGTACTTTGGAGATAATAGAGAGAGGCATAGAGATGGTGTATGTACATGGAGAGCTCATATGAGAGCTATGGGAGTAAGAGGGGAGGTTAATGGTGAAGAAGGTGAGAGAAACCATTGAAGGTGCAGGTTTGAGTGAGGGATTGAGAGGAATGAATGTGTGTGTGTGTGTGTGTGTAGAAGTGTGGAAAGAGGTGAGAGAAGACTATGGGCTACTTGTGAGAAAAGTGGGCAGACTGGGGTCCACTCAAAAAATCATAGCTCACCGGTAGTTGCTCCAAAAATCACCAAAATTTTTGAGGCGATTATTCAGCTTTTGTTCCACATTTTCTATTTTGACTACTGCTCCAAATTCGGAGTGGAGATGGGTGTCAAAATTCTCACCAAAAAGCCTGTTTTCTATGCCTGCAAAAGTCTTTTAGTGGTCCCCTCCTTTGTTGAATTTGTACAATGCATCCAAGAGTGAGCCCCTCCTTTGTCATATCATAATACAATGCATCCAAGTTTCCCTTTACACATGCATGGAGGAGGATTATTGGTGAATAAAGCAATATATACATGGTGGGACTAGTGTATGGACTATTCATGGATTTTAGCTCAATGAGCACATGGTGTTAGAATAATGAGTAAAAATAATAATAAAAATATGGAGAAATTATGGATATGAAAAGATATTGGAATAATATGATATGGTCCCTCTTTGTATTATTTTGGGTGAAAGAGGAAAAGGTATCCAAGTAAATAATATAATAAACGTAACTAAGAGAGTAGAAATCAATTTTTTGTTTTCACGAGGGTGAGGGTGAAAATGTGGAGATGATTTATATAAAAGAAAAATATGAGGTTAGAGTATGTACACATTGGCAAAAAATGTACTTATGGTGTAAGAGGATGAAAGAAGGCATACACATGTTTAATAAAACACACACCTAAGTATAAATATTTAAATAAAATATCAAAATAATTATAAAAAATCCCTATATTTAGGCCATATATACAATGCAATATTTACACACAAATGGGCCATAATATTTTTTATTTTTTTTATTTTTTTGGCTCAACTAGCCCAGTGACTAACTAGCTGAGGGTTTTAAGAAGATATGGGAAAATCCCCCTAACTCACACACGCCTATGTACAATGAAAAGGTAAAAATAGCCACAGTGTTTAGGTGATTTTGGTAGGGTCCATGGAGTAACTCACTATGGCAATTACGGAGAGCCGAAAAACGGCTATCATTATCCCTCCCCTAGGATGATGGTATATTCATGTACCATCATAGAGCATCTTTTCCAAAGAGAGTGCTTCAGAGTCCTGGATGAGATCTTCATTGTTTGGCCCCTCAGAATTTTGGCTGGAGTTACACTCATGCTTCATGTAACAATATTTATATGAGACGGCGGCCTTTTGACAGATCTTTGGTAGATCCTTTGGTAGAAGGCAACTCAAATAGGGCTTCAAGCGATACCCGTTTACCTTTCTGGAGTGCTCTTTACCATTCAAGTCCATAAGCTGATAGTAACTTGAATTGAAATCCTTCTTGACTATGTATGGCCCTTGCCATCTAGTTTCAAACTTGGCATCAAAACGATTGTCAAGTCGATTGTCATATCTTAGCACAAGCTCTCCTTCCTTGATGCCTTTGTCCTTCAGTTTCTTGTCGAGCTTTTCTTTCGCTTGTGTGGCTTTCCTCTTGTAGCACTCATAAGCTGCTTCTCTTTTCCACTCAAGCTCTACTAATGTGAGAAGTTGATCCATCCATACCTCTTGATCATCTTGTGCACCTTTGCCATGAAGCCTCATTGTTGGAATGTTGAGCTCGATAGGCTGCAAAGCCTCTTGACCATAGACCAAGTGAAATGGTGTGAACTCCGTGGCTTCCCTATATGTGGTTCGATATGCCCACAAGGCACCATCCAAGAAGTCATCCCATAATTTTGTCTTGTTTTGCACCATCTTTCTAATGATTCCTGCAATGACACCATTAGCCTTCTCCACGAAACCATTTGACTGTGGGTAGTATGGTGTGCTATGACGATGTAGAATATGGAGCTCTTCACAAACTTCTGTGAGTAAACCCTTCTTGAACCCCGGACCATTATCCGAAACAATCTGTAGAGGTGTGCCAAATCTACAACAAATATTAGTGTAGACAAACCTGCTCACTGTTTTCCCATTTACCCTTGCCACACTTTGAGCCTCTACCCACCTAGTCATGTAGTCCACAACCACTAGAATGTAGAGTTTACCATTCTTTGTTCTAGGCAAAGGACCCATAGCATCAATGCCCCATTTTTCAAAGGGTCCATTTGCAAGAACTATTTGCCTCAGGCCATGCACCAACCTTCTATTTCCATTTATCTGACAATTGTGACAGCTTTTACACCAATGTTGAACATCCACATGCAAACTTGGCCAAACATACCCCGCAAGCAAAATCTTCTTCACAGTTGATTCTTGGGAAAAATGACCACCACATGCCTCTTCATGCAAACCTTTTAGAATGGCTGGAATTTCCTCGATAGTTGGTACTCTTCTGCACACTTGATCCTTCCCTCTTTGATAGAGGGAGCCTTCTAGGAAGAGATAGAAACTTGTCTTCTTCATGAGTCTCCTTTTTTGAGCTTTAGTGAAGTATTGCGGAAACTTGCCCTCCAAAATGTAGACAATAATGGGAGCCAATGACTCCAATCCTTGGTATCTCGGTTGCTTGACAGCTGCTGCCACCATGATGACCTGCAATTCTTTCTCAACACATGTAACTACTTGTTGTGCAAGTAAATTGGCATCTTCATTTTGTTTCCTAGGAATATGATATAGTTGCACTTCTTCAAACTGATTAAACATCCTACGAATGGCATGAACTTTTGTCCTTAAGCTTCCATTCTTGCATGCCCAAATGCCTAAAATCTGTTTAACAATGAGAAGTGCATCTCCCTTTACCATGAGACGTTTTATCCCTTGGCCAATGCACATCTTCAAACCATGAAGTAGTGTGTCGTATTCTGCTTCATTGTTTCTAGTTGAACCTGGTAGATTGACCTTCTCTTTCATGACCACCTCTCCACTTGGATTGAGCAATACTAGCCCTCCCCCTGCTTTTCCTGTGACTCGTCGAAAAGCTCCATCAAAGACCAAGGTAAAAGCATTAGGAATACTTTTAGGTGGTGGCAATGGTAGGGTCTTTACTTCAGGCACCTTAATCTCCTTCTCGTGTACCCTATAAGTAAGGATCCCTGTCAATTGTGCACACACACTATCTTCTACCTTGAAAGAGTATTGAACCTCTTGCAATTCCATAATCCACTTTGAGATCCTAGTGCTAAGATTCATTTGAGATGACACCCAAGGAAACAAAGTTTCTGCAGTGAGAATTACAAAAGGTTTTGGTAGCAAGTAGGATCTAAACTTTCTCACCGCAAACATGAGAGAGCATCATGAGTTCTGCTTCTGTGTAGTCTCTCTCCAAAGCATTCATGACCCTACTAGCAAAGTAGATGGGTCACATCCTGGTACTGTGGGGATCTTGTTGTAATAAAACTGCACCAATTGTTTCCTTCCCAACACTAGAGCTAACAAAGAATGTGTACTCCCAACAAGGAGGCATGAGTGTTGGTAGTTCTGACAAAATGACTTTAATGTTACAAAAATACTCTTCAAGCTCATCAAACCATGCAAATTCTACTTGTTGTGTCAATTTTTGCAAAGGATGAAGCAACTCCGAAGCTAAGTGAATAAAGTGTGACATATACTTCACCTTTTGAATGAATGAGATGACCTCTTTGAGATTCTTGGGTGATGGGAGCTCAATAAGAGCCTTTGCCTTTGAAGGATCCACCTCAATGCCTTTATAGGAAACCTTGTGACCAAGCAAGATCACTTCATCCTCACCTATGTGACACTTGTCGGGGTTGAGTTGACCTCCCATGTCATAGAGCTTCTTTAAACCTTCTTCTACCCTTTGTAGATGCAATGATTTTGAGCTATAAATGCAAAAATCATCAATAAAAACCCTAATGGACTTTCCAAAAAATGCTTGAAACACTATGTTCATGAAGCATTGGAAAGTTGCAAGAGCATTTGTCACGCCAAATGGCATAACTCTAAAAGCATAACAACCCCAAGGAGTGATGAAGGTTGTTTTCAATTGGTCCTCCAAAGCAATCCCTATTTGAAATTAGCTTGAGTAGCCATCACACACAGTGTACTTCTCATGACCAGCTACCTCATTTAGTATCTCATCCTGAAATGGGAGCAGAAAGTGATCTCTTTTTGTTGCCTCATTGAGCGAACTGTAATCCACACACACCCTCCACTTGCCGTTCTTTTTGGGAGTGACAACAATGGGAGAGACCCACTCTGAATTCTCCACTGGATAAATGAAACCTACTGCTAGAAGCTTTCTTACCTCTTTGAGTAGAGCCTGCTCCTTGATGACTCCTAGCCTTCGTAGCTTTTGAGCTTTAGGTTTGGCCTCTGGCTTTAGCTCAATCTTGTGTTGAACATCATCTACTCCACGCACGTCGGTGTAGTCTTTAGCGAAAATCTTAGGAAATTTTCTTAACACACCTTTGAACTCCTCTCTTTCATCCTTTGTAAGTGTTGTAGACAGTATACCTTCTAACATTCCTTCATCTTCCACACTTTGGTTCTCTTGGGAACCTACCTCCTCCAAACCTTGACAAGAGGTCTCTTGGTTGGTTGGCTTAAACCTTACCCCCATGACTTCGATGGAAGACTCCTCTTTAGTAATGCTGCCGCTACTTTCTTCTTCTGAAGTGTTATCGGTCCAATCTTCTTCCGTCTCACTTTGAGATGATTCTTCATGGAGCTCCTCTTGGTGTTGCTCCTTCATGTCAAAGACAACCTTCTTATGATTGTCGTTCCTACAAATTAATTTTCCACTCTCCCAATCCTGCAAAGCTCGCATTTTCATTAGCCATGGTCTTCCTAGGATAAATGGGTAACCACTTCCCTTGGTCGACATAACATAAAAATCCACCGCCTTCTTAATGCCAAAGGCCTCTACAAAGACATTTTTACAAATGCCTACACACCTAGACTTGCTATTGTTTGCCATCTTGACTTTGATTTCAGGTGTCTCATGGATGTGCATGCATAGTCTTTGCATGAGTCCCTCTGTCATGATGCAAATTTGTGCACCCCCATCCACTAGACCTTTTCTAACCAATCTCCCTTTTATGTAACAATCTATCACAAGTGTAATGTCCTCATTCATTTCAGCTTGTGCAATTTTTACAACATCCACACTCTATTTTACCTTTCTCCTAGTGCTAATTGCCCTTGTTAAATCCCTCCTAACTTGTGGACATAATGCAAGAAATTGAGGCCATGAGATATCAGGACCCTTACCTCTCATGTCTTCCAACAAGTTGTATGGAGCCATACCATGTCCAAGAGGAATATCTTGGAGGTTAATACGATGTCGCGTCCTCTTGGTTTCCTTGGTCTCCTTTGTCTTATTTTCTCGTCCATGGTCACTTTGTGACGTAACTCCTTCTTTCTCCTTACCTTTTCCTTGGCCACGCTTAATGCCATTTTCTTCCAGGTCAACCTCATTGGAATTTTTCACCTCTACCACATGCACATTTGGGTCTGGCAAAGGCGTAACTCCTTCCACTCCTCGTGGAGGTGGTCTTCCTCCATTTGGCCTTTGTAGAAGCCGTGGTTGTTGACTAGTTCCTTCACCTGCATTCATCACTGGGTAGTTTAAGTTAGGTCTCCCTGGCTCCCCACGGGGCCAAGGACAATTATACATCCCATGTCCAGACTCTCCGCAATTCCAACATTGCAAGACTCTCCTAGGTCGTGGTGGCTCTCACTCTTCTGACTTCTTTGCTTGTCCCTTGGGACCTACAGTTTGTGCAAGGTGAATTAACAGGCTGCTTAAAGATTCATTTAACTTCTCAATCACCTCCGTTGTTACCTCAGGAATCTCCCTAGATGTTGATGCTTGTGACTTACCTTTGGGTCTCAGACCTTCTATTGGAACCTCCCCCCTTAAGCACTTGAGTTTCCTATATTTCTCAGCAGCCCTAGTTTCAGCTGCATCAAAGGTAGCAGGTGCACCCGCCTCAACTTTTACCTTAAGGTCAGGAAAGAGTCCGGCTATGAACCTCTCCTTCTTTAGAAATTCTGCACCATCACCAGGGTTAGCAACATTTCGTATCCATAGAGCCCAAAGACGTAGAAACTCTTGCTTGTACAAGTAGTAGTCATCTAAGTCTTTTTGCTTATGAGAAGCTATGTCTTGCCATAGTTTTTGAGTGGACACCATACGTTGTTGAAAATGGATTTTTCTACTAATTGCAATGTTTACTCTAATGTGTGGAGTGAAATGGAAGGGGAAAACCTCTATTCCTGGGCCATTATCCATGGTCTATGCATGCCCTAATTCTTAAAACAAAACAAAAATATAGACGTCCAGACTAAGGTCGTACCTAATGAGAGGCAAAACAAAAGGGTTTACTGAAGCGTTTATCTCGGCCAACCTAAGAGGACCTAAAATTCTACGAATTACACATTGGAATTGCAACTTAGTACTAACAATTATATGTACCTTTTGCCTTGCAATGGGAATGAAGGGATCATAAAAATTCTCGTGATTCATGCAAACTACTTGACTATGCTAAAGGTTGATCCTACACAAACATAAACAAGCCCTCCTCAGTGGGGGCACCAAAATTGAGGCGGTCCAGGGCGGGAAACAAGAGAGGCGACCTCTAAACACCCCTCAGCGCTCCGTGCTACTCAATTGGGGCTGGGGCAACCACAAGCACAACACAACAACAAACCCACATCCAAACCCAAACAAGATAGGGGCACCACCTAGTTATGGTATACGAACTAGGACGCAAGAGAGATTTTGTCACAACCAAGAAGATACACCACAAAAAACACACACAAGCAACCTTACAACAAGACACACACAAAATGGACTAGAGAGAGCTAGAGCAAAGGGAAGAGAGAGAGGAATGGATCTTGTGTAATACCTTATTTGTGACTTGCAAATGGAGATGGTTTGTTATGTGGCTATTGTAGAGCTTGTACAAAAACTCACTCAATGCTTAGTGAATGCTAAACATTGCCAACACACACACTGTCTTAGAGTGTGGGAGACCTCTCACCACAATACCCTCTTACAATGGACACCAAATTGGCAATGAAAACACATTAAAACACTTTCTAAAGCAAGATCAAACGATAGAACTCAAAATACACAAGTCACCTTGAATTCACTAAACCGTATCGCACAAATGGAAGGACGAATATTTGAACGTCGAAGCACGCCTTTGATGCACCAAACCTCAATTTATTGATGATGGAGGAACATATACAATAGTGTTTTTGATATTTTGAACTCACGCTCTCTCACTTGCAATGTGTAGCTTGAAAGCTTCTCTCACACCAAGAGTGAAGCTCACAAAGTGGTTGCTACACCTAAGTCTCTCCTCACGCATAGAGTGTTGGGGTGCTATGTGAGATATTGGAGAGTGTTTTACAAGAAGGAGAGGAGCCTATTTATAGGTTGGAGACCCCTCATGAAGATTATTGGAAATCCTAATTTACAAGCTAACAAATCAGGATTATGATTTTTTTGAATATCAAAACATTGCGGGCCTTCTTTGTTTGCTTGAGTCATGGATGTGGGCTCAAAAGAGAGCATTATTGATGGTAGATAAGGTGAAAGTAGAGTTTAAGGTAAAAGGAGAGAGAGAGAGAGAGAGTTACTATGCACATGTCTTGAGGTGAGGTGTCTTTTATGGTTAGGTCAATGGCTAGTTTGTGTTAGTATGTTAGTGGTCAGTGTTAGTAATCACTAGAAATTTAATGTTACATTTACAATGGGTAGAATGAGGTGGATGGTTGAAATAAAATGGTTGAATGAAGTGAGGAAATCCTTGTGATGGTGAAGCTTGAAGAAGTTTTGGACTTACTTGTGTAGGTTCTCAAAATGACTCTCGATCTTCTTCTTCGTCTTTTCTTCTTTACGCCACCGCCGCCAAGGTTGATTATCGCGATGAAAATGGTAATTCCATTGATGAGATCTCTTTATTTGCAGAGGTTAAGCATGGTACACATGCTGAATTTATGTATATATATAAGGGGTAAGATGGAATTGTACTTTGGAGATAATAGAGAGAGGCATAGAGATGGTGTATGTACATGGAGAGCTCATATGAGAGCTATGGGAGTAAGAGGGGAGGTTAATGGTGAAGAAGGTGAGAGAAACCATTGAAGGTGCAGGTTTGAGTGAGGGATTGAGAGGAATGAATGTGTGTGTGTGTGTGTAGAAGTGTGGAAAGAGGTGAGAGAAGACTATGGGCTATTGTGAGAAAAGTGGGCAGACTGGGGTCCACTCAAAAAATCATAGCTCACCGGTGGTTGCTCCAAAAATCACCAAAATTTTTGAGGTGATTATTCAGCTTTTGTTCCACATTTTCTATTTTGACTACTGCTCCAAATTTGGAGTGGAGATGGTTGTCAAAATTCTCACCAAAAAGCCTGTTTTCTATGCCTGCAAAAGTCTTTTAGTGGTCCCCTCCTTTGTTGAATTTGTACAATGCATCCAAGAGTGAGCCCCTCCTTTGTCATATCATAATACAAAGTATCCAAGCTGCCCTTTACACATGCATGGAGGAGGATTATTGGTGAATAAAGCAATATATACATGGTGGGACTAGTGTATGGACTATTCATGGATTTTAGCTCAATGAGCACATGGTGTTAGAATAATGAGTAAAAATAATAATAAAAATATGGAGAAATTATGGATATGAAAAGATATTGGAATAATATGATATGGTCCCTCTTTGTATTATTTTGGGTGAAAGAGGAAAAGGTATGCAAGTAAATAATATAATAAACGTAACTAAGAGAGTAGAAATCAATTTTTTGTTTTCATGAGGGTGAGGGTGAAAATGTGGGGATGATTTGTATAAAAGAAAAATATGAGGTTCGAGTATATACACATTGGCAAAAAATATACTTATGGTGTAAGAGGATGAAAGAAGGCATACGCGTGTTTAATAAAACACACACCTAAGTATAAATATTTAAATAAAATATCAAAATAATTATAAAAAATCCCTATATTTAGGCCATATATACAATGCAATATTTACACACAAATGGGCCATAATATTTTTTATTTTTTTTATTTTTTTGGCTCAACTAGCCCAGTGACTAGCTAGCTGAGGGTTTTAAGAAGATATGGGAAAATCCCCCTAACTCACACATGCCTATGTACAATGAAAAGGTAAAAATAGCCACAGTGTTTAGGTGATTTTGGTAGGGTGGAGTAACTCACTATGGCAATTACAAAGAGCCGAAAAACGGCTATCAGTGTCCTTCAAAAAAAACATTTTCACATGGTCTTCGCAATGACATGTGTATCAATCCTTCAGACACCTACAAAAGAATGGCTTCAACATCTCAAACATTCTCATGCCAATCTACATTTTGGATGTTTTTCCTTGAATCTATGAACGAAATGAACCTGCAACATCCAAATGATGATCAATATTCAGATTGCTAACTAGGACATCCAACAATTTCATGAAAACAAATAATAATGTTAAATAGCACAATCAACATCCTAATGTGCATGCAACAACGTATGCTAACTAGCATAAAGAGTGTGAGTTAGCATATATCTTGTGTTTACCAAGTAACTCTGTATGCTAGGTATAGCAGAAGGCATACTAACTAGAAAAGACCATATGCTAACTAGCATACTCCATATGCTAACTAGCATACTCATTAGGACACCCATCATGTTGTTGAGCATAGTAGGTGCTCACTAAAATAAATGAGGTTAATTAGCATACATCTTGTGATGACTAGCTAACTTTTTATACTAGGTAGAACAAAAGGCATGCTAACTAGCATACTCCATACGCCAACCAGCATACTCCATATGCTAACTAGCATACCCAGCCCAGCTGCTAGTTCTAACTAGGATAACCCTTGTCTTAAATAGCATACCCATCATGCTAGTAAGCATAATAGGTGTTAACTAGCATAAGTGGTGTTAGCTTGCATAACTTTTGTGTTGAAAAACTAACTTTGTATTCTATTTAGAACTCAAGGCTTGCTTACTAGCATACTCCGTATTCTACCTAGAAAACTCCATATGCTAGCTAGCATAATCACTTTCTGTTAGACAACATACTTATCATGCAATTGAACATACTAGGTATGTTAGCTAGCATACCAGGTATGTTAATTAGCATACATGTTGTGTTAACCAACTAGCTTTGTATGCTATTTAGAACCCAAGAAATGCTAACTAGCATACTCCATATGCTAATCAGCACAATCAATATGCTAACTAGCAAACGTCTAGAGATTAGTATGCTATTGATCAGCATATACAAGTTACTATGCACTAGAGATGCAATGCATAAAATGCATAAGTTATGGTACAAGTATTTGATTGATAACCTGAGGCTCGTCTAGGAGGTGCACAGGGTGTTCTATGTACCTTTTCATCCCCATCCTCTTTTGACAAACATCCTTCTTGTTCGGTGAAACGTGAGTCTCCATTTTCCAAAATGTGTAGACCAATTCCTTAATTTCATATGTGATAGGGCTATGACGGTGTTGCTTGTGACATGAACCAATAAAAACAATTGACCATCAACATCAGGCTTTGCATGTCGCAATCTCCGCTTGTGCAAGGTGCAACAATTGACATTTAGAACCCTAGCAATTTTTACTAAAGGAATGATTTCCTTTGAATTCAACATCATCTGCAATGCTGCATTCTTCAAAAACAACTCCTCGTTGGAGCCTTGCTTCTTGACGGTAGCCTGTATGCTACGGACATTGGAGACAATTGCGGTTTGTACAACACCCTCCTCCTCAAAATATTAATCATGGATCACCCAAACATACAAATGTTGAGAAACAAGATTCCAGACTTCCCACTTTGCTTCTGTACTAAAACCTTCAGTCCTACTCTTGAAAGATCTCACAATCTCGGAGGAGATTTTCTTTCTCTCCTCATTGTTGAGGGCATGATGTTGTCACTTAAATTTCATTTGTTTCTGCTCCCGTTGTTTCTTCTTTCTTAATCTCTCATATCCCCTGATTATAGAAAGAGTGGGATCTTGGGAGTTGTTTGTCATTGCATATAGTGTCACTCTTCTTCTTTTTCCTGAGAACTGTAGATGTGCATAATATGTCACTTACTTAAAATCACTTAAATGTATAGCTGTGAACACTTGATGCTGTAATACACACATACTATGAACAAATGCCCTCACAAAACTATAGATGTGACAAAAAAACCAATGACTTCATTTGGAGTGGGTGGGCGACACATAAAATTTGCCTACCATCAGATTACAATACGGATCCATTTCCAGCATTGGAGCTAGTGGTAATAATGTTGGCTGCTGGTTCTCCATTTTGTAGGTTTGTGTCGAAACAAGAGAAGAGCTCAACTTTGACAACTCATCTCTGAGGTAGGATGCCCGGTGCAAGGGGAGAGAGAGAGAGAGAGAGAGAGAGAGAGAGAGAGAGAGAGAGAGAGAGAGAGAGAGAGAGACTCAGCAAACCACCTGCTAGTTTGATACATAGATAGAGAGAGAGAGATAGAGAGAGACTCCCCACATCGTCTTCAGTAACTAAAACAAAAGCACATGAGGAGGGAAAATATATTTTTTATTTTACATTTCAAATTCAAAGGACTTGCCCATCTGTTTTTAGTATATGCTAAGAGACACAAGTAACTAGCACTGTCTGGGACACGTTAACATGCTTCTACCCTGCTATGGAAACCGCATTCACTCTTGGTTGTCTTCACAGTGCATCGGCTACTTGATTATGCTTGCCAACAATGTGAGCAATATGAAAATGAAATTGCAAAAGGAAATTTGCCCACCTCATTTGTTTGTCGGAGAGCTTGGTCTATGTCATGAAGTACTTAAGGATTTGGTGATCAGTCCACAGAGTGAAAGGAGTCCCAATAAACAGTGCTTCCACAAGTCTAGAGCATGTAGAACTGCTATGAGTTCCTTCTCATATATGCCTAGAGCTTGCTCAATAGGGTCCAGCCTTCGACTTTCATAGGCTATGGCGTGCCGTTCTTGGAGCAAAATAGCCCCAAGGAAATCACCACAAGCGTCGCATTGGACCTCAAATTCCTTTAAGAGATCTGGCAATGTAAGAACATGTTGAGATATAAGCTTCTCTTTAATCTTTTCAAAAGCATTGTCATACCTATACATCTTCTTAGTTCATGTAGATTCCTTGGATTAGGCCATCCTTTTATTACCTCTAGCTTCGATGGATCCATTTGGATGCAATCTTCAGAGATAATGTGACCTAAATATTCTCTTGTAAGAAAAATTTGCTTTTCTTTTGATTAATATAAATTTTATTCTCTCATAAAACTCAAAATATTACTTGGAGGTGTTACTTGTGTTCGTCTAATGAATTAGAGTAGATGATTATGTCATCAAAGAACACTCAAGTAAAGGTTCAGTGAGGCCTGAATAGCTTCTTCATCAATAGGTTAAATGTGGCTAGTGCATTGGTCAAGCCAAAAGGCATGACAATGTACTCATAAAGACCAAAAGTAGTGCAAAATGCAGTCTTTACAATGTTTTGATTAGCTATCCTTATTTGATGGTAGCCACTTTTTAGGTAAACCCTACTGAAGTAGGTTGACCCTTGGCTTATCAAATAGGTCTTTTACACGTAGAATTCGAAACCTATTCTTGATAGTGATCCTAGTTAGTGCTCTATAGTCGACACACATACGATATGTGTCGTCTTTCTTTTGCACTAATAATATGGGTAAACAAAACGGAGATGATCTAGGCATAACCATGCCTTTCTCAACTAACTCATGCACTTGCTGCATAATCTCCTCTTGTTGAGCTTGGGAAACTCTATAAGGAGATTTATTAGGAAGTGAACTTCCTGGAAGAAGATCAATTGCATGGTCATCACTGCCTCATTTGGGGTCGTCAATTAAAATATCTTGGAACTCCTCGAGGAAATTGGATAAATCTAATTCCTTTTGATTATTTATATTTTCTTTTGCTAAAGCATTAGGTTCATTTTGAGAATCTTTAACAAAACTCATGTACATGGAAATAGAGCTCTTTATTGACTTATTGAAAGCTTGCTTATGTACAAGAGGTATGGTACTACCCAACTCCTTAGCATCTATGTATATATCTTTTTCCCTAAACCTAAACCCTTTCTCCCCGCACTTGAAACAATGGTTATCTTTTTGATAATGGAGAGAGTTTATTTTTGCCTTTATAAACTCCCTTCTCCTTAGCTTTGTTGTTGTTGGTGTTTCCTTTGGGAGACTTTTGGACATTGTCCTTCCCCTTAGGCTCGTTACGGTCCTTGTTTTCCATGGGCTTAAGATTTCTCTAAGCCCCTTGTTGGAAATTGATTCGTGAAGCCACCATGGTATGGTATATGACCGCAGATAGGGTGTGTGGCCTTTAGGAGTCAACATACTCTGCCATATCCTCAGTTAAACCCACAAAAAATTGTTGTTTTTGCTCTCCAAAATCCATATTTTTGAAGACAATGGCTTTGAGATGTAAATCCCAAATCTTGTCTACATATTTGTGAATAGATTCGTAGGGAGAGATCTTAAAGCTTCACCATTTGGTGAGTACTTTGTCTTTGGCATCGGTAGCCAAAAACTGATTCATGATGGAAGCTCTTAAAGATTTCCATGTTTGTGGAGCTTCATCTTTTGCTCATAGGCTAGACCACCATTTCCTGGTAGAATTTTGAATATGCATACCTACATGATGTAGCTTAGAGGACACCGTGAAGCCCTCATCTCCAAACGCGGCATCAAATTGTTGGATAAAGTCCAAGACTTTGTCCGTAGAACCAAAAGTGCCATCGTAGGTAAGGAAAGAGATGTTCTTTCCTCCCTCTTAGAATTTTTTGATCTTGGACGACCTCTTCCAAGCGACATAGGATTTCCTATGGCCTCTTCTTTAGGTGGTTGAAGAGTTGCACCATCACTTTCTTCAAAAGAGAAAGAGTATGAGGAGGATGGAGAAGAGGGTGACCTATTTCTCGCCTTTTTCTTCCCTTGTTCCTCCTTGTGTGCACCATCACTTTCTTGAGAAGAGGAAGGGGATGAAGAACATGGAGAAGAGAGTGACCTCTCTCTTGCCTTTTTCTTCTCTTGTTTCCTCTCGTCCCTCTTTGAATTATGGTGTAGAGAATTATGCGATGGTCTTCTCCGTTTAGGGGGTGTTGGAGAGCGTTTTTTCCACCGGCTTCATGGAGCCATCTCTACCAAGGTCGCAAGAGACTCATTTATTTCTCTTTCTTTTGGTGGGGGCTCTATCGTTGAAACTTGGGTTCTCCTTTGGGAAGGATATGCATCATTGAGTATATTTTTAAGCCCTTTGCACGGATCCTCTTCTTCTTTCCTTATTGGAGAGAGTCCTCTTTTGGAAGTCTCTCTAGGAGGCTTCCTAGGTACTCTCTCTTCTTGGTGGGCAGTTTGGAGAATACCATGGGTGCACAATTGCTGCAACACTTCATCTTGGAGGGATGGGTTTCCCAGGGCTTGTTATAGCCTAGAAACAAGATACTTTACAAGCGTAGGGGCATCATTAGTTGCTCTTTCATTAGAAAAATCAAAGCTATCAACATTCATTTCAATCTCTTTTCCTTTGTCAACCATACTAGCAAATATTAGATCTAATGTTTTACTTGTACTTTGGCACTTCAAGCCCTAGTTGCTACTCCTCTTTACCTTCAAAGATAAGTACTTAAGCATTTATACCCGTGGCTCGAATAATATTAATTACAAGGAATATAAGAGAGGATTCAACAGAGCCAAGAGAGTGTCAATTCCTGTCAAGCTTCTAATAGATCAATAATGGTTAATCCATAAGGAAGCCTCGTAGGACTCTATTATTAAGACCATAGTTCTCGACGGTGTCCCCTTTAATTGCATCAATCAGGCATGGTTCAAGGATGTAAAATCCCTATTCTACTTAATCTTTTGCAATTAATAACACCAACCATTTGTAGCAAGCTTGAGGACCTCTCTTCTTGAGCAAGAAAAGAGAAACAAATAGATCTAATACCAATGTAGCATTTAATGCACTAATAACTTATGTGTAGAGGAAATTGATAACATAGTGAGCATTTAATCAAGAACAAGTTTCTAATGAGCATAGATAGAGTATTCAATTGAGAAAGAAACATAGCAATTTACACATAGCTAATTTGGCATTGATAATACTTGAAAAGAGAGAGAAATAGAACAATTGAAAACAGTTGAGGATCAGATTTACAAGGAGCCGGCCCCCCCTCCATAAAAGCTTTGTATTATAGCTTCTCACATCAAAGAAAATTTTTGTAAAATAAAATTATTGTATTCCTTGACAAAACTCGCAGGTGCAATGAAGATGGAAGCTTCATGCAAAAAATTATGCTTAAAAATCACACCTACTGTCCCTAGCCTCAGTTCCAAGACCTCACCCACCTTCAAAAATGGTGAGAGCTAGCAGGGAATGAGGATAGATTGAGCGGAAAAAGAGGTATCTTACAAGAAAGAGTATTCTCCTCATATAATCACTCTAATAACATAGCTTAGCTTAGTAATTAGCATGGTAGATGAGATGAGCATGCCATTGAAGGTTGTCTCTTGGTTGGATTTGCATTCCATAGCCAAGAGTTGTTGGTGTAGGCCTCTACTTCTCAACGCTTGGAGAAGGAGATGGAGTTCTTCTTGCACACATGAGTTGTGTGTGTGTGTGTGTGTGTGTGTGCGTAGCATTGTGTTAGATTAAAATGCAGCCCCTTCTATCATCTTGGTTGACCCCTCTTGCTAAATTCTCATGCTGACCTCCCATTGGCTCCTGTAAAGCTTACTTAATCACAAATTAAAAGCATCATTGATAGAATTTTGAAAAGTGTCCCCCTTTCCCCTTTTGTGAGAGCTTTAGGTATTTAAATAATTCATCTAAACTCTCATTGGACCTTTTTGTCTTTTGGCTAATAGGAATCAGGCAAGCCATTGGGCTGCTGGATGCTCATTGGACCCCTTGGTAGGCTTTCCAATAGCCTTCTAGGGAGCTTAATTTCTATTGGTTATGTTATAAAGAATTTTCAAATGGATTAGACTAAATTTTCTCTAGCCTAATTCTCATTGGTACACCTCTATTGCCATCCAATAGGATTTGAGGGGAGGTTGGGGGCAGCTAGGGCTTAGGAGCTTAACATGTTCCCTTTGTGTAAAGGGGGAGCCTTGGAGTGTGTTTGTGCGTGTGTGTGTTTCTCTCTCATCCCCTACAATATGGGCTTGACCCCTCCTTCCTAGGGATGTGGGAAGACTTTTTAGTCTTCCCATGACCATCCAATTTCCCCTTTATTTGGCCATTGGGTAAAACATTTAATTTTTGAAACCTTAGCCTATGGAAGTCTTAATGAAGCTGAACCTTATGTCTTTTAAACCCCATTGAAGCCCATTGCTCTTTTGCAGGCTATCCCCCTTTGGATCCCTATTTTCCCTCCTTTGGATCCCCGACAAGACCATTAAAGCAGCCTAACCAATAATCTAGCTTTTACTCCCCTGGTACTTTTCCATATCAAATGCCCGGGGGATTCACTCTATACACAAAATGGGACGCCACCTACGAGAGGACAACTTTTATAAAACCCCTATATAAGACTCATATTAGGGAATATGACCCCCCTTTCTACGCTTATACGACAATCAATGAAGGAAACTATCATACCCCTATCTTACATATAAAATTTAGGTTTGACATGATCAAACTGAGTAAAACTAGTCAAATTAGCATATGACTAGCAACATACTAAGGAACCACTTATGTTGATAACTAGATGTATCCTCAATGTGTTTTAGTTTGACTTAAAAACTATGTGCCCGATCAGTCTATACTATGGCTATTTATCCAATTTTGACCCATCCAAAGCTGGTGTAAATTAACCCCTGAACTTCTCCAAATCAGCCCTTATCTCTATGACCAGCTTGATGCAAAATTTGATGTGTGACCTGATAAAAAACTTCCCCTAAATTCATTTGAGTTCTACTGCATATTGGTGACCAATCGTTACAAGTAATCAACAGGGTCAGGTCCCCCACCCCCCATAAATACGATATCCCCCTCCCTTATTTTTAAGGTTGGGAGATAAATTATTGGGGGCCTACCCCTAACTTATACGCTTATGTAACTTGTTAAAAAAAAACCCCTCCCTTGCACTTACGTGGTGCGGTAAGTTTTCCATGGTGAATCCCCCGGGATCAAATGATCACTTTAACATGAGAAAATCCTTTGGGAGTATTAAATAATTAATTTTTATGAAATTTTCCTTCTTCAAGCATGAGAGCAAGAGAGTCCGTTATTTGTCCTCAAAATCCTCCACAATTCCTTCTTTCTCATTTTCTCTCCTTTGCTAGCTAACTTCCCATTTCATGCAGTCCCCTATTTGTTAGAAATAGCCCCCCCCCCCCCCCCCCCAAGATTGGCACCACCGTCATTGACGTGGCATGGGAACGGGGATGGTGACCTGGAATTCACTCTTCAACCTCCTCCAAATGCACAGCAACTGGCCCCGAATAGGACCGCTTCCTCCAGCTGTGCAACTTTCTCTTCGTCGCCACCTCCATTTGAGTACCACCCTTGTTTGTGCGATTCTCTCCCTCCACGCTGCCGCAGCCTGCTCACGCCATGCCCTCTTTGTATTTTTTTCTCCCCCTTCACACACCATAGGATTTCCTTCAATGGGTGGCCAATTTTCCTTTTATTTGGGCGGCCATTAAGCCTATCCCCGTGGGCAGGTGACCCTCAAAGGTCACCACCTTTGATATACACAATGACCAAGGCATTCCTCCGGAAAAAGAAGAAGCATCACATTTGGCATTCACATCACCCAAAGCATGGCTAAGGACAACATCTTCCTCCAACATTCCTTGACTAATCAATATCATCGTGCATTTTTTTTCCCGTGTCAATTTCTTTGATAGTGCCATATGCCTACAAGTATAAGTGATGGCCTCCAGTGGAACCAGCTTAAAGCTTCTCCGCCACAGCTATGCCACACATCACCACAATATAAAAGACTTAGGTTCTTATCATGCTCTCCAAGTAGCATCACATTTGGCATACATTTCCACCAAAGCATTGCTAAAGCATCATATTAAGCATACTTATTGGAAAAATCATCATCCAAGCACCACATTTGGTGTGGATCCGATGCCAAAGCCATCCATAGCTTTCTTATTATTTCCCTATTTGGTATTTCCTGCCATCAATGTATTGCAAGAGATGGCATCATGGACAAGATTCTCCTTGAGTATTTAATCTACCACATTTCAAAACCTGGATGAAGATCAAAACTCCCAGATGGCACACCGATCGAGGCGACAAACTAGTACAAAACTCGCCCCCGGTGAAGCTTTAACCTGCAATATCTTGGCAACCAAAACTTTGATTGTTGATCTAAAAAGACAGACGTGCTCCACAAATTGAGAACTTCATCCCCATGCATTCTCTTCATCTCTGATCCCTCATTTTCACTTGCCCAATCGGGTACGGATATGTGATTGACTCAAACTTCAAATTGCCTTAACTTCTTCACCATCGCTTCAATCGACGAGCCGTAAAGACAGGCTGGTAGAGAACTTCAAGCAGTACAATTCTAGATCTTAAACTCCCATCTGTGCTCACTTTTAGCATCATTGATGAATATGTTGGCCCTTTAAAGCCGCATCTAGCATACACTAATCGTAAAACTAGCTTTAGCAAGTGTTGTGGTTCATCAACACAGAGAAAACTAAATCATCATACTATCCTTAACCCTACATGACTCAGAAATACATTCAAAAATATTGAAGTATTACACAGAAGATATGATATGAGACGAGAATAATTGAAACAGCATTCAGAAATGCTTCATTCATCAAGGAAAGAACTACAGAGTCATCCCATTACAGTTGGATCCTTCATAGAGCACAATGCACACTTATAACTACTTCACCAGAAACTAGTATAACAACCTTAGTCTTGATACAAACTAACTGTTAAATATTTGATTCACCACAATTCAATTGACTACAATCCAATAGAGCATATCCGACTTATTGGCAAAACATATACGATTAATCGGCAAAACATATCCGCCTTACTACTAAACTGACATACTAGTGGCCAGCACATGGCACGTCTCGGTGGTGGATTTCTCACAAATCCGACTCAAATCCACATATCTCTTGATCAACAAGATTGACAAAAATTGTTGAGCTTGAACCACCCTAAACTGCAAAATCTTGTTTTACAACATCCTCATCCAGAACTTCAAGGACTATTTCCAGCATAGCTTTATTTTCTAACACACCAGTCATGACTTGAACTCCAGTATCTACAACAATTGCAAACTCCTGCTGAGGTTCATACTCCATTGAAATCTCTTCAACATTTGACTTCTAAACTTGAACATCTGTCTCCAAAGTCTAGAAAGCTATATCAACCAAATCCTTCTTTGCAAAATCTGATCCCAAGAAAATTGCTTCATCCTTATGCAACTCTTTTGCCTTATAATCCTACAGCTGCTTTAAACAAAGTTCCTTCTCTTCCTTCAACTGTTCTATAATTTCCAACAAATCAGATTCATAGATTAATAAAGGATACTTGACTATGGAAGTCAATCTATCCCTCATGGCTTTCCAAACATCTTGCATGCCTTCCACCAATTTTTTTCTCACTAAATTAAAATATCCTTCATCCATGAGCACCCCATTGACAAAAATATATCCCTGAGCCATCACTTGTTTCTCCAAATCTTCCAAAGGCTTTAACCTCTATTGTAGCATCTCATTCTGTACTTGCAGCTCTATACTTCTGAGAGAAATCTGATCTAACTCAAAATTAACCTTGCTTTCCAAATTCTTAGTCCACTCTTGAAACATACTCAAGGACAACTTGACCTTGGCCACTTCGTGCTGATGCAATTGTTGATTGACCCTGTAAATCTTGTTGATGTTTCTCTTTTATCTCCACTAAATCCAATTTCAAGGCTTCTACTAAATCCGATTTCTGTTGCAACATGACCTTGGACACTTTAGAACCAGCTACAATCTGCAAATATTCCTCCATCTGATACTGCTGATAGGTAACAAAACCTTGTAAAGCTTGCAGCATTCTAACAGCTGTTGGTACATCAAAAATATTGATTTCAGGTTTTGATAAAGTACTTGGACCAACTGGAGAAAAGTCCAATGACTTGGCTACTTCATGAATAGAAGCATCCAATTTCCTTTTCTTGGGTATGGTAAAAGTCTTACCAATTACTCTGCTAGGTGTTTGGGTAACCACATCTAGATTTTTCAACAAGTCACCTAGTATCAGTTTATGCTCAGGGCTAGTCAAAACTTGCTTTGCTTCTTGTTCAAAAAAACCAGCTTCTAAAAAATCCTGCAAAGTCCTCAACTTCTCTAAATCACATGTGATTATATCTGATTTCTCATATATCTTACCATGATCCTGCACCAGATTTGACTCAAGCATGGAAGTGACAGTAGGTACAGAAATTTCTCCTGCATCCACCTTTAGAGCAAAGGCATACAAAGCTGATACAAATCCAGACAATATGTTTCTCTTATCAGTACTAAAGATTTTTGAATGAATCCTATTATAGACCCAATGACACCAACTGACCTTTCCTCCACTCTTAACAAAATACAAAGGGGCCCAATTATCCTTTGAAATATAATCATATTTTGCAAGAAAACATACTCTTTCCAAAAAACACTTTAGTCGTTCCCTTTTACAATAATCAACATTCTTAAGCATGGAGTACTGTCTACTAGCCTCTCTTGGACCAAACTCCTTTAAATCTTCATCAGCGCATTCAGGCATAGTAGTTACAGAAGTAAAAGGTAACTTAAATACCTCTACAATAACTCCCGGACTCAGAGTGACCTTCTGTGAGATTTCTCCCCTAGTTTTCCTTAACAACTCCATTTGAGTTTTTTCATAGGTATTAGCTTTCCACTGATTCCAAGGCAAAGTGGCAAACTCATACAGACCCACATGTTTTAACCACTTTTCATTCCTCTCCGCTTGACACTCGATTTCCACCTTGAAATCAGTAAACGGCTCCATCAGGCTTTGCAACATCTTGATGAAAGATAAAGGGGCTACTTCTTCTTATAGTAACACCTCGATGTCATCCTCAGGGTTAGAAACATCGACTCTCAAGACGACACCCTTCCGACTTGGTCGCAGCTTGCATGAATCTCCTTGGTGGTCATCAGGTGTAGGCTTCATAGTTGGATATGCTTTAACTTTAGGCATGGTGGGTGTGGAGGGCGAAGAAAGATTGAAAGGTTACTGCGTATACATGCAGGACTAGTTGACATAATTAGCCACACAAGAGCTACAACAAGTGAAAGTGGGTGAGTTGATTGATGCCTCCCTCACTTGCATGATAACCTTTAGTGGAGAATAGTTTGCATGCACTTCAAAGCTTAATTTTAAATTCAAACATTTTTTAAGATATTCGATAAACTGCAATCGGATCTAGCAGATTTGATGCAATAAACTCCGATCCGGTCAAATCCGAGGCAGTAAACTCCGAGCTAGTAAAATCCAACCCAAAATCTGAATAACAACCCAGTACTATGTAATGAAGTTTCAACACTGACCTATTCCATTGGATGAGGGAAGAACTCAACAACTTCACACCAAGAAGAATCTGCAACAGTAGGTTTAAGCCAATCCAAATGAGGTGGCTTTCCTTGAAACTTTTTCAACCTGAACCCATTGACAAGTTTGTCTACTCTAGTGCCAAATACATCTGCTACAATGAATGTTCCCTGACCCAAATCTTGCACAATCTAATATGGTCCTTTATATCTTAAATTCATCTTTTCAGGATGAGGACCCAATGTGGAGTTGTAAAGCATTACCCAATCTCCCACCTGGAAAACTTTGAATTTGACATTCATACTTACCCATGCTTTTCTTCTCTAAATTACCTCTATAATATTGTAAGGTGCAGCTAAATGAATGTTTGAACTTTGCTCAAGATGAGTGCTCCGAACTGTGCTCAAGGTTCCTTTTTCTTACGGAAGGGAGAGCCTTCCGTTCCTTTAGTGAGAGAGTGCAATGGACACAAACAAAGTGAATGGACATTATGAATGAAAGTGTATGAGACTGAGAGATAGAGAAGAGAAGACGACACCAGAGAGGTTGTAAAACCCTCCTCCGAAGGCCCCACTCTCTACGGCGAGAGCGGTTTACTTATGATTGCACAAATCACTACAATGCTTGGACTTGCCAACGACGATGAGGACGACCACGAGACGGGCTGAAATCTGAAAACTCTAATGGCTAAAATCTGCAAATATTTATTTGCTGAATTATGAGTCTATGTCGGAGACAATGTCAATGGCGATGATGCAACGACGAAGCGTTTTTAGATGATGAAATCTGCATTTTTCGGGCTGAAACTGTAAACCTTGCGAAAACTGGCCGTTCGGCGAGGAACTGCTGTAAGAAGGAAAGATTTGCAAGGTTCAAGAATTAATCTATGTTGTCTAAGGGATAAAAACTGAAAACGTTGATGATTCTTGAGGTTTTGTCGTGGAGAATTTGCAAAACGTTGGGGTATAATGCAGATGCAAAAAAGCTAGGGCTGAAAATCTGTTGCTGTCGCCGGTTGTTCTGCAAATGCAAAATGCTAGGATGATCTGTTGTGTCTTGATGAGGCGGGGGCTGATCTGTTGTGCACAAAGAGCCAAGGTTGATTTGATGCAAAAATGCTAGGTCTTCTGTGGAGAAAATGCCAGAGTAGTCGCGGGGGTTGGTGTTGCTGAGAAGCTGCCTGTTGAGCAAGGTGCTCCTGCTGCCTGTTTTGTCAAATAGTGCTAGCCTAGGTTTGCTTATATACAAACTTAGCAAAATTTCCCTACCTACTTTCCAACAAAAGTCACTTAAAAATAATAAGTGAAAAATGTAAAAAATAGGGAAAATAGGCCTATGCACTGTAAAAATGCTACTGATGGGATCTGACTGGAATCTGATGGTCATGCCTGTGTGCAACCCGAGGATATGCATTTATTCTAAGTGTCTGGACATGCAAGGTCTGCGAACAGACTCACAAAAGTGCTAGATCACTTCCTATCCTAGACTGACTTGACTAAACTGAACCCTTATCATGTTGTAGCTTGTCCAATGACACATAGGGTTGGATGTGTCAAGTGACATCCCATCCTTTTCAAAGTGAGGTATTGGTACCGAACTATATGGCATTGAGGGAGATTGCCAATAGCATCCGGAATCCTGGACGGGACTCTTCGCCGGCCCACTCTGATGTGTGGGTCATGCGGTACTTAGACTTCATAAAGGTCTGCAATGCTTGCTTCTTTGGGCCGCGCCGAAAGCGACACAAAGTCTTCTGAGGCTCCTTCGATGCTTCAACTTCGTCGAGATTTCTTCTTGTGGAATCTCCATGGCTGAAAATTCATAAAATCATTTCCAACACAAAACCATGAACATATCTATTCCATGTAAAGTGACTGGAAAAAATATCGTCTTCCTAAAAGACTGTGCATGCAATGTAGATGAACAAGGAGACGGAGTGCCAAACCATTCACCACACACACGCAAACAATGAGATCAAACCTTGTTCTTCTGATCAAAATCAATGAACTATGGAAATTCGCAACGAAAATGCCCATGCTTGGTGCTTATACTTTCATGTGTTCTTTCTACAACTGTGTCATGCCAAGGTAGAGACATGGAATGCGACTTCCTTGAATGCATACTTTTCAATTTTTCATGAACAATTCACATACATTTTGTGCTCATTCATGAGTGGAACGTGCTCAACATACAATATGTCATGCCTAGGAAAATGGATCACATAAAGACACTAACAAAAATACAGGAAACAATCACTAATGAAGCACTCGTACAATGCATGCGTATGAATCATGCGAACACATAATACTTTCTGTGAGGGTTCTTTCGGCCTAGCTCGAGAGCCAAGATCGGTTCTTCCTGAGGGGGTTCTTGGGACCTAGGCTCGAGATCCATAATCGATCTTTGTGATTGATCGAATCTGCAATGGGGTTAGCTTTGCTAGAAAAAGTATCCACTAACTCATCCTTCTTGTGAACAATCACATCTTCTTCATGCAAATCATCATATTTGTAAGAAATCACATCTTGATCATGCAAATCATCATGCTCATCATTATCATCCAAATCATCATGCTTATCATTGTCATTCAAATCATCATCATGTAAATCATGTGTGTCATGTTTGTGAGAAGAAGAGACTGAGAGAGTCTCCTTTTCCCGAATCTCTTGCATATTGCGACTCTTTCTTGTGTTGATCGCTCTGTTCTTGTCTTGCTTTGCTCTTGCGATCAGATGTTGCTTGTCTTTCTTTGTTCTCGCGATCCATTTTGGCTTGACTTTCTTTGGCTTCCAAGTCGTACTTACGCTCTATGGCTGCCTCGCTTTCTTCGTAGTCACGATCTGTGGCTGCCATTGTTTCTTCGTAGGCCTTTCTTTCTACTTCTCTTTCTTCGTGTTCCAACTTCTTTCAACACATACTCTAATCTTTCCATTTTTCTTTGGTACCTCAATGATTGGTGATAAACATGTAACCTCGTGAATAATTTTCATAAACTCAACTGATAATAACTTGTCAATTTCCTGCTTGACCTGCTTTGCAAAATTAGGGTTCATCCTATATCATTGCTGCACAATTGGAACTGCATCTTCTATCAGAGTAGTATGATGTTGATGCAACATTGGATCAATTCCTTTGACATCTGAGTAATCCCAAGAAAATACATCCTTGTACTCCAACAATAACTGCAACAAATCCTGTAGAAATTCTCCATCCACATAAATACTGACCTTGACCATCTTTGGATCATCCTCAGTTCCCAATTTCAACTCCTTTAATTCATACTGTTGAACTCTTTTGGAGCCACCAAACCTTTTGTTATAGATTTTCTCCACCATGCATCTGGCATCCTTTTCTTCTTGTTGAACTTCTTCTTTGGCACTAGAAGATACACTCTGATACATTAACTTAAGTACGTCAGATCCCTGAATTTCCTGCCCCATAATAGGTTTATCAACAATCCCTTCAGGCTCCTGTTCTTTTTGCAAGATACCAGCAATATCCACCTCAAACACTGGAACAACAATCGGATAAGCATGCAAAAAGGATTTCTCCTCATCATCTTCTACTTCTTCAACAATACTAATTGATTGAGCAAACAATGGCCTTTCTTTGCTAGGAATATGCTTTCTTTTCAACATAGGAATAGTGATTACATGTTTACCCTTGGTAAGAACCACCTGATTCTCACCCCAATCCTGGTTTACCTTGGCTAACCTGAACCAAGGTTTTCCTAATAACATTTCATAGGAAGCATCTCCTTCCTTCATCCTGAGTACCAAAAAAATCACTTGATACTGTATACCTGCAATCTAAATGGAAGAGTTCCTCCAAATTAATAATGGATGGACCCTTCTCTCATCTTCCATTTTGACCTAGAAAGGTGTCGGTTCCAACTTTCCCAAACCCATTGTAAGATACAGCAACTTAGCTAGAACACTGACTCTAGATCCTCCATCCAACAATACCTTATCAAATATCCTATCTTGTAAAATGAATTTAATCACTAGAACCATAAAATCTACATTAGAAGGATGCATTGTGTTAACACCAGGTTCCCCCTTTTGCTGAGTTGGAATTTCATAGTGCTTACCCAACAATTTATGCAATAGCCTTTCTTTAAAGGATAGCACTATAGAAAGAATTTGATCCAACGATAAATGTAAAGGAGAATTAATGAGTCCCTCAAACTAATCAAGTTCAGATACCTCAACCTTCTTTTGGTGTTTTAGTGGTTCATCGGAGGAATCTGAATTATCCTCCAAAACCTGATGTTGTTGCTCTCTCTGAACATATTTATGCACCAATCTTAAATCCTTTTTGCTGCTCCAAGTCAAGAGGACCCTTGGACTTAGACCTTGTTACAGTCAACACATCAATCTCCTGTTCCAACTGCTCTAGATTATTGCAATCAATTTCCTCCCCTTCATACTTCTCTATCTGAACTATTGTTGCTGAGCTAGTATATGGTCCCTGGTAGATTGGAATATCAATGATAATGACATTGGCTTGTGCATGTGGTTGATTGTGAGGAGGTTGTGGAGGACCTACTTGCTGGTTCTCTTGATTAAAAGGAACAACTTGGATACCTCTTTCTTCTCTATGTTTTACCCATAATGCACACAGAGACCAACCCAATGATTAGGGTCACCACAATAAACACAAGGCATTACCACTTGGGGTCTTCTCTGATTGTTATCCTGGTTTCTCTCGGGTCCTCTCTGATTTCCCTATCCAAGTGGTCTTCCTCAGAATGGAGCCACCTGATTTGCCTCTGCTGTAGCAGTACCCCGACCAGTACTTAAAGATGGTTTATTCCCCTGCTTTGGATTATACCAACAGTGAGCAGTTGTATGATCATCCTTCTCACAAATTTCACAAAACCTTCTGTCTTTAAAAGCTATAACCAAATATCCGATACTCTTTAGTTGCTGAATCTAATGAACCTCATCACCTGTTTTATCCTTGTTCTTCTTAGTAGGACTCTTTTTCTTCTTCTTAGCAGGACTCTTTTTCTTCTTCTTATCCTCCTCATCATATAAACTCTCTAAATTAAATTTAGTAGATGAAGATGTTCCTGACTCAGATACCACTTCAGAATCCTTGGTTCCTCTTTTGCCAGACTTGGCCATGCCCAGCCTTTTGTCACCTCTCGATGCAGCTTGTACCAGGTTATTAAAACCACCTACAATATCAATATTGGCCAGAAAATTCTTAATACCACTTCTCAATAATAACCAGCTAACATTTCATCAGTGGGTCTCTCATTGCCTTGTAATCTTTTGACAAAATTCCTGCATTTCTGAGCTAAATCCTCTACAAGCATTGTACATTGTTTGATATGACGCAACTTTCTTAAAATATCTATAAGAGTTTTCTCCTTTTTGAATATTTGTAAAAAGGCCAAACTGAGTGCATTATAAGTAGGAAAATGAGCCATACCATATTGGCTAAACCAACTCATGGCCTTACCTTCCAATGTACCTGCACATTGCTGTAGCTTGATAGGATCTGGGTACATCACCTGATATCCACTACCTTGCCATCTCATTTCAAATTGCACCACGTGACAATTTGCATCTTCTTTGGACTTCCCTCTGAATTTTTTTGATTTAATCCGCAGGTTAGGATGTGGCTAAGCCATGGGAATAGGATTAGGTATTCTTGTAGGTCTTCACCTGTGAGAAACCCTCAGTGGGTCAAAGTGGAGTCACCTTCTACTTCTTGCAGGTCCTCCTGTCAAGAGTAACGCCCAAACCAATTGCCTCACTACCCTTGTCTCTACTACACAAGAACTCTCCTCACTAGAATTTAGAAGCAATTCAATAGGTGGTGGATGAATTCCATCATCTTTAGAAACACCATCATAATGAAATGGATCTATGTTGCCTACCTTGGCCCTGAGCCCTTGTATAATATACTTGAGAGAGTCTCCTACCCCTCTTGGACATTCATCATCCCAGAAAACAATCCATAAATAGCAGAAGAATACTTGACAATTGCTTACGTCCTCACGAAAAGAGAACATAACCCGCAGGATCGCCAAATTTGTTGTGGTTCATCAACACAAAGAAAACTAAATCATCATACTATCCTTAACCTCACATAACTCAGAAATACATTCGTAAACAGTGAAGTATTACACAGAAGATATGATATGAGACAAGAAGTAACTAAAACAGAATTCAGAAATGCTTCATTCTTCAAAGAAATAACTACAAAGTCATCCCATTACAGTCGGATCCTTTACAGAGCACAAAGCACACTTATAACTACTTCACTAGAAACTGGTATAGCAACCTCAGTCTTGATACGAACTAATTGTTAAATATTTGATTCACCACAATTCGACTAACTACAATTTGATTCATTACAATCCGACATAGGGAACTAATAAGAAAAACAATTCCGACTTACTACTAAACTGACATACTATTGTGCCTGTCAACAGCAATCCCTGAACACTGATCATTCATCAACAAGTAATGTTGAAATAAGCTCCACGTGCATCTTTTTGATATCTTTCTTAGCATGGGAGAGTAGCTACAGGATAGCGAGAGATGTGACAGTTCTGCAACAACCATTGCCAAGTATCGAATTTTGTATGTTGCTCTTGATACTTGACCATCTATTTGGTTGAGCGACTTACAATGATATTCTTCAAAGTTAGCAATAACAAAAGAAATTCATAAACTAAAACCTTTTTTGAACCAATTTAGTCTCCAATTTTAAAAAAACTTACATATTTGTCCTTCCAAGAGGCTTTGCCTCCCAACCATAGTGTGTGGGAGTTTGTCTGGCTTGAGATTTGCATTGTTGTCTATAGAGTGAGCTCGTTGCTTCTTGTTTGCCCTTTTCTTGCATTTCCCACTCCCACTCTGCATCTGCCATGTTGACTCCATGCTAGGTCCTCTCTAGATTTACGACTTGGTTGGCTGTTTTGCACCGTACACTTGATAGCTTGTTTTTCAAAACTTTTTTACTATAGCCCTTCAACCACTGTGCTAAAAAACCCTCATTGGGGGAATTTAGGAATTGAGCATGCAACACTTCCTTGATGTAGCATACATGATCGGGTTGTTGGTCTCTAAATTTTACAAAACACAAATTCTTTAAGTGTGGCGAGCAAGGACATGGTTATCGTTCTTGTCCAAAAAGAAATGCCTCCAATGAGACTCCTAGAGCTTCCACGATCGAAGCTCCAAAAGAGGATGCTCATTGCAAAGGATCATCCCTTTCATATGCTTGTGGGAAGGTAAGAGAGCATGATGTCTTCTTCCTATTTGATCATGGCTCTACTCACGACTTTACATCAACGGAGTTGGCCACAAAGCTGGGCATGCAAGCTTTTGAGATGGGAGACACTATAACTACCGATGGGGCTTTCAAGGGAAAACAAATTCTCTATTACTCCCTTGATTGGGAATTTGAGGCTTCATGTCCAAAGCTACATCGACAAAGAAGACTTTTTCATCTCGCCTCTCCAACATGAGTATGTTATCCTAGGGGCACCATGGTTCAACTGCAAGCTGCTAACATGAAGTTCCCTAAAAGGAGAATCTACTTCACCTATAGGGAAAAGAGCATGTATATAGGTGCTAATAAGTCCGGTTGTACTATACCACTTGTAAATTCACCTGCTCAATTTCCCCGTACATGATTTTTGTCAAAGAGTCTCTAAATGATGCTAATGTTTTAACAAAAGAAAGTGGTAAGAATCAAGAAGAATTAGACTTGTATAATTTTTTTAATAGATTCCAAGATGTATTTTTCGATGAAATTCCTATGGAGCTACCTCCAAAACGAGGGGATGATGACCATGAGGTAGAGCCTCTACCTGGGAGATCATCACCAAATAAACCTCCTCATAGAGTTTCTCAAGCTCAACAAGAGGAGATTATGAGGCAAGTGCATGAGCTGGTAGACAAGGGGATGGTGAGGCCTAGCTCCTCTCCCTTTTGTTTTGGGCCAGTCCTTTTAGTGCAAAAGAAAGATGGCACACACCACATGTGTGTGGACTATTGAGAACTAAATCGTATTACTATATAAAAAAATCCCTGTATCATACTTAGAAGACCCTATTTGATAAGCTACAAGGTTTGACATACTTTAGTAGGATTGAGCTTAAAAGTGGCTATCATCAAATAAGAATAGTGAATGAAGATATCGTAAAGACCAGTTCCGTACGAAGTTTGGTCTTTATGAATATCTTGTTATGCCTTTTGGTTTGACAAATGCTCCAACCACGTTCAACTGCTTAATGGAGAAAATATTTAGACCCTATCTCAAGTTCACTGGAGTGTTCTTCAGTGACATTATCATCTTCTCCAAATCTTTGGAAGAGCATAAGGAACATCTCCAGGTATTTTTTCAAGCTATGAGGGAGAATAAACTTTTCATTAACCAAGAGAAGAGTGAATTTTCCCCCTAAGAGATTCAATACTTAGGTCATATTATCTCTCAAGATGGTATCCGTATGGATCCAATCAAACTTGAGGTAAAAAAAGGATGGCCTAACCCAAGGAATCTACATGAGCTACAAAGCTTTATTGGTATGTGTGCATAGTATAGATGCTTCATAGCTAAATTCTCCAAATAGCAAGACCACTACATGACTCGACCAAGAAAAATGTTAGGTACATACGGACTGCTAAAGAGAAAAGTGCTTTTGAAAAGCTTACCACTTAGCCCGTGCTTACACTTCCTGGTCTCTCAAAACCATTTGAGGTCCAATGGGATGAATGCTTTGAAGTAGTTTTTCTTCAAGAAGGGTATGCCATAGCATATGAGAGTCGAACACTCAATTTCAATGAGCGAGTATTGGGCATCTACAAGAAGGAGCTACTAGATGTCCTACATGCCCTCAACTCATGGAAGCACTATCTTTTGGGGACTCCATTCATCCTAGGTACAGATCACCAAAGTCTTTACTTCATAACGCAAATCAAGCTCTCCAACAAACAAATGAAGTGGGCAAATTATCTTTCGCAATTCAGTTTTCATATTTCTCCCATTGCTGGCAAGCACAATCAAGTAGCTGATGCACTATGAAGATGTCAAAGATCCAATGGTGGTGTCCATAACAACTCACAATGATCTATCTTCTATGATAGATGAGTATGCTTGGTAAGATTATCCGATGGTATCTTACTAAATTCAAAAATCATCCTTTTAAGGATGCTAGATGGATGGAAGGAACATATCTTAAGGATAGTATGAACCTGATCAATGCTTACAATGATACAATAGAGAAAGCAAATGTAAATAATTTATTAAATGAAAAATATTTTTGTCTTATAAGACTAGTTCTTTTTTTTATTGTGCACAAATTTAAGGAGTATGCATGCTTAAAATCATGTTTGTGATGACGACCTCTCTCAAACACCGAGTAGAATTTGTCACTCTGCTTGCGGTAGCTAACTCTCCCAAGCACCAAACGGATTAGTCATCCATTCTAGAATGATTTTGTAGGGAAAAAAGGATCCTCTTCCCGCTAAGAAACATAGACTAATGAGTAAGACTCTATCTCCTCTACCTCATAGTCGAGGACGACTATGATTTCGACTATGATTTCAAGAGAGAGGTATTGTCATAAAATATAATATCCAGCTGACCCAAATGATTTTCTCATATTAAGATGATCATTTAATATGGGTGAATAAACTAGAACAAGAGTTAGAATATAGACATGTGCTTATGGATCTATCTCAGTACAGGATCAAAGTCAAAGGATCCAAATGAGGTCTGTCAAAGAGCAATGCTAGCTAATGGAGCTTGAAATACCTTAGGGTTAGATTCATTAAAAAAATCCAAAGGTTAGTGTCAAAAGTCCTTAGACCTAAGACCTTAGGCAATCTAGGGCAGCTTGAGGTGGGAACCCAGCCAAAGCTTAAGGGGCTTGTCGTGCTTGCTGACTAAGGTGCTAGAGGTTCTTTTCATGCTTGATGATTAAGGTTCTCGAGGTGCTTTCCATGTTTTATGACAAAGGTGCTTGAGGGGCTTCATGACTAAGGTGATCAAGGGGTGCGATGTTCCCAAACTAAACATGCATCCCTACACAAGGGGGGGCGAGCCCTACAAGTAGGGGCATCATAGAGAACACACACATACTCACTCAAGGCAAGCCAAGTCCAAAGTAGCACCATGGACACATTTCAAGCTCCTCCCCATGTTGCCCTCATAAGGTGCCTAAAGAGTATTGGTTGATCTCTAAAGGGGTCCAATGAGATTTTAGGTTGAGTACAAGTTAATGCTTTCAATTAGCTAAGTTACGAGCATAATTGTGGTGCATGAAGCTCTCTATCTTCATTGCACCATCAAGGTCTCAAGGAACAAAAACCTTGTATTGTATGAAGTCTCTATTTATGGGAGGATCTATAATACAGAAGCCTTTTGGAGGGGGAGCTGGCTCCACATAAATCCGGTCTTCAACTGTTGTCAAGTTCTCTAATTCTCTCTCTTGCAAAGCATTGTTTATACCAAGTTGATTAAGTATAATGATTATGTTTCTACCTCTAATCAAGTTCACCCTCTATTTTCTCAAAATATTCTCATAAAAATGCTCACTATAGTTTTCTTAATTCCGCTATTCTCAATGTTCATAGTCCATTTCCATTACATGTAGCTTGCCCTCCATACTCTCTCACATAGTGATAAGGAAATCCTTTTTAAAAATCTCAGTTTCATTCACCTATTGGATTTTAGCATCTTCACACATTGCTAATATGTACTCTTTGCAAATTGATTGCATGCCGATCTCTTTCCATTAGGGTGTCATCTTTACACCGGGAAATTAAGAGAAATGATTCAAAAGTTTAGCATAGTGCATCCAAGTTCCAATAAAATAGAATTCTTGCATGTTACACAATTCACCCATGTTACATTTCATGCATGTCACATAATCAAAGACACTGTAAAACCATGATGATAAGCTTATCAAATACATTGGTTCAATCTTCCCAACCATATACATTAAAAGCATGTCACACTTAAAAATCATGTGCTAAACCATCAAAAGGAGATGTTATCAAAGACAATAGCTCACATTTTGATTATTAATCATATTAAAAAATGTTCACTTTGTTTTGTACTCTTTAGAGACGCGCGTGTGTGTGTGTGTGTGATGTTGTCAAAGACATTAGTTCACATTTTGATTGTTGATCATATTAAAAAATGTTCAATTTTTTTGTACTCTTTAGAGACATGTAGATGTGTGTGTGTGTGTGTGTGTGTGTGTGTGAGAGAGAGAGAGAGAGAGAGAGAGAGGACATATGAACTTTATTTTTTAGATGAATCGATATTCTTCTTTCAATATGTTTAAAAGAAAAGCAAGCATTATATTGTGAATGAAACACAATTTTTCAATAAGAAATTTATGAACATGATAGAGAGATGAAACACACGATAATGATTGACTTTTTAACATTTTTTTTTGTTTAAGTATGGTTACTGTAGTTTCTTTTTTTTGCTTGTCTATAGCTATGATCAATACTATGAAGACATAGTTGGCAAATATTTATGACAATCCCTTTTTTCTTTATATATATATTATGATTTTATACAAGATTTTTTGACAAAAAGAAACATCATGGAAATTTGTATATGACATACTCTCCACAACCACGTTACTGACCAGGTATTTTGTGTACATATACCATATATATAGCACTCAAAAAAACATTGAATATACACGGAGATACAATTTATACAATGTTCATATGGTTGGGTCAACAACCTGAACATTTCATGTATGCATTAACATATAATTCTAACAAGTGACACTTTTTAGCCACATTTTTTATCACTCGAACCTAAAGACTTCTATCATTTCCGTGTTACCAATTGATGTCCATATGTGACCTATTGAATCGAGGAGGAAAGTTGACTCACTATACCCTAGAAGGGCCACCTCTAAATATGTAAGTGTAGCACGTGAATTCACCCTGAGGGGTTTTCAATATTTCAAAGAGTTATAGAATTACATGTACAAAAGGCGTATAAAAATGAAAACTTGAAAAAAGGTTACATGTTCATGAAGGAAGAGGAGGGGTATTTTAATTCATGATGAAGTGTGTGCGAAGAGGGGTTTTATGGAATACCTCTTGAACATACGTTGTCGTGCCGCTCCGCTTTGATGACAAGAAAATGAGCAAAGGAATGCCAATGAAGTTTATTTGAATCCTACAGGATTATTCAGCAGTAATAAGGGCTTGCTAACAAAACAATTTTAAATTAAAAGTGTACCGGATGCGGCTCTAAGGGACAAAAGATGTCTTGGTAATGCTAAATAGTGAGTATACTTGAAGTGGTCATAGCTGGGATTTTATTGATCAAAGTTGAAGTACTTGAAGGGCTCTACAGGCCTGTCTTTACGGCTCATCAATCAGAGCTACGGATAAGAAGTTATGACAGTTTCAAGTTGAGTCAGTAGCAGATCTGTACCGGATTGAGCACCTTCTGATAAAAGGTCAAAGATGATAGGAATGCATGGGCCAAAGTGCTCACTTCCAGGAGCATGTCGGTCTTTCCAGTTTGTCAATTAGGGTTTCGGTTGGCAAGATATGGCTAGTTTAAGTATCAGCGGGGGCCGGTTTCGAACTGATCTGCCCGCCTTGATCAGTCAAGTTCATCAGGTAAATTTTGTGCTTTAGACAGATTCTGAGAAATGGATCCATCAGAGAAGAATTGGTGGCAATTGAAGATCCGTCTCCACTAACAATGTATTTTTGACTTGGCCAGTATACAGGCTTAATGCAGTGCAGTGCCAATATGTACGCCAAATATGGCCGATACAAAAACATTTTGCCTTGACGGACACTTATACTTGCATCTTGAAAGCTATAGTGACATTCAAAACACTAGAGCGGGCAACAAATTCAAGGTGATATTGCTAGTCAAAATGTGGTGCCCAATAAAACTGGCCACCCAATTAAAGGGCATGGTTAATGGCCACCCTAATTTAATAAGGGTGGGAAGCCAAGGGAACAAAATGCATGGCGGGCAGGGGGCTACGAACAGTGCAACGCAAGGAGAAGAGACGACCTCGCAGTGAGCCAGGTGAGGCTCGTCAACCGTCGTTGCCCAAGAAACGAAATCGGCTCAGCTCGTCGGCGTGCGCCGTTTCGGCACCAGCGGGGTCGAGTTTTGATCAAGTCGATATTCGGCCTGACATCTCATCAAGGAGCCATTCCCATTAGCGACGTCGCTATTGGGTTGGCTTATTTTAGAAAGCATGCATACAACCTATAAGAAAGGGGAGACGGCTCTCTTTTGGGTCTCCTCTTCTTTTCATTCATCTTCTTCTCCCGAAAAGCAAGCTATAAGCCAAGCCTAATCTCTTAAGATCTTTAAACCAAGCCAAGCCAAAGCTCTTGATCTCATTAAGCTCTCATTAGCCAATCCTAAGCTCGATTTTCTTAAGCTCTTTAGCCAAGCCTAAGCTTGGTTTTCTTAATCTTCTTAAGCCGAGCCTATTCTCAAACTCTTAAGCCGAGCCTAATCCTAATATCCTTAAGCCAAGCCGCTCAACCATCAAAAGCCTTGATGATCATGAGCTCTAAGCCAAAGCACCAATCTTATTAAACCATCATTATCATAATCTCTCTAATCCAAAGCCTAAGCTATCTAAACCGCCTGAACCCGTTCAAACCCGGAATTAAGCCGGCAACCTTAAACCGAATCAGACCACCTAAGGCCATTGGAAGTCGAATCTCATAAAGAAAAAGCGAAAAGAAGCAGAAGGAAAACGAAGCAGTTCAAAGCAGTTTAGTAATAATTTCTCGATTAGCACCTGGATTAAGATAGGTTAAATCTTGTAAAGAGTATAAACGCCTCCATTAACATTTAATTAAGCAGGGATACTGTTGATTATTTGATTTAAGTTAAATTGTCTGTTTTAAGCTCTGTTCCCATTAATTGTGTCTGTTGCAACTCTTTTCCTCGCACCTCTCACAGCCAGGGGCCTTGTGCCTCCTGGCTCACCGATCGAATACAAATCCCTCGACATTCTAGGTGAACCCGACGTGAAACAAGCCGGGTGGGAGGTAAAGATGGAGAGTCCAATAGAGTTGATGCAGTTTATTGAAGATTACAATTTCAATAGATTTGATAAAAATCTAGCGGCTGCAGATCTGCCAAAATTGTTGGGCTTAATTCAGAGATGTTTGCAAGAAGTAAAAGCTAGGAAGATGAAAGAGCAGATTGATGATACAGTGGAGATGGCACTTGATGCCGTACATGAACAATATGGAATTTTTCAAGGACATGATCCAGATGGACTCCTAAAGTGGAGATGAAGAGCCGAGGAATTCGAGAAGATCAAATGATTTTGACCTTTGAAGAAGTGGTAACCTCCGAGTTTAAAGATAAGGTTTGAGAACTGGCCGAAGCATATCACATGCTGTGAGACTATTTTGCAGATGGGTTTGTTCACGAAAGCTCAAAGATTATCGAGTTGGAAATGAAGGAGATTAATGAACGAAGCCAGATTGTTTTCTATAAAGAAGAAGGGGATCATATGCAGTTCCTTAATTATGATCAATTTTGGGATCATATTTCTGCAAGAAGTAAAGCCAAGGCAAATACAACTTCTGAAGTAGCAGATTCAACTTCAAAATTAATGCTGAAACACAAATATATGATTTTTTTTCAAAGATTGCTCGTATGAAAGTTACCTCGAATAATGGTTCTAGTGAAGAGCTACACTATACAACAAAAAATTTTCAAGCTACTGACCTTGGCATGGGATGCTCTCAAAAAGTCTATCAAGAAGATGAGCCACTACAGGCTTCTAACGGATCTATTAGCACTATAGCTGAGCAGGGTAGCAAATTTACTACAGATAATTGCATAAATAAATCTATTATATATACAATAGCTGATGAAGTGGCCGAGATTGTGGACCGAACATAGGATGAACCTGATAATGCCAATGAACCTATGGTTGCTCCTAGCAATATGCTTGCTGATTCTATTATCACATAAGCAGATTTCATAATTGATGGTTTTTTGGCCCAATTTGAAGAAGAAGGTTATAGCAGTATAAAAGAGCTTTGTGATGCATGTACCCCTTCAGAAGGTGTGCCTGATGAACCTTTTCAAAGTTATAATGGCTTGCTAAGTAGCTTGGATGCAGATGAGGAAGCAGAGGATGAGTTTGAAGATTGCCTAGATCATGCTGATTGTGAACAGGATATTGACATGGATTGTACATTTATGCCTATATACAGGCTGCAAGACGAGCCAACTACTATAGCTTTGATGAAAGTTGAGACTTCCAAGGGTGATTTTCCTAAGGATGCTATGGATGAAGATCCACAGGAGAGCTATTTTACTTTATCAAACTCAAAAACCAGGTAAAAATCTCTCTGATGATGCAGGTCTAGAAAGTCCTAAGGTTTTTCATAATGGCTATGAAGCTAGAGAGTGGGTGATGATGCGAAATCATCCTTTATACTGCATAAAGTGCAGAGGGTTTTTCATTTCTTTGGACAATGTGCCAATGTGACTGGATGTGGATACTATTCCTAATAATTCTTATGATGTCCTGGCTACCAGTAAAAGGGAGTCAAAATTCTTTAATTCTTGCTGGTAACGACCTTAAGCTACCAAAAGTTTATGAGATGTGGGTGTTTCACTATGCTTCAGGTGAAGCTCTAGTATATTGCGGAGCCCATCAATGCTATGTGATCTTAATGGTATTTGATCCAGGAGATTCGAAAGATCTTCAAAAACAGGTTCATTATGGATGGGTCTGCATTGTGGTTTCTTTTTGCTAGAATTAGGAATAGCATATTTGGAGCAAAAATGCTTAAAGTTAATTGATTCAAGATATATGCTCATGTGGATATTATGTTGCACCACTATTGGGGCAATTTCTTGTTATCCCATTTGATCCTTGGAGCTATTGAAGAGAAACTTGCACATTTAAGGATATCATTTATATTCCTGCAGCGGGCTACTTGGAAGTACATTTGTTTTTTGGATGTATGCTAAGACATAAGTGTTCTTGGTTATATGATTAATAAGCTTACATAGCTAGCTTCCACCTGACACCTTTGGACAATTGTTATAGTATCTTCACATCTTTTGAGATGGTTCTGCTACCAGAACTTGAAGTAAAAGACTTGATGACCATTCCGTGTGCACACAAAGTAAGGCATACTTGATCTTGACAGGGTTCCCTAAAGCGAGCTGATGGTCAAGCCGTGTGCATAATTATTTGGATCACTTGAGTCTGGCGGGGTTCACTAAACAACTTTTTCATAATTGAATGCTTTGGAGATAAGACCACTACGGTTCAAATATTTGTGATGCGGCAGCTACCAGATAATTGAGCTAGACTATTGATGATATGATTTAAGCCTTATGTTGTTTTACATGTCCTTACCAATTACGTGAGCTTGATGACAAGTAACTTAGGGTGTTTATAGCAGACGTAACTTGAAGACCGGTTGGCACAGACCGGAGGCTGCGCAGGTTCAGATGGGGTGGATGTCGTGCGGCTCTGCTTCCATGGCAATAAAATGAGCAAAGGAATGCCAATCAGGTTTATTTGAATTCTACATGATTATTCAGCAGTAATAAGGGCTTGCTAACAAGCCAGTTTTAAGTTAAAAGTGTGTTGGATGCGGCTCTAAGGGCCAAAAGATGTCTTGGTAATGCTAAATAGTGATTATGATTAAAGTGGTCATAGCTAGGATTTTATTGATCAAAGTTGAAGTACTTGAAGGGCTCTACAGGCTGTCTTTAAGGCTCATCAATCGGAGCTACGGATAAGAAGCTATGACAGTTTCAAGTTGAGTCAGTAGCAGATCTGTACCGGATTGAGCACTTGCTAATAAAAGGTCAAAGATGATAGGAATGCATGGCTCCGAAGAGCTCACTTCCAGGAGCATGTCAGTATTTCCAGTTTGTCAATCGGGGTTTCGGTTGGCAAGATATGGCCAATTTAAGTATCACCGGGGCCCGGTTTCGAACCGATATGGTCGCCTCGATCAGTCAAGTTCATCTGGTAAATATGGAGCTTCAGATAGATTCTGGGAAATGGAGCCGTCAAAGCAGAATTGGTGGCCCGTCTCCACTAACAATGTAATTTCGAGTTGGCCAGTATATAGGCTTAATGCAGTGCAGTGCCGATATGTACGCCAAATGTGGTCGATACAAAAACATTTTGCCTTGACGGACACTTATACTTGCATCTTGAAAGCTATGGTGACATTCAAAACACTAGAGCAGGCAGAAAATTCAAGGTGATATTGCTAGTCGAGAATGTTGGAAAATGAATTCATGCGAGGCATTGCTTTGGTCGATATGTATACCAAATAAGGTGCCCAATAAAACTGACCGCCCAATTAAAGGGCATGATTAATGGCCACCCTAATTTAATAAGGGTTGGAATTCAAGGGGAATTTAATAAGGCGGGCAGGGGGCTGCAGATAGCATAGTGCAAGGAGAAGAAATGACCTCGTAGCGAGCCAGGTGAGGCTCGACCACCGTTGCCCAAGAAACGAAATCGACTCTGCCTCATTGGCTTGTGCCATTTCAGCACCAGCGGGGTCAGGTTCTGAGTAGGTTGACATTCGGCCTGACACATCATCAAGGAGCCATTCACATTAGTGACATTGCTAATGGGTTGGCTCATTTTAGAAAGCATGCATGCAACCTATAAGAAAGGGGAGACGGCTCTCTTTTGGGTCTCCTCTTCTTTTCATTCATCTTATTCTCCGAAAAATCAAGCTATAAGCCAAGCCTAATCTAGTATTATCTTAAAGCCAAGCCAAGCCAAAGCTCTTGATCTCATTAAGCGCTCATTAGCCAAGCCTAAGCTCCATTTTCTTAAGCTCTTAAGCCAAGCCTAATCTCAAACTCTTAAGTTGAGCCTAATCCTAATATCCTTAAGGCAAGCCGCTCAGTCATCAAAAGCCTTGATGATCACGAGCTCTAAGCCAAAGCACCAATCTTATTAAAACATCATTATCATAAGCTCTCTAATCCGAAGCCTAAGCTATCTAAACCACTTGAACCCGTTCAAACCCGGAATTAAGCCGATAACCTTAAGCTGAATCGGACCACCTAAGTCCATTGGAAGTCAAAGCACATAAATCCATAGCGCAAAGAAGCAGAAGGGAAAAAAAGCAGTTCAAATAAGTTCAGTAATGATTGTCTCGATTAGCACTTGGACTAAGACAAGTTAAACCTTGTAAAGAGCATAAACACCTCCATTAACATTTGATTAAGCAGGGATAATGTTGATTATGTGGTTTAAGTTAAACTATCTTTTTTAAGCTGTGTTCCCATTAATTGTGTCTATTGCAACTCTTTTCCTTGCACCTCTCACAGCCAGGGGCCCTGTGCCTTCCCGGCTCACCTTTTGAATACAAATCCCCTGACAACGTGCTGTATATATTTTTGAAAGGTGAGCCCCTTGTGTCAATATAATGATACTAGTGTTTCCGTGTTCGTGACATAATACCCATAGGGTGAGCCAATATCTACAACAAGGACACCATCTCCTAGTAGAACCAAGGTGACGTCCCTATGGTAATCACAATTCCATACAATGGCTAACACACACACACCCTCATTGTGTGATGCACTATCCCGCTATTCTCGTGTACTATGACAACATACGGTATGCTACCATACAACCTACACATGAACACAAGCTGTGTGGTAGGCTACCCTTGTGTTGTTGCACATTGTGATGTAGAGTACACTCCCACATGACCCTCTCACTCACTCTCTCTTGTTGATGTACTTGTGACGTGTGTGTGTGTGTGTGCGCATGCTCTAAAACTAAGATCCCATGGACCCGCTAGGATTTGTTCTTTTCTCGGATAGGCCAACAAGGATCAATATGTTTCTCGGTATACAAACTGGGAAATGAAAAAAAAGTGGGGTTTTGGTGGATTGTTAGATCACCACTCACTGGCTTAAATGTGATCATGTAAATTGTTATTATGTGAACAACACATTGTGATGACACAAAGTTTCACATGATCAAGTGATTTTTAAGTCCTTGCTGTCATGAAGGTGTTTGCAACGGGAACCTTGCATTAGATATCACTAGCAATGCAAAGAACGAGAGCCTCTCACATGCATCTTGGGGGGGGGGGGGGGGGGGGGGGGGGGGGGGGGGGTCAATATATGTACAACCTAGATACATCACATGCATTCAAGGATTATTTATAAGACCCGATTAGCTGTGATATTTTGAACAGTAAATAGGACCCTTTTTCAACTCACTCTGTAAATTTTTCTTCAACACCCTTCTATGTTTGAAAATGTGAAAAGATATAAAATAAAGAAATCCCTAGTTTTGAACCCACATGAGAGGCTTTTTTTTAAGTGTTGTCAGGACAACGGTTCTGCAGGGGCAAGGCCCAAACCTAAGGACTAGGATGGTCATGGACTACGGCCAAGGGCCGGGCTAAACAGTGTGGACAGGGAATCCGTCTAGGGCAAGGGGCTAGGAGCCTGCCTATATAATGGGGGGTTGGGATGAGGATCTCAAGTCTATTTTCCCTAGTTCTTATATTGGTATTAGAGCCTAGGTGGCCTAGGAGGTCTCTCTTCCACTCTGTCTCTAAGCGTTCTCACTTTTGGATCCTAAAAGGAGGGATTTAAGGTGTGAACTGTGGTCTTTTTAGGGATTTTCCAAAAATAGCAATCCTTTTTTCCTATTTCGGGTACCGTTTTCTGTTTTGGACGCCGTTGTGTGGTGCACGAAATCACGCAAGCTTGGGCTTGGGAGGAGCGCCATGGCTTCAATGGTGAGATCCCAGGAGCCCTTTGTCTAACTGCGACTGTGCAAGGCGCACACATCTTCCCCTTCTTCCACGATTTCTCTGAGCGCTGCCTGCGACAGAATTCATCAAGAATTTTTTTTCTTTTCACATGGTAGGGAAAATTAATTCAATCTTTTGAGCCTTTGCCCTTCTTGGTGGTCTTTCCCACAAGCAAGGAAAGTCACAAGCAAGAACCTCCTTGATCGGTGCAAGCATCAAGCCATGTCGGCTTTTCCTTGAGCTTGATGTTCCGCTCAGTCCTTGCAGAATTTCCAGATTTCTACATTTTTTAACACTTGTGACTGTTTTGAATGGCATTTATGCAACATAATCGTTCGCCGATTACGGAAGCTTTCAACTATCAAGCTTCTTCAAAGTGGTGACGATTCAACCATCTCCACTACAAGATTTCAATCTATTTCTTCTTTGACGGTCAGGTGCTACGACGCACACGTGGAGTTAGCAAGTCTCCTATACTTTGCAAGTACACTCAATATCAGGTATTTTTCTGAGTACTTCTTTCACCGCACTGTGTAGCCATGGATTTGGATATCAATATGACATTCGATTTTGAGCAAAGTACTCTTGATCGTACCAATGATGGCCCGCGGCCCAGATCCTCTCAAGGAGAGTACCCGCGACGCTATGGTAGGAGAAGATACTTACGAATTGCTCGATATTCAAGAATTTTGTGCACTTCAGACACGCATGACAGTCATGGATGAAAATTTTAAAGCTTTAAATGAAAATGTTACTAAATTTTCCACATTAGTAATTCAATTAATGCATCAGCAGTCTAAGAGTCCTGCTGACACCCATATGCATGAGCACGTTGGAACACAAGGGCAAGGCCTAATTAACGATATGGTGCATACTCTCACTGCCAAAGAGGTGGATGACTTGTTAAAGAACTTTAAACCACCAGTTTTTAAGGGCGAAGACCGAGACCGCAATAAGGATGCAGTGAACATCTTTCTCAGCAAATGGGATGGAATTCACGCCTTACGGCGTACTCCGAATGCACTCAGAGCTCTGTAAACGAGCTTAACTCTAGAAGGCAAGGCCTACAAATGGTGGATGTCTCTCAAGGAGAAGAACATCATACCACGGAATTGGGTAGCCTTTGAAGCAATTTTTAGCAAGGAATTTTTGCCTACAAACGAGGCCGGTCGGAATTGGACAGCTTGGGACACATGTTCCTTGCGCCAATACCCATCACTCCTTGAATATATCTCTCACTATTGGGACGTCATCCTCAAGTTGGAAGGCTTGGATGCCTTTCAACAAGTACGAGGGTTTATACGAGGTCTGACACCGGAGCTTAAGAAGTATGTCAAGACCCAAGACCCTAAAACACTTGAGGAAGCCATAGTGAAAGCACATATTCATGATGACCCTGATGAGAAGAAAACACATAATAGTAACGTGCTTGCTAGTATACATGGTAATACACGCACTCAGTACGGGCACAATAAAAGAAAATTTCTAGTTGCTAATTCAGATGCAGCTAAAAAACCGAACGGGTCCAGGGGTCCTCTCTCTCCTAAGGATTTTGATAAAGCCAAGAAAGAGAAGTTATGTTTTCAATGTTTAGGAAGAGGCCATGGCAAAAAGGATTGTCCCAAAGGGAAATCTGCTGCTCAAGGGAAGGAGAAAGCAGTGCACACGTTGCAACTACTGGCTCTTGAGTCTTCCTCAAAATTCTCCACTTTTGGAAGTAGCACACATTGAGGTGGTGCATGAATGCTGTCTCACAGCTTCCATGTAGCAACAAACCTTTGGACCACATGAGTTAGTATGTATGCATGGATATCTGTAAGAGCACAAGGTGCGCATCTTGATAGATGACGGTGCTACTCACAATTTCATCAATTATGGATTGGTGAAAAAGCTCAAACTGCCTCAAACTCTGAGTACCCACCGCTACAAGGTAGCAATGATGAATGGACATGATACTGAAATATGGGATACTCAATCCCGAGCTGTTCCATTGGAAGTACAAGGGTACTCTACTTGTTTGGATTTTCAGGTTATGAACATGGAAAGGGCTGATGTGGTTCTTGGTAGGGAGTGCATAGCCTAGGAAAATCACTGAAGCATAGCTATGAGCACAACAACTTGATGTTTGAATCCCATGGCGCACATGTTTTGTTGTTAGGAGAAAAGGATATACCTTCATCACCACTGATTTGTACTATTGAGCTTATGCAACTCGTTTCTGATAATGAAATAGAACAGGTTTTCTTGTGCTACTCACTGTCTCATTTTCTTTCTAACATTGAGTCTGTTGAACATTCCTCAACGCCGCATGCTTCTCTCTCCTCTATTCCACCAATTGCTAATTCTACACAAGTAAACGTTGCTAATCAATTACAAAAATTATTAAAGGAGTTTCAAGATGTATATTCTAATGATTTGCCATCAGGGTTACCACCGACAGGCTCAGTACAACGTAGCATTGACGTGACTGCAGGCTGTAAACCCGTTAGTAAACCACCTTACTATATGAGTTACTCAAAGGGTGCTGAGGTGGAATGGCAGCTTGCTGACTACCTTAGCAGAGGATTTATACAACCCAGTCCTTCACCATGGGCTTCGCCTATTGTTTTAGTGAAGAAAAAGGACGGTAGTATGCGCATGTGCATAGACTACCAAGGCTTAAATGCGGTTACAGTTAAGAACAAATACCCATTGCCAAAAGTAGATGAGTTATTTGATAGGCTAACTCATGCTCACATTTTTACAAAAATCGACTTGCGGCCATGATATCACCAAGTCTGTATTCGGCTTGCCGATATACCTAAGACTGTATAAGACTTCATTCCGAACACGGTTTGGACACTATGAGTTTTTGGTGATGCCCTTTGAGTTAACCAATGCGCCCGCAACATTCATGACACTTATGGATAGTGTCTTGAAGACATATTTGGGAAAAATTTTCATTGTTTTCCTCGATGACATTCTGGTTTATAGTGCTTCTAAAGAAGAACACTTACAACATCTCAGGTAGGTATTTGAGTTGTTACGCACAAACAAGTTATATGCCAAGGAATCTAAATGTGATTTTCTCAAAGATGAAATTCATTATTTAGGGCATGTTATTTCAGCTAACGGCCTATACATGGATCAATCCAAAGTGGATACCATCAAGAAATGGCCTCCTCCTAAAAATCTGGAAGAATTACAAATATTTTTAAGATTTGCTGGTTTTTACCAAAGGTTCGTTAAAAACTATGCTCAAATTGTTGTTCCTATGACGGATCAACTAAAAGGAAAAGGTAAAGCTTTTTAGTGAGGATCCGCTCAACAACACAATTTTGATACACTCAAGGATGCATTAGCTACAGCTCCTATACTGGCTATTGTAGATCCTTTGAAACCATTCATTTTGGAAACGGATGCCAGTGATCGTGCAATTGGAGCAGTCCTGTTACAAAACGGACGACCGATTGCATTTGAAAGTAAGAAGCTTGATGCAGCTCAACAAAACTATTCTGCTTACGAACGCGAACTCTATGCAATAGTGTCTACCTTAAAGACGTGGCGGAATTGTCTGTATAGTGCTTAGTTCAAGATTGTGTTTGACCATGAAAGCATCAAATGGTTTACACAACAAACAGATTTAAAGGGTCAAAAAGCCAGGTGGATGGAGATCCTTCAGGAGTATGACGCCAAATTAAGGTATCGCAAATGCCAATACAATGTAGTGGCAGATGCTTTAAGTCGAATGCCATAGATCAATTTGCTCTTGTTCATGGAACTTTGTAGTGAATTTTTAGATTCTCTCAAGGGCACATATGAGCAAGATGAAGCATATTCCAAAGTGTGGAGCCATGTTCAAAAGAGGGATCCTTCTCACTCCAATCAAGGTAGTGTACAATTAAACTCCACACCTAATTCTCCTTTATCAAGTGATGAACTACAGCGATGGAAGCATTTTACCATCGACAATGGGTACCTACTCCACAAGGGGAGAGTTTGTGTACCGGCGGACACAGACATTCGGTGCCAAATTCCTTATGAATGTGATGATAGTCCAAGTGCAAGGCACTCGGGGATTAGAAAAACTTATTCTCTCGTACGAAGATAGTTTTACTGGCCAGGTCTACATGGCTTTGCTCAAGCTTATGTCTTGCATTGCCAAAATTGTCAAGTTAACAAGGCAGAGCGCCTGAAAGCAGGAGGACTCTTACATCCTTTGGAGATTCCCAATGGAAAATGGGAAAGTATCTCTATGGATTTTATTGTAGATTTACCAACCACTATACGAGGTCATGACTCAGTATGGGTGGTCGTAGACAGGTTGACTGAAACTATGTAAGTTTATTTCGACCAAATCAACGGTTAAGACACCGAAACTAGCCAAGTTATTTGTGAACAATCTATACAAATTGTATGGTTTGCCAAGTAACATTGTTAGTGACCGTGATTCCAAGTTTAACAGCCACGTTTGGAGAGCTGTATTTAAATGATTGGATACACAACTAAACCTCAGTACATCTGATCATTCAGAAACGGATGGTCAAACGAAACGGGTTAACCAGGTGCTAGAGGATATGCTAAGAGCATATGTGAGCAAAGAACAGTCAGACTGGGAAGAATACTTACCTATTCTCGAGTTTGCCTACAACAGTGCTAAGCATGTCACAACAGGTTTTAGTTCTTCTATGCTCATGTACGGGTTTCAACCTAGGTCACCAATTACGATGGGGCTGGCAACCATAAAGCTCAAATAGGTTAAGGATTTTCTCCAAGACCAAAAGGATCTGCTGAAACTTGCTCACCAGAATGTCCGGCAAGCACAGGATCGGTATAAGAAATACGCTGATGAGAAATGTCGGCAAGTTACCTTCGAAGAAGGGGAGGAAGTATTTTTACGTGTGCCAAAACATTCAGAAAGTTTGAAAACTGGATCGACACCTAAATTATCTCCCCGATATTGTGGGCCTTTCAAAATACTCAAGCAAGTCGGTGATCGTTCCTACAAACTATTACTACCTTCACATTCTCGCATTCATCCGGTGTTTCATGTAAGCTGTCTACGAAAGCAATTACATGGGGACGACAATGTCATTGACCACCAGGTTTTGGTTGATTACAATGAACCTCCTACCTTACCGCATGAACCTGAACGTGTTCTGGATTATCATGAGTTGCATACACGACATCATGTATGACAACAAGCCTTAATCAAGTGGAAAGACCGACCTGCTGCAGGTGTGTGCATTAACAAGACACTCATACAATATGTGTATGTGTGTGTGCATATATCATCCGAATTGAAAAGTGAGTGTATGTGTAAGTGTGTTTAGTTTTCTCTAGAGAATGCGGTCAGAAACTAATTCCCTCAACACTCGTTAGGTGATTGCATGAGGTATGGTTGATAGTGAGTTAGGAAAAATAAAAAATAAAAAATAAAAAACTACTCTTAGGTGAGGTCGATCGAGCTTGGCAAATCAATCGAAAATAACAGCATGTCAACGAAATAAATAAATAAATAAATGGAGGATGAAAGATACTCATGGATCCTTGGTAGTGAGGGTTGTCCTATGAGAGTTGGGTTGCAGGTGTGCCTAATGGAATTACAACACTCAGGTGATGCCACCAAATCTACGAAGCCCAAAGACTTCATGAAACACGTAAAATAGTCTACACTACAAGAGGTTGTGTGCACTTGTGACGCTGTTAGCGACAAAAATACATTGGGTTTTTATACTCCCCGACGTCGCTAAGACCGTCGCTAACAGCGTTGATATGGAAACGTCGCTATGAGCGTCTGTATAACTGTCACTATATGCGTCGCTATAGCCGTCTCTATATAGCAACGCTTATAGCGACAATCATAGCGACGTTTATAGGCCACCTATAGCAACGTTTATAGCGACGCTACAGAGCCTTATATAGCGACGCTCGAGAGATTTTTTTTTGGTGGCAGGTCATTCACCCATCAACCATATTGAATGTTTCAATAATTGATTAAACCTGAATGAATCCATGATAAGCCCAGATTCACCTTTGAAAGAAAGTGCAAGCTTAGACATAGACCCAAAGTAGTCACCCCTCCAAGACAATATAACCATTAACTCCATCATCCATAGTATTGTTTGTAGAATAAAGATACAAAAGAATAAAGATACAAAATTGATGAAAGTAAATCAATGACATTTGTACACATCATAGGCAAAATCACTTGATTGTTAAACTTTGCAAATGTAATAGTTACAAAACCAATTGTCATTATTGAAAAAATATACATGGTATTCCAATAGTTACAAAAATACGTATAAATGTCATCTCATGATACATATGCTATGACAAAAGCAAACTAATGCTATCTAGCTACGGCTAGATTGATGTCGTCTAATCAGACATCTCATCGCGTCCAAGCGGTGTGTCTGTCGGATTCTGCAAAAGAAAACAATAAGATAGCTTTTTGTAAGTATAAACATATAATTTATAAAACAATACAACAAATAGAAAAGAGTAAAGCCTAATACTAAACATGCTGCCATGAGAACTCAGAATGTCCATCAAGGCGTTTAAGCCCTTCCTGCCTACGTACTCGCGCTCGTACGATGTGGGGTCACGTCCTGTCACATCGACTACTGTCAAAACATACAAAGAATCTATTATGTTAGAATTGAAAAACCCCTAAACCCTAAACTATCAAACCTAAAGAGCAATGCAAAAACACTTACAAAATCGGCCTCAAATGATGCCCACCCGCACGCTCCCCCAGTGGTGCTAGATCCTCAATGCCTCTACTCGCGCTTTGGCTGCTTCCTTTTGTTGCTTCCACTTGTCGGGATTCTCACGTTTTGCTTTCTTTGCATTCTTTCAATCTTCTTTGGCGAGCCAATCTGGTCTATTCCACCCATGCTTAATTGCTTTTTCCACTTCGGAACGCTTATGCTTGCAGTATTCGTGCATTCAAACCTTCATCAGGTCTTCATTGAAGCGGTTATCCCGTGTTGTAACAAGAAACTCGTCATGCGGCATGTTGATGACTCTGTTTTTTAAATCACTTGGTACTTTACTCCACATGTTTAGTATGTAGTGTCTAAACACCTGAGAGAAAAGACCGCGCATGCGCGAGATCACCTTCTTGCCTTCATCATCCAAGATGATGCCGCTGCTGAAGTCGAAGGAGTAAGGCAAGCCCTCTCGCCAGTGACGCATGAACCTGGGTGTCCCGACAGGGGTCTCTAGCGGCATGTCGATGGGGGTATGGATGGCAGGTGTCTCCACTGGAGTCTGGGCCCCGAAACGAGGAGTGTTGACTAGAGTGACTCCTAGACGAGTATCTAGTGGTGTGTGATTGCTAGGAACGGCCATCAGCCGTGCAAAATGAAGTGTAGATGGCGATGCCATGGCTGGTGTGGGGGCGGGCAAAGAAGGGGAGGGTAATGATCCTCCTCAAACACGAGGCGGTGTCGAGGCATCGGGGACGTAATCCCCACAACAGCATCGAGTGTGAAGATCCTCTCGTCCACACCGAAGCTTCGAAGCATGCTGAATGCTTTAAAACAGAGGGAGATGCTAAAGGAGTGGGAACGCGTGATGGTGCTCCAGAGCGATGACGCTCCACGCACCACTGTCTTTGTTGGGATGACAAAGAAGAAAGAAACTCATCATCATCCGTAGCTGCATTAAGCACACGAACATTTAATCTTAATATTGAATGAATGGAGAGTAAAACATGGACAAGAAGAGAGAGAGAGAGAAAAAGAGATAGAGGACTCATAAAGGAGGAGGGATTCCTGTGTAGAGAGATTTCGTTGAATTTCTGTGAATTTGTAAAAGCACTGCGCTCCGGGTGCGATGGAGACTAAATTTGCATCGCAAACATTTGCTCATAGAAGTTGCTTGCCCCACCACTAAATCTAATTGATCGGGTGAAAGAGACGTTGAGAAGCAGTAGTAGTGCTTCTTAATGTCTCTTTCACCCGATCAACTAGATCTAGCGGTGGGACAAGCAGAATCTATATTGAGCAAACCTTCACAATTGCAGCTTCAGTCTCCATCGCACTCAGAGTGCACTGCTCGTCGTCCCTGCTTGTGAGAACATACCTAGAGAATACGTACCTAGAGTCCGGGATAGTCATGCATGGTCCACATTAGAATACCTCTGATCAAAGCATTCCATCGACCTATGTGTTGACTCATATCCACCACTTCTATGCCAATCCATAATTCTGTAGCTCTTCCAATACGGAGTCCGGGATAGTTATGCATGGTCCATTAGAATGCCTCTGGTCAAAGCATTCTGTCGACCTGTGTATCGACTCATATCCACCACTTCTATGCCAATCCATAATTGTTGTAGCTCTTCCAATAGTGTACAAAGATACACATCCATATTCTTCACTTTATACCGTCCAGGCACAATCAAGCTTAGCTATAGGTGCCCCTTCTTCGTATTCAACCATGAAGGAATGTTGTAGTTGACGATGACAATGGGCCATACACTGTAAGATATTGATCTTTGACCAAATGGATTTACGCCATCCATAGCGAGGCCTAGGCACAAATTTAAAGCTTCCCTGGCAAAATCTGACCATGTTTGATCTATATGTTTCCAGGCTGTGCAATCTGCAAAAATACGTAGCACATCATCCGAAGATTTATTCTCCTCATGCCATGATGCTAGGACGGCCATGGACTTATATTTGAAGAAATGCTTGATGCGAGGAAGCAGAGGAAAATGTCACAAAACCTTTTGCGGAATTTTTGTTCCATAGAGATCTACTCGATATCTCTCAGAATCACATTTTGGACAGTCCTCCATGTCTATGTATTCCCCTTTGAACGGAATGCAGTCGTTACGACAAGCGTGGATCGAATTGTAATCCATCCTCAAGTTTTGTAAGATCTTTCTTGCTTCCTCTCTGGAATCTGGCATCACATTATCAGCTGGCAGTATGTGCTCTTTGAGCAGTCTACACAACGAATAAATGTAGTACAATTGTGTAAAAATCTATTAGATCATTATACATCAAGAGTTTTTTATTAAAGTAAACACATTGTAATAGATCACCTGAAAGGTGTTGTGACGCTAGTGTCACAACATCCTAACTTTGTCTGCATGTTGAGAAGAACCAGGAGCTCCTTCAATCTAGACACACGTGCTCCATCATGCAATGGCATATCGGCTTCACTTTTCATATCATCATAGAAAAGCCTTTCTGAATCCATGATCGTCTCGATGATTTCATTGATCTCTGACTCAAACATTGCCTCGTTGGGAATGTGGTCTGCACGATCATCCCCCAAGCTGTCAGAGGCTACATCTTGTGGCCTCACATATGCTGCTTGACCAAAGCGCCTGCGAACACGTCTATTGGGTTGCAAGATTGCTACCTGTTGGTGAGAGTCAAAGTCCGACGAGTTATAATTGGTAACAACTCGATTTATAATAGATGGATCAAACTCGCAAAATTCGCGAACGTGCTGCAAAGAAACCCATCTTGTCCGTCGCACAACGTGCTTGCATTGATTACAAGGACTAAGATCCTCGTTGAGAGATAGGTGTTTCGGTTGGACAGCCCCACATCCTCGTCACTACTCATAATGAGGGTGAAAATCTTATAACCTGGACATACACTTAATCTTCTATTGGCATCCTCCATCGTTTATCTCTCTCTCTCTCTCTCTCTCTCTCTCTCTCTCTCTCTCTCTCTCTCTCTCTCTCTCTCTCTCTCTCTGTTCACACTGTAAACTACCTCACATTCTCTAGTCGTGTCCAATCCCCGCACACCTCGGTCTAGAGGTGCACCGAGATCAGAACCACCGGGTTATAATCTCGTCTTTATTGGTCAATGCCTACATTTGTGGGTACAATAAATCTACACATCCACGTCTACATGATAGTGCATGTAGTGGACAATACCCCTTTGCCTCTTCTCTAGCTGTAGCATTTCACAGCATCTTAGCATCTTTTCACAGTAGATCTTTGTGTGTAGCATGTAGGTACGTCATTCTTGCAATGTAGCTGATGCCTGATCAAAGCACTTAATTCTTACTCTAGAATTGACGGGCTGTGTAGTGTGTGTGTATGTGTGTGACCCTTGGAATCCTCATCTTGCATCACTAATTTTTGTGTAGGCTCAATTTGCTCTTCCATTGGCTGATCATGACAGCTTATTGTATGGCAGTAGCAGTCGAACATGCAGGTGGAATTGCTGGTCCGCATGGACTGTCGCGGCTGTGAGCGTAGGAAATTTTCTCATGTAGGAAAACGGAGTCTTTTTCAGTGTTTTTCATATGAGCAAGTGTTTTTCATACAATGCTTAACATTGTGCGCGCACCTTCATTGACATGCACTAAAATCTAACCTAACTCTAAAAAAAGCTAGTCCATCGAACATAAATCTAGCTGTAATTTAATCTTAAACTCAAAATAAACCTAAACCTACTCAAATCTAGCGTGTCTAAATCTAACGTAAATAAAACTAAATCTAATCTAACGTAAATCTAACTCAAAATAAACATAAATCTAAATATAACTTAATTTTAAACTCAACATAAAAATAAATCTAAATGTAATTTAACCTAATCTAATTTAAATTTTAACATTATCTCTTTCTCTCTTTGTTTTCTCCCCTTACCTCTCTCTTTGTCTTCTCTCTCTCTCTCTCTTTGGTTTTCTATTCTCTCTCTCTTTCTCTTTGTTCAATAGGTCTTGAGTTCAACTCCTCATCGGCTAGATCTTTAAGGTCTCTTGGGATAGTTTCCTACGACGCTCAAAATTTCTTCTTCTCGGGTGTGTGTGTGTGTGTGCCAATAAAAAGAGGAATGGTATAACCTTTCTATCACCCAAGTGTGGTAGATCAGTTATGACATTTCCCTCTTGAATAACACATCTTGAGTTCAACTCCTCGTTGGCTAGATCTTTAAGGTCTCTTGGGATAGTTTCCTACGTTGTTAAAACTCTCTTCTTCTCCGGTGTGTGTGTGTGTGGGTGTGAGTGCGCGCCAATAAAAAGAGGAAAATTGTATAACCTTTCTATCACCCAAGTGTGGTAGATTGGTTATGCCATTTCCCTCTTGAATAACAGGTCTTGAGTTCAACTCCTTGTCGGCTAGATCTTTAAGGTCTCTTGGGTAGTGTCCTACAACGTTAAAACTCTATTCTTCTTGGGTGTATGTGTGTGTGTGGGTGTGTGTGTGTGTGTGCCAATAAAAAGAGGAAAATGGTATAACCTTTCTATCACCCAAGTGTGGTAGATTGGTTATGCCATTTCCCTCTTAAATAACAAGTCTTGAGTTCAACTCCTCGTTAGCTAGATCTTTAAGGTCTCTTGGGGTAGTTTCCTATGACGTTAAAACTCTCTTCTTTTTGGGTGTGTGTGTGTAGGTGTGTGTGTGTGCCAATAAAGAGAGGAAAATGGTATAACCTTTCTATCACCCAAGTGTGGTAGATTGGTTATGCCATTTTCCTCTTGAATAACAGGTCTTGAGTTCAACTCCTCGTCGGCTAGATCTTTAAGATCTCTTGGGATAGTTTCCTAGACGTTAAAACATTCCTATTTTTGGGTGTGTGTGTGTGGATGTGTGTATGTGTGCCAATAAAAAGAGGAAAATGGTATAACCTTTCTATCACCCAAGTGTGGTATATTGGTTATGCCATTTCCCTCTTGAATAACAGGTCTTGAGTTCGACTCCTTGTCGGATAGATCTTTAAGGTCTCTTGGGATAGTTTCCTACGACATTAAAAATCTCTTCTTCTTCTTCTTCTTTTTCTCTCTTTTCTCTCTCTCTCTCTCTCTCTCTCTCTCTCTCTCTCTCTTTCTCTCTCTCTCTTTTCCTCTCTCAATGTGTGTGTATGCATTCTTTGTTTATGCATGTGTGTGTGTGTGTGTGTTGTTTATGCACGTGCTCTCTCTCTCTCTCTCTCTCTCTCACACACACACACACACACAAAAACACAATGTGTGTGTGTGTGTGTGTGTGTGTGTGTGTGTGTGTGTGTGAGAGAGAGAGAGAGAGAGAGAGAGAGAGGGAGAGAGAGATAAAGAGGGGAAGGGAACATGAGAGACAGGAGAGGTAAGGAGCATACCTGGCTCTCCTTCCTCTCCTCGTGTACCCGGGGGATTCACCATGGACAACTTACCGCACCGCATAAGTGCAGGGGAGGGGTTTTTTTACAAGTTACATAAGCGTATAAGTTAGGGAACATGCCCCCAATAATTTATCTCCCAGGCTAAAAAATAAGGGAGGGGATATCATATTCATGGCGGGGGAGGGGGGGAGTGAGAAAAGGGAAAAATGGGAGGAAGTTTTTGTGTTCCAAATTATGGCTTCCCAAAAGAGTCTGCCCTCAAACTTGTGAGTCAATAGCTACAATGATATATGCAAGAACTAACACTCCTTTGTATCAATTGTTTGTTTTGTGATTATAGTTCATTTGTTGAGGGATGAAAACCATAAAGAGTTTGTATAGATACAAATTTACACGGAGAACATAACACAACTTTATAACCATGTTTTTGAGTAATGTAGATGGGTCAAAATTGGACGAGCTAGAGTGCAGGCTGAACGAGCACATAGTTTGAAAATCAAACTAAGACATATTGAGGGTACATCTAGTTATAAAAAAAGTGGTTCCTTAGTTCGTTGTCAGTCACTATGCTATACACTCTTTGATTAGTTTTACTTAGTTAGATCATGTGAGACGTGAATTTTATATGTAAGATAGGGGTATGCTAGTTTTTTGCATAAATTATCGTATAATATTCCCTAATATGAGTCGTATATAGGGGTTTTATCAAAGTTCTCTCCTCGCAGGTGGCGTCCCGTTTTGTCTATAGAGTGAATCCCCCAGGCTCGTGTGTGTGTGTGTGTGTGTGTGTGTGTGTGTGTGTGTGTGTGTGTGTGTGTCTCGAGAAGAAAGAGAGAGAGAAGGAGAGCACGGGTTACCTCTTTGCTTGCTTGAGTGCCAAAAACTCAGATCTGAGATCTGAGTTTTCGGGCGCTCTCGGTTTATTCTTTATCCTTGTTGGCGTCGCTATGTTACAAATAAACTAGCGACACCCATAGCAACGCCGTGAATTTTCACTTTTAAGCGCCGCACTGCGAGCGTCGCTAATGTGAAGTACCTCTTGTAGTGCTAGCCAAGCACATATACCCGAACAAGAATAGACAAACTAAAATATTTCTAAGTTGTGACTTAAAGAAATTTTAAGGAGGTGCCCAGATTTATCACCTAGCATACATTTGCCTATGCACCTTACAACTTATAAAGCTCAAAGAGAAAACCAATATACTAGCAAGAATTTGTGCCACAGGGTAATCAACTAGATGAAAAGCTTCTCCAAGAAAAATGTGTGTTTGTAAGCTTTTTCGAGAGTAAAACTTTACCATGTTCACAAACACAAAGTCCAATTCCTTACTAAAAGTTTCTCTATGGCACCCCAATTTAGCTGTAGTCTGGAATCCTAGCATCTTGAACTGCAGACGTGAAGTCTGCAGGGACATTGGAAATATCTTTTCCAAGGCTTGCAAGCACTAGTATAGCCTCTATGCGGTTCTTTTCAGAATCGTTGTCGTCTGTACCATCACCATCATCACCACCGGAACCATCATTACCGTCATTATCATTACTATTTGCATCATCAAGCTGTGAGCACCGTTAGCAGAGGTCAACCCTGCTAGCCCGCAAAGGCCCATGATCCAGATTTATGTTGCCCATATAAAGCCTTTTTCGATGACTTGACGCTAAAACCTCCTCAACAACTATTTCCACTCGTACAAGCTGCAATCAAAACAACATGTTGTCACCATGATTTGTCTTCCCCGACTCTCTACCGGTCTATTACGCACAGTCGTCAAGATAGCTAGGGTAAAAACATGCTTTTGTTCCTTTTACACCTGGTTTGAGTAAGTGCCATTGCAACAGAAGAAGCTTCTGTGTCTCTATTGCAAGAAATTTGCCCTTTGAGCTACCAGCTGAGCTTCTTAAGTGGAGCTTGGAATCCATTTCTGAGGAGGACCGAAAAATTTATGAAGCACGACGAGCAACTATTTCTAGAAGTCTTCCGAGAGCTTTGAAGGTGCATATAGATTTTCACAAGAGTTTGACAAAGGTTGCACGCACATCGGACCTCAAGCCTGTTGATTGTACTAGTCAATCTATTTATTCATGGAAGTCCAGGCAGACATGGACACGATCTTTAGAGAGAAACTCTATTCGTAAATAAGGTCAAAAGGGATGGGTTTTTTTTTTTTGGTGGCAGTCGAGAGCACTTCTTTGCTACAGGAGACTCAATAGTACTAGGATTTCTTTTAGGTGACTGAAGAGAAAGAGCGAGAGTTGGTTGGCACATAGTTGGTGGCTACGAGTGATCAGTTGCATGGGTAGGCGCCGTTTGGTGGTAGGGAGGATTTGTAGAGAACGGAGGAGGCTGGGCTGTGGGCTGGTGACCATTAGAAGAGTAAAGTACCTCTCAGCGAAATGTGACGTAGGCTGCATGGTGGGCGCCACTGAAGAGAGAGATGGCCGCCCCTTAGTTGGTGAAGTTGTGGACCACTAAAAAATGGCGGTTGAAGCTGATGGGGTGGTTGGTAAAGGTGGTTTGGCTGGTGCAGACGATCAGGGAGAGAGAGAAAGAAAAGGATCAGCACTGCATGAAGGGCTAGTGGGAAGGGAGTTTGACTGGGACTACGACGCTCACTTTTGTATGGAATTCAAAGGTAGTGGGGCTCGATTTGTCCACAACCAATATTATCACTGGTGGCACTGGCGTGGCCGCAAGAGGGGGGCACGAGGGGATGGGATGGATGGTGGGTGCCACTGTTGTTGCCGACATGCAAGATGAATGGGGACAATCCTCCCCCCGTAGTTCAACTAGAGCTTGTGTTTTTGTCTGATCGGGAAGACAAGACACAACTGCAAGTTGATGGAAACACAACATGACAAGAACGCATGGATAACTAAACTTCATGTTGTAACATAGGCGCAGGGTGTTGCCGCAACATGGGATCTCCATCACTTGCATTGAGAGAGGGTATTGCCAGCCGGATGAGGTCGCGTAGGACATTGGCCATGGTCCTCGTGATGGGGTCGCGTAGGAAGTTGGCCATGGACTTACCGCATAAGGGATGGAAGCTAATTACTCCTCGATGATGGCAATAACGGATCAACAAATTTCCCTGCTTGTCGATATATCGAGACCCACAACCTCTTTTCCCTTACTTAAACCATACCCTTTGGTTGTGGTAGCCAGCAAATGTGTTGTCACCTTCCTTTTAAAAATCTTGGAGTCTTGGGGTGGATTTCTATTGCGAGGAAAAATAAATCTTCCTCCATTTTTCCTCGTTCAGTAGACTTGTCATTAACATACTCAAAATATTTCTACTTTTCTTCTTCTTCATGCTTGAGAGTGATCGCATGTGACTTATTTACTTGGTGAGTCAAAGGCCCTTTTTTTCCTTCTTTGAGCCTAGAAAAGGCCGCTCGGCATGATCTACACCGTTGCCCTTGAGCCCAATCGCACGGCCAATAACCTCTGTAATCAAATAAAGCAACCGAACGATAAAGCACCTGCTTTGTGTTGATAGCCTACACTGGCGCTCAACAGTACATGGCGGGGTATTGATAAATTTTCTCAGTGTGACTCCAAGGGACTTGAAGCTTTCGCAGCGATGGAGATTATTCGCTTGCTGGCTGTTCAAAATCCAACCCAAGCTATTGTTGATGCAGTTTATCGGTCCTTGCAAGGATGCCACTCGTATTGGATCTACTAGAAGACAGGCTATCGCGATATCTCTCCTCTAAGTAGAGTAAACCGGGAGACTACAAATCTGTACTATACTGCCGGTGTTGATAATTCATTAGCTTGCAGTAGCGCTAGAGTGGTCAAAGTCGCATATTGAAACAACGCTTTGTAGTGTTGATTTAAAGGCATAAAATTGAGCATTACTTACCTGTAGCACACAGAGGCGTGAAAAGAGTGAGCAAGCCGGCAACAGCAAATACGAACAAAGGTGAAGGGGGATATGAGTGTTGCTCAGCTACAATGCATCCAGGTTTGAAAGCAGAGAAGAAGATCAAGAGGGAGCATACCCTGCTCACTTGTAAGAAAGAGGAGAAGAAGGGGGCGAAGGCAGTACCCCTTAAGCATTTCATGTACAACAAGGGAGAAGGGGGAGAAGTTGCCCAACTAGATAGTGTAGGCATTGCTCGGGAGGAAGAGGAGTGGCTGCTCCCATCACTCCCATACATTTGGTTGACATGTATGCCAAATGTGGTGTACTTCTGAAAGCACAAAAAGTTTTTGATGAGCTTCATGTCTGGGATGCGGTCTCTTGGAGTGCATTGATTGTAGGATATGCCCAATAGGGCCAGGGTCATGAAGCTTTGGGCAGTTTTTGGCAAATGTAGAGCGAGGGGTTCTCTCCGGATGTAGCATCTTTGACTGCAATTATAGGAGCACATGCGCAGCAAGGGTTGGTCAAGGAGGCTTTGGATTGTTTTCACCGGATGCAACAGGAGGGCATCTTCCCAAACGCAATCACTTTTGTTAATGTGCTCAAAGCATGTAGTCACGTAGGTCTTGTGGTCAAGGGCCAAATATATTTTAACATGAAGAAACATTATGGCATTAAACCAAATGATGAACACTATACTTGCATGGATGATTTGTTTGGACCTTCAAGGCTCTTTGAAAAAGCTATGAGAGTAATTGTGATGGTGCCATCATCTGATCATTCTTCAGTTTGGTTTTCTCTTCTAGGTGCTTGTCAAAAGTGGGGAAATGTGAAGCTTGAAAGGTTTGCCTTTGAGCGCACAATACAATTAGACCAATGTAATGCACCAATTCTTGTTGGGGGTACTAAGTAAGCATCTGCAGAACGAAGTTATAAAACCGTGAACTTAAATTGTGCCGCCAAACACACATCACAACAAACATGGGATTGCAATGGTGCTACCTCACTAATATAAAAATAGAGACGCATAAAACAATGTGCAAAGATTCAAACTGCCCAACATTTTTTTAAGTGATAAGTGTTCTTATGGTAAGTATCAGTGATGAATATTCTCAGAAAGTGAGCAAGCAATTTCATTTCTTAAAAGGAGTGCTTGATCTCAAGGTTATAATTGCTAGATTTTCCTTGTTCTATCGATGGAGGAAGGATAAAATGTGTTTGAAATGTAGTCTAATGAGTATGATCATGTTGATGGAATTGCATGAACTTAGCAGAACACTAACATCAAGGAGAAAGCCTGGGTATAGTTCAAAGTATTTATTTCACGAGAGACCATTTTTTTCTTTTAGCATTTGTGAGAAGGGATTCAAAGCGTTCTCGCTTATCAGAATTTGTTACACAATTGAGTACTTTCATGCAAAGTATTGCTTGGAGCGCGAACGAAAAGCTGTCCTAGCAAAACTGCCAGATATTGAGGAGGAAGATTAGCTCATAGTGTCTTATCCAGCTAGTCACAGGAAGAACAAAAAGGTCTAAAGCCCCACACAACAATGATCCACCTAAAAAAATTTCCGGATGCTTTTTTTACAAGCATTGCTCAACAGCAAAGGAGAATTCGGACGAGCACAAATTTACATGGATGCTTTTTGGAGCCAATGTTGAGAGGAATGTGTTGTCTTTTGTTGGGTGCTTAAGCATAAACTCAACAATTAGAGATGGATTAATGGACCACCATTTGCTGCATGGAGCAAGGACACATCAAGCCTGGAAGGGGACAATGCTCTACAACCCACCCTCGAGAAGTGTTATAGACCTTACACAGACTCATGGAGCAGTGGTTACTTCATAGTCAATGAGGTGTGTGCCTTATTATGTCGAGGTGCAAGACTAGAATTACATATCTAATAACAAGAGCTCATGAAAATGAAAAAAGCTAAAGGAAGAAACAAGGTGAAGGGGTAGGGAAAGGCTCCCAAGGGACCTTTCTCCATAATGCATGTGACCAGCTGGCAGAGGCCGGGAGCCATGCTAGGAGCATGCATTATGGAGGAAACCTCCACCGATTGCCAGGCTGGGAGCATGCATTCTTGAGGAAAGGTCCTTTCCCTCCCATCATGAGTCAGAGGGAGGGGGGCCAGCGCATAGTAGGCCATAAACGAGTTGCAATCTGTCTCTATTATGGGTGCTGAGGTGGCATGCTCACAAAAGAGATCCATTCCACCAACTAAGGTGGCCATAGCTGGTGCAATTTCGGTTGTTGGCGTGCTGCAGGTTGAGATAATACACTCTTAATAGAATGACTCTCAATTAATTACCTGAATTCCAAGCTCTAGGTAGTATAACTACCAGGAGACATTGTCGATTTGAATGCCGTCCTGGCTGATATGGATGGAGATGCACTCTCTCATACTGCTGGCGTGGAAGAAATATGGCCAAAAGATTGATCCAATGAGCCCTGGACTTTCCACAACAGAAATGAAGTGAGGACACATATCCAAATGCAATCACCTATGCTTTTGTCTTGAAGGCATATGGCACTGCCTTAGTTGACATGTATGTCTGAAATGTCGTCTCTTGAAATTGGCATTGATTGCAGGATATCCCCAACAAGGACTGGACCACAAAGCTCCGGCTCATTGGTTTTAGGATGCAAAGCAAGGGCACTTCTTGCACTACATAGGAGTTCAATACGTCTATGATGTAAAACATAAAGTTAGCTCTGCTTCTCTTTCAGTTTAATCTATATCTTGCATATTTTCTATTTGTCTTAATGTGGGTTTTGTGTGTGACAGGGAGGACACATATCCACAACACTAGACGTTTCAATTGCACAAGTGTAACTTCAACTCAACAACACTACAAGGTTCGTTATTTGTATCCAGCACCCCATGACTATGAGTTTGCTTGGTGCAACACATAAACGCTACGGGGTAGGGCACGGCTTCCGTTTCTTATAATTTTTGGAGAGACCATAGTGCCAGCTCTCCACCATACTTTTGTATGGCACCTTTGCATGACATGCACTATATACTTTGCAGTTTCAGTTTGTGATGTTTTATTGCAAGACGATATGTTTAACTATTCACATGGCTTTTTTGTAGCTTGACTCAAACATTGTCCGCCTGCTTGCACAATTGGATACCATTCGTACACAATTATCAGTTCTGTAGTGTAGTTCATTTTTTATAGTTTATTTATTCTTTCTATATTTTTGAGTCTTTCAAAGCTTCCTTAAGTTTAGTTAAGCCATATGTTTTCGTCACCAGTGCATCCTCAATTTCGATCATAGTATCTATATATCAAATAGACATGCATTTCTTTTCTTAGAGTTTGGCAATTCAACCTATATGTTGAAATAAAGGAAAATTGACTATGCTTGATTGAGGATAAGATGGGTGTCTCAAAGATGTTTCCACGATTTAGAGACTAAATGGTCGATATTACTAGGGTGAATGGTGCAATTTGCAAAAAAATACCAAAGTAGGTTAAGTTACAACCCTTTTGCTCGATTCGGTTACCCTCTTTAGTAGCTCTTTGTCGTGTATGGAGCACTATGGGACACAACTTGCTTCTTCCCAATGAGCTATTATTGGTGCCTATCAATAGGTTCTACTCAAAAACCCAAGGCGACAACAATCACAACTAGCTAACCAAGTAACCAGCTGCACTCCAAAATCTATCAAATTATGTACGGGAAAGGCCCACCAAGCAAGACTAGTTGACTAATCAATACTCTAAAAAGTCATCGAGATTTAGCTCTTAGATAAAGTGGCCTTCTTTACAATCTCTAATCATGGTAAATTTTTTTAAACAAATCACATAATTAGCAAATTGATAACATGGAACTTGAGAGATAAATACACTTAGCTCTAGGATATAACCGTCACAACTTTCATCAGGAGCAATTTTTTTTCTGCTAGCTCTGATACCACTTCTACACACGAAGGTGTGGTGGCCCTGCAAAAATACCAAAATAACATGTTGCAAACCATAAAACTGACAAATATGCATACCTGGCACATCCACGAACTCGTAATCGAAGCTATACGTGAACAACGAGAGACGAAAAGCGGAAGAGAAGGAAAGAGCACGCATAGGCGCACCTCCTAGAGTGGAGTGCTACGCCGGTACGGCGAGAGAGAAGAGGGGAGAGGAGAGAAGAAGTACACAGACACTGGGTGCAATCTCCCCCCATGCAAGAGTGATGATCATTTCCCTCTTGCACGTATTTCATATATAGATTTCTTGAATGGTCAAATTGAGTACAAATTGGCCGGCCGGTCATAAATGGACAAAGCCCATAAAAGAGTACTTGAATAATAAAACGTACAATAAATGTATTTCCATTCGCATAGGCCTAGATTGGTCCAATCTTTTTCACCTATCAAATGTAATAAATAATAAAATATCAATTCCATAACAACATGTATCTTGGAAGGGGGGGAGATTCACTATATGTACACCATAGATACATTGCATGCGTTCAAGGACTAGTTATAAAACCCCTTAGCTGTGAATTTTCCACCAATAAATAGGACACTTTCTTAACTCAATCTATAATTTTTTCTTGAATACCCTTCTGTATTTGAAAATGTGAAAAAATATAGAATATAAGAAAATCCCTACTTTTGAACCCACATGATATGCTTTTTTAAAGTTGTGGTGACCCCTTCCCCGAGAGATGCATGCAATCCAATTGCATGTATCTATTTATATTACCTATCTTGACTTCCCAGAGCACAGAATTGATTGTCTTATTGTTAGCTCCATTGAAAAAGGCCACCACACATGGAGCGTTATGGAGGTTCTAGCCATCACGTTACAATTTCTCTTGTGTGATGTCCCTCTTCATTACTGTGCCAACACCATGTTTGCTCTCCCTTTCCATGCCTAGGTTTAAAGATATCGTGCTCATGTCATCTCAATAGTAGTAAAATTGAAGATTTTGGCAACAAAAAAACATTGAGTGTCTTGCTTTAGATCGTGATGCGGCACAGGTAGTAGCCAGTGGTGCTTCAAGTTCCATTCATTATCTTTCACCTACTCATTGTGGAGTAGAAAATGGTGTTTCATAAACAATGTGTCATGGGTCTTATCATCCTAAATATAGAAATGGGTGGTCTTATGAATCTCACCCGCCACTTAGCACACAAAAGAGATTTGAATAGGTATGGTTATCTAGCTTGATCTCATTTTGCACCTTGAACGCATAATTTTTGAAAGGTTCACTGCAAAAGCCACAATTTCATCTTGAAAGTTCTGCAAATATTCTTTTAATCGATTTACTTGCCTCTTGCTCTTGTAGCATAGACAATTAACATGTCTATTAGTGCAAATATGGCAACGGCAAAGCGCATGACCACCCATGTTGTCTAATAATTCCCTTGTATGCATTTGATTGAAGGTTTTCTTAGAGTCCACGAGTTCCATACAATATTTACGCATAGATCTCGAAGTGTATGAGGGAGATATTTATGTTCGGATGTGCTTACTGAAATCTCAGATGAAATTGCTTCTGTAAACAAAAGAATCAACATCACACATGCAGGTAGACAATACTTCGAGCACACATTGCTTTAAGCACTGTGAAGCACTGAGAAGTAGTGGAGAAAATTATAGAGCACTTGGAGAAGTAGTTGAAAACATTGAAAAGAACATTGAAGCACTAAGAAGCAGTACGAAGCACTCTTAAGTAGTCGTAAGTACTCCGGGGCACTCTAAAGCACTTTCAAGCGCTGCAAAGCACTTTGAGACATTTTGAATAAATTCAAAGCACTCGAAATGATTGTAAACCACTTATGAGGCACTCCAAAGAACTTGGAAGAATTTTGAAGCACTATTAAGATGTGTTATGCACTCTTAGTCACCATGTAGAAGCACTGTGGAGTAGGATGAAGCACTATATATGAAGCATTTCAAATTAGTTGGAAGCACTATGAAGAACAAATCAGAAGACATTTTAAATAAATTCAAAGCACTCGAAATGATTGTAAACCACTTATGAGGCACTCCAAAGCACTTGGAAGAATTTTGAAGCACTATTAAGCAGTGTTATGCACTCTTAGGCACCATGTAGAAGCACTCTGGAGCAGGATGAAGCACTATATATGAAGCATTTCAAATTAGTCGGAAGCACTATGAAGAACAAATCAAAATTTTTGAATGCTCGGACTGGCATCTGCTTAATGAATGTTCCCCACCACTATATTCATTCTAGCTTAGGAGATGCGTTGGGGGGTAGTGAGGTGCAAGAAACACGCTACAATGACATTGTTGAAAGAGTGTGGGGTCTGTAGGCCCTCTGGAAACAAGGGCTACCGCACGGACTTCTTTGCGCACGTGATCTACCCCTGATCTGCTGGGAAATCGTCTAGGTGTAATTATTTTACCCCATCGCTAGGAGGAAATGACTTTTACCCCATCTCTAGGAGGAATAAATTTTGAGTCTCCGACAGTGGGTGAGGCCATCCCCAACAAGACGCAAGTTCTTAGGCTCTGGACCCAATATATATATATATATAAAAGTTGTCGCGTGCACCATCACATCTTGCCGGAGTTGTCTCTGTATGAAGGATCACATCGGCGCCAAGTGCGCATGCTCAACGACTTTACCAATTCACAAAAAAACATGCTAGATGCCAGGTATGAAGTGCTGCAAATGGATGCCGAAATCCTCTATCCCTTATTAACGAAACTCAGAGTACATAGACTTGCATGTTGTTGCGCAAGCTAACATCCTGGTGCTCTCTATCAACAATCAAATAATCCTTTGCAACCTTGTTTCAAATACTTGGAGGTCGTTGCCCCCTTGCTACAACCTACAACTGGAGCAAGAATTCCTATTGTCAAGGTGGCATGTGCTCTAGATCCTACATACAGAATAGAGCCGGTGGCATGTGCAAAAGAATCTTCAAAGGAGTAAAGCCTATTATTAATTTCAACCTTAAAGTTAATGTTTTTGTTTAGTACTAGCTGCTATAGCTCTTGCAAGTATTTTGATAATTCTGACTTGTACACTAGCCCTTTATACTAGTAAGGCTTTTTGGTTTTGTTTTGGCCTATCTACAATGTAAGGCTTAATACAAGAGAACATTCAATGGAACAAATCAATGGAATGTAAACAAATAGAATTAGTGTTTATGTGCTCCTTTTAGCGTATATGTAACATATCTCATTGGATATTAGGAGTATCGATTTTATTAAATTGTCGACCAAATATTCATCCCAATCTTGAACATTTAAAACTTGCAACCGAGGCTATTTAGAATATTTAGAAATAGATTTTGGTCGAGGCTATAAGATGGTAAGTGATGTAAGTACTAGTTAAGTATGCTGAGTTTTTCGGACAAATGACTTGGTTCTATGCATACATACTACAAGAAAATATTGTGCCTTGGTATCTCTCTTGTTGAAGATTCGCCGGTCGCACTTCAAATAAGCTTTTCAAATAATGACCTAGAGATTAGGGAGGGGGAAAAAAACTTCGGCAAAAAGGGTCAGTATGTGTCCCTAATCTTTTTTCCATTTCTTTATGTAGGAATCGAGGGAGATATCTTTGTTTGAAGGGATGTAAAAGTAAAGGTACGTGTTTTAGTTTGAATAGAAAAGGAAGCAGACATCCACGTGACCCATTAGTCAAGGTTTTTGACAATTGAGATCCGTTCTTTAGCGGTTAGCATGCAATTTGTCAGAGAATATCTAGCAAAAAAGGGAGGTAGGCAATTAGAGTACGATCAGCTGTTATGGAAAGTTATAAAAAAGTTTATTTTTGGAGATATTTACTCTGACAACTAGGCATCGAGAAAATATTGGGGGACCATTCCAAATTTGAAGGGCATTTTGGGAATTCACGAGAAAATATTGGGGGAGCAGGGGACTTTGGATTTTTCATCGCGCACAAGACGTGCATGGGCAAAGGGCGGTGCACAGGGGCGAGGTTGGGAAAAGTGTGCATGGACGTCGCGCGTGCAAGGTAGCAGTGCCAGCAAGTGCGACGGGGACATGCTCTCTCTCTCTCTCTCTCTCTCTCTCTCTCTCTCTCTCTGTGTGTGTGTGTGTGTGTGTGTGTGTGTGTGTCTGTCTGTACGGTGATGTCGATGCATTGCGTGGACACAAGAAGAGCAGGGAGCAACATCATCGCGAAGGGGAACGAGGTTGGGAAGGGGAGGCAAGGCATGGGTGCCGTAGGTCGTAGGGCAACTGGGAGACTAAAGAAGGTTCGCCTCTGCAGGGTCCAAGCCTGTGCGATCTGCGAGCTGAGTTTGCTAAGCAGAGGCGATAACGACGAGATAGTGGAATGATGAAGGCGGAGAAAGTGCATTGCCGACTGCTTGCAATGATGAAAGCGGAGATAGAAGGCATGGAGGAGGATGAGGGGACAACAGGGTATGGCGAGCGGGTGGAGCAAGGAGCATGTGCATCGACTCCAATTGATAAAAGTTAAAGAGCAGCGAATCTTCATAGGGCCATAATGTAAGTCCTAATAATAGATAAAGGAGGTGAAGGATCACGGTGGCCTGCCATGCACTAGTACAATGCAAAAGTAGACTAACATTTTGTTTTTCTGCGGGTCACTTTTATTAATGGGAATCTAAAATCCTTCTTGACTATTCCAAGTAAAGTGGTATTGGCCCTTGGCCGACACTGCCTCCCCTCCCCTGTGCAACACCATGTTCTAGGAGCCCTGTGTTGCATGAGAGAGAGAGAGAGAGAGAGAGAGAGAGAGAGAGAGAGAACTTGTAGTGCATTGCCTTGCTTTGCACGACTTTGTCTCTATCTCCACCCACTGTGACCTCTGCACTCCTTGGCACTATTTGTGAATGAAACAGAAATTCGTAAATGCATTAGCTCATCGTGCTCTACCTAGCTAGTTTCGCCTGCGAAAGAGGGAGATGATTTTTATTCTGGAGCACCCCAATTGAATCGGTACTAGAGTTCACCAATATTAGCTAGAGCAACAGCACAACAGTCAATAGTTTGACAAAGTATGAGTAATGACTGTGCAGGACACAATACACCTGAACATGACACAGCACAAATTGCAAAACACATTGGCACCATGTTTACAAAATGTTTACCGGTTGAGACAGTTTCAAGCAAAATCAGATTTTCTCAGGTCGTTCTTTCCTCAAATCAAAGAAAGCATATCCTTCAATTTCACAGAATTCTTTGATTCATAAAATGAAGAACCATACCAACCTTAAAAAGACAAAAACTGACCATTCCCGAAACATCTATTTCCTCTTTATAAACCAGACAAGCCAAAAATGATACATAGCTATAAAAAAAACTCTTAACGCAAGAACCAGGTCAAGGAAAGCTTTGCAAAGGCTGCCAGAGACCGTAGTCACAGCAAGCTTTCCAAAGAGAGGTAATGACTCATACTAGAGATGGAGATCAAGCTGCTCCAACAATGCAGTCCCGTGCAAGATGCCCTTGCTCGCCACAGTTGTAGCAGCCGCGGCTTTCACTGCCGCCTCCACCGCCTCGTCTGCTGCTACCATCAGTACAATCACGGGCAAGATGACCAGACTCTCCACAGTTGTAGCAAGATCCAACACCTCCTCCACCATAGTTCCTACTTCTTGCACCCCCTCGACCCCTCCCTCTACCTCCGCCGCCTCCGCCTCCATAGCCGTAGCTATCTCCCGTCCCACCCCGGCACATGATTCCTGTTCGGTCCCATCACGTCTACCACCTTGGTGTGCCCATCGTCGCCGTTCTCCACAAAGAACTCCACATCTTTGCCAGGTTGCAGCGAGCGTAATCCCTCGGAATGAATGGAGGTCTGATGCACGAGTCATCCTGCACTGGACCTGCAGACTTGGAGTGCAAAGTTGCAAACACTGTTTGGCTATGGGGCATTGGGGATAGCAAACACGGTTGATTTGATTTGGCGTGGCCGGGCCGTGGAATGGCAGCATGTGACGTGCATTGGGGTCCACGTAGCCAGTTGATCGATCTATCAGATATCCATTGGATAATAATTTGGATTAAAGCAAGCCTACGTACTGGTAATGGTGGTGCTGCGTGCATGAATTTCATGACGCACGGTGCGCCATTGGCTGCTGTTGTTGCCGTAGTACGACTTCAGCCACACTCTTGAAAACACGGTACATGCGCCAGGCATGCCAATGACGGTCACGTGCAAGTCTTCCAAATTGTTGGCGGTCCACATGGACGCCATCTGTGAGAGGACGCCCTAGCTAGCCCAACACTATAGCCTTTCTTTAGCAGGCCAAAAATAGACGTCTCCATTTTTCTATGAGGCGTTTGTAACTAAGCTCAAAGAAAGCTGGATCATAACGTTCCTTGAAATAGAGAGAAATCTAGATGGAAAGAGGTCTACATTAGGCAAGAGGGAAAACAAATTCAACAAAAAGAGCTGAAATTTGAGCCCCAAAAGATCGTCCATGATCAAAAAACAAATGTCTATATTTTTCCTTGAGAACTCAAAGAAAAAAGTTGCCAATGCCACACAATAATTGCATGGGCTTTTTCTTTGGACAATTCTCTCTCTGGTGGAGAGATTTAAAATATATAAGAAAAAGACATCCTTACAAACAATCCATGCTCAGAATGAGCCATGGAAACCAATAATTATTGGGGGATCCATTAGCTAACAAGGGAACTACCATGCCACTACCATAATACGAGAGAATATAGATCTAAAGAAAACACCCACAAGGAATTAGAAGAGAGTATATTAACGCAATATGGGGGGAGCTTCAAAGCTCCATCACCAAAAAAAGGAGTCTCCACCAATTTCACACTCATGTCTCTCCCCATTATTGGGGAGTCTCCACCAATCACCAAAGACTAATACCTTCTTATAAACAGTAGAGTTTGAATACACCTTATAACTTGACAATTTGAAGTGCCAAAGATGTCGGGGGATATGGGTTCGAAACGTATTCAAGTTCAATTGCTCGTGATGTTGAGAGATATGGGTCAGCATCAGGCTACTCGCTGTGGGAAAATTGAGAGCCATGAATGGCCGCACCACACAATATGATAGTTGTAATCTACTTGGTAATGCTAATGATACACAAAAACCGCTTGAAAATTGATAACATTGACGAAATTGATGCACAAGTATTGAGGCAGTGTCGTTAACCACACCTGTTACTTATTTCAAATGATGGTTTAGGAGTTTAAACTCCCCTTACAGCTTTCCCCGGGCTGTTAACAACTCCGTGATTCTCCAAAACAAAAATATCAAAACTAAGTTGACGTCGTTGATCAAGATTTCTTCTGTGTTGGGCTTCCAGATTCAGCCCGCTTAACTTCATCCAATCTTCTTGAGCCCTGGCTTACCAAGCTCCCTTCAATTTGCTTCCTTAACAATTTCCTTGCTTAGATCCAGAAACGAGATTGAGAGAGAGAGAATTCCCTGCTTAATTTCAAGAACGAGGGAGAGAGTCTCCCCTTTGCCCCCTCTTCTCCGACTCCTTGCACCTTGAGATCGAGAGATAGAGTTATCTCCTTGCTTGTGCGAGAGTGAGAAAGAGAACGGCTTCTTGCTTGTATCGGAGAACGAGAAAAAATAGAGAACCCTTCCTCCCTTGCTCGTCCAAGAACAAGAGAGAGAGTGTGGCTTACCCTTTCCTTCTTCAAGCAAGAGAGTGAGAGAGTCCCTTCTTTCTCCTCAAAATACTCCACAATTCTTTCCTTCTCCTTGTCTCTCCTCTCGTAGCTAACTTCCCACCTCATGCAGTCCCCTATTCCTTAGAAATAGCCCCACCCCTCAATGGCGCCGCTATCATTCACGTGACAAGGAAACGAGGATGGTGACGTGGCATTCGCTCTTCAATCTCCGCCAAATGCGCCGCAACTGTCTCCAAATAGGATCTCCTCCTCTAGCTGTGCAAATTTTGCTTCTTCGCCACCTCCGTTTGAGTACCACCCTGGCCTACGCGATCCTCTCTCTCTCCCTCCACGCTGCTGTAGCCTGCTCACGCCATGCCCTCTTTGTTTTTTTTTTCTTCCCCCTCCATACACAATAGGCTTTCCTTCAATGACCGGCCAATTTTCCTTTAATTTGGGCGGCCATTAAGCCTATCCCCTTGGGTGGGTGGCCCTCAAAGGGCACTACCTTTGGTATACACAATGACCAAGGCACTGCACCACAAAAAAGAAGAAGCGTCATATTTGGCATTCACATCACCCAAAGCATGGCTAAGCACAACAACTTCCTCAACAGTCCTTGACTAATCAATATCATCATGAATTTTTTTTTGCATATCAATTTCTTCGATAGTGCCATACGCCTACAAGTATAAGTGATGGCCTCACGTGGAACCATCTTAAAGCTTCTTGGCCACAGCTATGCCACACATCACCGCAATAGAAAATACTTAGGTGCTTATCATGCTCTCAAAATAGCATCACATTTGGCATACAAATCCACCAAAGCAATGCTAAATCTTCATATTAAGCATACTTATTGGCCAAATCATCATCCAAGCACCACATTAGGTCCCGATCCGGTGCCAAGCCATCCATAGCTATCTTATTATTTCCCTATTTGGTATTTCTTGCCATCAATGTACTGCAAGAGATGGCATTCCAGACAAGATTCTCCTTGAGCATTTAATGTACCACATTCCAAAACGTGGATGAAGCTCAAAATGCCCAGATGGCACACCGATCGAGGCAACCAAACTAGTATGAAACCTCCAATATCTTGGCAATCAAAACTTTGATTGCTAATTTGAAAATACAGAAATGCTCCACAAATGAAGCACTTCCACCCCATGTATTCTCTTCATCTTTGATCCCTCAGCTGCACTTGCCCAATCCGGTATGGATCTACAATTGACTCAAACTTCAAATTGCCTTAACTTCTTCACCGTAGCTCCAATTGACGAGTCGTAAAGACGGGTTGGTAGAGCACTTCAAGCACTATAGTTCTAGATCATAAACTCCCATCTGTACTCACTTCAAGCATACTCTTTTTTAGCATCATTAAGGCATCTGTTGGCCCTTTAAAGCTGCATATGGCATATATTAATCGTAAAACTAGCTTGTTAGCAAGCTTTGAACATTGATCATTCATCAAGTAAGCTTCAAATAAACTTGACATGCATCTTTGTGGTATCTTTCTTAGCATGGGAGTAGAGCTGCACAACATCCACCCCTTGTGAACCTGCACAGCCTTCGGTCTGTGCCAACTACACTTAAGAAGCATCATCAGACTCATCGTCTAATGCATACATATCACTATCTTTAGGAGGTTGATCTGTGTTGAAATGTTCAAAATAATCTCACCTTCTTGTTGCTTAATAAACAACTTTACTCTTTTTCCTCCAATAGGCATCTTGAGCTCGGTGCCATCCTGCTCACATGCTTATATGTCGCATTATCATAAACATGAAGTACTACATATGGTCCAAGACATCGTTTAACCATCTTTTGCATAGCAGTGTACTGGTTCTCTAGGCTATTGTCATATACAAGGACCAAATCCCCATCTTTAATAGAATGAAGTCGTATGATGCTTTATTCTTTAACCTTGGTTCGTGAAGCTTCACTTTAGCCTGTTCAATATCTTCTTGGCACCTTTCAAGATGGTGAATGCACAAAGCAAGCCAATCTTCTATAGGCATACCTTCTTCACATTACACTATGTGAAAGGGTGGTGGTAATGCGTGTGCTAGTCTCCACCCAGCTGTGCTATCTTATAGCCTCCCCCTAGCATAAACACTGTCCGGCCGTGCCGGTGGCCTTGCCCATAGGACCCATGTCCTTACATTACCTACCCCTTGGAGAATCGTGTTCGTCCTCAAAAATGAACGTAGGAAAATGTTTCTTAAGTGCGGAGACATTCTCCCATGTAGAACCTTGTTCAGGTCTATCTAGCCATTTTACCAACACCTGTCGTCTGACATGATGTCTGGTGTGAAGCTCATGAGAATTCAAAATCTTTTCAGGCTCATGAGGAATGCTTGGCGCTGTGATAAAATCAACCAATACACCTGTGTCAATGACATTATCATTTTGTCCTAGCTGTTTTCGTAAACGGCTAACATGAAAAACAAGATGAGCTGCTGAGTGCTTTGGAAGAGCTAACTTATAGGACACTTGACCTATATGTTTGATAATGGTAAATGGTCTACAATAGCATGGTGAAAGTTTAGCAACTTTTTCGTCTTCAGAATTTTTGAATGCTCCGAAACTTTGAGGAAAACCTTGTCTCCTTCTTCGAAAGTAGCAAGACGTCGATGCTCATCTGCATACTTTTTATATCAATCTTGAGCTTTCTTAACATTCTATTGAGCAACTCGAAGCATGTCAAAATGTTCTTGGAGAAAATCCTTCGCTTGTTGTATCTTCTCCTTAGCCAACCCCACCGTAACGGGTGATCTAGGTTGAAATCCATACAAAAGCATTAATGGACTAAACCCTGTAGTCACATGCTTTGAACTATTATAAGCGAATTCCAATATAGGTAAGTAGTCTTCCCAATTGGTTTGCTTCTTGCTAAAGTATGCTCGTAGCATATCCTCTAGTACTTGATTAACTCTTTCTGTTTGACCATCCGTTTCTGGATGATCATCCGTACTTAGATTAAGTTTAGTTTCCAACTTTTGGAACACGGATCTCTAGAAGTGATTATTGAACTTTCAATCTCTGTCACTAATAATACTAGCTGGAAGACCGTAGAGTTTATATATATGCTCTACAAATAGCCGTGCTAATACCGGTGTCTTAACCGTAGTCTTAGTGGGAATGAATCGACCCATCTTTGTGAGACGGTCTACAATTACCCAAATGGAATCATGGCCACGATTTGTAGTAGGTAGTTCTACTACAGAATCCATAGAGATACTCTCCCACTTACCTTGTGGAATCTCTAAAGGATGTAAAAGGACACCTACCTTGAGGCACTTATTAACTTGGCACTGTTGGCAGTTTAGTATGTACTCTTGAACATCATGATGTAAGCCCGGCCAAGAAAATTATCATCGAACTAAGGCATACGTTTTACGGATACCTGGATGACCAGCACTTTGATTCCTTTGGCACACATAATCTACCTTTGTGGTAAGTAGCCATCATCAATGGAATCATTCTTCCATCACTTAAGCTCTTCCTGAGTAGGGGTGGAGCTCTGTATATTGGAGTTTCTATCTGCGGATGCAGAGACATGTTGATCTCGTTGTTTAGAGACATGTGAGTGTGAGGGATCCCTTTTTAAAAACTGCACTCCACACTTTAGCATATGATTCATCTTGTGCACACTTGCCACTGATAGCCGTTTTTCGGCTCTCCGTAGTTGCCATAGTGAGTTACTCCACCCTACCAAAATCACCTAAACACTGTGGCTATTTTTACCTTTTCATTGTACATAGGCGTGTGTGAAATAGGGAGATTTTCCCATATCTTCTTAAAACCCTCAGTTAGCTAGTCACTTGGCTAGTTGAGCCAAATAAAAAAATAAAAAAATAAAAGTATATTATGGCCTCTTTGTGTGTAAATATTTCATTGTATATATGGCCTAAATATAGAGATTTTTTATAATTATTTTGGTATTTTATTTAAATATTTATACCTAGGTGTGTGTTTTATTAAACCTATGTACACCTTCTTTCATCCTCTTACACCATAAGTTTTTTTTTTTTGCCAATGTGTACATCTCTAACCTCATATTTTTATTTTATACAAATCACCCCCACATTTTTATCCTCACCCTTGTGAAAACAAAAAGTCGATTTCTACTCTCTTAGTCACATTTATTATATTATTTTTATTTACTTGGATACCTTTTCCTCTTCCACCCAAAATAATACAAAGAGGGACCACATCATATGATTCCATTATCTTTCCATATCCATAATTCCTCCATATTTTTATTATCATTTTTACTCATTATTCTAACACCATGTGCTCATTGAGCTAAAATCCATGAATAGTCCATACACTAGTCCCACCATGTATATATTGCTTTATTCACCAATAATCCTCCTCCATGCATGTGTAAAGGGCAACTTGGATGCTTTATATTATGATATGACAAAGGAGGGGCTCACTCTTGGATGCATTGTACAAATTCAACAAAGGAGGGGGCCACTAAAAGACTTTTGTAGGCTTAAAAAATAGGCTTTTTAGTGAGATTTTTGGCACCCATCTCCACTCCGAATTTGGAGCGGTGGTCAAAAGAGAAAATGTGGAAAAAAAGCTAAATAATGACCTCCAAACTTTTGGTGAATTTTGGAGCAACCACCGGTGAGCTATGATTTTTTGAGTGGACCCCATTCTGCCCACTTTTCTCACAAGTACCAATAGTCTTCTCTCACCTCTTTCCACACTTCTACATACACACACACACACATTCCTCTGAATCCCTCACTCAAACCTGCACCTTCAATGGTTTCTCTCACCTTCTTCACCATTAACCTCCCCTCTTACTCCCATAGCTCTCATATGAGCTCTCCATGTACATAAACCATCTCTATCCCTCTCTCTATTATCTCCAAAGTACAATTCCATCTTACCCCTTATATATATACATAAATTCAGCATGTGTACCACGGTTAACCTCTGCAAATCAAGAGATCTCATCAACGGAATTACCATTTTCATCGCGATAATCAACCTTGGTGGCGGTGGCGTAAAGAAGAGAAGACGAAGAAGAAGATCGATAGTCATTTTGAGAACCTACTCAAGTTAGTCAAAAACTTCTTCAAGCTTCACCATCACAAGGATTTCCTCACTTCATTCAACCATTTTACTTCAACCATCCACCTCATTCTACCCATTGTAAATGTAACATTAACTTTCTAGTGATTACTAACACTAACCACTAACATACTAACACAAACTAGCCATTGACCTAACCATAAAAGACACCTCACCTCAAGACATGTGCATAGTAGCTCTCTCTCTCTCTCTCTCTCTCTCTCTCTCTCTCTCTCTCTCTCTCTTACTTAAAACTCTACTTTCACCTTATCTACCATCAATAATGCTCTCTTTTGAGCCCACATCCATGACTCAAGCAGAGAAAGAAGGCCCGCAATGTTTTGATATTCAAAAAAATCATAATCCTGATTTGTTAGCTTGTAAATTAGGATTTCCAATAATCCTAATGAGAGGTCTCCAACCTATAAATTGTCTCCTCTCCTTCTTGTAAAACACTCTCCAATATCGTACTAGCACCCCAACACTCTATGCGTGAGGAGAGACTTAGGTGTAGCAACCACTTTGTGAGCTTCACTCTTGGTGTGAGAGAAGCTTTCAAGCTACACATTGCAAGTGAGAGAGCGTGAGTTCAAAATCTCAAAACCACTATTGTATATATTCCTCCATCATCAATAAATTGAGGTTTGGTGCATCAAAGGCGTGCTTCGACGTTCAAATATTCGTCCTTCCACTTGTGCGATACGGTTTAGTGAATTCAAGGTGACTTATGTATTTTGAGCTCTATCGTTTGATCTTGCTTTAGAAAGTGTTTTAGTGTGTTTTCATTGCCAATTTGGTGTCCATTGTAAGAGGGTATTGTGGTGAGAGGTCTCCCACACTCTAAGACAGTGTGTGTGTGTGTTGGCAATGTTTAGCATTCACTAAGCATTGAGTGAGTTTTTGTACAATCTCTACGATAGCAACATAACGAACCATCTCCATTTGGAAGTCACAAATAAGGTATTATGCAAGATCCATTACTCTCTCTCTTCCCTTTGCTCTAGCTCTCTCTAGTCCATTTTGTGTGTGTCTTGGTGTGAGGTTGCTTGGGTGTGTTTTTTGTGGTGTATCTTCTTGGTTGTGACAAAATCTCTCTTGCGTCCTAGTTCGCATACCATAACTAGGTGGTGCCCATATCTTGTTTGGGTTTGGCTGTGGGTTTGTTGTTGTGTTGTGCTTGTGGTTGCCCCAGCCCCAATTGAGCAGCACGGGAGCCTTAAGGGGTGTTTAGAGGTCGCCTCTCTTGTTGCCCGCCCCGGACCACCTCACCACGTAATGACTACAAAAATCCACTAGTTTCGTGAAAGCAAGTGAATTAATATGAGGCATCTGACTTAGTGCATCTGCTACTACATTATGTCGCCCCTTGCGATATCATAGCTTACAATCATAATCTTGAGGGATTCCTGCCCTTCTAGCTTTACGGCCCTTCAAGTCTGTTTGAGTAGTAAACCATTTGATACTCTCATAGTCAAAAACTACTTCAAACTCTGCACCATATAAATAGTGTCGCCACTTTCGTAAAGCATGAATTATGGCATAGAGCTCTCTCTCATAAACAGAATAATTTTGTTGATCTATATCTAACTTTTTACTTTCAAAGGCTATAGGTCTTCCCTTCTAGAGAAGTACCGCGCCGATGGATTTATCACTAGCATCAGTCTCTACCACAAACGGCTTAAGTGGGTCGACGATTGCTAGGATGGGAGTAGTGGCTATACATACCTTGACCTGTTCGAAATTGCATTTTTGGGCTTCTTCTAAAGAAAAGGTCTTACCTTTTGCTTTAAGTTGATCCGTCATAGGAACAATGATTTTGGCGTAGTCACGGATATACTGTCGGATAAGTCCAGCCATGCCTAAAAATATTTGAAGCTCCTCAACCGTGTTGGGATGTGGCCATCGAAGAATGGCAGCGACCTTGTCAGTGTCCATCTTGATGCCAGAATAAGAGATCACATGACCGAGGTAATGTATCTCTATTTCAAACAAATCACTTGCTTTGCTTAGCATACAGCACGTGAGCTCATAACTGTTCAAACATTAATCGTAAGTGTTCTATGTGTTCATCTTGAGTCTTACTATAAATGAGAATATCATCAAGGAAAACCAAAAAAAAAAATTCAAGATAGGGACGTAAGACATTATACATGAGTGTCATAAATGTAGTTGGAGCATTGGTTAGACCAAAAGGCATAACCAAAAATTCAAAATTCCCGAACCGTGTTCTAAAGGCAGCTTTGGAGATATCTTGCAGTAGCATACGTACCTAGTGGTATCCCGAACGAAGATCTATCTTTGTATAGTATCTTGCCCGATGGAGTTGATCAAACAACTCATCCACTCGAGGCAAAGGATACTTGTTCTTGATGGTTATCGCATTTAATCTGTGATAACCTACACACATGTGCATAGTACCATCTTTCTTTTTTACCAATAGAATTGGTGATGCCCAAGGCAAAGTGCTAGGTCTAATGAAACCAATAGTGAGGTAGTCATCCAACTGACTCTCAATCTCCTTGGCTTCTTTAGCACTCATGCGATAAGGTGGTTTACTCACCGGTTTAGTGCCTGGCAAGACATCTATGCCATGTTGCACATCACGTGTAGGGTGTAAACCCGGTGATAAATCACTTGAGAACACATCACTATACTCCGTGAGTAAGTGAATCAGCTTTTGCCGTGCAAAAGGAGAAAGTGAACTAGAGTTATGCTGGGATGGAGAATCTTGTAATTCCTGTAATGTTTGTTTTACAACAGTTGCACGTTGCTCTATAGAATTAAAATTGAGAGCACTTTTCTTGTTAGATTTGTTAACACTTTGTTTATCAGTAGAATTCATTGCACTTTGCATACCATGACTAGAATTCACTGCACTTTGCTCTTGAGAATTCACAAGACTTGGAGACAAGCAGTAACACAAAAAGACTTCATCTATTAAATTTGCTTTCTGCAAAATAGAAAGCTCCGCTGTACATATAAGAGGTGCAGATGGAATATTTTTCTCACCAAGCAAAAGCACATGTTTACCATTGGCCATAAAGGATAAGGAGTTGTGTTCATAACTAGTGTGCAATGTGTTTCCTAAACCATGCAGCCACTCCCATCCTAAAACTACATCAGCACACGGTCCATGTTCATTACTTGGAAGTCAAGGGTCATCGTATGATCTTGAACAATAAGCTCAACCCCTTGAACTACCGTGTCCCATACTTCTTTATCATTTCGATACATCTGCTCCACCACATACTTGTGAGAGCAGGGAGTCTGTGTAAGCTTCAATTTCCTAACTAGCTTATAGTTCAAGAAGTTATGAGTTGCACCATCATACACTAAAATATGAACACATTGTCCGTTAATAGTGCCATGCATGCGAATTAAATCATGGGGGCCAAAGGTGGGCTGCCACATTGAAGCAAGCACACAACACCTGTGCTTTTCTTCCACATGAAGAACCTCTACAACACAATATTTAGGAGATGAATCTAATGTGAGGCGCTCCACCATGTGCATGGCCTTTTCTTTGCCTTGCAAAAGAGGACGATCTTTCTTGTTATGTTGGTCCAAAAGACATCTAAAACACAAATTGTGTTTCTTTGCACGCTTAAAATCAACAGTGCTAAGAGACCCATGCGGAGTATCTCGTGATTTCTTAGGCTTCTTAGCCTATTGTGGGCGTGGAGAGGTAGATTGTCTCTTATTCCTCTTGGAACGTGTGGTAGATCTACCTTGGCATTGGCGCTTAGTCATATTGCTCGTAGCAAAAGTATTCTTAGACTAGGAAACATTTCCTTTCCCCTCTTGGTCATTATCATATCTTTGTGCATGACTAATGGCTTCTTCCAAAGTTTTTGGATGTTGGGTCTTGACATGAAGACAATAGTCTTTGTCAAGACCCCTATTAAAACTCCGTATCTTTGGAATTCATCTAGACCTTCTAGTTTTAATATGATTTCTCGATACTTTGAAAGGTACTATGTGAGAGAGAGGCCAGACATGCGGCATGCATCCCATGCTAACCAATTCTTATCTTCTTCATTGGAGTCCAAAAACTCTTTGGAGAAAGAAGCTTGAAACGTAGCCCAAGACGGAGAACGAGCATCTATTGGAAATGTCATCCACCACTTATAGGCCTTGCCTTTAAGAGATAGACTTGTTTCCACTACCGTCTTTATATCCAGGGTTTGTCTCAATCTATGAATATCACTCCATTTGTGTAAGAATGTATTTACCGCATCCTTGTTGTGATCACGCTCTTCCCCGTGAAACTCAAGAATGGTGATATTCTTAAGTAATGCATTGCTACCTTTTTCATCTTCTACAGCTCTTGTCTCTTGGACTCCTTGAGTCGTGCAAGCTTGGTTCCCTTGAACCGTGCCACTTGTGGCTCCTTGAGTTGCCTGTGAATTCATAAATTTCACAAGTAACTCTGTCAGATTGGTAACATTTGCATTGAGGGCACAGAGGTTTCTTTCAAGTACGCTTTGGCGATGTTCCAAAGTCTTGAAGGAAGCCATATCTACAAGCCCATGATCTCCTAGATCATTATCATCATGCATACCAATGAAAGGGCGGTGGTAATGCATGTGCTAGTCTCCACCCAACCGTGCTATCTTATAGCCTCCCCCTAGCGTACACACTATCAATCCGTGACGGTGGCCTTGCCCTTAGGACCCATGTCCTTACATTATGGTTTAAGAAATAACCGCCTCCTCTGTAGGCATAATGGGCTTTTGCCCATCCATTAGCTCAAATGACATAAAACCTGTAACAGAACTATGTGCAGTTTGATGAGCCCATAAAGCAAATGGTAGGAATTTAGGCCAATCACCAATATTTCCCTGGCATGCCTTTGCTAAAGCTTTAACAATAGGCAAATTCCCTCTTTCACTTTTACGATCACCCTCTTGATTATATGTTGTAGAGTGTTAGACAATTTAATGGCCAAGCGAGCAAAGAAATCCCGAGCTTCATCTGCATACAGCTCTCCTCGATCATCAGTAATTTTGCCAACATATGCATACCTAGAAATAACATCCTCAAGCAAGAACTTGCATATAGAACTGGTAGCTTTGATATGGAAAGCTCTGCCTTCCACCTGATTAGTAAGATCTTCTCTTGAAAGAACAATGTACCGCATTTTCCAAACACCTACTAGCATGGTAATCAGGTCCACCACCCACTTGTAGTGCATTGCCAGTGGATATGGTGGATGCAATCCATCTCAATGTCGCATAATAGAATATTTTTCGCATATTAAGCATGTCACCATGAACTGAGCCACATATTTATACATACCTTTCCACCAATAATGATCCTTAATCTTGACAAAAGTTGCCCAGACTCATCTCTGTTTAACCCATAAACTTTCATGAGATTATATGATAACCTGTTGTTGAGTCACTTCATCACAAATAACCCATTGCGGTACCCCTCCAAAGCACTATGGTTGCTTCCATAAATGTCCATCCTTTAGAAATCAGCCGTATTGGACTACTTTCTAATCCTTTTATACTCTTGATCACTCCACCATTCATCCTTAGTAAGAGTGCTAAGGTAGCGACTGATCGAAAGCCACTCTCAATCATAGAACTCTTCAAAAAATACCTCCAAAATATGAGCAATATTACCATAATCTGCATGTAGATAAGAAGACGTGTAGAACTTCAAGCCAACATCATCACTTGTGGTAAGCATCTCTTCATCGTCTTCAAACCTAGCTCTTGATAACACATCTGAAACATGATTATCTCTACCTGCAATATGACAAAATTCAAGGTTAAGAGACTTAGTATAGGCTATCCATCGCAACATAGCAATATTCGGAGTAGAGCAGTTTGCAATCATACCTATCAGTGGAAAGCAATCGTTCTCTACCATGACTGAAGCTCCAATAAAGTATTCTTTATCAAACCTTGGAGGAGAAGAAATGCCCCAAAGTTCTCTGTTGACCTGTGGGTAGCCTCTTGGGCGAGCATTGAGCACTTTTGCTCCAAATCAAACCGCATACCTATGGCCTTTATCATCATCTTGACCTATAGCCCACCCAAAACCTATCATGCTAGTGAAACAACACTTGGATCCACACACCCAATCTCACTTGGCTTAAAAGAAAAAGCTTTACCGTGTTTTTTGAGCATACCTTGAAAGCACTTGATTTCCCCTTCATTGAGAAAACCATCGTCTCCAACCTTCGCCCAATGTTCTTTGGATTCCTAAGCATAGGATGTTGAGAGTCTTCTTTGATCACCCCATCACTTTATTCTGGTAGAGGTGTAGCCACTACTCTCACTTTCTTTTCAAAAGTCTTGTACTTCCTCTCTACATGTGCTTCAATTGCTTTACCCAAGTCATCCTCAATATGCATAAGTTCCTCCTAAATGTTCAACTCTTCATACATGTCCATTGAGTGCACTTTAACAACTTCAGTTCCACTTTGTAACTTGTATTGCCTAACATCCTCAAGCTCTGACATAGTGGCCACATAAGAAATCTCTTTGAAGATTCCTGAAATGACATAATTTGGTTCAAGCACATCACAACCCTGCAATTCACTTTGAATACTTGAAACATATTGTTTCTCCCACTTAGGTAAATCATTAACACTACAAGAGGTTGTGTGCACTTGTGACGCTGTTAGCAACGAAAATACATTGGGTTTTTATACTCCACGGTGTCGCTAAGACCGTTGCTAACATCGTCGATATGGGAACGTCGCTATGAGCGTCGCTATCACTGTCACTATATGCATCACTATATAGCGATGCCTTCAGCAACGATCATAGCGACGTTTACACGCCACCTATAGCGACGTTTATAGTGACTTTGCAGAGCCTTATATAGCGACGCTCATAGCGACTCCCTAGAGAATTTTTTTTTGGTTCAATGCCCTGCCACCCATCAACCATATTGAATGTTTCAATGATTGAGTAAACAAAAAATATACATGATCAGACGTCTCATCGCGTCCAAGTGGTGTATCTATCGGATTCCGCAAAAAAAAAACAATAAGACCTTTTTTGTAAGTATAAACATATAATTTATAAAACAATACAACAAATAGAAGAGTAAACCCTAATACTAACCATGCCGCTGCGAGAACTCAGAATGTCCATCAAGGCGCTTAAGCCCTTCTTGCCTGCGTACTTGTGCTCCTACGATGTGGGGTCACGTCTGTCATTGACCACTATTAAAACATACAAAGAATCCATTACGTTAGAATTTAAAAGCCCCTAAACCCTAAACTATCAAACCTAAAGAGAAATGGGAAAACACTTACAAAATCGGCCTCAAATGATGCCCACGCTCCCCAAGTGCTGCGAGCTCCCTACCTCTACTCGCGCTTTGGATGCCCCCTTTTGTTGCTTCCACGTCTTAGGATTCTCGTGTGCTGCTTTCTTTGCATTCTTCCAATCTTCTTTGGCCGACCAATCTGGTCTGTTCACCTATGCTTAATTGCATTTTGCACTTCGGAACACTTCTGCTTGCAGTATTCGCGCATTCGAACCTTCATCAGGTCTTCATTGAAGCGATCATCCTGTGTTGAAACAGGAAACTCGTCATGCAACACGTTGATGACTCGGTCTTTTAAATCACTTAGTTCTTCACTCTAGATGTTTAGTATGTAGTGTCTAAACACCTGAGAGCAAAGACCACGCATGCATGAGATCACCTTCTTACCTTTATCATCCAAGATGATTCCGTCGCTGAAGTCGACAGAGAAAGGCAATCCCTCTCGCTGCTGACACATGAACTTGCGTGTCTCGGTAGGGGTCTCTAGCGACGTGTCGATGGGGGTACGGACGTCAGGTGTCTCCACTGGAGTTTGGGCCCCGAAGCGAGGAGTGTCGACCGGAGTGACTCATGGAGGAGTAGCTAGTGGTGTGTGGCTGCTAGGAATGGCCGTCAGCCGTGAAAAACCTGGTGAAGATGCTGATGTTGTGGCTGGTGTGGGGGCGGTCAAAGAAGGGGAGGGTAAAGAGCCTCGTCAAACACGAGGCGATGTCGAGGCATCGGCAGCGAAATCCCCACAAAAACCGCCACCTCCACCACTAGAGCACCGGTGCCTAGATGAGTGTGAAGATCGTGTCATTGACACCAAAGCTTTGGAGCGCGTTGAATGCTCAAAAACAGAGGGAGACGCTAAAGGAGTAGGATTGCGGGATGGTGCTCCAGAGCGATGACGCTCCACGTACCACTGTCTCTGCTCGGGTGACAAAGAAGAAAGAAACTCATCATCATCCATACCTGTATTAAACACACGAACATTTATTCTTAATATTGAATGAATGGAGAAGAAAACATGGACAAGTAGAGAGAGAGAGAGAGAGAGAGAGAGAGAGAGAGAGAGAGAGAGAGAGAGAGAGAGAAAGATAGAGAGAGGACTCATAAAGGAGGAGGGATTCCTGTGTAGAGAGATTTCGTTGAATTTTTTTGAATTTGTAAAAGCACTGCGCTCTGTGTGCGGTGGAGACTGAAGCTGCATCGTGAAGGTCTGCTCATAAAAATTTCTTGCCTCACCACTAAATCTATTTGATCAAGTGAAAGAGATGCTGAGAAGCAGTAGTAGTGCTTCTTAGTGTCTCTTTCACCCGATCAACTATATCTAGCGGTGGGACGAGCAACATCTATATTGAGCAGACCTTCGCCATTGCAGCTTCAGTCTCCATCGCACTCGGAGCATAGTGCTTGTCGTCCCTGCTTGTGAGAACATACCTAGAGCATATGTACCTGGAGTGGATGCAAAGACCATTAAATACAATGACGCAATGACGCATATAGACAGAAATAGACAAAAAGCCACATGGATACAATATATGTTATAAAGCGGAGCAAAATTGTTTAAATAAAATATTTATGACTTTAAGAAGTCTCTCTCTCATCCTCACAAAGCTCAGCATAACTTCCTATATCTATATAGAGCTCTCCGTTTAAATAAATGTCCTCCGTTTCATTTTGTAGATCCGTTCCACCCTAAAATGTCGACCTTTACACAATGATGCTGTGTATGACTTATACTACAACCAACAAAGATTATGAGTGGTCATTCAAACATCTAGAAAGTCACTAGCCGTACATTGCAAACTTACCTTGGTCGCACAACCCCAAGAGTACTCCAACTCCTCCTCAGTCACTTCTTCACCGCGCTGTTGTGTGCTTTTCAATTGGTTGTGCAACCATCTTAAGCTTATGAATGTTGGTAGGCCCTCCAGACCCGTAGGATAGTGCATCAGTGGTCATCTTCCCCGTCTCCACTCGATTCGTGCCCTTTGTTGCTCTTTCTTTGCATCCTCATATTATGAAATCCACTTTTGTATCACTGGATTGTGAAGCATGCAAAATCGGTTGATTTTAGCCTCTAGATCTTCCATCATCTTCTTCTCAACACCGAGATTGCACATGACAATCCTAGATATGTGGTCATCATCTATGGTTCACCATAGCGTGTCCTGGGCTTTATCAAATCCATCTAGCCACTCTCCAATGTACACTAGGGACTCTGATACCAACCAACATTCTGCCATGCTACCCTCCAGACGTGCCTTCTAACGCACATATCCCTTGAGCATTTACATGAACCGTTCTAAGAAGAACATCCATCTGGAATGTACTGTGCCAGCTATTTCCACCTCATCTACTATGTGAACAAGAAGGTGCACCTGAATGGCTAGCATGGTAGTAGGAAAGTGTTTCTCAAACATGCACACAACCTCCGTAGCGTTTAGTTGGCGAATGGTATGGATTCTACGTTGGTCTACTTTTATGAGATCCATTGCACCAACTTCGCAAGTTTGTAGATTGTCTTACGGACGTCAAGAGAAAAACATCCGATAATGGCCATCGGTAAAATAAACTATAAAATTGCAGCAATGATATTAAAGTCCACACACAAATTTGTTACACAATTCCCACTATGATATATTCCACTATGAACATACCTGACACATTTTACGCCACTCGTGTGACTTCAAACCAGTACGCTTTTCTTCTTTAGTAAAACACGTTCGGAGCGAGTGCATTACTCCTGGGGGGTCCGCAAAGATCAAATGGTCTCTTTTACATTGCTTTCTTCGGCTCCTGTGAAAATCCATGGTGCTTTAGGGATTTTTATGGATCCATCAGATGCTGTATGTGGCCAATACTACTCCATACGATCGACATTTGTAAGGTCAACCCTTGCTCCCAAAGTATCTTTCTTGCCAGTCAGATCGTCCCATATCAGATTATCCACATTCTTGAATATGTGCATTGGATCGAGCAAGTGATTGATCATGAGTCGGGGCCAAATATGGTAACGCGTACCATAGAGAGATTCTCTTCATCCCTGGGGACAAACCGTCATCACACATCTCCTTCTGCTCTAACCATGCTTGTGAAGACATCCTCGGTGGCTCTCTTCCCAAAAAGCCGTCATGTAACACATGATTCTTTGGAAGATACACTTGATGACCTTCGTGGATTTGCTTCTTCAATGAGGGCGCCCAACATGCATTCAGTCTAGGTCCACATGTGACACATGCTTTGTATCCGCTTGTTTGAAGCCCTGCATGTATACAAATGATAATAGATAAACTTGAGAAAAAACAAGATTTACAATGTTTGAGTTCAAGTGTAAATCACCTGAGCGTCTATTAGTCCGGGATAGTCATGCATGGTCCACATTACAATGCCTCTGATCAAAGCATTCCGACGACCTGTGTGTCAGATCATATCCACCACTTCTATGCCAATCCACAATTGTTGTAGCTCTTCCAATAGTAGAGGAAGATACACATCCATATTCTTCACTTTATACCGCCCCGGCATAATCAAGCTTAGCCATAGGTGCCCCTTATTCATAGTCAACAACAGGGGAATGTTGTAGTTGACGATGACAATGGGCCATACACTGTAAGATGTTGATCTTTGGCCAAATGGACTTACGCCATCCATAGCCAGGCCTAGGTGCAAATTTCGAGTTTCCCTCGCAAAATCCGACCATGTTTTATCTATATGTTTCCAGGCTGCACAATCTGCAGGAATCCATAGCACACCATCCAAAGATTTATTCTCCTCATTCCATGATGCTAGGGCGGCCATGGACTTACATTCGAAGAAATGCTTGATGCGAGGAAGCAGAGGAAAATGTCGCAAAACCTTTTGTAGAATTTTTGTTCCATGGAGATCTACTCGATATCTCTCGGACTCACATTTCGGACACTTCTCCACGTGTATGTATTCCCCTCTGAAAAGAATGCAATCATTAGGAAAAGCGTGGATCGATTTGTAATCTCTAGAATCTAGCATCACATTATGAACTGGCAGTATGTGCTCTTTGAGGAGTCTACACATTGCTTCGTTGGGAATGTGGTCTGCATGATCATCCCCCGAGCTGTCAGAGGCTACATCTTATGGCCTCACATATGCTGCTTGACCAAAGCGCCTGCAAACACGTCTATTGGGTTGCAAGATTGCTACCTGTTGGCTAGCGTTAGAGTCCGACAAGTTATATTTGGCAACAACTCAATCTATAATAGATGGATCGAACTCTGTAAATTTACAAACGTGCTGCAAAGAAACGCGTCTTGTCCGTCGCAGAGCATGCTTGCACTGATTACAAGGACATAAGATCCCCGTTCAGAGATAGGTGTTTTGGTTGGACGGCCCCACATCCTCGTCACTACTCATAATGAGGGTAAAAACCTTATAACCTGGATAACAAATTTAATATTCTATTGGCATCCTCCGTCTTTTGTCTCTCTCTCTCTCTCTCTCTCTCTCTCTCTCTCTCTCTCTCTCTCTCTCTTTGTTCACACTGTAAACTACCTCACATTCTCTAGTCATGTCCAATCCCCGCACACCTGGGTCTAGAGGTGCACGGAGATCAGATGCACCGGGTTATAATATTTTCTTTATTGGTAAATGCCTATATTTGTGGGTACAATAAATCTACACACCCACGTCTACATGATAATGCATACAGTGGACAAAATCCTTCTGCCTCTTCTCTAGCTGTAGCATTTTACAGCATCTTAACACCTTTTCACAGTAGATCTTTGTTCTAGGAATTACTTAGCACATTACATTTTGGCCTCCAAGCTGAGTATCATGCCGTTGAAAGCTTTCCAGATTAAGGTCGCATCCGTAGAGAGGAAGAGAGGGATCATCGTTAATCTAACTATAATTTTTTTACCGTAATCTCAAAGGTAGACTCTAATATAAAAACTCAATCCAAAATCTAATCTTCAATCTAACCTAATTGAACATGTGATGATTCGCGGCTAATTGAATATGGTTAGTGTGTGAGTTAATAGGTGTCAGATTTTGATGGGAGTAAACATATTGTTGTGTAACTAGTGTTTGTTCTTTGGGCAAAGCGCACCTTCATTGACATGCACTAAAATCTAACCTAAATCTAAAAAAAGCTAGTCCATCAAACATAAATTTAATCTTAAACTCAAAATAAACCTAAATCTAATTTAATCTAACATAAATCTAGATCTAACCAAACTCAAAATAAACCTAAATCTAATCTAATTTAACTTAAGTCTAAATCTAACATAAATCTAATCTAACGTAAATAAACCTAAATCTAATCTAGCGTAAATTTAATCTAATGTAAATATAACTCAAAATAAACTGAAATCTAATCTAAGCTAACATAAATAAACCTAAATCTAATCTGACGTTAATCTAAATCTAACTTAATTTTAAATTCACATAAACATAAATCTAAATGTAATCTAACCTAATCTAATTTAAATTTTAACCTAATCTCTTTCTCTCTTTGTTTTCTCCCCTTACCTCTCCCTTTTGTTTTCTCCCCCTCTCTCTCTCTCTCTTTGGTTTTTTATTCTCTCTCTGTTTCTCTTTGTTTTCTCCTCTCTCTCTCTCTCTCTCTCTCTCTCTCTCTCTCTCTCAAAAACACAATGTGTGTGTGTGTGTGAGAGAGAGAGAGAGGGGGGGAGAGAGAGAAAGAGGGGAAGGGAACATGAGAGAGAGGAGAGGGAAGGAGCATACGTGGCTCTCCTTCCTCTCCTCCCGTGTGTGTGTGTTTTTGTATGTGTGTGTGTGTAGAGAAGAAAGAGAGAGAGAGGGAGAGCGCGGGTTACATCTTTACGTGAGCGCCAAAAACTCAGATCTGAGTTTTCGGGTGCTCTCGATTTATTTTTTACCCCTTTCGACGTCGCTATGATTGTCTCTATTTTACACATAAACTAGCGACACTCATAGCAACGCCCATAGCGACGCTGATAGCGACATCATGAATTTTAACTTTTGAGTGTCACATTGCAAGCGTCGCTAATGTGAAGTACCTCTTGTAGTGTAAATTTACTATAAGATACTAAATCCTCAGATGTCAATCCCAAAAATCTTGAAGAGAAGTTTTCTCTTTGCGAGAACATCTCCTCACTTGTCCACCATAGTCCCGGTTTATAGTGGCACCCCAAGAAAATCGTGAGAAAGTCTGTGTTATTTGAACTCTTTTTGTATCTTTCGCATTGGATGATAATGTAAACTGTCTTTGTTCTCGGCATGGTCAACACATGCAGTCAACAATTGAACCACTTTCTTACCATCTCGGCTCCGAACGCTAGCATAGGCCGAGCCATCATCTAGCACCTTGGTTTCCATTCGCACAACCATAGTGTAGGGCTGTCCTAAAATCAATGGATAGGATGAATGCTCGTGTATAAAGTAGTTTTGCTCATCACACACATCCCCAATAATTACCTTGATGTTTGCACATGCACTGTAACGATCGCTTGGAAGGATGGTGGCAGCTCGAATCCGCCACCCGTGGTCCACATCAATAGGCCACTTCCCTTTTTGGTGAAAATTCTTCGCCATCGGATTGATTTCTAAACCATGGTCTATAAGGGTTAAGACCACTCTCAATCTCAGAATGCTTTACCACAGATTCAGGTGCTGCTCTTGCCCAATGAGTCCTTGAAAAGGGACTCTTGGGTATAGTTTATTCATCCTTAAGATGAATGTTTCTTACCTTAGCTACAATCAGGTTTGAAACCACAAAAGACTTCACCTCTTCTTCTTCAAGATCTACCAAATCATCTTGAATTGCTTCAATGTGTTGAACCACTTCGCTCTTAACTGATTCTGGCTCTTTCTCACTCGCTTCCTTCTTATAATATCTGTTGGAATTAGGGTTGCAGAGAAAATCACAAAGCTTGGAGAAGATGAAGGAAGCTCAAGGCACACAATAGAAAGTGTGTTACTTAGTATGCAATGGAAAGATCGATAGCCCTAAAGTGATGGGCGTATATACAATGCACATGGGAAAAACATTCTTAAAGAGGGAAAAAATGCCCCGACGGTCCTAGTGTGTTCACACACATCACTATCACATGTATATGGTAACAAAATCCCTGCCAGAGTGATGCGGTGAACGAGAGCTGGCACATGAGTAAAGGGAAGTGCCATGCCCTAACGACATGACCAGGCCACAAAGGGGAGTAAGCCCAAATCTTTGCGGAAAGCTTCAAGATTCTCACGAGACAATGCCTTTGTGAAAAGATCTACAAGGTTGTCCTGTGTTGGCACATAAGCCAAGCTGATCTCTCCTGCTGAGAGCCTCTCCCTGACATAGTGGTAATGCACCTCAATGTGCTTTCTGCGAGCATGAAAAATTGGGTTCCTCGCAACTGCCAATGCACTCTAACTGTTAGTGTAGATAGTGTTGGGAGTGTCCTGTCTAACACCCAAATCAGCCATAAGGCGTCTGAGCCATACTGACTCAACCGTAGCTGTGAAGACTGCCCTGTACTGAGTCTCACAACTCAAAGTGGCCACAGTAGGTTGCTTCTTGCTCAACCATGATATACATGAACTGCCAAGCATGAAACAAAAACCACTTGTGGACACTCGCGTGTCAAAACAACCAGCCCAATTTGAGTCCGAAAAAGCATGTAAGTTTGGCGGCAATGATCCCCCCTTGGGATAAAACAAGCCAAGATGTAAAGTGCCACTAAGGTAGCGAAAAATCCTCTTGAGAGCCTGCCAATGCTTAGACCTTGGGCTATGCATAAATCTGCTGACCTATGAGACTACAAACCTAAAATCCAGCCTCATGTTGCATACATAAATGAGGCAGCCAACAACAGTTTTGACATCAGCAGGATCGCCACCATCATGTAGACTCAACTTCAAATCTGTTTCCATGGGAGTGGCAATAGGTTTGCAATCCTCAAGTCCAAACTTACATAGCAAGGTCTCTATGTAACGTTTTTGACACAAGGAAATACCACCATCATACTGCTTAAACTGTATACCCAAGTAATGAATCAACAAGCCCAAATCTTTCATCTTGAAAGTAGCATTCAAATCAGACTTAAATTCAGCAATATGTCTCTCATTTGGTCTAGTGATCATCAAATCGTCGACATAAAGAACCACAATGAGAAGTACATCACCCTCACGCTTTACATACAATGTGCTTTCTGTTGGACTGTTACGAAAGCCTTGTTTGACCAAACGAGTGTCCGCTTTCTCATACCAAGCACGAGGAGATTGCTTCAACCCATACAAAGCCTTCTTACATCTGCACACTTTGTCCTCTTGTCCTTTTATGACAAAACCGCGAGGCTGCGTTACATAAACTTCCTCAAATATGTCACCATTCAAGAAAGCAGTAACAATGTCTGATTGATGTACATCCCAACCAAAATGAGTTTCCAATGCACATAGAAAATGCACAGTACTCATACAACAAGTGGGAGAAAAAGTGTCTTCATAATCAATGCCTTTTTTTTGTGCAAACCCCCTAAGGAAATAAGAGAAGCTCTGAATGATGAATTTGATAAGCTTGCTAGACAGGATGAAAGGGTAGATTTAATGCCACATCATGCGATAGCGCATGAGGCTGCTGCAGATGGTAAAGAAACAGATGATGATGATGAAGATTTTATCATGGTTACTCATCCCAAACCCAAGTCCCCTACAGATGATCAAACAAGCGTCTTAGAGGAAACATTTAGGAATGTGCAAGAGTAAGGTAGGAGTGATCAAGAGGAAGGTTTCAAGACTGACAGCGGGCTGACTGTGCAAGACGCCGGTGATGACAACCCCCTATAGGGTTCTGGTAACAAAGTGAAATTAAAGAGAAAAGGTGGCTTGGAACAAATTCTGGAAGAACCTGGGGACGAGAAATGTGTTGCCCCTCCGAGCACCCTGGATGACATAAACAAACGCAGCAGAGGTGGAAAGAAAGCCATTTGCTCACGTGCTTGCAAGAAATTATTTTGAATCCGTTCTCTCTTGTGTCCAAGTTATGTAGTGTTAGCAAGCTTCACACCCTGTGGCATGTATCTCTCTGGATTTTTGTAATGGCAAAACTCTTTTCAATATTATTTTATTGTGCAACAGTTAAGTAGCTTTTTCTTGTCCTTTATGATGTCTTTTTTTGATACCATTTCTGTGTCACAGAGCAAGAGAAACTGCAGTTAGTTACCTTGCATGACCTGAATTATGGCATTGCATGCAAAACATACAAAAGCGGCGTATTGCCAAGGCTAGACAGCTACAAAAAGAAAAAGATGAGATTGACAAGCACCTAGCTAGCTATTTTAAACACTTAACAAAAATTAATGAGTACTTCAGTTATGTTCATCCCTCGGGGGAAGGTATTTTTGCTAAGTGGTATGCATTGCCAGACCCAATATGCATGCCAAAGCCGTTGCCAGACGAGGGGCGCGCTTTGGTTCTTGATTTAAATGGCCTACTTGTACAAGTTGTAGGGCCAATGCATGATGACATTCCCCCTCAACATGCAGGGAAAATGATAAAGTACAATGTTTGGTGCCTTCGATTTTTCCATGTGTATATATGGAGCACCAGAATGGCACCTAAAGTGAATGCAATATTAGAAATAGTATTCAAAGAGTAGTGGGCTAAGCTGAGAGGTGTTTTTACATAGAGTCATTATAGTGGCCAGCCTTGGCAGATATATAGTAAGCCTGTATTCTTGAAGGATTTGAGATTGTTTTGGAAGAAGTGCAACTTTGGGCCCCAAAATAGTCTAATTATGATGATAGTATGTACAAAGTGTGCCAGAACCCTGAAGGAAGTTGACTTGTTACTCCTAATATAGAGGACCAGACCAAAGAACAGCGACGACAAAACTTCCTGATAGAATCTTTGAGCAGTTGGCTGTTCCTATGGCTACAATCAGAGGATTGTGCAGAGTATACAACTGAAAATGCATTTCATACTACCCCAATTTTTTTCTCACAATAAGTGATCAAGAAGCTGGAATCAAAAATGCACCGGTGCAACAAGGCCGAGCGTACTGAAGCCATGCATAGGAGACAAAGGGAGGTTGATGAAGAAGCTGAAAGACATAAGAGACAGAGGCTACAAAAAGAAAAATTAGAGAAGTAGTAGCAAGAAGAAGAAGAAAGAGAGTTGCAAGAACCAAAAGCTCAGCAAGAAGAAGAAAGGGAGAAAGACCCAAAAGCTCAACAAACAAATAAGCAAACGGACATTGGGCAAAAGCGAGTGTACAAGCCCGCTAAACCACGATCTTATCCAAGGTAGGAGGCTCTCTGCAATTTTATAACATTATGAGGGAAAATTGTAAGTTGCCTTTCCAATGTGTGTAACTATTCCAACATTCACTTTAGATAGTAATGATCAGATCCTGTACTATTCTTTTTTTGAAGACAATACTGTGTGTACTATTGGCATTCTTTTTTGTCTTGAAAACATTGAATTAGTATACATTCTCTGTTACCATATACATGTGGTAGTGATGTGTGTGAACACACTAGGACCGCCGGGGCATTTTTTCCCTCTCTAGGAGGTTTTTTCCCCTGAGCATTGTATATACGCCGATCACTCTAGGGCTATCTATCTTTTCATTGCACACTAAGTAATACACTCTCTATTGTGTGCCTTGAGATTCCTTCATCTTCTCTAAGCTGTGTGTGTTTCTCTGCAACCCTAATTCCAACAATTGGTATCAAAGCAGGTCATGTCCTCCTGGGCTTAGTCGCCAGCTGCTCCAGCACACACCTACTCACTTTCTCCGATTTCAGTGAGCTTTGTCAAGCGTTCGCAGGTCGACAAATATTTTGGGAGTGCTCATAGAGCTTCGTCTACTCAGAATTTTGATTTGGGCTCATCTCGGCCTCCATTTCGACTACAGGCAGTACTGCACATGCTATTTCATCATTTTGTGCAGAATTTTTGTCACTGTCGTTTTCTGCATAAAAGGTGCCTTATAGTCTTCTACGGTTTGTGCTATATAGCACAGGTTGTTCCCGCTCCGTTTCTCTTATTTTCGGGCAGTTTTCACATCAGGTGCAGCATTTACCATGGCTGACAACAACAACACAGATGTGTTCAAGATGTTTGCTACTGAGGACAGGTTGGATGGGGACAACTACCCTATGTGGGCTTATATGATGCAACATGTTCTTGAATCAAAGGGTGTCTAGAACATTGTGCAGGGCATTGATGTACGTCCTGGTTCTGAGGATGTAGGCGATGTTGAGGATGTTGCAAGTCTTGCTGCAAGGATTGCAGTTGTTAGAGTTGTTTTGCCTACGGTAGAACAAGCTCGTTGGGATGTTAAGGATGCGTAGGCTCATGCATTGATTGCGTTGTCTGTGAAGCGGACCATTGTTCCTCACATTCGTTCAGCAAAATCTGCAAAACAGGCTTGGGATATTCTAGCAGGTCTTTATGCAAGCCGCAATGAGGCTAAAATTTCTTTGCTGTGTAAAGAGCTGGAGTCAAAGATTACGCATGAGGAAGATGATATGGACACTTTCCTTGCTAGTATCAAGGATATCAATGAGCAACTTATTTCTGCAGGTGAAGTTATTTCAGACAGTTCCCTTGTGCAGACTGTTCTTGATGCCTTACCAAATTCTTACCAGACTTTTGCTAATACTTGGAGACTTATGACCCAAGGAAATCTAGAAGTTGTCAATTTTGATGCATTATGTACATTGCTGTTGCAAGAGTCACTTTCTAGAAAAAACAGGACTAGACAGTGTGTAGTTGAGCAGGCTTTTATTGCTTCTCAAAGAAAGGGTAGTAACAGCAATGCAACCACTTCTTATGGTTCTGCTGTGAGTGGCAAAAATTATGTTCGTAATGCTTCTGCTGGCAGCAATTTGTTTGGAAATTTTGGTGATAAGAGCAAAAAGAAGATGCGTTGCCATTATTGTAAGTCCAATGATCAGTTGATCAAGTTGTGTCCTAAGTTGAAGGCCAAAGAGGCTAAGAAGAAAGAGGGTGGTTCCACTGCAAATGCTGGTTCCACTACAAATGCAGCCATTGTTGAGTCTTCTATGAAAGGAGACTGTAATGCTGATGTTGATGCAGAATGGGCTTTTACCGCAGAGTGCACTTACAATCCTGCTGTCCATGATGCATGCTTGTCAGTTGCTGCAGATTCACAAGAGTGGTATTTCGACAGTGGTGCTACAAAGCACATTACCTCACATCGTGAATTGTTTACCTCTCTCGAGTCTGTCCCTCATGTGAATTCAGTCACTTGTGCCAACAACACCTCTTATCCAGTTCAGGGAGTTGGAAAGATTATGTTGATTGCTGCTAATGGTAGTTCCTTCACACTTGTTGATGCACTTTATGTACCTGGGATCAAGAAGAATCTCTTGTCTGTATCCGCACTCGCTAGACTTGGACTTGTAGTCAAATTTGTGGATGACAGATGTACAGTTCATGATCTTAGTTTTGGTGATGAAATTGTTGCATCTGAACTTTTGTGCCGTGGGTTATATAAGCTCACTTTGTATGACAAGTGTGGACAAATATTTGTAAATGTTGTTGCAGATTCAAGGGCTATTTCAGATGCAAAACTTTGGCATGCACGTTTTGGTCATCTGAATTTTTCCAGTTTGGTACGTTTGAAGAAATGTGATATGGTTGCTTCTTTGCGGCCTCTTGAAGCACCTGTCAAACATGTTTGTGAAGGCTGTATTTTGTGTAAGATGCAGCGTTCTAAATTTCCAAAGGATGGTTCAGTTCGGGCCACATGCAGGTTGCATCTTGTGCATAGTGATGTTTGTGGGCCCATGCAAACTCCGTCCTTGGGCAATTACTTGTACTTCGTGACTTTCATTGATGATTACTCCAGGCATGCATGGGTATTTCCACTTAAAGCAAAGTCCGAAGTTTTTTTGTGCTTTAAACAATTTCTGGCTATGGCTGAAAATGTCTTGAAATGTACTATGGGCACCCTCCGTTCGGATCGAGGGGGGGAGTATATGTCTCATGAATTTAATGCATTTTTGGCTAGTCGTGGGATAAAACAACAATGTACAGTGCCTTATACACCTCAGCAAAATGGTGTTGCTGAGAGGAAAAACAGGTCACTGACGGAAATGGCACGATGTATGGTCAAAAGTCAAGCTTTGCCGCATTCTTTTGGGCTTGAGGCCATCATGTGTGCCTCTTATGTGCTTAACAGGTGTCCTACAAAAGCTTTGCCGTCTATTAATCCATATGAATCATGGCATGAAAGAAAGCCTTCTATTGAGCACATGCGTGTTTTTGGCTGTTTGGCATCTGCATTGGTGCCACAAGTGCAGCGCAAAAAATTGGATGATAAGGCTATCAAATGTATTTTTGTTGGTTATAGTGCTGAAAGCAAAGGTTACAGGTTGTATCATCCGCAAACAAAACGTATTTTGGTATGTTGGGATGTAGTGTTTGTGGAAGATTTTGTTCAGTCCTTGCTGACATGTACTAGAGACAGTAATGTAAGCTCACAGGACATTTATAACACTTTGTTGCCTCTTTTCAGTGGTGGAAATATGAATGTAGGTTCCAATGAGGCAAATGTACAGCCTATGGGGGTTTCTAAAAATGTTTTAGATCAGCCTATTACTGATGTAGATGTACATGATGTACTTGATGAGGAAAGGGCTGAAAATGAGCAGGCTAGAGGTATGCCAAAATGGCTGGTACACACTTTGCATGACAGTAAATTGGATGCACCTTTGTCTAGTTCGTACTCGTTCAAGCTCTCACCATGCATCTTATGCATCAGATTGTTATGCTTTGGCTGTGTCTAGCTTACATGATGTTGAGGAGCCTCTCTCTTTTGATGAAGCACAGAATTAAAAAAATTGGATGGCTGCCATGCAATCAGAATATGATGCACTTATAGAAAATGACATATGGACTTTATGTGATTTGCCTCTTGGCAAAAAGGCCATTGGTACGAAGTGGGTTTACAAGTTGAAACACAAGCCGGATGATGAGATCGATAGCCATAAGGCTCAACTTGTTGCAAAAGGTTATGCACAGGCAAAAGGCATAGATTATGAAGATACTTTTGCTACCACTTTTCGTATGACTACTGTACGTTTTCTATGTGCATTGGAAGCTTGTTTTGGTTGGGATGTACATCAATCAGACATTGTTACGGCTTTCTTGAATGGTGACATATTTGAGGAAGTTTATGTAATGCAGCCTGGAGATTTTGTCATAAAAGGACAAGAGGACAAAGTGTGCAGATGTAAAAAGGCTTTGTATGGGTTGAAGCAATCTCCTCGTGCTTGGTATGAGAAAGCTGACACTCATTTGGTTAAACGAGGCTTTTGTAACAATCCAACAGAAAGCACATTGTATGTTAAGCGTGAGGGTGATATACTTCTCATTGTGGTTCTTTATGTGGATGATTTGATGATCATTGGACCAAATGAGAGACATATTTCTGAATTTAAGGTTGATTTGAATGCTACTTTCAAGAAGAAATATTTGGGGCTATTGCATCATTACTTGGGTATACAGTTTAAGCAGTGTGATGGTGGTATTGCCTTGTGTCAAAAAAGTTACATAGAAACATTGCTATGTAAGTTTGGAATTGAGAATTGTAAACCTATTGCCACTCCCATGGAAACAGGTTTGAAGTTGAGTCTACATGATGCTGGCGATCCTGCTAATCTCACTCTTTACCAAATTGTTGTTGGCTACCTCATTTATGTATGCAAGACGAGGCCAGATATTCAGTTTGCAGTCTCACTGGTCAGTAGATTTATGCATAGCCCAGGGTCTAAGCATTAGCAGGCTGTCAAGAGGATTTTCCGCTACCTTAGTGGCACTTTACATCTTGGCTTGTTTTATCCCAAGGGGAGATCACTACCGCCAGAATTCCATGCTTTTTTGGACTCAGATTGGGCTGGTTGTTTTGACACACAAGTGTCCACAAGTGGTTTTTGTTTCATCCTTTGCAGTTCATGTATATCATGGTTGAGCAAGAAGCAACCTATTGTGGCCACTTCGAGTGGTGAGGCTGAGTACATGGCAGTCTTCACAGCTACGGTTGAGTGTGTATGGCTCAGACGCCTTATGGCTGATTTGGGTGTTGGACAGGACATTGCCAACACTATCTACAGTGACAGTCAGAGCGCATTGGCAGTTGCAAGGAACCCAGTTTTTCATGCTCGCACAAAGCACATTGAGGTGCATTACCATTATGTCAGGGAGAGGCTCTCAGCAGGAGAGATCAGCTTGGCTTATGTGCCAAGACAGGACAACCTTGCAGATCTTTTCACAAAGGCATTGTCTCATGAGAAGCTTGAAGCTTTCCGCAAAGCTTTGGGCTTACTCCCCTTTGTGGACTGATCATGTCCTCAGGGCATGGCACTTCCCTTTACTCATGTGCTAGCTCTCATTCACCGCATCAATCCAAGGGGGGTTTGTTACCATATACATGTGGTAGTGATGTGTGTGAACACACTAGGACCGCCGGGGTATTTTTTCCCTCTTTCGGAGGTTTTTTCCCCGAGCATTGTATATACGCCCATAACTCTAGGGCTATCTATCTTTTCATTGCACACTAAGTAATACACTCTCTATTGTGTGCCTTGAGCTTCCTTCATATTCTCTAAGCTGTGTGTGTTTCTCTGCAACCCTAATTCCAACATTCTCGTTGGAAATCAACAAAGGTATGCTAATTAGCATAATATCAAGGGAGGAAAAAAGGTCGGTAAGGCCTCTCTTTCTTAACACTAGGTTGGTAATGGGACACTTTTATGTCCTGGGACACTTTTACGTCCTGTTAAGTGACCATTTTCCTTGAATTATGTCAAGAGTTTCAAAATGGATTTTGAGGTGCTATCTGTCTAGAAAGTTGTCTCATGAGCTGAAAAAAACTCAATATTTTTTTGGAATATCAATTCCATCTTTAACCTTGTCCTTGCACAACATTTCACAACCTAAACTATATGAAAAAACGGGTCCTGTTTTTGGCTTTTTTCAAGTTTTTGCAACTATACCACTCTAGAAATCATGTTTGTGAGGTCTATAATGCTAGAGAGCTATCTTTAGTAGTCCTCAACATGTCCTGATGCTTCTAGGGAGAAATAAATGTTAAAGTTGTAAGTTATGACCAAATTACAAAAATTGTCAAATCCTGTTTTTTAGCCAATTTTAGCTCTTCTATGATTTTTTTGGTGGCTTTCATGATATCCAAATGCAGTTTTGATTTTCTATGTCGCATATTGTGACATAAAGCTAATATTCCTTGAGATTTGGGGCACCTAATACCCTATTTTGCATAGTAGACAACGATGGTTGATTTTTTCAATTATAGAAGAAAACGAAACATTCTAGTATATCAAGTATAGCTTTTTCAATATTGTTAGTTTCTTGTGACAACTACATGCATTTTGTAGGTAGTAACCATATCTAGTCATAAGGATCAAATTTGGCTAGATATTGAATAGTTTCTATGGGATTCTACACTCATAATGTTGAACCTAGTTTTTTCATGTTTTCTGTATTTAGCACTTCATCTTGGTCCCCAAGATTCCCCGTGGTAAGAGATGTATTATTCTTTTGACATGCTCCATGGCTCCTTATGAACCTAAAGGACAATAGGGAACTAAGAAAACATGCATATATTATTTGCATTGAGCGTGACTATAGAAACTTTGATGATAGGTTTGTAGAATGGTAAAAATTCAACTTTTTTGTACCTATTTCTTTTGGCAAAACAAAAAATAGTGAGTGAGAAGCAATCATATGTTCTGATCACCAACCCATTGAAGTTAACTAGGGAATTTATCTCAAGTCCTATAAAAATCCCTAATCTTATTTTTATGCAACAAAACGTAAGAAATGACTGTTTTGATGAAAATGTACTGGTCCGTCAACTTTGGAGGCTTGGTGTGACCAAAAGATGGGAAATTTTACAAGTTTCTTATTTTTTCCATGTGGAGTAGGCCTTGAACTATAACCTCATGAAAGAATTTTACAAAATGAGTGGATCAACTATGGTTTTGGAGGTTTTTTTTTTAAAACCGTAAAAGGACACTTTTATGTCCTGTTAGGTTACCAACCTAGTGTTAAGGAATCTGCAAGTAAAGGAATAGCCTCTGCTCCTAATTGTCCAAAAGGGGTTGCTCGTGCCAAAGAAAAGGAAGGGCTAGGCCAGTCTTGAAACACATGACCCCAAAGGAAGAAACACCTGGCCACACAAGTGCTTCAAGTTTGGGAAGCAGAAATGTGTCTTATTTGCCAAAAAGAATGTCATCTAAGGCGAAGTGGTGGAAGGTCGCCTATCGATTTGTGCGGGGCATGAAAGTCTTTCCAGTCCACTCAGACAACCCCAAAGCAGAAGTGGTAAGAAGGTTCCCATGCCCTGAAGAGAAGTGGTTTGGATACTATCCTCACTGCTTTGGAGGGCGAGTAGAGGGTCTTCCTCCTCTCCGCATCTCATCTTGAAGAAACTATCCACCACGGGTGAAACCCAGTGGGCTGGAGACAAGTTATAGCTAAATGGAGTGGAGTTCATGCAACAAGCTGACTATGGTAATTACTTGCAGTTGCTGCTAGCTAAAAGGCTAGGAGTGGTCAAGCGCGTCGCCATCACTCCATATGTGCTAAGCGATGAAGGGTGATGACATCCTGTGGATGTACTGACTTGTCAACACCGGCATGGTAAGAGTGTAAGTAAGTGCTCTACACTCTATGCATCATGGATAACAAACCAACTGCCGTTTAGGTTTTTGCAACACATGCATGTGAATATATATGTAGATAGAAAGATCTTCTATCAACAGAAGATTGTGTATTTGTCTGGTGCTACAGTGCTAGGAGAAATCCTTAGCTCCCAAAAACCTATTATCCTCCCCATGTTGGATTACCACCACTCTTTCAATGTTTCCATTTTTATCCTGTTTTAAATCTATCCACCCAACCCTGTAAGAAATCCGCTTAAGCCGCTGAGTCATTCGTGACATATACATACACACACACACACACACACACACACACACACACATATATATATATATATATAAGAGGTTTAAACTCCTTCTCATTGACTTACCACCATGGAAAGTGTCTTTTTCGTACATTTAGTGGAAAAAAGTAGTAAGTTATCACCACCGACTTTTTGGATGACTTTGACATTGCTTGTGTGGTTTTCGACAAGGATGACAATGCCTCACGGCTAAGAATCTTTCCTCTACATATGAAAGTAGAGGCCAAGTCTTGGTACAATGCTTTGCCCCAAGCTACCAAGAATGCATGGGACATACTACATGGTGCCTTTGTGAAGAGGTTTGGTGGAGGCACAACCTCACAAAAGTTATGGCAGCTGCTGACAGAGTTAAAGCAGGGAGTTTTGCTAGAGTATTCCACTTATGAATCCAAGTTTGTGGATTTATGGGAGCAATGGGTTGCCTCACTGGAGGAAGGTGAAGGAGTGCCTAATTTCCTAAAGAAGGACCATTTCACTGCTGGCCTATGGGTGCTGCTTAAAGAAAAGGTGAAGGGGAGATTATGTGCAATGTATGAGTTCGTAGTGGAGGTAGTCCGCCTTAAAGACAAGAAGTTTCACATGCAAGAAAGAGTGAACGAGTCAGAGGAATCAAGATCAATCCGACTAACCCTAGTGATTGCAATAGCCACTCAAAGAACCCAACCACAAAAGGCATTAGAAGAGTAGCAAGACCTGTTGAGTTTCATCACTACTGAACTTAAAAGTCTATCCGTGCATCTTTTGCAGAAAGGGCATGCATCTGTCAAAAATCGAGAGCAAGGGAGAGGACCACGAAGGCAAAAACAAGAATACCACTGTGACAATTATGGGGAGGAAAGCCATGGCATGTATTACTACCCACATCCAAGAAGACAAAACTTCAATAGAGGAGGAAGACAGAATAGAATCTCTCCACCAAGGGTAAGACCACCACCACCCAGACAACCACGGTCGGTTCCACCGATCCAAATCTTTCGACCACCCGTACAACCACCACCACCACCACAACCTCTCATTCCACCGCTACCTCCACCACCTGCTCAAAACCAAGTAGTGAGTGTCATTAGCCTGGAAGCTAAAGGGAAGGGAAAGGTAGAAGAGCCGGTCAAAGATAAGAACAGAGGAAAAGGAAAAGTAGAGGAAGTGGATTCCATGGGAGTGAAGCTTGCCAGGCACGAAGAAGCCTCTCAAAGGGAGGAGAAGATGAAGGAAAAGGCGAGTCTAGCAAGCAGGCATCTAAGCCTCGGCGGAAGATCGACATTGTGGATTTTTCACTACGTGAGTATGCTAAACCATATGACCTAGTTCACGATGTGTTGATGCAGGGTCCAAAGATAACCTGGCCCCAATTACTCCATCTTGCACCAAGTATGAGAAGACAATGGACGAAGATGGTAAGTACTAGAAAGTCAAGACCAAGGATAGGTGGGGCTATCTCAGGGAGGAATCTTGACGACATCCAATAGATCATGGATGCCCACATCAAGGGGCAATGTATCTCAAACGTAAACATAGATGGTGGCGCACAGATATGCATCATGAGTGAGAAAATGATGCACCATTTAGGCCTAGAGGTAAGTAGGCCGGCACCCTATCGAGCTAAAATGGAAAATAACATCAGAGTGAAGTGTCTAGGAATTTTCAATGCAGTCAAAGTGAAGGCGTTCAACACAGAAGTGGAGCTAGACATCTTTTTCATGCCACACAAAGGGGAGGACTACCCTATCATTCTCGGAAGACCATGGCTCATGGATATGGAGGCTAAGCATGACTAAAGTACCGGAATGATCCAAATGAAGGATGCAAAAGGGAAGTCCATATTCTATGACATGAATACTGGGAAGCAATGCAACATGATCTTGGAGGCATCAAAAGATGAGTTCACCAGTGACTCTTCGACCACCTCAAGAGAAGAGACGACAACAACTGAAGAGATCGATAGTAGCATTGAAGTGATGGAAGTCATCCTCAAAGACCCAAGAAGATTGACACAATCTAACACACCATCGGAGAGCCAAGAGGGACCATCAGGTATGCAACCCTTGGTGGATAGAATAAGGTTACATCGGATGTCATAATAACTAATATCTAATTCTCCTAAATAATTTTCTCATGTTAAACTGATCATTTAATATGGGGAAGTACCGGGGGAGAAAAAGCTAGAATATTGGTTAAGCCGGTAGACCGGCCACATTAGGGATCGAAAGGAGGGAAAATAGGGATCCAAAAAGGAGTCCATTTGCAAAAGAACAATGGGCTTAAAAGACCCTAAGGTTCAGCCCATTCAGACTTCCAAAATGCTAAGGTTCCAAAATTCAAAGGTTGCGTCCAAAGGTAAAACACTAGGAAAATTGCATGCTTTGTGTGTGCCCCAAAAAGCCTTCACAAATCCTACATAGGAGGGGGCGAGCCCTGGAAGTAGGGGATGAGAGATAAACACACACACACACACACACTCACAAGCTTCCTTTACACAAGGGGAAAGAGGGACACATGTCAGCTCCCTAGCCTAGATGCCCACAAGGTGTACTCAAATCCTATTGGATGGCCATGGAGGTGGACCAATAAGAACTTGGCTAGAGTAAATCTAGTTTAACTAATTTAAAAACGCTTAATAAAAGAACCAATAAGAATTAAGCTCTCCAAAAGACTATTGAAAAGTCTCCCAAGGGGTCCAATGAGAATTCAACAGCCCAATGGCTTGCCTGATTCCTATTTTCCAGGAGGGAAAGGGGTCCAATGAGTGTTTAGCTGCATCTATTAATTACCTAAAGCTCTCACAAAAGGGGAAAGGGAGACACATTTAAGAAGGCTATCACTTATGATCCTTAATACTCATTGGCTAGGACTGGAAAGGGCTAATAGGGTTGCAGCATGAGGAAATAGCAAGAGGGGTCAACCAAGAGATACAGGGGGACTGATTTTCTCAAGGCATTATCCACACACACTCACATAAATTCATGTGTGAATCAAGAAGACTCTCTCTATCCTTATCAAGCTTTAATGGAAAGCTTATCACCTACTCCAAGCTTGTGAGAAGGGAGGCCTACACCAACAAATCTTGTCTTTCTGATGTAAATCCAAGCAAGAGCCAAAGCTTCAATGCATGCTCATCTCCTCTACCATGTTAATTACTAAGCTAAGCTATGCTAATATGCGTGATTATGTGAGGAGATGTACATCTTTCTCGTAAGACTACTCCTTCTTCCTCTCAATCTACTCTCATACCCCGCTAGCTCTCACCATCTTCAAAGGTGTGTGAGGTCTTGGGTCTGAGACTATGAGGGAATTGATGTTGTGTTTTATAAGTGTTTTGGTTAGTGCTTGAAGTTTCCATCTTCATTGCACTAGCTAGTATTGAAGGAACACAAAGAATTGTATTGTAAAATGTCTCTCTTGATGGGAGAAACCATAATACAAAGCCTTTTGGAGAGGGGACTGGCTCCATATAAATCCGGTCCTCAACTGTTGTCAATAGCTTAACACTAGTTCTGTAATTGGACACTTAAGTGTCCTGAGACACTAAAGTGTCCTGTTTTTCTACCAAGTTTTGGCAATTTATTTGTCAAGCTAAAAACAAGTTTTTAACACCTTGCTTCTACCATGGATTGGTTATGAGGTAAAGAAAACACTAGACTTTTCTCCATATCAAAATACAATCTGTATGGAGAGAATTCTGGAAAGTTCTAAGATATAAATTTTAGTTAAATTTTAAGCTGTTTTGCCAAAAAAATTATAAAATGATTATATCTTTTTGTAGAGATAGTCTTTTTTACGTTATAAAATCCAAGTGTTAGCACTTAGTGTTACAAAACAATGGAATGCACTTCAAAGATAATTTTTCAAGTCACATGCAAGCTATGGACATAATTTCATACTTGAGCACGTGCTGAATAAGAGCATAATTTTGGTCTTCCAAAGGTTCCCTCATGAAATTGGTACTATTCTAGTGCAATTTGACAACTACAAATGACTTTACATGTTTAAACCAAGAAATTGCGTATTTTTTGGGCTCCCTAACTCAATTAAATCTCGTTGCTTGAACTCTATCTTGAATTCTTTATCGTGCAAAAACTCTTGAAAATCTTGAGTTCTCCATAATAACATTGAAACCAAAGTTTTAGGCACCCCAATTGTGTATGTACCACGTACATTGATATATTTAGTTGATCTACATGGAAAGTTTGATATTATTTGAGGTTTTGAATGCTTATGTCTCAAGAATGAAAATATGAAAGTTTTCTCTTATGCAGTTTTGAATGCTTAAAATGATCCAATAATTGTTGCATACCAAAGCCCTTCTACTTGCCACCTTGAGTGCTCAATGGAAGGGCAAGCAATGTATCACATTCTAAAACTCACAAATACATCAAAAACATATTTTTCTTTGTATGCAACGATATGCTTGAAATGGCCATATCAAACACATGGAGCTTTCCATTATTTTATATACTTCAAAGTCAATTTTTTTGCCCACATGAACTTTCAATTATCTATAGAAAAATTGTGGAAGAGTCACTTAGAATTTTCTACAAGGTCTCTTCATTTTTTCTTGAGCTTATAAAGGCAATTTATTCAAAGCATCAATCGCTGTCTTACGAGGGTCAACTTGATGAGTATAGTTCTTGATCATAATAGATTCTAAAATGCAAGGTTATATTTTTTAAAGACCCTCTAGCTAACATATTTAAGCATATCAAGAGGGTTTTCTTAAATAGACCATCTAATCTAAGTAGCATTTAATTAAAATTTGTTAAAACAGAACACTTAAAGTGTCTTGTTTTGGTACCAAACTAGTGTTAATTTCTCTCTCTTTTGAAATATTGTTCATGCTATCTAACTAGGTGTTATACTTCTTGTTGCTCTCTCCACCCAAGCACTCTTGTTATTCTCATTAGGATCTATTCTAATGAAATTCTCATTATGTTCATGCTATTTTTTGCTACACACAAGTTACTACGCCATTAAATATTACATTGGTATCAGAGCACAGGGTTTCTCTTTTCTTGCTCAAGAAGGGAGGTCCTCAAGCTAGCTATAAATGGTTTGTATTATTAATTGCATGTGAGTAAGTAGAATAGAGATTTTTCAGCCTTGCAGTGCGCCTGCCTTCGTGGAGATAACGGGGCATCACCGTTGAGAGATATGGTCTTAATAGTGGAGTCCTACGAGGCTTTCCTACGGGTAACCACTATTGAGCTATTAGAAGCTTGATAGGAGTTGGTGATTTTTTGGTGTTGAACAACCCTCTCTTCTGTTCCTTGCAATTAATGGTATTCAAGCCATGGGTACAATAGCTTGAGTTTTTTTTTTAAAGGGGTAAAGAGGAGTAGCAACTAGGGCTTGAAGTGCCAAAGTACACCTAAAACGTTTACATCTAAAAGTTGCTAGAATGGCTGACAATAGTAAAGAGAGTGAAATTGACATTAATAAGCTTTGATTTTGCTAATGAGTAGGCTACTAATGATGCCCCTATGCTTGTTAACTACCTTGTTTCTAGGCTTCAACAAGCCATGGGCAATCCATCCCTCCAAAGTGAAGTGCAACAATAGCTTTGTGCTATGGGATTCTCCAAGCTCCCCACCGTGACAAGGGAGTACCTAGGAAGCCTCCTTGCGATTCTTCCAAAAGAGTCCTCTCTCCGATTCGGGAAGAAGAAGAGGATCCATACAAAGGGCTCAAAAATTTTCTTCTTGATGATGCATCTCCTTACCAAAGGAGAATTCAAGAGCCCCCACTGAAGGAACAAGAAATAAGTGAGTCTTCTGCCACCTCGACAGAGATGGCTCCACAAAGACGGCGGGCTAAACACTATCCATCACCTCCAAAACGGAGAAGATCATCACACACTTCTCCACACCATAGTTCAAAGAGGGATGACAAAAATCAGGAGAAGAAAAAGGCGAGAAAGAGGACACCCTCTTCTCCATCTTCTTCATCCTCTTCCTCTTATGAAAGTGATGGTGCAGACAGAGAAGTTCAAGGCGAAAAAGAGGTCACCCTCTTCTCCATCTTCCTCAAATTCTTCATCCTCTAATCAAGCAATGGTACAACTTTTGAACCATAAAAAATAAGAGGCCATAGGAAATCCTATGCCGCGTGGAAGAGGTTGTCAAAGCTCAAGAAGTTCACAGAGGGAGAGAAGAGAATTTCTTTCCTTACCTACGATGGAACCTTTGGTGCTACGAACAAAGTCTTGGCCTTTATGCAACAATTTGATGCGTCATTTAGAGATGAGGGCTTCACGGAGTCCTCTAAGCTATGCCATGTAGCTATGCACTTTCAAAAGTCCACCAGGCATTGGTGGTCTAGCCTATGGGCCAACTGTGAAGCTCCACAGACATGGAAAGCTTTAAGAGCTTCCATGCACTTTTTGGCCACCGATATGCCAAAGACAAAGTACTCGACGAATGGAAAATCTTGAGTCTCTCTCCTTACGAATCCATTCACAAATATGTATACAAGTTTTGGGATTTACAACTCAAAGCCACTATCTTCAAAAAGTTGGATTTTGGAGAGAAAAAGCAACAATTTTGTGCGGGCTTAACTGAAGATATAGTAGAGTATGTCAACTCCCAAAGGCCATGCACCATACCGATGGTTATACACCATACTATGGTGGCTTCTCGAATCAATTTCCAAACAGAGACTAAGAGAAATTCTAAGCCCATGAAAAACAAGGGTTCCAATGAGCCAAAGTGAAAGGACAATGTCCAAAATTCTCCTAAGGGCAATTCCAACAAAGTTAAGAAGAAGGGAGTTTATAAAGGCAAAAACAAACTCTCTCCTGAAGAGCTTGAGCGTTATCACGGCAAGGATAACCTCTGTTTCAAGTGTGGCAAGCAAGGGCATGCGTACCATGCTTGTTCCCAAAAGAACACCCGCCATGAGCCTCCTAGAGCTACCTTGGTTGAAATCCAAGAGGAGAAGACTCACCACAAAGGATCTCCTCTATGCCATGCTTGGGGAAAGGTAAGAGAACATTATGCTTTTATTCTCTTTGACTCATACCCCAATAGCTCTCATCATCTTCAAAGGTGTGTGAGGTCTTGGGTTTGAGACCGTGAGTGAATTGATGTTGTGTTTTATAAGTGTTTTTCTTAGTGCTTGAAGTTTCCATCTTCATTGCACTAGCTAGTATTGAAGGAACACAAAGAATTGTATTGTAAAATGTCTCTCTTTATGGGAGAAACCATAATACAAAGCCTTTTGGATGGGGGACTGGCTCCATGTAAATCGGGTCCTCAACTGTTGTCAATAGCTTAATTTCTCTCTCTTTTGAAGTATTGTTCATGCTATCTGCCTAGGTGTTATACTTTTTGTTGCTCTCTCCCCCCAAGCACTCTTGTTATTCTCATTAGGAATCTATTCTAACAAAATGCTCACTATATTCATGCTATTTTCCGCTAAACACAAGTTACTAGGCCATTAAATGTTACATCGGATGCTCTCCAGTGAGTAAACTAGTGAAGAGAGAAAAGAATATGTCTCTATGCTAGGTAATTGTTTGAGGACACATCACATGGGTGCCCAACTGGTCGGACACGTAGCTGAACACCACATTTATAGTCTATTATTCTGCCGAGATAGTGTAGTAATACTCTGTAAATCCTGATTACAGAGTAGTGGATCAATCCCTTGAGTTGTAATGATGTAATGATATTTGTAAAGGTCCGTGTGAGCCAGCCACTGGCCATTTAGAATTCCCTAGGTATAAAGGTCAATAACTTTAATGTGAAAAAGGGGAAGGCTTATCTTTAGAAGAAGAAGGGAGCTCAAAAAATGTACGCTCAAGCTACGAGTTCCTCCAACCTTGTAATCATCCCACTTAATGAATGGGTAATCAGTTTTTAAATCCAAAACTTGCATTGTGTTCCTTTATCTTTGCTCTTTAAATTAAGTGTAAGCATTGTCAGTTTTGTTGTGGTTCACGACTATGCGTGTGTGAGCTATAATTACAAATTTGAGTGCTTAAATCATTGTTTTTAGTCGTTTTGACCATAGAAGAGTGTTCTTAGACCATAGGGCAACCTTTCTGGACTGATCTTTTGTAGTTTTTAGGACCTTTTTCATGATGAATCGTGATTTTGGTACCTTGTTGGATTGCAACCAAAATTTCTAGGATAGAGTCCCTAGGTTTTCTAGACCTTCTCCTAAAGTCTCATTGCATTTTGAGTCCGTTCGAGTGCCGAAATGGCGTGATGACCTAGAGCTATAAGAAAGGACATAGACACATTTCCCTGATCATTGAGTGTTGGTTTTCTTGTAGAGTTGTTGTGTTTGCTTGTTAAGGTTCACTTTGTGAGATTGAAAATCTCATAGAGTCTTCGTGCCCCATCCGAGTCACTTTCCTTGAGTATTGACATTATGTTCGCCACGATGGACGTTTGCAGCATAGCTTTCTAGCACTAACATAATGTCAATACTCAGAGAAAGTGACTCGGATGGGGCATGGAGACTCTATGAGATCGTCAATCTCACTAAGTGAACCTTAACAAGCAAACACAACAACTCTACAAGCAAACCAACACTCAATGATCGAGAAATTTGCCTATGTCCTTTCTCACAGCTCTAGGTCATGATGCCATTTTGACACTCGCATGGCCTTGAAATGCAACAAACTTTAGGAGGAGGTCTAGGACACCTAGGGGCACTATCCTAGCAAGTCTGGTCGCAATCTGACAAGGTACCAATATCACGATCCATCATGAAAAAGATCCTAAAAAGTGCAACATATCAGTCCAAAAAGGTCGCCCTATGGTTTAAGAACACTCTCCTATGGTCAAAACGACTAAAAACAATGATTTAAGCACTCAAATATGCAATTATAGCTCACAAACACGTAATTGCGAACCACAACAAAACTGACAATGCTTACACTTAATTTAAAGAGCAAAGAGAGAGGAACACAATGCAAGTTTCGAATTTGAAAACTGATTACCCATTCATTAACTGAGATGATTACAAGGTTGGAGCAGCTCGTAGCTTGAGCGTACATTTTTTGAGCTCCCTTCTTCTTCTAAAGATAAGCCTCCCCCTTTTTCACATTAAAGTTATTGACCTTTATACCTAGGGCATTCTAAATGTCTAGTGGCCGGTTCACATGGACCTTCACAATTGTCATGAGAGTATTACAACTCATGGAATTGACCTGCTACTCTGGAATTAGGATTTACACAGAGTATCACTACACTAGCTCGGCAAAATAATAAGACTACAAATGTGGTGTCCGGCTATGTGTCTGGCCAACTAGGCGCTCGTTTGGTCTGGCCTTAAACATTCCCCCTTCCTAATTTGTGTCGTCCCTTGACACGACCTTGTGCAGTCTTGTCATAGGGTTTTCTTTAGCTTTGTCTTCAAGGTTGGTCTTCAGCTTGGGAAGTGCTTTGTCGTTGATGACGCTCCCCCCTTCCTTGAGTGATTCATATCTTTTGTGTTGTTGATACGTGATTTGAGCTTGATTATTTAGGCAACTTATCTTCTTGTTGTGCCTTCTCATCTTTGTTGCCAGTCTTCACCGCCGTGAAGAGGGATGTTGATGTGTTTAAGCTTGTAGAACTAATTCCTTTGTGGCATGGAATTTATGTTGGGTTTGTTTTCCATGTCCATTGCAATTTGAGTTGTATGCAATAGGTCACCAATGTTGAAGCACTGTGTGAGCTACGCATGGTAGTTGTGGATAGCTCGCTTGCTGAACTTGTCATTGCTTGATGTTGTAGGCCATTCTTTGACTTGCCATTGTTGGATGGAGCTTTGTTGTCTCCCTTGAAGATAAAATATGCTCTTGACAATAATATGGAGACCTGCTATTTATGCTCCAAGTGGTTGTCAATTGATTTGGGTATACATTTCCTTATTGCCGATGTAGAAGGAATATATACATGAAGATGATGTGAGGGTTTCTAGATTAGGGTCTTAAAACCTGGATGACCAAAGGGAAAAACCCAATGGAAAAAAAGTGCCTTTGGTATACGCTCTTATTGTAGTTGAGAATTTGGAATTGAAGTACTTGTCATGCAAGGTGAGTGCGTTGGAGAAACAAATGAAGAGTGTCTAATGTAAGTGACAATTATGGGACACTCTATATGCTGATGAGAAATTTTCACACAAAAGCATGCAATGTAAGAGATGGAGTTGATGGGTGCTTCAAGGAACAAATGTAGCACATGTGACATCAAAGGATGTCCCAATAGCTTCCACATTTCCAAGAAGGGTTTTTGATGTAGAAGCTTCTCCACTCATTCCTCACTGTGCTAAGTGCATGAGTGTCTTTTGGACCTCCTCCTTCACTTATCACTATACTACAATGACTTCGACTCTTATGCTCACCTATACCAGAATGAGCGACACAACGTAATTATACTCAACTCTTTCAACTTGAGCAGTACCTAGAATAAATAAGACGCTTAGACCACAGAGAATATTACATGAAGGTTTGGGACTAACGCCTTGCTCATTTAGTGGCTTAGCTGCCCATCTCTGACTTTTATGCCGTGTATTTTTTAATGGCGACTTGGACTTACCTATTCAAGGCCAGAAACCCAATTCCATAAGTTTTGAAAATTTAGGCCTTTTCCCTTGTTTTGGTATCTGGATGCCACCATTTTTTCCAGTAGGTTGGCATATGTTGGCTCTCCTTGACTTGCTTGTCGTATGTTCACACTGCTTTGTGAAATAAGTCCTTTAGCTCTTGTAGGGGTTGATGTAGCTTTTCCGTTATTTCTCATGAGAAGCGGTTGTTGATGTGTGTGGGTTCTTTGTGTTTGATTTTCCACAAGCAATTTCTTAACCCATCTTGTTTTTGGTCCTTGTGTGACCGTCTTTGGCATTTTATCTTCTTCTATAATTTGATGGACACTAGGCTTCGGTATCCAAACCTGATGATTTCCATTGTAAAAGCCTTGCTTTTGTAATTGATGACAAGGTATCCATCTGTAGATTGTAGTAGCCTTGGTTGTAATTGGCTTCTTTTGGCTTTTGGTTGTCATTGCTTGCTTTGGGGTAGAAGCTTGTGCTGCTTGATTTCTCTTCGTTGTTCCAGATTGAGCTACAATTTTTGGTAACCATATTGGAGTGCTACCTTCATAAAATCCTTGTGCTTCAAGTAGCTTAATTGGAATCATCCACTGTTGCATCTGTTTGTGTTGGGTAGCTTTGTTGAAGTTTGACTTTGGTACCCATACTTGTTGTGTTGCTTTCTTGGAAGGTCTTTTCTTCTGTCCTTTCTTGTTGTTCTTTCTCCTGCTTGAGTTGTTTTTATTCCATTGATAGCTTGGCTTGCTCATTGTAGAACTTCTTTCTTGAGGTGAGTACATCCAGGTTGTTAGTTTAGGCTTTTTGGCCCAAACATTAATGTTTCCTTCGAAGTAGCCTTGAGCAGTGATTGACTCGTTTGATGCTACCCACCCTGTCACCTTTTGTTGTTGAGGCTGAACTTGTGCTTCATGTATCCAAACTGGGTCTTTGACTTTGATGTGCTCTTTGGATACCAACACCTGGGTGACATTCTTTGGCTTCTTTTGGATGCTTTTTTGTGATGGAAACTTTGGTTGATAGACTTTTTTCTTTGGTTTCCATTGCATTGTTGGTGATTTGGCTCTTGACGTAGAGGCTTCGCGGGAAATTCGATGGAAGCTCATTGAAGGTAAAGTCGTGTGGCGAGGTTGATATACTTCAATGTTTACCTTTGCTTTACCTTTTTCCGCGATGGTTGGTTGCTCCTTTTTTGCATTGAATTGAGGTGCTTTTGGGGCTTTTGATGGTGTTGTTGTTGTGGCTTTTGATTGTTGTCAAAAGAAGACGTTCCTCTAGCTTTCTGTCAAGACTAGACTCTCCTTGATGTGAAGGGAGTCGACTATGTGGAAAGTATCCTTATACTCTCCGGTACTCAACTTGAGTACAACTTCTGCCATGCCAAAGCTAGGAGTCGGTATTTTTGAACTTGTGTATACTATCTCCTCTAGCTCAGTGATTGGCGGCTTTTGGATCTATCACAGCTGAACATGTGATTTTGAGTCCTGTTTCTCCACGTATGCTGAATTTAATTGTCGTAGGAGACAGTCGATCTTCTTCTCTGTCCCTGTTCTTCTTTTGATCTTGCATTTTCTGAACATTTGATGCTGAGCTTGGAAATTTTCTTCCTTCTTATGCTTTCATTTGCTCTTTTTTAGGAGTCAAATTCCTTGAAACAAATTTTATCGATTATTCAGGTATGTCAATGATGACATATTCTCGTGGTTGCTCTGCTTCCTTCGTTTGCACTTTGGTATCATGGTCCATGATGTAGCTATCTGTCTCACCTTTTTTGCTTTCACACTCACAAAAATCATTATCTTCCTTCAACACCTTTATTGTAAATAAGGGAGTTATATCATATCCATCTTCAGCACAAAATTTAGTCGGTGTCACCTCATTCACGCAGACATCAAGAGTGGCCAGTATTTGATCCCATCCAAAGGGTTCAAATAACTCCTCTGGAAATGGTTCTAGTACATATGCCTCATTTTCTACTGAACTCTTTAGGATGCAATCTTTCTTTCTAAGACTTCCACTTTCAGGAGCTCCATACATCCAAATATGTGCTTTGCTTTCCAAATCAGTTGTGGAGTTTAAATCCTCCCCCGGGGTTCACACTACATCTCTATAACTATGATCCTTGACATTGTTTTTTGTTATAACCTCTTTGTGTCTCAAGTAGATATAGTCATAGCCTTAGTCTTGTACCATTTTGAGCTCACCATGAATGGTCTGCCCAATATGATATCAAAGTTGCTACTCTTGTCAGAATTCATTATGGCAAAGGGTGTGCTCATACTTGATGCCACACGAGGATACAATGATTTGTTCTAATATTCCAATTGGTTTCTCCGTTTATCCATCCGCTAATTGCGGTTTCATTTGAGTTTTCCTAAGCAAGCTTTCCCCATTTTTTCCATATTTCTTTGGTTGCAATGGCAATTCTTGCCCCACTATTTAATATAGCAACCGTCTTTACGCCTTTGTACTCAAGTGGTGAGGTGGTGTTTCCTTCTTCTCCTTCACAATAGTCACCCACCTTATTTACTGGTACCTCGGGGGGTTCACTATGTGTAAAACTACCATATCACGTGTGTTCAAGACATGTTTGTAAAACCCCTTATTTGTGAATTTTGTTAAGAATATAATGTATCCTTTTCTTTTGAAATCTATAAGTTTTTTTCAAATTTGAAAAAATAATGCCCTTATGTCTATATATTTCTGTAAGTTTCAAGAACTTTAAATACCCTTCTGTTGAGCTCACCTGATAGGTTACATTTTTATTAAGTGATCTACCCAGGACTGGTACTGGCTTTGTCTCTGGTTTCTTAGACAAGGTGTCATCCATGTTTTCATATGCAAGTTGGTCATGTGAAGGGATTTTCAGCCCCATGTGTTCTAGGTGTTTGCCCATTTGGCCCCATAGATGCGGTCTAATTTTTAGTAGATCTGAGAGATAAAGTGTGCATTGTATAGGAGAAGACATCAATTCATGCAAGCTCTTGGTATCCATCATTTTTGGTGTGTCTTTACGCTAAGAAGCTACCATATTAACCTCCATTTTTGTTTCAAGTTCTCCAATGAAAGATGGCAACGTCTTTAGAGAGCATGGTTTACTCTCTTCAGATGCCACAGACCCAACATCACCATATAGAGATCGTATATCTCCTGGGAAAAATTCATGATCCATGTTTATCATAGGGATAGGTGCTGACTGTAATGTAGCACTACCATCTTTTTGGTTTCCGATTGATTCCCACAAGGATTGTGGCCACGGTTCTTCTACCTCCGGAATAGGCATCATTGCTTGTGAGCCCACCCATTTGTGGTATTGGCTACTTCTCTTGTATCTAAAGGTGCCTCAACTCCTAGCTCTTCCTGGTCTCTGTTTACAATACCCTGGCTCTCCAATTCTTGGACTTTATCACGGATTAGCACCTCCAGTTTTGGAGCATCTAGAACATGTGGTTCCATAAGAGCTTGGGCCTTCTGGATGAGCTCCTTGCACATTTGCAAGGAGCTTGGGCCTTCTGGATGAGCTCCTTGCACATTTGCAAGGAGCTTGGGCCTTCTGGATGAGCTCCTTGCACATTTGCAACCTCTCTTTTTCATACCCTGTATGAGGGTACGTTAGCCATCTATCCTCTTGGGTTTGGTTGGGTTTTAGCCTAGCTTCATAAGCTTTCAAGATTGCATCCAAAGGTTCAAACACTTTGTCGACCAATACTGAACCTCCCGAGTTAGTCTTTGACTCTTTAGGTCCCTTTGCATTTTTGTTCCTTTCTTGCTCTTGTCTAAGCTGCTCTCTTGTTTGATTCAGTCCAGCTTCCAAAGTCACTTTCTCCTTCAGACTCTTCAATTTCATTTTGTCTCATCTACCTTTCCATGATCTTCTTTCAAAGGTTCTTACCGATTTGTTCTCAAATTTTGTTTGAACAGGCAATGTGGCTTTTTCAGCTGGTTTGTTTTTGGCAGCTTGTTGAGCTTGAGCTCGAGTCATCACCTTTAAAGGAATGGTGGGTTCTACCTTGGATCCGCTTGAAGAAGGCATTATGCCTACAACATTCATTGTTGCTTTCCCCTTGTAGTTTGGATTTTTAGCACAGTGTTGGCGTAGATGGTCTATCCCACAATGTTCACAGAATACAAATAATTCTATTTGTGGAACCTTGTTTGGACAACTTTGTGCCCAATGATCACCTCCACACTCATAGCATGCACCTCCTTGTTTCATAGCTGGTGATCCAGCTAATGGTTGTTCTTGCCTTGTGAGGATGTTCTTTGAACCATACTCTTGATAATTCGCTATGAACACGAGCGTATTTGCATCCATGGAGTACAGGTTTCTCATGGGTTGTGGCACATATGCTTGTTGAGTGTAGCTGACTATCACTCTCCCATTGTTTAGAATATGCCGTTGTTGCCCTGGCAGTTGTTACAGTTTTGGTTGAGTGCTACACCATAGAGTGGGATGATCCCCTCCACAAGTATTGCATATCCTCAATTGAGGTTGTCGTACATTCAGGTTCTGTATGTAGCCTTGGTTTATTCTTCTAATCACCCCCTCAACCACTTGTTCAATGATTGGTTCCCAAATAGTTTGAACATCTTGCTTTGTGGTTGATTTGCTCTTCAAAGAAGAGGCACTACTAGTTGTATTGTCTGTATCTTCAGTCACCTCTCCATAGGCCTTGCAATTGTCAGCTAGATATAGAGCTTCTTTAGTGACTTGATCAAACATTGTACATCCTTTCAAATGTAGGTCCTTTTTGAGAGTTTCATTCCTCAAGCCCTCTATGAAGAGAACTGACAATCTCTCATCTTGCGGTAACTCTCTCACAGGACATCTATCAATGTATTGTTTGAAGCGAATCAAATCTTCCTTCACTCTTTCATTCGCTTTTTGTTTGAAAGCGTACATTTGGGACAATGTGTTATGTTTGATTCCCTTTTTTGAGAATTCCTCTACAAACTCTTGTAAGAGTTGTGACATGTTTGGAAAATCATCTCTATTTAGTGGTTGGAACCAAGTCAAGGCTGTTCCTTGCAATGTTAGCCCAAATCCCTCATACTGAGTATGAAAATCTGCAATCTGTTCAGCTCTCAACACTTGTTTAAAGAGTGAGACATGAGCATATGCATCCCCTGACCCATCGTATTTTGTCTTGACACATTGAGCCACATGATATGATCTTAATCATTGTGGTTCAGTCACTAATCTAACCAATTTGTTGTCTCTTGGAAGGACATCTCTCGTTTGCTCCTCTCATCTTGGAGAAAATTCTAGCGGAATCCTCTCTGATATGCGCTATGTCATCGTTTTTGGTTGAAAGTAAGTAGGAATCGGAGTACCCTTGTATGTGTATCTCTCTAAGTCAATTGGATTGACAAGTTTGTACTCTCTTCCATACTTATCTACCATCAAAACTTGCACTCCGCTGCATCTGTATATGTGAATGCATAGAGGTTCTTATGGGTGGTCAGTTCCCTGGCATTGGGCTCTACACACTTGTAAAAGATGTATGGATATTCGTTTGTGAATCTATACAAGCCATCACAAGCATAATCTATAAACACTCTCATGGATTCATTGGCTTTGATGAATCTCACGTTCGGTTTGTTGAGCAGAGGATGCCTCTCCTGTATGTATTCTCCCAATCCCCTAGTTGTCGGCATTGCATCTTTTTTCATGTCTCTGAGTGGAGTAGAGAACTCTGGTGATGGATGATTTGTCATGGTCAAGGATCACTCAAATCTCTCAAGATTATCCTTGACAAGCCCACTTTGGCTTAGTGAAACTTATCCCTTTTTGCTCCTGGTAAGGTCTCTCAAAAGGAAGAAATTTGTGACTTTTTCGTCTCAGAGAACTACTCTTGGGGTACCCTAAAAGTTTGGATTTAGGAAACCTAGAAAAATTCAATTCGAAAACCAAAACCTATTGCCCGCAAGCTTTCTTCCTGGCTATACCTAACTCAATTTGGAGTTGTCTATCAAACGTTAGAGCACTTTTAGTGAACTGCACTTGAAACAACACTCAAAACAGTCTGAGGACCAGAACATAGGAACTTTGGCTTGTATCTTGGTCTCCAAAAGGTACTTTTAGCTCAAACTTGAGATTTTGGATATACTCAAGTATGTTTACAAGATTATCAAGTCAGATACCCCCACTATGCTGAGAGGTACATGGATCGCTTTTCATGTTCCCTGTCAATTTTTTTTCTCCAAATTTTTATTGTGTGTAGACAAGGTCATATGCAAGCTATATACCAATTTTCATCAAATTCTGAGGTGGAGGTACATGGATCGCGATCCATGTTCAACCACATCTGGACTTCTCCTCTTATGGGTTTGTTCCTTACTATGTCCACAAGCTAAATCTCAAATATTTTTGTATTTGGACTTGTTTTGACAGGTCAAATACCCAATACTAGGTCTGCACTGTGGTTTTCTGTGTGTCACGTGTTTTGCTCCCTTCTGACCCAAATTTGCTCAAGTTTTTCCAAAATTGGACATGGGGATATATTTTTTTGTGTAAGCACTACTAATCTGGAAAGTTTCAAGTCAAGCTATCACTATGGGTACATGGATCGTGATCCATGTTTGGAGCCCAAATTGATTTTTTTTTGTATTATCACAATGAGCTTGATTAGGAGGTCCTATGGTATCAAAATTTTTGAAAATGAACCTCTGGATTGAAAATTAGGTCAATTCTGGCACTTGCTCAGAGTACTTTGTAGTTTTGGCCTTTTAGACAAGTTTTTGATATCCAATTTCACTTTTGAATAGACCACTAGATTCCTTGTGATGTCCTCTAGCTATGGTGCAAGTTTGGTATCAGACTGTGACGAAGGAACATGGATCGTGATCCATGTACCTATGTGTCAGATTGCACTAAAACTTGGCTCACAGCTTGTTCTTGGTCTCCAGATTCCTGCTATATGGTTTTTGTATGATTTGGACTTGTTTAGGTTAGGCAAAAGTCAATTCACAGGTTTGTTTTAGAGTTTTTACCTTGAACAATTTATGGAACTTTTGATGCCTTTTTTGGACCTTTTTGACAAAACTCCTTTGGAGACTTTTATTCACAATGGTCTGTGCTACAGGCTTGACAAAATTTTTTCAAAAATTTGTCAAGGGTACATGGATCACGATCCATGTTCCACCACTTTTGGATCTGAATTTTTGGTGTGCTAATAGCTTATGATGTTTGTAGACTGCTCACCAAGAATTTTTGAATTTGGATCAATTTTGCCCAACCAAAACTAACTTCTACATTCTGTTACGGCAGTTTAGAGAATGTTTTGTTTTTGGCTCTTTGGACCACTTTTCACAATTTTTTTGTATTTGGTTCTTTTGGGAAAAGTGTTTGTCTATGTCTCAGCTACCGAGTTTTACCATGCACCGAGCGATTTTTTCCGAGCAAGGACAAACCCGAGCAAGTTTTTGTACATGACATAGTAAATTTTATCGTCAACAAAATATTTATCATTTGTTATATATTCATGCACCACAACAAAAAGGGTTATTAATGGATAGACTACCTCTTAAACTCCAAAAGATCAAAGTTTATTGTTAATAAAATAAACACATATATGAAAATATTATCTTCTCTCTTAAGCTTGCGTGGGCTTCACATGTTTGAGCATAAAGTAAGATTGATAGACTAATAAGAGCTCTAGCCCTGTACTTAATGCTTAATGCATAGTAAGTTTCTTTTGGTAAGGTCATTTGTAGTGCTCCTGTGTCTAGTACTTTGGTTCTTGATTTTCATTTATACTTGAGAGAATGTGCATCCTTTCTTATCCTAGACTCATCAATTTGATAGCAATTTATTGCACCTCATTAGTCCATTTATACACCAATTGTCTTTTCCATGTCGTCTTGCCAGTAAGTCCCAACAATTTTTGGGGGAAAAAAAGACGATGCATGCTGCAAAGAGAAAGGATGGGATTGACAAAAGGAATAGCGTGGAGTCGTGTACTATAGCACGTTGGCACGAGAAATAGCGTGGGGTCAATGACACACAGTCATTGATGACAGCGTGGCCAAGTAGGGTTTGGGGAGGCCTTGTTATTTTTTTTTTATTAATGCGTTGCACTATGCCGTGCAACATATGAAGCCTCCTATGTGGTTAGCTCAGTTGACTTGAAGATGCGTGCGTGGAGCAATGAGAGTTCGAGTCCAGCTTGCTAAGTTTTTGGTTGGACAACTTGCAAAGGGCTAATGCTGCACCCGTTGGAATCTCGACATGATTGCAATAGATATAATAATGAACCTATCAGTATGTTGAACTGAGTAGTAGGCCAATTGAGGCTAAGGGGAAAAGGAGAAATTCCACCCCAATATAGAGAAAAATAGTGTAAAGCCCCAAAAAATAAGCTTAATTTTCTTAACCTTTCTCCTTGCAAATTCAAGGAAAGGAATATGTATGTTTGGAAAAATGGTTTTTCTTTAAAAGTGGTCCCTACAAACGTTCTTGGTGAACACTACCTCGCAAAATGTAATTTCTCTGTCAAAAAAAGAACGATGGAGATTGGCTTAGATCTCTCTCTCTCTCTCTCTCTCTCTCTCTCTCTCTCACACACACACACACACACACACACACACACTTTTAGAAAAAGGAAAAATTAGTCCATCACTCTAATTCAAGACAAACGTCACAAAATAAGACGTCTCATGTCTTGATGGGTATTGAGTATTAATAGACTAGATACCAATCTTTGCTTACACAAAAGGCAAAAAGTAGTTCAACCTTGATAAATGGTGGTCCTCCAAACAAGAAACCCATAGCATACACACATGCTATCTTAAATCTTCCTCTTGAATCACCGACCATGGTCGATGTTGCGGCGGCTTTGATAGAATCATGATACATGATGATTACATGCATTACTTATTTGTTAAACCAGATTTTTTTTTTGTCAGCAATCAATTTAGAAGTCAACAGCGGCTTGTCAGTTCCAAAGGGCCACATACTGAAACCTCACCATTGCTCGCACAAATACACCTCACAAAGTACCCAATCAACGCAATTATGACGAGGGCTAGCAGACCTCAGAGATAAGTTTTAGTAACAAGCCAACTACAAGCACAGTGTTTGATAAAATACTGCGCAAAAGTATCCAAAAGCTACAAAACTAAACTCTGTATCCTCTGTTGTTAAGTCGACCACGAGCTCTCTCAAACTTGCGACCCTTGGACCGAACATAAGGCTTTGTGTGACTATGCGGTACACCTCGAGCTCTCCCAAAGTGCTTCACAACATCGTGAGCGTTCTTTGGACCTCTCAGATCAAGTATAGTATTTGAGCCAGTTGGTCAAATGTGAAACATTCTCCACCACCTTTCAAGATCCAGGCTGGGGCAGTCTTGTGTAAAGTGCAGCATGGCGGCTTTCAATGCTGGAACTCCATACACCCTAACATTGTCCGTCACAGTTCCCACAATTACACCTCGTCCTCGTTTCCCTTCATGTAACGTATGAGACGAGATAAAGATAGAGGTGTCCTGTTATAAGTTTTGCTCATAAACAGCCGCTTCAAAAACACAGTATTAAACGGGCTACCTGTCCTTTGAACGAGGAACCTGTAGAGCTTGACAATAAGCTTCAAATAGACATTGTCACTCTTAGGAGCAGTGTGCTTTGTCTTCTTATTGCGTCCCCTAGCAGGCAAGTCGATACCCATGGCTACTTCTGCTGCTGTTGCTACCGCTGCCGAGGACAAGGTGCTCTGTCTGTCACAACCCCTCTCAAAATCCTTCCTCTAGCGGTATTCTCTCTCTCTCTCTCTCTCTCTCTCTCTCTCTCTCTCTCTCTCTCTCTCTCTCTCTCTCTCTCTCTCTCACACACACACACACACACACACACACACACACACACACACACACACACACACACACACAGTGTTTTTTAAAAAAACTATCTGAAAGAGCACGCACCGGTGTGCGCTCTTTCAAACAGTTTTTTTTAAAAAACTCTGTGAGAGAGAGAGAGAGAGCTGACACACGCTGTTTTAGACAGATTTTTTTAAAAAAAAACTTTGTGAGAGAGAGAGAGAGAGAGAGAGAGAGAGAGAGAGAGAGAGAGAGAGGCTCCGATGCTGTGAGAGAGAAGCGCTCTTGACAATGCAATGGGATCAGGTAGCGGCGACACCTGAGAAGGAGGTTACTCCTCAGTACACTATGGAACAAATTTTGGCAGTCAATCCCTACAATCCAGACATCCTTCCAGACCTTAAGGCGTATTTATCGGAGTAGGTTAACATGCAGACTTACAGTTTGGATGCAAACCTGTGCCTATTGTGGCTTTATCAGTCTAAACCGTCTCGAATGAATATCCAAATTGTGGCAAGAAGGCATTGATGGTGATTCTTGCACCAGACTTCAATCTTTGCATGTTTATGATACCTGAAAAGCTTCAAATGGAGGATCCGTTCTTGACAGCCATTTGGAGACAGCCAGATTCAGGGAGTTTTAATGGGATGAGGCTGCTAGAAATTGCCATATTTTGGAGGGTGTTCCAGGGTTCGAGCAAGCAATACAAGGATTTGCTTTGCATGTTCTCTCTCTTTCTTACTAGAGCCCATAAATATGGAAGGTTTATCGCTAGACAAGTTTTTGGAGTAGCAAATTGCTAGTAAGCTCTGTAGAAAAGCTTTTTGGTGGAGGACAACTTGTTGTCCTCCCTCCCAATGAGGATAACTATCCAGAGTTGAAGAAGAGCAGTGTGGAGAGCATTCCATTAGAACATGTACCCAAGCTCTTTCACATCCTGACTTAAGGCATTTTTAAAGAGCTCGAAAGTAAGGCTTCACTGTGGTTTCTTCTAGAAGCATCACTTGGAGAAATGCTATTCTTGTCATTGGGCTGCATTGTGCTCCTAATTATATTGCCATGCTCAATGTTTCCAGCCTCATTTCAAAACAATTGAAGGTAGTTTGTTGGCACTGCCTGCTTGCAGGGAGTGATATAGGCATGGTGCCTATGAAATGTTGTACACAACTTTTAGGCTTTTTGAAGCTATTATAAGATGTTGCTTTTCAGCGTCCCTTTGGAGCCACGCTTGTAATAAAAATAGCAGTTGCAAGATAAAAGATAATTAATTTTTTGACAACAGCAACAGCGTGAAGAGCCTCAAGTAGACAAAATATAATTAATTTGTCGACAACAGCAACATCGCGAAGAGCCTCAAGCAGAGACGGCAAGGTATGCTACTACAACTCCTCCCCTTCCCCCCCCCCCCCCCCCCCCCCCCCTCTCGAGACGGTGCCACCATTGCATGGGGAGAATTTGTCCTAAGAAAATTGTTCATTACTTTATCCACCTTGCATACTCTTTTATCGAAGCACTCCTTATAATCCCCCACCATTACCGCCTCCCTTGACACCTTTGTCACCACCGTCTTTGGCAACACCACTAACTTTCCCACCCCCTCGATGGTAGACTTCATATGATGGTTTGACCCATACTTTAATATATACCATGATGTTGAGTTCTCAAAAGAATGACCTCATTTCAATAATAGAATTATTTTCAAGTTCCCACAATTTTCTCTAGAATAACTTAAAAATGCATAATATGGTATCCTACATCAACCCATAATAACTTGAGGTAGAGTGAGATAGAGGAGAAGAAGAAGAAGTGAAGAGCTCCCAAACTCTCCTTATTCATGAGATTTGTTTCAGTGGCAAAAACCTTACCTTTTTAGTGTAAAGCTCGTGGTTGAACCCTTTGATTGGGGCGCTGAAATTGGGGAATAGTTTTTCATCACCCTTTTTATGGAAGCAATGGAACTATGACATATTGCAACGATGGTATACACACACCAATGTGTCATATGTGATGCTTAATGCATAATAAACGCCCAAATTGTTAACAAAATCTATGAGGTCCTGCGTGTAAGGAGGTAGGAATATGAGATTTATATCCAGCAAGGATCAATGGTGGTAGCAGATTGCAATGAGCTTCCAATATTTTGAGGGCAACGATTTCCAAGGAGAGGAATATCAACATGCCATTGTAATGGTTCGAAGTGTTCTAGCCCATCAAAGAAAACACTCTACCCAAACCTTGTTCGAAGGGTTTTGTCGGTCAAAAATTTGTGGTTGATTTACCATTAAAAATAGGTGCAATCTTGAATTAATTTTCTGTTGTGCTTAAAGTCACTAAAGAAATCATGTTTGGTTTTTGTTTTGTATATGTGTCTTCCCCTATCTCGCTTGTTTTAGGGATTGCTCGAAAAATCTCGCTTGAGCTTTGAGATTCCTCTTAGCTACCTACTGCTCAAATCTCAGCTTAAAAAATTTCAAAATTTTTTCATGAGGTACATGGATCGCTATCCATATTTGGAAGCCAAATTGACATTTCTCGGTACCGTCAGAATCAACATGTTTACTAGATGCTATGGTATCAAAAGTTTTGTATTTGGACTAGTTTTTGCCATTCAAAAGAAAGTTTTTCTGTCTGTCCTGCGGTTTTTCACTAGTTTCTGTATTTGGCTATTTGACATGCTCCCTTTTGGCAAAGTTGTTCCACTAGTTATCAAGAATGTACTTGTCAAATACTAGCCCCAAATGCCAAACAGGTACATGGATCACGATCCATGTTTGACAACATTTTTTCATGAATTTTGTTATGTTGGTTCTCTATGCCCTATAGAAGACAAATCTCACCCCTTTTTGAATTTGGATCCCAAAATCTCAAGATTTGCCCAATTTTGTGTCTGAATCTTTGTATTGGCTATTTTTGCCCTAACAACCAATTTTGATGTGATTTTCGAGTTTTTCTTTCAAGAAAATTTGATCAAAGTAGTATCCCACTGATGCTCATTGTAACTGGTAACTTTTCACCAAAAATGGTCTCTAGGGTACATGGATCGTGATCCATGTTCCTCCACAGAATCTGGCCAAACTTCTCAGATTGCTCCTAGAGAGTCTGTTGATGCCTTTGATCCACAAAATTTCAAATTTGGATCACTGTTGAGCTCTCTACCATCAAATTTTCATAATTCCAGAGTTATGGTCATTTCAGTCAAAATATGGTTTTGACCCTTTTTTTCTTCGATCTTTCAGCCCAAATTTGATGGTGGTAGTTTCTAATTACCCTACTCCTAAGTACTGAAATGAAACATGAAACAAAAACAAATGAAATGGTACAAAATAAAGTCAAAACGAAAAACAAAACAGTACTCTGAAAGTAATGAAAAAATCAAAGAATGAAATACTTTTGGCTATCTCACTCACAGCCCTCTTTACTTCTCAAGAATAGATCTATCAAGTCCTCGACTTCTAGACTCTTTCAAGCACTAAACCCTATGTTTAGCTGCTTCACTGCTAAGGTGTAAATGGAATGGAGAGAAAAATCTTAGAAAAATAATGCTCTAAAAAACCACTAGGTCACTAACCATCTAAGGATCATATCTCGGGCAATGGTGCCAATGTTAGCGGGTCGCCGCGGCGGACGTCTGTAGCATAGATTTCTGGCACTAACATAATATCAATACTCAGGGAAAGTGACTTGGATGGGGGCACGGAGACTCTATGAGATCGTCAATCTCACTAAGTGAACCTTAACAAGCAAACACAACAACTCTACAAGAAAACCAACACTCAATGATCATGGAAATCTGTCTATGTCCTTTCTCACAGCTCTAGGTCATCACGCCATTTCGACACTCAAACAGACTCGAAATGCAACGAAACTTGAGGAGGAGGTCTAGGACACCTAGGGGCACTATCCTAGCAAGTCTGGTCACAATCTCACAAGGTACCAAAATCATGATCCATCATGAAAAAGGTCTTGAAAACTGCAATAGATCAATCCAGAAAGGTCGCCCTATGGTCTAAGAACGCTCTCCTATGGTCAAAACAACTAAAAACAATGTTTAAGCACTCAAATCTGCAATTATAGCTCACGGACACGTTGTCGCGAACCACAACAAAACTGACAATGCTTGCACTTAATTTAACGAGCAAAGAGAGAGGAACACTTTTGCAATTTCCGATTTAAAAACTGATTACCCATTCATTAGCTACGATGATTACGAGGTTGGAGCAACTCGTAGCTTGAGCGTACGTTTTTTGAGCTCCCTTCTTCTTTTAAAGATAAACCTCCCTTCCACATTAAAGTTATTGACCTTTATACCTAGGGCATTATAAATGGCCAGTCGCCGGTTTACATGGACCTTTACAATTGTCATGAGAGTATTACAACTCATGGAATTGACCTACTACTCTGGAATTAGGAGTTACATAGAGTATCACTACACTAGCTCGGCAAAATAATAGACTACAAATGTGATGTCCGGCTACGTTTCCGTCCAATTGGGTACTCGTTTGATCTGTCCTCAAACGATAACTTCATCACATTGCTTATTGATGGTTATGACGAGATCATAGGCATCAAAGTGGTATAACACCGCATTATACTCAAGGAAGGAAGTAAGTCTGTAGTGCAAAAGCTCAGAAGGCTTGGGGTAATTCAACAAGAGGCATTGCTCAAAGAGGTAGGGAATTTGCTATAGGTAGGTTTCATTTACCTCACCGAGGACTCAGAGTGGGTCTCTCCAGTGGTAGTCACACCAAAGAAGAACGGTAAGTGGATAGTTTGTGTAGACTACAAACCTGCCAACACAGCAATGAAGAGGGATCATTTTCCCCTCCCATTCCAAGATGAAATTCTCAATGAGGTAGTAGGTCATGAGCGCTACACAATATGTGATGGCTACTTAGGCTACTTTCAGATTACCATTGTAGAAGAAGACCAGAAAAAAACAATTTCATAACACCATGGGGATGTTTTGCTTACAAGGTGATGCCTTTTGGTCTCACCAATGCTCCGGCCACATTCCAACGCTATGTAACTTTTGTATTCTAGTCATACTTTGGTAAGTCAGTACGAGTTTTCATAGATAATTTTTTCATCTATAGTTCTCTCTCCCTCCATTTGAGCAAGGTCTATGATGTCCTGGCTAGGCTGCAAACCTTAGGTGGCTAGCTTAACGTTGATAAGTGTCAGACTGGTGAAAGCAAGGTCACTCTTCTTGCCATGAAATTTCAGCAAAAGGAATTGAGGCTGACCCTAGCAAGATTCAAGCTTTGGTATCTTTGTCATCACCCACCACAGCTAAGCAATTTTTCTCTTTTCTTTAGAAGGTAAGGTATTTGAGCAGGTTCATTCACTTTCTCTCTCAGGTGGTTCTCCCTCTACAACAAGTCATCCATAAAGATTTCTTCCTATGGAGTAAAGAAAATGAGCAACAATTTACCAAAGCGAAATAGATCCTGGCTACACTTCCCACCATTGCACCCCCTAGATGGGACGAGCCATTTTATGTTAACCCCAGTGTAGGAAGTGATACACTTGGAGCCGTACTAATGCAAAAGGACCCCAAACCTCTTTCATGCGTCCTATCTACTTCTCTAGTCATGTCATGACCCCATCAAAAAAAGGATTCACCGCGGTAGAGCACATGGTGCTTGCATTGATGTTTGCCACTACAAAGTTCCACTTTTATCTATTGCCTAGGACCTTTGTAATTCTGACAATGAAAAAGGTCTTTCCGTATGTGATACAATACATGGATGTCTCACCTAGAATCTCTAAGTGGCTTGTTAGATTACAAGAGTTTGATTACACCATGCAGGTAGAAAACTCCACTAGGGCTAGTTTAGCAGGTATTCTTACTCATTGTTACTATGAGAAGAAGCTAAACGTCAACACAGAAGGTAAAGAAGTGACACCAATTGTAGAAATTTCTAGCTAGAAAGAGCTCATTCTCTTTTCTTTGATGGAGCATACAAAAGAATAGTGGACCAGTTTGCAGCTGCCGTCATCATTTTCAATGAGAAAAAGGAAAAGGTATTCTCTATTGGGCAGCTACTATACTCCCACTCCAACAACAAAGCTGAGTACACGGCTCTAATTCTTGGATTAGAACAATGTTTTTTCCAAGGGATTCAACTTCTAAATGTATTTGGTGATGCTATGCTTTTGATAAAGCAGATAAATGGCACTTGGATTTGTAAAAATCAAGTTTTACTTGGCCAATTATGCCAAGTTAAGGATCTTTTAAGAAAGTTTGAAGCAGTGCAATTATTTCATGTTCGTAGGGTAGAAAATCAAGAGGCATGTGCTCTATCCAAGGAAATAATACAATATGTTCCCATAGGAGCAATCAAGCTGACACTACCCCTCTTTCAAGGTAGCGATACTATGCCTGATATCATCAGCTTCTTAGATACAGGAGAATGTCCTGAAGGGTATACCAAAGGTAAAAAACAATGTCTTGTTAGAAAGGCAACAAGATACCACCTATATTGCAAGGGCAAAGACCAGATTCTCAGGCGAGTGCCAATCTCTAGTGAGATCACGGGGGTAATCTCAAGTTCCCATGATGGTGTCTACGGTGGCCATTTTGCTCTAGATATTACCAGTAGGAAGATTCTACATGCAAGATTCTTGTGGCCTAGTCTAAACAAGGATGTGCATCATTGGTGTAAAATATGAAAATCTTGTCAAGTGTCCAGTGATCGTACACTAACCTATGAGCCAAAAACTCCTATCATCTCATATGCCCCATTTGAGAAGTGGGGAATAGATGCAATTGGTCCTTTACCAAGGGCCCAATCAGGTAAACTCTACATTCTCGTTGGTGTAGACTACATGACCCAATGGGCAGAAGCAGCAGCCACCATAGGCATTACAACCCAAGTAGTCACAAAGTTCATATTTGAGCACATTTGTTGCTGCTTTGGTACATCTCTAAAGATAATATATGATAGAGGGCCAGGTTTTAGAGGCAATTTGGTGGGAGAACTGATGAAAAAGCTAGGCATCACACGACGACACTCCACTCCCTACTATCCACAGGGCAATGGTCTACTTGGAAAGGTAAACGGCATGATCTGTAAGATCAGCACAAAGCAGGTGAATAACCATGGCCACTCTTTGGGCCTACCGCACAACATTCCGAACATCACTAGGTTTCACCCCTTTTTATCTGGTATATGGGAAAGAGGCCATTCTACCCATTGAGGTACAGATAGCTAGCTTCCGAGTTATGGTTAGCCAATTACAGCGCCCAATTGCCCGTCTCCGCAACCACACCTTGGATCTAGCAAGGCTTCTGTTAGATAGGGAAGATGCGATAAATCACTATGCAGCACAAGCAGAGCAACGCCAACTATCATTCAATCAAGGGCTTTAAGAAAAGGGTCTGAATAAAGGCATGGTAGTGTTGAGGCATGACAAAAAATTTGACACTAGGAAAGATAAGAAGTTTCAGCCCAGATGGGAAGGGCCACTCAGTGTCGAAAAGCGATATGCCAACAGCAACTACAAATTGATGGAAGCAGATGGGCAAATTCACAAGACCAGAGTCAATGGATGGAGGCTCAAAAGGTACTTCTTATGATCTGATCCAGAGTTCATGCTAGATATTCCAGAGGAGGGAGAACCCTCCAACTCCACTACTAGAGAATGAGAAGCAGAGCTAGAATCATGAATGCCTCTAGCGAGAAGGGGGCTAATGATGTCTGTCTTCTGAAACAATGGCCGTGAGAATCAAACCCACTCGGGGGGGAGCCTAATATTTAACGGAAAAAAATAATGTTTTAATGTGCGACCCCGCCACCCTCTTCCCTCCCATGCATGCGCCCACAGCGGGGGCCTGCCTCTCAGCTTCGCCACACTCTCTCCATCTCCCCTCTATTATCACCAGAGGATAAGCTCTCTCTCTCTTGCGTGGCTCCACAAACCTCTCTCTCTCTCTCTCTCTCTCTCTCTCTCTCTTGTTCCTGTGTCACCAAGCCCATAGGGTGCATAAAACATGTTTTTTTTCTCTTGTTTCTCAACCCAAGGCGGGCTACCATTCTTGGGACAAGAGTCTCCCTCTCTCTCTTTTATTATTCACACACACACACCTTCCTTCATCATTTCTCCCCTCTCATCCACACTCTCCCATCCTCAACAAGATACTCTCTCTCGCCCTCTTGTTTGTCAACCAAGGCGGGCCGCTACATCATCACCCCCCATCACCCACTCACCCCCTCTCCCCATCACACACTCACTTCCAACTCACTCTGCTGCTCACCCTCTCTCTCTCTCTCACCTATGCCTCTCACTCTCTCTCTTTTGTTCTTGGCGGTTGGCTAAACGAGTGCAGTCTATAAACTCTCTCTCTTAACCCCCCACCACACATGCCTACACTCACACCCACTCGCTACTCCCCATCTCTCTTCCCCACCCCTGTTGACTGTCTCTCCCCCTCTGGTTTCCTGTCTCTCTAGGCAGCCTGTAGAGCGCAAGAAGATAAACTCTCTCTCTCTCTCTCATTCTCACCCACACACACACACACACACACATACCCCATTCCTCACCCACTCACCCCCTTAGCCTCACCCTCTCTCCCCATATCTCACTCCCGCCCTCTCTCTCTCCCGCCCTCGTTTAGCCCGCCATGCAGGGTGCAACAGTATAATCTCTCTCTCTCTCTCTCTCTCTCTCTCTCTCTCTCTCTCTCTCTCTCTCTCTCTCTCTCAGCACACACACACACACACACACACATCCATACACTAATCCCTCACCTTGTCCTCAATCCTCTCCCCACCACGCGCTCTCTCGCACTCTCACTCACACTCTTTGTGTAGTTAGCCAAGCACGTAAAATATAAATTTTAAAAAAAAATCTCTTTCTCTCATTCCCACACACCTACTCTAGCCGACACACACACACGCACACACACAACCCCATATACTATAAACACATGGCCTACACACACATTTATGCACTCACGAGCACATGTGTACGCACACAATAAAACAACACAGCATGCCATACGCACTCACAAGAAAAAAACAATGAAGCTCGACATCCACAAAGAAGGACGGCCAAATCACACGATATCAACACTGAATCAACAAATGACGCCGAAGGCATGCTCCGACCAGCCCCAAAACGCACTACATCGATGCACCAGTAAAGTTTGTGATTCACCCGCATCTCGCTAACGACGCATCTCCATAGTAAATATCCATAGGGTAATCTATTTTCCCCGTTCTCAAGCCAAAAATATTGTATTAAAACCCATTGTATATTGCCATCTCTCTCTAGGTGATTGTCACAAAGGCCCACCTAGGAGATATCATTAAAAGAAAATTCTCCTAAGACAAAGCAAGGGTCAACCATCTGGGACCCAACTCCTTGCTTTATCTCTTCAAATTAGGGACCTAACCTAATCAGAGTATCCTTAACTAATGCATCCTGCACCTATAAAAGGGCACTAAGAGATTACTATCAAGAGGAAGCATTTTGAGAAAGCACTCTGGGAGTGGTGTGGCATTTTGGGGTGGCACTTGAGAACTTGGGCTTTGGAAGTTAGCACTATGAGAAGAAAGTTGTGCACACACCTTGAGTTCAACGGTCACCACACACAAGAGTAGAAACTCCGTGTATATGGGATTTCCTCTAACGAACGCACTATAGGCTCTCTATCTCTCAACATCTCTCTCTATTACCACGGTCTCCATCTTGCCATAGCTAAGCTTTTCTGTAAATATTGCTTTGAATCAAGTTTCCTTCACATCCCAAGGGGTTTTTATCACCTACATCTCACGTCTCTCTCTCTCTCTCTCTCTCTCTCTCTCTCTCTCTCTCTCTCTCTCTCTCTCTCTCTCTCTCTCTCTCTCTCTGGAAATTTATCCAAATGCTACAATCTTAAAAGTTAAGGTCTTTCTCTTAGAAATGGAAAGGGAGGAAATTTGTCCAAATGCTACAATTAAAAAAGTTCAGGTCTTTCTCTTAAAGGGAAGAAGGAGGGCACTTGTTGAAGAGGCTACCGAAAAATAAATAAGAACTCTCTCTCTTTTATATAATCCACAAGGCACACACACACACACACACACTCCGATTGTGTGTTGGATAGACAACTCCATCTCCTTCTCCAAGTTTGAGAAGTAGAGAGCCTACACCAGCACCTCTTGGATATGGAATGCAAATCCAACCAAGAGTGAAGCTTCCATGGCATGCTCATTTTCTCTACCATCTATATTAGTATGCTAAGCTAAGCTATAAGAGTAATCTATGATGAAGGAAGTATTTCTTTCTCGTAAGAATACTTCTTCTTCCTCTTCGCTACCCTCATTCCATGCTAGCTCTCTCTACCTTTGAAGGTGTTTGAGGTCTTGGGACTGATGCTGGGGACAAGTTGATGTTTTTGCAAAATTTACAGGCGTAGTTTCAATACATGAAGCTTTCCATCTTCATTGCATCAACTAGATATTAAGAAACTCAAAGACAAGTCTCTCTTTACGGGAGAATCTATAATACAAAAGCCTTTTGGAGGGGGGGGAGGCTCCAAGTAAATCCGGTCCTCCAAAGTTGCCAGTTTCTCTAATTCTCTCTCTCTTTTACAAGTATTGTTCATGCCAAGCTAACTAGGTATAAGGGTTATGTTTTTATCAGTAATCAAGTATTCTTCTTATGCTTGTGAGGAATTATCTTAAGAAATTCTCACTATGACCATCTTAGTTTCGATACTCTCAATGTTGCAAGTCCAATTCCGTTACATTGTCAAATAAGATAATCCCCTTGTTCAAGAGAACCACTGTGCATAAGAGCTAGTAGATGTCGCATTTCTAGAGGAGATTGAAGAGGTAAATCTTGTTCTTGTAGAGGGTTTGAATAGAGGGTACTTTGAATGAAAAGATAGTAGAGTGCATTTCAATTGTAGATACCGAGGGTTCGGAATTAGATGAAAAAAGTGTGCAAAGTTGTGGTGATTGTCAATCATTTATAAAGCAGCAAGCGGGTAAAGATGCTAACATCGAGCAGGTGTATGATGTTGTGGAGATGAAGAGACCGGTTCAAGTTTTTTAGAGACAAGTGAGGAGGAAAGAGCGGATGAGTCCACATCCTATGGCAAGGAGATCAATTTTGATGAATCGGTGCTGGTAAAGGTAAAGATGCCTTGTTGTTTAGCGAATGATATAGTGATAGTCAATGTTTAAAAAGAACAGTTTGAAGTGCCAAATCTTGTCAAGGAGGATATGCTATTAAAAAGATCATGCAATGCTATGTTGGTGACCATGCTGATGGGAGTAATAGTGGTAAGTGGTGTTGCAGTGCAAATGGTTCGAAGTTATGCAGTGAAGGGAAAAGTTGCACTTATGAAAAGCCAAGCTAGTCTACCAAGTTCACATGAGGAGGAAGAAATCAAGGGGGTTGGGCATATTCTTTATGCTCATGATGTGTTGGGTGTTGACCAAGGGGAGGAGAAGTTGGACGTGCCTATGGATTTCACAGATGATGCTATGTGTATAGACGTTTTGGACCAAGTGTTCTTTTAAGATGAAGTTGATTGGGTCTTTGAAGATACTGAAGTTTCCATGAATGAAGGTATGCAAGTGGGATACAGGTGATGCAAGGATCAACCCCTCTACAAGTGGAGACTTATTCGGGTGAACCACATCCTCACTGAGATTGGTGATGATGCGACTTGAATCATCAATCTCTCTTTCCCTTGTCTCACCCTCATCCAAAGTAATAGGTGGGAGAGGATCAAAGACGATGGTCCACACAAACTTGGTTGAAGCTGGGAATGGTTACAAGTAGTGCTAAGGGTGAATATAGGTGCTAGGCAAAGGATTTGAGTAGGTATAAAGATCATGAGTGAGCAGGTGCTGGCAGGAATTAAGGCCAAGAGGGCTCTAGATAGGACTGACTGGCATGTATGGTTGAACTTTCTAAAGTGTTGTTCTACTGCCTTGAAATGTAGTGTTCAAGAAGACCTAGAAGCCCAGCCAAACGGCTCCTAAAACAAAGCCACGATGTGAAAGATATTGAGGTTCAAAGTTAGAAGGCTTTGTCAATCCCCAGTGGACAAGACAAACACGAACAGATGACCAAAGTTGAGGTCAATAGATACACATGAAGAGGTCAAGTTTTGGAGCATGGTAGTCTTCTCACATTATCAGTCAGATATCCATGGTACAATTTATGTTGAGGTGAATATTTATCAGGGGCAAGTAATGTGGCTCTTGGGCGGCATTGGAAGGCATGCCAATTGGGGAGTTTTTGGGCTCCACTAGGTTCTATAAGGTAGAGGTCATCATGTTAAGATAGAAAAAATTGGTGGCTCATCCATCAAGCTTGTAGTTGCCGATTTATGGTAGGTTGAAGTTGGATGCAAGTACCAAAGGGGAAGTGCCCGTTGTTTCTTCCCTGGTTTTTGTATTCTTTGTTGACAAGCTCAGAAGTGTCAGTGTGTGGCAGGGTGTTTGTGAGTTAGGTCCGAGCATGAGGACTTTTGGTGTGGCTTGATGGCTTGGGATTCCAACCATTGGGAAGGATATGAGAGTATTGGGAAGGTGGTATAAAAAGGACCTTTTTATATGCTTAATCATAAGAGGGTTTCTTAGAACACAAGGGGCCTAGAGCACCGAATGCCGCCATGTGTCCAATAGATGGATCCACATGCAAAGGCAAAGGATAGGGAGCCTAGTGCATAGCGGAAAGGGCATGAGCCCCATAAGGTGCATCAAGAGAGAGAGGGAGAAGTTCTCCTCTCCCGTGGGCATGGAGAGTCTTGCGCAGCATTGTTGTGGTGGCCATTAGGCTCTGCAAGTGTGGACTGGGTGGCTCTTGTGGCGGTTTGGGATGGTGGCAACAATGGATGTCAATTGTGGACACTAGATGAGTGGTGATTCTCACTGCTAACATGGAAGATGGCACTCTCTTTATGATGGGCGGGTTCACACGGCCATTGGCCCCCAACATTTTTGAAGGAAAAGTGGAAGGGAGCACTAGCACTAGCGCTAGTGTCCCCCCCCCCCTCCTCAACCTCCAAGGGTGCAATGTGAGAATGTGGGAGAGGGAAGTCAGCCAAAAGTTTGAAGCCTTCTATGAAATACTTAAATTGAAGCATAAGGGATCCAATAGAATCCGAGGTACTAAAAATGGGTGGAGCCCTCAATATGGGCTTCTTTATCTCTTTTTGAACAATGAGGCGCAAGAACAACACGAATTAAGCCCTTGGGACCGTTTTTTGATGAGCTCGCCATTCGTGGCATATGGATTCTTGTGTATGATTTGGCTAAGAGATTGAAAGCCGCTCCCTCCATTCTCTAGTGTTGTTTCTCTCTTCCCATCTCTTTCCTTTTGCTCTTTGCATGTGTGTTGGGGCCGGTAGAGGCTTGTGCCCATGAAACCACTTTGTGGTGCAAAGAGAGTGAAAATTGAGTAGCAACGTGCGTTGGTGGATGTGTTGAAACAAGCATTGGTGTGTGTGTGAGTTGAAAGAATGGTCTTGCTAGCATGTGTGTGCTAAGAGGTGTGCAAGCGATGGAATTTTAGCATGCATTGTGACTTTTGAAGGTGTTTTTGAGAGGATAGGGGTCATGTGAATGCCCTGATCTATAGAGAGGCATCTATTTGTGTCTTGGGTGTGCTCCCCATTCCTGTTGGGGTATAAAGCCCAATGTGGTCGCCCAGGTAAGTGGGCGGGCCACCAGGTATGTACACATATTATTTTGTAAAAACCTAATAAGAACTCACTATGCTCTACACATTACAGTAGAGCGAGTTCACCATATCGTCGTGCTCTTCTTCTTGCACTCTCTCTCGCGTCGCACTTCCGCTCGTACTCCTTCAACTGGTATCAGAGCTCAGATCGAGGCTCGGGGCAGCACTACAGGAGGCTAGAGTCACCAGCTCAGATTGGAGTGAAATTCGACAGACAAAGACACGGCCTCAAATCTCGTGGGCAGGCCTGAAGGATTCGTTGTTTTCAGAATTTCATTCTGAGGTCATCTCGGGCACCGTTCGACTTCGACAAAGGTCTGCGCAGGCCATTTTCGACTACGTGGTCTCAGCGGGTGCAGATCCAACTCTGCAAATTTGGGGTTTTTGGCCTACGACTACAGGTGCTGAGGATATCGACACTTCCAGAGTGTTGATTTGTGGCTGTCTACACATCGAAGGACGGCTCACAGTTCTTGGAGGCGTGTCACATACGACACGGGCGCATCTACACACAGACTGTAGGCAACATCCACTAGTTCATCAAGTAGCTTGTGTTTGCTGCTTGATATTCCAGATTTCATCCTGACATTGCAGGTACTTCCACATGGGATGTATTGTCAGAGATGATGTATGTCTGTTGAGGGTTTGTTGGCTGTGAGTCACGCAGCAAACAACCACCGCAGCGGTTACACCATACAGTGGGAAATTTGTGGATGTATGACTTTGTGGGAAGTCTATGTACTGTCAGATTTACTGTATCCTTTGTTGAGGGTCGAGTGAGGTTTTATTGAGTTGGGGGATTCTCGAATGTTGAGATCCTTTCGGTGATACAGGTCTTGGAGCGATCCCTTGAGCACCCTTAGATAGGCAGCTAGGATGTATTGACTGTGAGTTAGACAGTTGGGATTGCATCTTTGCTTTACTATCGTTGAGGCATTGTTGCAGTCTATGCTTACAGGACAATGACAGGACAATCAAAGACAGTACAGGTGCAGGACAGGTTTACCCACAGCTTACAGTGTTAGAGAGACAGTGGTTTTTTGAGCTCTTTTTTGGTCTGTTTTTAGTACACCAGAGCCATTTTACATAGGAGACTTTGTCAAAATTTTACAGAATCTGAAGCTTTCTTGGTTCATTTGACAGGTTGATATTGGTTCAGAGGTCAGTTTACAGGGGAAACTCTGTTGAATTTTTCCCAGGAAAGTTAACTACTGTGAAGCGTAGCTATGGATGGATCACAGGACACTGCTCTTTACAATATCAAGAAGCTGGATGGAACCAATTTCCCATTGTGGAAGAAGCAGATTTGGCACGTGTTGGTACAAAAGAAGCAGATAAAACCTATAAAGCTCAAGGGGATAAAACCAGAAGATATGGACGAAGATGAATGGAGCGAAATGGATGAATTGGCAATTTCTACCATTATGCTGACTTTGGTAGAAAGCGTTTACTTCAATGTAGCAGACGAGATGTCGGTTTATCAAGCATGGTTAAAGCTAAGTGCTCTTTATGAGAAGCAGAGTGCAAATTCACAGGTATACTGGCTTAAGAAGCTTGTTGACTTGAAGATGAAAGAAGGGACACCTATGTCCAATCATCTGATTGAATTCAACACAATCTATAGTCAGTTGTCAGCTCAAGGTGTCAAGTTTGATGAACCTGTTAGAGTTATGTTCCTGTTGATCACATTGCCGGAAAGTTGGGACACTTTTCGCATAGCTTTGAGTAATTCTGCACCTCCAGATGGTTTGAACATAGCAGGTGTAGAAGGAAGTCTGCTTACTGAAGAAACCAATAGAAATACAATGGACAAAGGAAAAGGAACAGCCTTAGTTGTCAGGGGAAGGACCAATGAAAAGTACAAAGGTGGAAAGAGGAATCAGTCTCGTAGCAAGTCCCGCAGTGCTAAAGGCAAGAGTGACATAGAATGCTACCATTGTGGCAAGAAGGGTCACATGAAAAGAGACTGTAGAGAATGGAAAGCAGAAAAAGGCAAAGAGAAAGCTGAAGACCATGGTGAGAAGAACAAGTCCTCAGTGAAGATTCAAGAAATAAATGTGACAAACACTGTTGTAGAGGATGACAGTCTAGTGTCAGGAGACATCTACTTCTTGAATAGTACAATGGACTCAGCTCTTCTTACAGCATCTGATGGAAATGCACTGAGTGACTGGATTATAGACTCAGGGGCATCACTTCATGTGTCTCCAAACAAGGAGTGGTTTACCTCTTATGTGACCACTAAAGATCATGTTCGGCTAGGCAAAGGGCAGACATGTGAGATCTTAGGTGTTGGAGATGTTCAATTGAAGTTTCAGAATGGCTCTTCTTTCACGCTAAAGAATGTGAGACATGTTCCCGCAATTACAAAGAGCTTGATCAGCACAGGTATACTTGATGATGCTGGCTATGTCACCACTTTTGGACAGAACATGTGGAAGATATCCAAGGCTTCTATGACAGTAGCACATGGAGTAAAGTCTGGAGGACTTTACATGATTTATGTATCAAATGTCTCTAAAAATGTAATCAATGTAACCGAGTAGCCGAACGTTTCTTTGTGGCATAGCCGGTTAGGACATATGTCCAAGAAGGGAATGGAAATCTTGTCTCGTTCTGGTTATTTGCCTAGCTTTTCATTTAATGATTTTGAATTCTATGAACATTGTCTGTATGGTAAGCAAACACAGTAGCCACATAAGCATAGAAGCAGTAAGTAGAAGAGATACACAGTTGGCACTTGTTCATAGTGATTTGTGTGGACCTATGCCTAACCTATCTCTAGGGGGAGCTTCTTACTTTATGACATTTATAGATGATTACTCGAGGAAAGTATGGGTTTACTTTCTCAAGCACAAGGATGAAGCGTTTAGTGTTTTCAAAACGTTTGTGACACTTGTGGAGAATCAGAGTGGCAAGAAGCTTAAATGCTTACGCACTGACAATGGTGGAGAGTATGTTTCAAAGGCCTTTCAGGACTTTTGTGAGTCAAAAGGTATAAAACGTGAACTTACTGCTCCTTACAATCCTCCTCAAAATGGTGTTGCTGAGAGGATGAATAGGACCATACAAGAGAAGGTCAGAAGTATGTTGTCTAATGCACAGCTGCCAAATGGGTTTTGGGCTGAAGCTATATCAACAGCTGTTCATCTTGTAAATAGATCTCCTAGCAAGGTTTTGCAGAAGGATTCAGTGCCAGAGATGGTATGGTCAGGCAAAATGCCCTCATACAAGCATCTCAGAGTCTTTGGTTGTGAGGCATATACTCACGTTCCAAAGGAACTTAGGAACAAACTTGAGCCAAAGAGTAGAAAGTGCATCTTTCTAGGCTATGGTAATTCTGGTGAGATGGGGTACAGACTTTAGGATCCCGAATCTAGAAAGGTTGTCCGCAGCAATGATGTTCACTTTAATGAATCCAAATATCATTCTAAACCAGAGAGGGTTGAGGAGATTAGAAGAGTTGTCTTCCAAGAAGATGGACCTGCACGTGCAAGACAAAATGTCAGGGCTCAAGAGGAGCAAGGACATGATAGAGTGGAGCCACAGGTTGTGGCTGATCCTGAGCCACCCATTGTGCGTAGATCTGGACGTGTCACACGACCTCCTGATAGGTTTGTTCCATCTATGAACTATGTCATGTTGACTGATTGCAATGAGCCTTCATGTTACAAGGAAGCAGTGCAAATGAAGGACTCCGGGAATTGGCAATTGGACATGCAGTCAGAGATGATAGCTCTGCATAAAAACAAGACATGGAAGCTAGTTAAATTACCACAGGGCAAAAAGGCTCTACCTTGTAAATGGGTTTACAGGTATAAGATCACCGCTCATGATAGTCAGCCAAAGTACAAAGCAAGGCTTATTGCCAAGGGCTTTAAGCAAGAACAAGGCATTGACTTTGATGAAGTCTTCTCTCCGGTGGTCAAGATGACTACATTGAGATGCTTTCTTGCATTGGTTGCCATATTAGATTTGGTGTTGCACCAAATGGATGTCAAGAGAGCGTTCTTGCATGGTGATTTAGATGTGGAAATTTACATGCAGCAGCCAGAAGGGTTTGTTGAGAAAGGCAAGGAAGATTGGTTATGCCAGTTGTTAAAGAGTCTTTATGGCTTAAAACAATCACCGAGGGCATGGTACCATAAATTCCACAAGTTTATGCTTTCTCAAGGCTACAAACGTAGTGAGTTCGATCACTGTCTATATACAAAGAAGGCTAAGGATGGTAGTTGGCTGATCCTTATTTTGTATGTGGATGACATGTTGATTGTTGGCAAGCACTTGGAAGAAATTTCAGCTTTGAAGTCAAAGATGGCAAAATCGTTTGACATGAAAGACATGGGTGAGGCAAGTCATATACTTCGTATGCGCATTGAAGAGACAGATCAAAGAAGTTGATTTGGTTATCTCAAACAGTATATTGACAAGGTTTTGCAACGTTTCAATATGGAGAAGTGAAAGGCACTGAGTGTTCCATTGCCACCATATGTGAAACTTAGCAAACAGGATTGTCCTGTGTCTGAGGAAGAATAGGCTGAAATGGATAAGATTCCATATGCGTGTGCAGTGGGTAGTTTGATGTATGCAATGATTGCTACTCACCCAGACATTGCATTTGCAGTGGGAGTAGTAAGTCGATACATGTCAAACCGAGGCAAGAAACATTGGGAGGCAGTGAAAGGAATATTGAGATACCTGAAAGCTACAAAGAGTATGCGTATATGCTATGGGAATCAGGAGCCAAGTGTAAAGGGTTTTACAGACTCAGATTATGCAGGTGACTTAGACAACCGAAGGTCTACGTCAGGGTATGTCTTTACATTGGCTGGTGGAGCAGTATCATGGCGTTCTAGATTACAAGATTGTGTTACTCAGTCTACTACAGAGGCTGAATATGTTGCAGCATCAGAGGCATGCAAAGAATCAATTTGTCTTAATCGACTAGTAACAGACTTGGGAATCAAAGAAGAGATGCCTGTGTTATATTGTGATAGTCAAAGTGCTATACAATTGGCTCGCAATCCAGTTTATCACTCAAAGACAAAGCATGTGGATGTTATGTATCATTTCATCAGGGAAATGCTCGAGGATAAGCAACTTCAGCTTGTCAAAGTTCACACCACAGAAAATCCTGTTGATCTACTTACAAAAGGACTTCCCTCAGAGCGCTTTGCGCATTTTCGCAAGCAGTTAGGTGTAGGGTAGTACATCACTTCTCTACATATCTTGTATATTAGCTTGTATAGTAGCTTCTCTCACACTTAAATTACCACATTGGACTTTAAGTGGGAGGTTGTTGGGGTATAAAGCCCAATGTGGTCGCCCAGGTAAGTGGGCGGGCTGCCAGGTATGTACACATATTCTTTTGTAAAAACCTAAATGAACTCACTATGCTCTACACATTACAGTAGAGCGAGTTCACCATATCGTCGTGCTCTTCTTCTCGCACTCTCTCTCGCGTCGCACTTCGCTCGTACTCTTTCAATTCCCCTTGTCCACCTTCTGGTACCCCACTGAGGAGCACACTAATTGCTCCTAGTTAGACAAGAAGTTCACGAAAAGATAAAGGCTTTTGCATTGGTCGATATGAAGGTCGATATGGCATTGGTGCAGCCAAAGTGTGTCAAGCATAGTAGAGGGCAGAAGCAATGGTACGTATTTTGAAAGATGAAAGTAAAGGGCTAAATCAGTTATGGAAGACTTGGGTAGGAAGGTGGTAGTAGAGATGTATGCTTTATATGGATGCTTAGGCCAAACATCAAAGTTCATGATCTCCTTTCATTCCTAAATCATCTCTAACTCATAAACCAATTTATGGGCGTGCACATGCATTTGCAAAATTCACCGGAGCGGGGAAAACCCTGGTTTGCCAAGATGTTTTCTCAAATGTATAATATTAGGAGTTCACACACAGTTGACGCTACGGTTCGGAAATTACAAATAAATCTTAAGGATGAGAGAGTGATTTCCCTCCACACATGTAGATCACGTGCGCAAACAAGTATATGCGGTAGCTCCTTATTTCCAAGGGGGGCTGCAGTCCGCATCTTCATGTACACGCTCTTTTAGCAATGTCATTGTGGCGTGTTTCTTGTGCCCCACTACCTCCCAACGCATATCCTAAGCTAGAACGAAGGATGGTTAATTGGTGATGACAGGCGCAAAGCGCAACACGGACCGCGATGGCCTCAATGCCAGGACCGTGCACGCCGAGCTCATCACGGAAAATAAAAGAATGGGGAATCACCTAGATTCGAGTGGCTAGGACGCGGACAATAGTGATTTAAAATAGCACAAATACTTCTAAGAAAAAGATCTTGATTTTTTAACTAAATCTAAATTCTCATTGGACCTTCCTATAGGTCATCCAATAGGGTCCAGGTACCTTAGGAGGGCAATATTGCTAGGGGCCTGACATGTGACCTTAGTGCCTCTTGAGTCTTGGGCTTGCCTTGAGTGTGTGTGTGTGTGTGTGTGTGTGTGTGTGTTTGTAGCAGTTCTAAATAAATAAATCCTATATATACGCAAACGAACATTATAGTTCATAGATCACTAATCCTAGGACAATACAATGGAATAGTACAAAATCTATTTGCAGTTGAAAATAAATTTTGTACAAGGAAGTAAAGATATCAATGTAAATCATGGGATGCATTCGTCCCAACTTCGGAGAAATGTAGCTTCAAGTTAAGCGAACATCCACAGTCATCAATAACTTAGAACTGAATGCTTTAATCAAAGAAGGTAGCCCTCACCTGCACCCATAGCCACAAGAAAACAGTTCGTTAGCACGTGACTGTACGGAGGTGATGCTGGGAATCCCAGTTGTTATCCATGTCACTTTTAAAAAAACATACAGTTCTTAGCCAGTGTCTTGTTTTTAATGAAAAAAAGATCCTTGTATTATTGCCAATCCAATAAGGAAAGTAAAAACACCATAGTGTAGCTGTTTTATTTTTTGGGTTTAAAACTTTTTAATTGGAACACCCTTGCCGGTTTTTATCAGCGCCCGACATGAACTACTTTCTTACTTAGACAAGAGAGAACTACAAACTAAATGCCATCAAAGGACAATTTACTATAACGGACAACATCTTATTTGAAAGGAGAAGTCTAAAAAAAAATTCAAACTTTCGGACCAGTATTTAATCCAAAAAACTTTCCATATATATATATTTCTTTTAAAAAAACAGAGATAACTCATTATCTAATTTACAACTCTAAGCCTTTTTTCAGTTATATACCCAACTACTATCAAAAACTGCATCTGTCATTAGGCAATGACAGACACACTTTTGTCTAAGTTCATAATAAAACCAGTTGTCAACCACAGTATTTTTGATAGCACAGTCAAAGGAGCAAGTCCAAACAATTCCCGAAATATAATTGAAGTAAACGTATTAAGCCAAGACAACCTATAAACTTCCGTAGTATATATTGCATACTAGTAGGCTAAGAAAAGTTCAAATAATTATGGGAGAGCATATACGAAGCGAGTCATAAGCTGAAATGAATATTTGTATAACTCCAGGTAAAAAAAAACAGTCAAAGATAGAAGAAAACCACTGACAATCTGAATCAGTGAATCGCCAAGCGGACCCTTCAATACGTTACCCATCATGTGAAGCAGTATGGGGTACCAGCTGGAGAAAATTCCAAAAGTGAAAGGAATCTTGAAAGGTGCCCATGAACGCGGACGCGGTTGTGAGAATTGATGGGCGCAATATTGAGACCGTTGGTTGAGGGTAGCGAGGCAGGTGGCAAACCAACGAATGCTGGAGGAGAAGTGAGGGGAGGCAGCGGATGCTACGCGAGAAGGGGACAAATGGCGAGCAGCAAGGTAGGGGAGAAGCAAAATATTGTATATATAGAAAGAGAGAATCGCACTGGAGGCAACCATCTGCACGTGGTTGAGTGGTTAGCAGTGAGATTTTGTTATGCTAGGTGAGATTGTGGGCTCGATTTGCAAATACAAACACAAGATTTTGTAGTGTAGTGCATGGAGCCTCAAACTTTGCCTGCAAAGGAATCTGAGGATAATCGAGGCAATATGAATTGAAAGTTGCCAGTAGGGGCTAACAGTTGGTAAACACAAACGAGATAGAACCAATTTTCACCAAAAATAGGGTATGTGAAGTCATTTTCAACTTTCCGAGCATCAATCAAATTTAGGCAACAACTCGGAGCAAAATTTTCACTTCAGTCAGAGACTCTCTAGACTATTCACAACTAAGGCTAAAATTCAGCCTGAGGTCAGTAAACGTACCCATCGTTAACCGTACTTTTTGTTTTACACCATTATCAGGGAATCCGACAATCTGAGCTGACAGTTTTGAGCAAAACCTACTTTATATAATAGTATTTTTATAAAAAGCATCAGCTTGATTCAAATCCTTGCAGTATCAGATCCATACTTACCTTCTTCAGAAAATAAGCACCCTCAGCCAGTCAGAACTACTCTTTTATTACTAGATAGAATGCCTACCAAACCACAAAACATCTATACAGATCTATCAATAAGATCTATCAATAAGAGAGCTGGAATTTCTAGCAGAGTTAGACTCATCAGAAAACCCAAAAAAAATAAAATTTTCCTGATTAACAGAACCTGGAATTGTATCCACAAACTTGTTTGTAAAACGGAAATCCTCAACATTAGTCTACGAAGCCCATATCTGCCGATAGACCAGAGGTAGACCTAAACCATAATATGCTATATCAGACAAATCTGTATCGGAACAGGGCACCCTTTTTTTTTAGAATTTTAAAAGAATACTTACCTTCACTCTGTATAGTAAGTGGAGAGAGAAAAAACCATATCCTTGCAGGTGAAAGCTAATAATTCCAAGTCGAGAATCAAGCGAGAAGTAGTACGTCACTTTAGAAATAACCATTCCTTAGGGTTTCTTAACGTTGGTGAGATACAACACTACTTAAAAAAGTCTCCATTTAGGCCAACAAATTACATCTAGTAAGCACCAGCCCGGCCACAAGCCATGTCAGCAGATATTAACAAGTTTTTAAGTGCTTCAAATCTACAATCATTTAATGATAGCTTAACTTCAATACACACGACATATGAAATCCCACACGGCTGGCCTTAAAGTTAACATCTCGAGTCACAACCATTGGAAGCAAAATGCCCTATCCATGATTTCCACAATGCCATTCAGTAACCAGTTCAAACAATTCCTCAAGCACAGATCCAATTGAAGGAGTCAGACTAATGTAACGTGATAACTCAATCTTGAAGCATTATTTCTCGTTACGCAAACTGGTAGAATTAGATTAACAGTATCCCCCTTTTATTTTTTAGAAATCAACAAAAATATAACCTGTAAATTCTATGCAAAAGCCTCCATGATATCTTTATCACTTTTTTTCGGCATGATGAAGTCACACAGCAATGCAGAATGGAATGCAGCACAGAGGTCACAAATCACAATGCTAAGTGAGCATAGGCGCTCACCTTACGATCCATTTATAGGCAAACAATTTGACATGCTTCAGAAGGTCAGGAAGCCTGCACGCTTTGCCCCTCGAGGCCGGCCATCAAGACCCTTCTCTCCGGGATCACACTCAGCACCAGATCCGGGACTGTGAAGCCAGTGGAGAGCGCATAAAACCTCTCAGTTCATCAAGCACAGGTCTACCTTACAAGCGCCAGAACGCAAGTGCGCTCTACACACAACCGGGTACACAGAGAATACGATATAACTTACAAGTGAGAATTATAGCAGGTAGGTAATCCCATTATGTACACTGCAGCCCCACCATCCCAACAAAATATCACCATAAACTACCTAGTCATTTAAGTGTCAAAATGCAAGAGGCATATATAGCATGAGTATGTACGCTTATAGTCGTCAGAGCCGATATACGGTCTTCAAACGAGCTACTGCTCTCGAACCAGGGTAGATATAAACTGCCAGTAAACCATACGACCTTATCCCATATGAAAAAAAGGGTTCCGTCTACTCGGACAGATTAAGAGACAGAAGCTAAAGTAAAAATAGATGAGGTATACGAAGTAAAGTGTTTTTTTATTGTTAAATATATAACCAATTGGGCTCAGTCACCAAAAAGCCTATATATAAGACGAGCAACTTTTTTACAAACCAATGCCTAGCCCGAGTCGAGAGTAGCTGATTGAGAGATAAAAAACAGACATCTACCAATTGTCATCATGTGCAATCTACATATTAATCTGTTATGGCTCCTAATGGGGATCAGGTTCTAGCAATATCTATTGCACATCTTCAGCAGTCAAGTGAGTCTACTAAGCGAGCCACACTCCTCCGTTATGAACGGCTTTTATTTCCGCAATTAGGCACTTCGGTGACCTAGACGAAGTGGTGGACATATCAGAACCGAGTGACCAGGGTGACCCTTTGGGGTAGAGAGAATTTTCGGAATAACATCCGTCTGGCAATGGTAACTGAGGCACTGGGCATAGGGCCACGATATTATTATGTAGAATACTCAATGAAGCGAGGTTTTTCAGAACGATTATATCTGCTAGCACAATTTCTACCATCGCAAAAGATTTTCTTGTATCTCAGCTATGGCCAGCCACTCAGAGGGTATTTTAATATCACTCCACAAACCTTGGAGTATGGTGCAATCTTATCAACTCAAATCCTACCATTGTCCGAACGTCCAAACACTTGTTACTACTGTGACAGCTGTTTGTGCGATCATGTCATGGATGGTCTACTAGACATGTAAAGGTGAAGAGCCAGGGTTTTTTTTGTAAAAAACCAAGTTACTTTCAAACTAAATAAAGTGGTGAATCTTGAGAAACGACTCGTGTTTTAGAGTGTCTGTGTGTGTGTGGTGTGTGTGTGTGTGTGTGTGTGTGTGTGTGTGTGTGTGTGTGTGTGTGTGTGTGTGTGTGTGTGTGTGTGTGTGTGTGTGTACCCGCCCTTTCCGAGGCACCATACACAATGGGTCTTGGCAGTAGGCCCATTGTGTATGGGCCTACTGCCTCACCAGAAAGATGAGATTTTTAATTTCATGAGTATCAAAAAATTAAGAGTGACCCGCAAAAGGGAAGAAATGTCTGTTTATAAAAGTCCTTAAGGAAGACATTACTCTTGTAGGAGTTTTATGGCTTTGTCAGCCAATTTGAAGTAAGTATGGTTGTCAATGAGTAGCTGTTGGAAGAAAAACATAAGGCAAGTCATCTTATTCCAAAAATTCATCTTGTTCAGCATATGAGTAGCATGTACCTGTAACAATCGATAAACCAATTTTCCAAAGCATAGGTAAGTAGAATTGGTTAACCTGCTACTTAAAAAAAGTTTGTTTTTTATCTCTGTTTTTGATGTGTGTTTTTTATCTCTCAATCAGTTACTCTTGACTGGGGCTAGGCACTCGTTTGTAAAAAAGTTGCTCGTCTTATATATAGCCCTGTGCAGATAAGGCCGAATTCTATGAGAGACATAAGGAAATAAGCTTTCAATTTCTCTAGTGAGCCGTAGTTTATTCGAAATCAGAGCTTTTTTTCTGGGTCAGAACAGACCGATATTCTTGCAGTGAGCTTTCCAGTAACCTGGTAGACAGACGTAATAAACTACTGAAATGGACAGTAAAAAATAGGCAAAATTTTTCTAAAAAGTGTTAATATAGAGTGGAATGGTAGTGCTAGCAACCTTTTACCAGTCCGGTCAACGAGGACCACGGTGACTGTGTGATAGCACCCCAGCCTATTATCATATAATACATTATATAATAATGGGCGCTTAAAACTAGAACTAGGGTCTGAGAGAGAAAAACCTACATGTCATTCTCTCCTATGCGTTTATGGTGTGTGTAGCAGTTCTAAATAAATAAATCCTATATATACGCAAACGAACATTATAGTTCACAGACCACTAATCCTAGGACAATACAATGGAATAGTACAAAAATCTATTTGTAGTTGAAAATAAATTTTGTACAAGGAAGTAAAGATATCAATGTAAATCATGGGATGTAGTCGTCCCAACTTCGGAGAAATGTAGCTTCAAGTTAAGAGAACTCCACAGTCATCAATAACTTAGACTGAATGCTTTAATCAAAGAAGGTAGCCCTCACGTGCACCCATAGCTACAAGAAAACAGTTCTTTAGCACGTGACTGTACGCAGGTGATGCTGGGAATCCCAATTGTTATCCATGTCACTTTTAAAAAAACATACAGTTCTTAGCCAGTGTCTTGTTTTTAATGAAAAAAAGATCCTTGTATTATTGCCAATACAATAAGGAAAGTAAAAACACCATAGTGTAGCTGTTTTTATTTTCTGGGTTTAAAACTTTTTAATTGGAACACCCTTGCCGGTTTTTAAAAAAAAAACATATTATCAGCGCCCGACATGAACTACTTTCTTACTTAGACAAGAGAGAACTACAAACTAAATGCCATCAAAGGCCAATTTACTGTAACGGACAACATCTTATTTGAAAGGAAAAGTCTAAAAAAAAATTCTGGCTTTCGTACCAGTATTTAATCCAAAAAACTTTCCATATATATATATTTATTTTAAAAAAACAGAGATAACTCATTATCTAATTTACAACTCTACGCCTTTTTTCAGTTATATACCCAACTACTATCAAAAACTGCATCTCTCATTAGGCAATGACAGACACACTTTTGTCTAAGTTCGTAATAAAACCAGCTGTCACACCACAATATTTTTGACAGCTCTGTCAAAGAGCAAGTCCAAACAATTCCCGAAATATAATTGAAGTAAAGCGTATTAAGCCAAGACCATCTATAAACTTCCGTAGTATATATTGCATACTAGTAGGCTAAGAAAAGTTCTAATAATTATGGGAGAGCATATACGAAGCGAGTCATAAGCTGAAATGAATATTTGTATAACTCCAGGTAAAAAAAAAGTCAAAGCTAGAAGAAAACCACTGACAATCTGAATCAGTGAATCGCCAAGCGGACCCTTCAGTACGTTACCCATCATGTGAAGCATTATGGTAAACACAAACGAGATAGAACCAATTTTCACCAAAAATAGGGTATGTGAAGTCATTTTCAACTTTCCGAGCATCAATCAAATTTAGGCAACAACTCGGAGCAAAGTTTTCACTTCAGTCAGAGACTCTCTAGACTATTCGCAACTAAGGCTAAAATTCAGCTTGAGGTCAGTAAACGTACCCATCGTAAACCGTACTTTTTGTTTTACACCATTATCAGGGAATCGACAATCTGAGCTCACAGTTTCGAGCAAAACCTACTTTATATAATAATTTTTTTATAAAAATCATCAGCATGATTCAAATCCTTGCAGTATCAGATCCATACTTACCTTCTCAGAATATAAGCAACCTCAGCCAGTCAGAACTACTCTTTCATTACTAGATAGAATGCCTACCAAACCACAAAACATCATACAGATCTATCAATAAGAGAGCTGGAATTTCTAGCAGAGTTAGACTCATCAGAAAACCCAAAAAAAATAAATTTTCCTGATTAACAGAACCTGGAATTGTATCCACAAACTTGTTTGTAAAACGGAAATCCTCAACATTAGTCTACGAAGCCCATATCTGCCGATAGACCAGAGGTAGACCTAAACCATAATATGCTATATCAGACAAATCTGTATTGGAACAGGGCACCCTTTTTTTTTAGAATTTTAAAAGAATACTTACCTTCAGTCTATATAGTAAGCTGGAGAGAGAAAAACCATATCCTTGCAGGTGAAAGCTAATAATTCCAAGTCGAGAATCAAGCGAGAAGTAGTACGTCACTTTAGAAATAACCATTCTTTAGGGTTTCTTACGTTGGTGAGATACAACACTACTTAAAAAAGTCTCCATTTAGGCCAACAAATTACATCTAGTAAGCACCAACCCCGACCACAAGCCATGTCAGCAGATATTTACAAGTTTCTTAAGTGCTTCAAATCTACAATCATTTAATGATAGTTTAACTTCAATACACACAACATATGAAATCCCACACGGCTGGCCTTAAAGTTAACATCTCGAGTCACAACCATTTGGAAGCAAAATGCCCTATCCATGATTTCCACAATGCCATTCAGTAACCAGTTCAAACAATTCCTCAAGCACCAGATCCAATTGAACGAGTCAAACTAATGTAACCTGATAAGTCAATCTTGAAGCATTATTTCTCGTTACGCAAACTAGCAGAATTAGATTAACAGTATCCCACTTTTTATTTTTTAGAAATCAACAGAAATATAACCTGTAAATTCGATGTAGAAGCCTCCATGATATCTTTATCACTTTTTTCGGCATGATGAAGTCACACAGCAATGCAGAATGGAATGGAGCGCAGAGGTCACAAATCACAATGCTAAGTGAGCATAGGCACTCACCTTACGATCCATTTATAGGCGAGCAATTTGACATGCTTCAGAAGGTCAGGAAGCCTGCACGCTTCGCCCCTCGAGGCCGGCCATCAAGACCCTTCTCTCCGGGATCACACTCAGCACCAGATCCGGGACTGTGAAGCCAGTGGAGAGCGCATAAAACCTCTCAGTTCATCAAGCACAGGTCTGCCTTACAAGCTCCAGAACGCAAGTGCGCTCTACACACAACCGGGTACACAGAGAATACGATATAACTTACAGGTGAGAATTATCGAAGGTAGGTAATCCCATTATGTACACGGCAGTCCCACCATCCCAACAAAATATCACCATAAACTACCTAATCATTTAAGTGTCAAAATGCAAGAGGCAATATATAGCATGAGTATGTACGCTTATAGTCGTCAGAGCTGATATACGGTCTTCAAACAAGCTAGTGCTCTCGAACCAGGGTAGATATAAACTGCCAGTAAACCATACGACCTTATCCCATATGAAAAAAAGGGTTCCGTCTACTCGGACAGATTAAGAGACAGAAGCTAAAGTAAAAATAGATGAGGTATACGAAGTAAAGTGTTTTTTTATTGTTAAATATATAACCAATTGGGCTCAGTCACCAAAAAGCCTATATATAAGACGAGCAAATTTTTTACAAACCAATGCCTAGCCCGAGTCAAGAGTAAGTGATTGAGAGATAAAAAACAGACATCTACAATTGTCATCAGGTGCAATCTACATATTAATCTGTTATGGCTCCTAATGGGGATCAAGTTCTAGCAATATCTATTGCACATCTTCAGCAATCAAGTGAGTCTACTAAGCGAGCCACACTCCTCCGTTATGAACGGCTTTTATTTCCACAATTAGGCACTTCGGTGACCCAGATGAAGTGGTGGACATATCAGAACTGAGTGACCAGGGTGACCCTTTGGGGTAGAGAGCATTTTCAGAATAACATCCGTCTGGCGATGGTAACTGAAGCACTGGGCATAGGGCCACGATATTATTATGTAGAATACTCAATGAAGCGAGGTTTTTCAGAACGGTTATATCTGCTAGCACAGTTTCTACCATCGCGAAAGATTTTCTTGTATCACAGCTATGGCCAGCCACTCGAGGGTATTTTAATATCACTCCACGAACCTTGGAGTATGGTGAAATCTTATCAACTCAAATCCTACCATTGTCCGAACGTCCAAACACTTGTTACTACTGTGACAGCTGTTTGTGCGATCATGCCATGGATGGTCTACTAGACTTGTAAAGGTGAAGAGCCAGGGGGTTTTTTTTGTAAAAAACCAAGTTACTTTCAAACTAAATAAAGTGGTGAATGTTGAGAAACGATTCGTGTTTTAGAGTGTCTGTGTGTGTGTGTGTGTGTGTGTGTGTGTGTGTGTGTGTGAGAGAGAGAGAGAGAGAGAGTGAGAGAGAGAGAGTGTTCTCTCTCATGCTCCTAATTAGGGATCATTTTTTACTTGAACACCTCAAGCACATGCCTAGCTTGCCTAATTCTAAGGTCCTAGGTCTAAGGACTTGTAACACTAATCTTTGGAGGTTTTTAATGGAGCTAACCCTAAGGATTTTAAAGCTAAATTATTAACACATTGCTCTTCAATAGACCATCTCCTTTTGAGCCCTTGCCGAGATGTAACCATCTTCCTTTTGACCCTGTGCTGATCTTGGTCTAAAACCACATATCTATGTCTAGCTCTTGTTTCCCTTTTATTTTTCCATATTAAACGATCAGTTTAACATGTGAAAATCATTTGGATAAAGCTAAATATTAAATTTTATGACAAACGACTCATCCATCATTGGCACATGCTCTTCATAACCAAAAACCTCCAAGGAACATAATCAATTATTGGCCTTACCTCAATTTGCTTTGCATTTTGAACAGTTGACACCACCTTTGAGTGAACCATAGAATACTTTTCTACCTTTGCAACAAACACATAATCTGTAGGCTTCAACAAGCCCAACTCCAAATTCTGATTCACTTCTTGACTCTTCATCTTGGCTAGATAGACCATATCTTCATATGTATCAGCACCGTCCTCCACCTTATCCTTATGCGAGCACTCAAGAAACTTGGACAACTTCAAAAAATAATTCCCTTAGACCCTAGTGGAACCTCAAACTTCCTCCAAAGGCTTCAAATTGATCAAAGAAAATTGAAAAATCTACATCATGGAACACCGCCTTCAATCTCGCATTAGCCTCTACCGGAGTGATCACTTCTCAAAAACGCTTGAGAAACTACCTCTACAATTTTTGCCATGAACTTCAATCACTTCTCTTCAAAGCATTGTACCAACTCTTGGCACATCCATATATCAGCAACAACATTATCTACAACTTCTCCGCATCTATCAACATAAGCTCTCGACCATCAAATATTCTCCCACCACCCGACCAAATGTTTGTCAACTTTGAACACCGCTTCTAACTTCAAATTCAAGCATCAATGCGGTCCTTTATGGGGGCATCAGAAGATGGGAAGGGGGAAAGGGGAACACAGTCTGCACACAATAAACTCACCTCTCCATAGCCTAGGATATACCAAACACCCCTAACCACTAGAGTTCACCTTCAAAACTCACACACTCACAAACAAATGCACACACTCAATGCGACAACACAAACAGAGCTCAATCACCCCGTATAGCACGATTCACAGATTTCACCACTCACACAACCTCTCCCAATACCTATGTGCACAACAGACCATCGGGGGTCACAGCTGCCGACACACTCTTGGAAAACACATGTACACAAGTAGAGAAGAGCAAGGGAAATGAAAAAAGCAACACAACGTACAACAATGATGGCTTCAACTCGTAAAAAACACCATGTACAAGATAGCTCCAAGCCGGCACGCCCTTGGCAAGCACAAAATCATTAATCGGAACCACTCTTCCTCCGTACAAACACCATAGCGGCACCTCGGCAGCTGACCATGGGGCTCTACGCTCAACAACTGAGCAAAATAGTTCCCAAACCAAAATGGCCCAAAAGCCCCTCTAGCTACGTGAGAATCCCCCTTTATAGGGCTTTACAAACCTTTTTAAAAGAGAAAAAATGTTTTTTTTGCTCGTGCAGGCCATTGAGATTTTTTAAATATTCATTGCTTTGCATCCAAGTGGCGCCCCTATTTTAGCAACCCATGCATGCCCAAGACACCTCGGCCACTTACCTTTTATTGACTCATGAACTGCCACTTAGCCGCCCAGTCCACCACTTGCTCTCCTAGTGCATGTGAATGGCACCCTATGGGGCCACGAGATCTCCCCTTCCTCCATCAGCACATGACATCTCCCTTGAAGGGGGGCACCGATGGCACCATTGATGCTCTTACCCTTTATCCTCAAAAAGGTTTTCCCATAGACACTTGATATTAGGGCCCCATTGGCTGCCACATCAAAAACATACACGAGTGCACGTTGCCTCTAAGGGCCACCAACACACCACCGTCAACCATCAAAACTACCAACTCACCGCCCACGGGTGCCAGAAGGCCGCCAGAGTAGGACTTCAAGGAGAGCTCCATGTCAAAACATTGCCATATGGGGGTGCCTATTGTAGCCAATATACCCCAAACTCCAGTTCCCAAACCCCACATGTGGGTTCTCTAAACCTTCCGTTACACTCGCTCGTGAGTTGAGCCTTAAACGCTTCCAAAATCTTCCAAAAAGACATCAAAAAAATGATTTTGCCTTGCTTCAAGCTTTCAAGGCCCTATAAACTTTTGCCAAGTGATTGGATTTCTGATCTGTAAAGTCGACTGGTAAACTTGGCCACTGGCTATAATTCCCATAGATCTCGCCGCATTAGGACTCTCTGATGGGCTTGAACCGAGTAGCTCAAAATGGAAGAAGGTTGCCCAATTCCCTTGTTCAATAAATGATTCAAACTTCATTATGTCGTATCTCACCAACTGTAGCTCCAATTGACATGCCGCTTCTCCCTTGTCAGCTCCATATGTTCTCCTCTACCTTCTCAAACCTCATCAAGCTTCCAAAAACCTATGAAAACATGCCTTTCGAAGCGGGAAATTGGGCACAAACTCGGCCCCTTGCAAAACTTTACAGCTCCGTAACTTGGCATCTAGGGCTCAGATTTCGGATCTAAAAAGATCGACAGGCTCCATAATTCAAGAACTACACATCCGTCACTTTCAAACTGGCTCTGAAATCGTGGGCTCAAACCTTACTATCTTGCACTTTGTAGCTGCGTTTGACAAGAAATATGAACCTACTCCTTCACCACTTTAAGCTTTACATATCCAAGCTAGAAACCAGCAGTTTGAACCTCCTTCACATGTCACCCTACCAAGCCATTCATAGAGTCCTTTTGGTCTAAAAAACTACATAATGTATACATCACCATTGCCACTTGCCTACTTGCCTACCCAGGATCTTTGTACTTGTTGTAGCCCTTTGCCATGCACTTGCTAGCCTGCACATACCAGCTTGTGCCATTTTCTATGGTTGAGACACTTTGACTGCACCAATGGTTGAGAGTTGGCTCGAGAGGAGAGGGAGGGAGAAAATGAAGTTTGGGTTACTTATTACTAAAGATTGATGAATAAACAAGAGGTTTTAAATGTTTTGATGGAAAGGGGGTAATTAGTGGACACTCAAAGATGAGAGGGAGAGAGAGATACTCTGATAGTGTGAGGGAAAGAGCTAGGGAGAAGGAATGCTTAGTGGTAAATATAAAGTGAGAAAGAGTTAGGAATTGGATGTGCAAGTGGGCGCATGTGTGTATAGCAAATATGGAAGAGAGAGATATATGATGCTAGTCGATACATAGAGATAAAATGAGCAAGATGGTAACTTGTTAAAGTGATGCAACCAGTGCATGTGGTTGTAGCTCGCAGAGAGAGAGAGAGAGAGAGAGAGAGAGAGAGAGAGAGAGAGAGAGGAGAGAGAGAGAGAGAGAGAGAGAGAGAGAGAGAGAGAGAGAGGGAGAGAGAGAGAGAGAGAGAGAGATTGTGGATATGGCTTCCTAGGGTTAACTCTATGGCACCATATTCACTTAGGCGAAGCATGCACGAGCTGAGAGGAAACTCTTCTTCACCAAGGATACCCTTCACAACTCCCTCATCAAACTAGGCCCATACTTGACTCATTGAGCATGGCTTTCCTTCCCTTGACATTCCAATTGGATCCACGCACAACGGTCAGTCATGCTAGGAAAGGCTCAGAGGATTTTGACCCCAATGTCATGGCCAATATTCTCGAGGGTGCCTTGACACCTAAACTTGATATTTTTGGTAAACATAATGTCACCATTAACTCATGAGTGGTCTGGTCTCAATTGTTTGTCATCCTTGAAGAGTTGTTGTCTTGTTTTTCAATGGTAAACTTTTGGATTTAGCAGTAATTTCTAGCAAAATTGACTATGGTTTTAAACGCCCTATTGTGAAGAATTTGTTTTACTCAGGATCCAGTCTTTTTGAGATTCTCTTCTATAAGAAGGAAGATAAATGGGATCTTCTCACGACTCCCTCTGTCATACTATGTAGTCAAGTGGTGCATGTTATCCCTTGGTAGCCCATCAAACAATTGGACTCTAAAAGGGGCCATATAAGAAAGTTTGACTTTTCCTCTCTTGTCCAAAGTGGGCAACCCAGTGAAGTACATAGATGCTTTGTCAAAACTCTATCAACCAACACATCATTGGAAAGATCCTAAGTTTGGTGATGGAGATTTGAAGCTCCCTCCATACTGCGTTGGTATACTCTCTTGCAGCAAAAATTCTACTAATCAACAATAGCATCTACTAGGGAGATAGTTTTTACAGATTGAGCCAACATGGACTCAAATCAAGCTGTGAGTTCAAGTACAACAGAGCAAGCGAGTAGTAGTAGTGGCAGCATAAGCAAAACTGCAATAGAGCAGATTCTATAACTTTATGGCTACAATGGGAATAAATTTTTGTACACAGATACAGAAGGTCATAGGTATCTTATGAGCAATAAAAACACCACAGGAGCCAAGATCCTATTGATCAGAGTAAAGCAAGACTCAGAGAACTCCCAGATGTTCACTGACTTCAGTGGAGCCAGGTATTGCAAGCTTAAAGATGAAGTGCAGATAGAAGTGCAAAGAAGTGACCCAAATGGTTATCCAGAAATCTGCACAAGTCCGCAAAGCATCCATTTGGTGCATATGCAAACAGAGTCATTGTACATGGATTACAGTGGTCAGACCTATAATCGAGAGCAAGAATTGCAAGATCCAATAGATCAACCAATAGAAGATAGTCTAATTGGAGAACCAAGCCAAAGACGGTACAAAGGTAAAGATGGAGCAATCTACTGCATGATGCTCAGTGCTCTGAAAGAAGATGCCAACATTTTGGCAAGCACAAAAAAAGAAGCTTCTCAGCTAGAGCTTGACATGATAAAACCAAATGAAATACCAACAATCATGCGGTATTGCTCAGATTGTGGAAGAAAAGGTGGATATTTTACTGGAGATTGTCCAAGAAATCCAGACAACAGGGATACATCAAATACCAAAAAGCAAGGTACAAAGCAAATTGGAAATGAGAATCTCGATGTAAATGCATTTAACTCGTCACTTTTAGTGCAATCAAATGATTTTGCATTACCATTAGAAGCATGAGTTAAAGCATTGTAAGTTCAAAATGAGCATAAAATTGCACAGGCACTTGAAAAGATTAAAATTGATTCTTTGAACAAAAAATTCTTGCATGAATTTAGTAAAGGTGTTGAGATATCACTGAAGGGTGAAAAAACTATTAAATTTGCAAATGATTCTACATCCATTTCCACAAGTGTGCAGTCATTCACAAGTCTAAGGGACATATCAAACAAAATGATGTTAGCATTGTATGGTACACATCATTCATATGCACACTATGTAGACCAAAAAGGAAAACTGTACGAAAAGTATCAACCAGTGTTTGAACGGCCCATATACCAGCTCATAGAAGTATGTCCAGTGATACATCAAAAAGGATGGTTCATTTCAGAGGAAAGAATCTATTATAGCCCATCCTCTCTAGAGCTGAAGGATATTACCCAGGTGAACCTAGAAATCTGTTTAGAGCGAAACTCTCCTCTATCGAAAATCAAACTTCGATGTTGACCAAACAAGCATATATTTTGACCAAAACAGTCGTAGATATAGACGAGAGTCTAGCATCTATGACGCCTTGGGTTCTGAAACCACAAAAGCTCATATCATAGGACACCCAGGGGATAGACAATATCAGGGCAAAGTTAATACTATCTACAGCTTGACTTGGGGAATAGTTTGTCATGTTTCACAAAGATACATAGGAAACTATGTAGAAGGGTTACAAATGATAAACGTTAACAATGCTACCCAAAGTGTACCCTCGCAGTTCCAAAAGGTGAGACTAAATCAAAGCCAAACAATTCTGAAATTTTACAATGAAGCAGGCTATGTGATCACCCTAGGAAGGGGGGAGCTGCACATTCATCAAGCTCAGCTCAGGCACTAGGAAATGCTACAGCAGTTAGAAGCCCTAGAGCTTCTAGCCAACATACCTCTTCAAAACAGAAACCATTGAAATATCATATGGTTGTAGGAAGTTTCCAATTGACCCTGATTCCATCAGAGTCTACAGATAAATGCTTCTATGAAGATCATCAAGGACAAAAGTTTCAACTGATCTCCACAAGTCAAAGTCAAAAGCCGACAAGTCCAATAGTGTTCAAACAGTTACATGTGATCAAGGTCACATATGCATATCAAGATGCACATCGTAAGGAATATAAGCAAGATCATGACCTTGTACAAACCCCTACAAATGGCTCGACTGAAGTCAAAGACTATCTAAAGATGGTGCAAAGTCTCAAGCTGCCAGAACAGGTGATAGAAAAGGCAAAGTCAACGAAAGCTAAAGTCTAGAAAGCTACACAAAGGTCACCATCAAAATCTCCTCCAAAGAGACATATTTTGTCAGAAAGTACAATGGATCTTTTAAGGTCAAAGGTTACTCAAATGCACGAGGACAATGCTCAGAAACTGCAAAAAAGTGCAGTATCAGAGTCAATGGAGCCAACATCAACGAAATCAGGTAATCAAAGCAAAGCAAATGCAGATAAAGCTCAACCAAAGGACACTACAACAACAAAAGCAGTCAATTCAGACACGAATCCTGAGAAGATCAAGTACAACATCATTGGTGAACACGAAGAAAAGTTGTCAAGAGAAGTAAAGCTAGAGTTTCAGTTAGACAAGAACCTCATGTCTTTTCGCACTTGGAAAAGATGTGGCCAACCACAGTTGGAAGATGCTCCTGAATTTGTGGGCATATCTGGAAACAAACAAAGCAGAATGCTGGGGAATCATCTCCACCACCATTGAGGTAAGTTCACAGGTCATCACAACTCATTTCTATGTGATCACAACAAAAGATATGCTAGAAGACATCATATTAGGAATGCCAATGGCCCAGAAGATGTCAAAAATATAAAATTCAAACATGGCGGAGTCATCACAGGCATCAAATAATGAAGACCCAAGACTGGTCACCCGCGGACGACAGCACAAAGTCCTCGAGCACAATTAAAATGGAGACTTATATCAAAGAAGATCTTATGGAAGATGATTCATCTCCATCGGACAAACTTCAGAAGATCTTAAAGAAAATCAGGCAATAAGAAGTGGAGATCAAACAGAACAAAGAGCAACCACAATAGCTATTGAGCAGAGAATGCCACCAAAGCCAAAAGTTAAGAAGAACGGGGTTGCATACAATCAAGAAGAAATAGGAAGCCCAAAGATCAATCAGATAGTGCCAGTCAAATCAGCAGACAAAGGTAAAGCTAAAGTGGAGCTTCCACCGACTAGCAAAGAAGTTGTGACAACATATGCCTCTACATCAAAGAACCCTTATGGATCAACTTCTTCAAGCAAGACAGGATTTCAAAACTTAAAGTCAATTGCTGACCCAACGGTAACCTCTAAGGAGCCACCTAGAAGAACAAAGATATTTCAGCCAAAGTACTCAAGAAAGCAAAAGATAATCAAGAAGGTGTTTGTTCCGAGTAGTTTAGTCAAAGTCAATGATCCGGTTTGGATTAAAGACAAGAAATCAACACAGAAAGACAAACACATGGGATGGATAGCATCACATTGGAGCTTAAAGGAACAAGAGTACTATAGAGGTAACAGACACATATGGGTACCAAAACCGCAGGTTCGAGCATATGAAGTAACTTCAAGATCCTCCAAGAAAGAAGGCCCACAAGGTATCAACTTCGACAATATCCTAGGATACCTAAGAAGCAGGTATACAACAGAACCACATTGAAAGATGCTAAAGTCTACCACGACTCACAAGAGGATACAGAACTAGGATGGATCTCAAAGAATGTTCCTCTTGGACAAGGATTCCAGAGGATATACAAAGATTTGTCTACTAGTCAATCACAAGTCAAATGCAACTACACCAGATCTGCATGAAGATCTCAAGAACTCAACAAGGACTAGAGTGAAGCAAAGGAGTTACAAATGGTCCTCAAAAGATTTGGATTCCTAAGTCTTCCAATGCTCCTAGTCAAAAGCGAGATGCTGACAGCCAGTAGAGGCCTACACAACATCAAAGACTCCTATCAATAGGCCTAATTGGAGAATCAAACAGGTAATGGAGTCTTCACAGTCAAAGAAGAACGACCCAACCAACACAAATGCAGATTCGAAGAAGATAAAATAGGTACAAAAAAAGAAACCTTCAATGCCAGCTTGATCCTTCACTAATCCTCTTTTTGAGGATTCAAGCTTACTTTTACATGACGAAATGTTTTTAGTAAGCACAAGAATGTAAAAAGTCAAGTCACCAGGGTGCAAAAAACACTCTTTGGCATAGTCAGAGTTGAGCTGCTAAGCCATAAAATGAGCAAAGCATTAGTCCCAAAGCTTCAAGTCATATTAAACTATGTGCTAAGAGTCGTAGTTATTAAGCTTACGCTCAAGATGGAAGAGTTGAGAATATATAAAGTCATGTTTCTCATGCTGAATGAGATGAGCATAAGAGTCAAACTCTATTAACTTACAATTGGTGGAGTGTCGTGGAGTCCAACACTCACGCATAGTGCACAGTAAGATGAGAGCACATATCCTCGTCAATGAAAACCATTCTTAAGGGGTGCGAGCTTGCAAATCCATTCCATATGCTTTTTATAGCTACACCATCTTTCTGAATTACCCCTCAAAATCTTTCTTGCACAGCATATTATTTCCCATGCATTTCTGTGCTGCATAAATAGGATGTCCCATCACTGGACATATGCATTAGACACTCTTTTTTGCTTCCACCTATGCACCTTGAGTGGACTACAACAGGCAAACCAATGTTCCATCATGCTACCCTCTCACATTTGCTGCCTTTTTAATTCCATATCTATCAGCAAATAATCCCTTCAGTACTTTATTAATATTTCCCATGCTAATAAGTACTCCAATGATGCGCGTATCCCAAAGGCGCTTTTTTTCCACTGGTTTTTTTTCTTTGGTCATTCAGGTATTATACCCTAATTTAGAACCTCATCATTCTAATTCCCTTGTACATATTTTTCATAAATAAACATCAACCTCATCATGATGCTATTACAACGGACAAATGCAACATCATCTCTCAAAATTGACTACTCAAACCAATGAAGATGTTGTAGCAAATTGAACCTCATCAACAAATCCAACGACAAAATGAAGATCCGCCCATCAAAAATCAATCAAAACCTTCCATAGCCTCCATGGACACTTTTCAACAGTGCCCGAGAACGGGCACTGAAATAGGAAGGGGGGAATGTTAATTGAGTCAACGTCAGTTAACAGAAGACGTATGGATGCAAATCGAGGATGAATACGAAGAAGCAGCAAAGATTGGAATTACATATTTTCCCAAAATGGTCACGTATTGTAAATTCCCGAATTATTTGAAACCATTGTAATATTTCTAATGTGTTACGGGCTCAATGGGAGTTCCAAGTTGTAAAGAATAGGTCACTTACTGTGCTTAGGTTGCAGATTCAGTAAGTGGTGAGCGCTAAAGGCCTTGGGCGCCGGACATTGCATATTTTTAACTTTAGGTATATAAGGCAGTGTGTAAAAGAAATTAGGGTTCTCAAGTCATTTGTTGAGAGCACTCTTTGGTGAGAGCTTTTGAGGTGTATGGCTATGGAGTCCTTGAGCTTCTCCTTGCTCATGAGACTTGATTAACACAAATCAATGATTCATTCTCTCTTCCTATGCCTCTCTCATGCTTCTTATGATTGTCTATGATGCTTAGATTAGCTAGATCTACACTAATTAATGGTTAATCCCTCTCTAATCTTGTGTGATTGCCCTCTTTTGGTAGTGTGTGCATGTAGGTTTGACTGGAGTGTGGTGCTCGATAGATCTATGTGTGTGTGCTTGCGATTACTGTGATAGATTAGTGTTGTGTGCGTCTTGCAATCGTAGTATGTGTGATTGGGTTGATTAGAGGTGAAGAGAAGTGGATATGGAGATTGACCTTCATTGCGGCTTAGCTCCGACATAGGCCGACAAGCTCACCTCGTAGAGTTAACCATTTGTGTTGCCACGATTAGCTCACTAACCGTGTGAGTGTTTCCATGCCCTAGCCGGGTAGCTCATCCCTCCGGATTGATAATTTTGTTGGTCATTGGAGCTATTGCAACGATGGGACCCCCAACAAGTAGCAAATATATATCCGCTTGCCACACGTATATCGATGACACACCATTGCCGTGCCTATTATCGCTTATATTACCTCCAACACCAAATAAAACTTTCGAATCCAAAAAACCATGCAACTCTTGATACCCTTCGCTGTACTGACCCCTCATACTTGCTATTTTGCTTTGGCATATATGCACCTATATACAACCTTGGCTTGGCTTGGCTTAGATCCATTGCTAGCTCTAGAAATTTTTAGTTGCACCATCGTCTGCCAAGATACACGGCTCTCCTTAGAAACCCAATTTCGGATTCCTATTGGTGGCTGCAACTCCTCGCACAGCTAACTCCGTTCAAAGGGGGAGACATGAGTGTGCAATTGGTGGAGACTCCTTTTTTTGGTGATGGAGCTGTGAATCTCCCCCCATAATGAGTTAATATACTCTCCTCTAATTCCTTGTGGGTGTTTTCTTTAGATCTATATTCTCTCGTATTATGGTAGTGGCATGGTAGTTCCCTTGTTAGCCAATGGATCCCCCAATAATTCTTGGTTTCCATGGCTCATTCTGAGCATGGATTGTTTGTAAGGATGTCTTTTTCTTATATATTTTAAATCTCTCCACTAGAGAGAGTATTGTCCAAAGAAAAAGCCCATGCAATTATTGTGTGGCATTGGCAACTTCTTTTCTTTGAGTTCCATTCTTTGATCCCAAAAAGACTCTCAAGGAAAAATATAGACGTTTGTTTTTTGATCATGGACGATCTTTCGGGCTCAAATTTCAGCTCTTTTTGTTGTGAAAACTCCATCTAGATTTCTCTCTATTTCGAGGAACGTTATGATCTCATATAACCTATCTTTCCATATTTTTGGTTATCTTATCTTATCTTAGCTTAATTACAAATGCCTCATAAAAAAATGGAGATGTCTATTTTTTATCTATCATTAGGACGTTTTTCCCCCCCTCCTAATCTCTAGGTCTCAACATTGGGAAGATTGGATGTAGAAACACTTATTTGAAGTGCGACCGGCAAATCTTCAACATGAGAGATACCTATTATTTTTAGTTTATCTTGTCAATAATCTTGAAGGCCATAGATAAACACTATATAATTAGTTTAGTCAAGGCACAATATTTTCTTGTAATATATGTGCATACAACCAAGTCATTTGTCCAAAAAAACTCAACATACTTAACACTAGGTTGGTAATGGGACACTTTTATGTCCTGTTAAGTGACCATTTTCCTTGAATTATGTCAAGAGTTTCAAAATGCACTTCGAGGTTCTATCTATCTAGAAAATTGTTTCATGAGCTGAAAAAAACTCGACATTTTTTTGGAATATCAATTCCATCTTTAACCTTGTCCTTGCACAACATTTCACAACCTAAACTGTGTGAAAAAACGGGTCCTATTTTTGGCTGTTTTCAACTTTTTGCAACTATACCACTCTAGAATTCATGTTTGTGAGGTCTATAATGCTAGAGAACCATCTTTAGTAGTCCTCAACATGTCCTGATGCTTCTAGGGAGAAATAAATGTTAAAGTTGTAAGTTATGACCAAATTACAAAAATTGTCAAATCCTGTTTTTTAGCCAATTTTAGCTCTTCTATGATTTTTTTGATGGCTTTCATGATATCCAAATGCAGCTTTGATTTTCTATATCGCATATTGTAACATAAAGCTAATATTCCTTGAGTTTTGGGGCACCTAATACCCTATTTTGCATAGTAGACAACGATGGTTGATTTTTCAATTATAGAAGAAAACGAAACATTCTGGTATATCAAGTATGGCTTTTTCAATATTGTTAGTTTCTTGTGACATCTACATGCATTTTGTAGGTAGTAACCATATCTAGTCATAAGGATCAAATTTGGCTAGATATTGAATAGTTTCTATGGGATTCTTTAACTCATAATGTTGAACCCAGTTTTTTCATGTTTGCTATATTTAGCACTTCATCTTTGTCCCCAAGATTCCCTTTGGTAAGAGATGTATTATTCTTTTGACATGCTCCATGGCTCCTTATGAACCTAAAGGACAATAGGGAAGAAAACATGCATATATTATTTGTATTGAGTGTGGCTATAGAAACTTTGATGATAGGTTTGCAGAATTGTAAAAATTCAACTTTTTTGTACCTATTTCTTTTGGCAAAACAAAAGATAGTGAGTGAGAAGTAATCATATGTTCTGATCACCAACCCATTGAAGTTAACTAGGGAATTTATCTCAGGTCCTACAAAAATCCCTAATCTTATTTTTATGCAACAAAACGTAAGAAATGACTGTTTTGATGAAAATGTACTGGTCCATCAACTTTGGAGGCTTGGTGTGACCAAAAGATGAGAAATTTTACAAGTTTCTTTTTTTTTCCATGTGTTAGGCATTGAGATATAATCTCATGAAAGGATTTTACAAAATGAGTGGATCTACTATGGTTTTGGAGGTTTTTTTCAAAACCCTGAAAGGACACTTTTATGTCCTGTTAGGTTACCAACCTAGTGTTAACTAGTACGTACATCACTTACCATCTTTAATTCAGTTAGCAACTAGACATATAGCCTGGACCAAAATCTATTTCTAAATATGATTACAACATTGGATACATCTACTGATAAACATTACCTGGGTTGCAAGTTTTAAATGTTCAAGATTGGGATGAATATTTGGTCGACAATTTTGATAAAATCGATACTTTTAATATCCAATGAGATATGTTACATATCCGCTAAAAGGAGCACATAAACATCTACACTAACCCTACTCTCATTGTTATCATATTAAAACAAAATTACTTAATTTATTCTCTCCTATCGTAGAAATTTCAAACTTGGATTTGTTCCATTGAATGTTCTCTTTTATGCATGAAAAAGGCATGTCACTTTAACAAGGCAAACACAAGGACAAATTAACCCTTACATTGTAGATAGGCCAAAACAAAACCAAAAAGCGTTACCAGTATGAAGGGCTAGTGTACAAGTCAGAATTATCAAAATACTTGCAAGAGCTATAGCAGCTAGTACCAAACAAAAACAACTTTAAGTTTGAAATTACTAATGGGCTTTAAAACTCCTTTGAAGATTCTTTTGCACATGCCACCGGCTCTATTCTCTATGTAGGATCTAGAGCACATGCCACCTTGACAATAGGAATTCTTGCTCCAGTTGTAGGGTTGTAGCAAGGGGGCAACGACCTCCATGTATTTGAAACAAGGTTGCAAAGGATTATTTGATCGCCGATAGAGAGCACCAGGATGTTAGCTCGCGCAATAGCATGCAAGTCTATGCACTCTGAGTTTCTCCAATAAGGGATAGAGACTATGAGAGCAGAGTCGTCAAAGACACGCAACCACCTTCCATGCTCAAAGTCGTACTTGTACACAAAAACTCGACTTTTCTTGCACGTTGGATTTCGCTTAAATACCAAAAGCAAGATTTCGGCATCCATTTGAAGCACTTCATACCTGGCATCTAGCATGCTTTTCTGTGAATTGGTAAAGTCGTCGGGCATGCGCACTTGGCGCCAATGTGATCCTTCATACAGAGACAACTCCGGCAAGATGTAATGGTGCATGTGATAAAAGGTTGCAAGTGTGCCTTGATGGTAGTAATAGACATGGGGAATGTTATTGTGCAACAATATGGATGTCTCTAGTACATTCTGTATGCAACGGCCTTGGAGCAACAATTGTTGGCACATTGGGTCAGTAGGCGTGTATCGATCTATGATCACGTGCGCAGGTTCCCGAGGTGATACACGAATGATGCTAATACGACCAGTCTCATTACTTTGTTCCAAGCGCAATTCACCTCCAAATCCACTCATAACGTACCTCCTTGTAGAGAGTGGCAAAGTCACCTTGTCACCGGTAAAGGGGTTGCTGAGGATTAAAAAGTGGACACTTGTAAATGGCCTGCCAACATATATATCTTTGAGAGAAACACATGAAGAGAGAGAGAGAGAGAGAGAGTTAGCGTTAATAACCTGGACTGGACTTATCTGCAATAAACTGCAAATGCAAGAGTATAATAACTTACGGCTTGGGCTGAGGATTAAGGCTTGGGCCGAAGAGTGTTGCAATGGCCTGGGTGAAGGAGGGATGAACTGCACGCAGGCGAAGCAACTCGTAGACTAGAAGATCTTCAGACAGGAAGATATGGTCATGACCTGCAGTCAGGATGAGGTCGAATGTGGGAGCGCTGCAGTTATTATTCTCGGTGGTGACGTGGCCCTTGTTATGTTTTGCAGTTGCGCCTCACCCTCCATCAAACGCTGTCTCTTCATTTTGCAGAAAGACAATGTTTTAACTTTTCACACAAGAAATTACATATATTATATATATATATATATATATATATATATATATATATATATTGGGTCCAGACTCCAGAGGCTAAGAACTTGCGGATGCCCTCACCCATTGTGGGAGACTCAAATTTATTCCTCCTAGAGATGGGGTAAAAGTCATTTCCTCCTAGAGATGGGGGTAAAATAATTACACGTAGGCGATTGCCCAACAGATCAGGGGTAGATCACGTGCGCAAAGAAGTCCGTGCGGTAGCTCCCTTATTTCCACAGGGCCTGCAGACCGCACACTCTTTCAACAATGTCATTGTGGCGTGTTTCTTACACCTCACTACCCCCCAACACATCTCCTAAGCTAGAATGAAGGATGGTCAAGTGGTGGTTCAAAAAGAGGTGTCTCCGACATCACTTTGTTCGAGGCTTCAAAGAGAGCTAGTCAATTTTAGGGTACAATAAGTCGGGGGAGAGAATGAGTTTCAAATTGTTGTCCGACCTTAGATGAATATAGTGGTGGGGGGACCTTCATTAAGCAGATGCCAGTCCAAGCATTCAAAACTTCTGATTTGTTCTTCATAGTGCTTTCAACTAATTTGAAATGCTTCATATATAGTGCTTCATCCTGCTCCATAGTGCTTCTACATGGTGCCTAAGAGTGCGTAACACTACTTAATAGTGCTTCAAAATTATTCCAAGTGCTTTAGAGTGCCTCATAGGTGGTTTACAATCATTTCAAGTGCTTTGAATTTATTCAAATTGTCTCAAATGCTTCGCAGCGCTTGAAAGTGCTTTAGAGTGCCTCGGAGTACTTACGGCTACTTTTGAGTGCTTGGTACTACTTCTTAATGCTTCAATGTTCTTTTAAGTGCTTTCAGCTACTTCTACATGGTGCCTAAGAGTGTGTAACACTACTTAATAGTGCTTCAAAATTCTTCCAAGTGCTTTGGAGTGCCTCATAGGTGGTTTACAATCATTTCGAGCGATGGGGTAAAATAATTACGCGCAGGCAATTTCCCAACAGATCAGGGGTAGATCATGTGCGCAAAGAAGTCCGTGCGGTAGCTCCCTTATTTCCACAGGGCCTGCACCGCACACTCTTTCAACAATGTCACTGTGGCGTGTTTCTTGCACCTCACTACCCCCCAATGCATCTCCTAAGCTAGAATGAAGGATGGTTCCAAAAAGAGGTGTCTCGGACATCACTTTGTTCAAGAGTTAGTCAATTTTAGGGAACAATAAGGGGGGGGAGAGAATGAGTTTCAAATTGTTGTCCGAGCTTATATGAATATAGTGGTGGGGGACCTTCATTAAGCAGATGCCAGTCCGAGCATTCAAAACTTCTGATTTGTTCTTCATAGTGCTTCCAACTACTTTGAAATGCTTCATATATAGTGCTTTATCCTACTCCACAGTGCTTCTACACGGTGCCTAAGAGTGTATAACACTGCTTTAAAATTCTTCCAAGTTCTTTGGAGTGCCTCATAAGTGGTTTACAATCATTTCGAGTGCTTTGAATTTATTCAAAATGTCCCAAAGTGCTTTAGAGTGCCTCGGAGTACTTACGACTACTTTTGAGTGCTTCTTACTACTTCTTAATGCTTCAATGTTCTCTCAATGCTTTAAACTACTTCTCCAAGTGCTCTATAATTTTCTCCACTACTTCTTGTTGGAATTAGGGTTACAGAGAGACACACACAGCTTGGAGAAGACGAAGGAAGCTCAAGGCACACAATAGAGAGTATATTACTTAGTGTGCAATGGAAAGATTGATAGCCATAGAGTGATGGGCGTATATACAATGCTTGGGGGGAAAAACCTCCTAAAGAGGGAAAAAATGCCGCGGTGGTCCTAGTGTGTTCACACACATCACTACCACATGTATATGGTAACAAATCCCCCCTGGAGTGATGCGGTGAACGAGAGCTGGCACATGAGTAAAGGGAAGTGCCATGCCCTGAGGACATGATCAGTCCACAAAGGGGAGTAATCCCAAAGCTTTACGGAAAGCTTCAAGCTTCTCATGAGACAATGCCTTTGTGAAAAGGCTGCAAGGTTGTCCTGTGTTGGCACATAAGCCAAGTGGATCTCTCCTACTGAGAGCCTCTCCCTGAGATAGTGGTAATGCACCTGAATGTGCTTTGTGCGAGCATGAAAAATTGGATTCCATATATATATATATATATATATTGGGTCCAGAGTCTAAGAACTTCATCTAAGTACACATTTCCAAGCTTTAAAGACCAAAGCCCAACCTTTCATGAAACGAAGTGTGTACGCACTTGAAGCTTGCAAACAATATGGCATTAAAAGGTTTGCAATTTATCCAAGTGAGGAGTGCTAAAAATCCTATTTGGTGAATGTGATGGTTTTTTCTTGGTGTTGACACATAGGAGGTGAATGGAACATAGGAGGTGAATGGAACAAAGGCATAAGCAAGAAAACAAAAGGTCTTATTGTTCAGCAAGTAGGAGTTTCACATCCTTGTTTGATAGTAGGTTAGTCAACCTCATCAAACATAGCTGGCAAGTAGAGCAATCAAAATAATATTTGTAGAACCTTTCTGATGAAATTGTGGTTTTTTCTAGTGACAAAATGAGATCAAGTCATGTACTCATACCTGTTCAAGTCTCTTTTGTGTGCTGAGTGGTGGGTGAGATTCATAAGACCACTCATTTCTATATTTTGGACGACAAGGCCCATGACACATTGTTTATGCCAGACCATTTTCTACTCCACAATGAGTAGGTGAAAGACAATGATAGAATGTGAAGCACCATTGGATATTGTGTGTGCCGCATCATGATCCAAAGCAAGACACTCATGCATGTCCTTGGAGGGGGGTCACTACAATTAAAAACAAGCCTCTCATGTGGGTTCAAAACTAGGGATTTCTTTATTTTATATTTTTTCACATTTTCAAACATAGAAGGGTGTCAAAGAAAAATTTACAGAGTGAGTTGGAAAAGGGTCCTATTTATTGTTCAAAATATCACTGCTAATTGCGTCTTATAAATAAGCTTTGAATGCATGTGATGTATCTAGGGTGTACATATATTGACCCCCCCCCCACCCCCCAAGATGCATGTGAGAGGCTCTCGTTCTTTGCATTGCTAGTGATATCTAATGCAAGTTGCCCGTTGCAAAAAACTTCATGACAGCAAGGACTTAAAAATCACTTGATCATGTGAAACTTCGTGTGATCACAATGTGTTGTTCACATAATAACAATTTACATGATCACATTTAAGGCATGAGTGGTACCTAACAACCACCAAAATCCCATTGGGATTTTTTCTTTTCCCGATTTTTCTACCGAGAAACATAATGATCCTCGTTGGCCTAACCGAGAAACTAAAAAATCCTAGCAGGTCCATGGGATCTTAGTTTTAGATCGCGCACATAGACATACACTTCACAAGTACATCAACAAGACACAGGGAGTGTACTCTACATCACAATGTGCAACACCACAAGGGTAACATACCACACATCTTGTGTTCATGTGTAGGTTGTGTGGTAGCATATCGTATGTTGTCATAGTACACGAGAATAGCAGGATAGTGCGTCACACTGAGTGTATGTGTGTGTGTGTGTTAGCCACTGTATGGAATTGTGCTTACCACAGGGACATGACCTTGGTTATGCTAGGAAGATGGTGTCCTTGTTGTAGATATTGGATCACCCTATGGGTACTATGTCGTAAACGCGGAAACACTAGTATCATTATATTGACCCAAGGGGCTCACCTTTCAAAAAATATATATCAGCACGTATGTTCAAGAGGTATTCCATAAAACCCCTCTTCATCATGAATTAAAAGACCCATCCTCTTCCTTCATAAACATGTAACTTTTTTTCAAGTTTTCATTTTTATACCCCTTTTCTACATGTAGTTCTATAACTCTTTGACATATTGAAACCCCTTAGGGTGAAAAAGTGGGGACCGGTAAACTTTTTTGTAGTTTAGGTCAAACTTTTCGGACCTTGTGTTTTTAGATTCTCCTTTTGAAGATCTATCCACTGATATATAGTATGATAGGTAGGTTTTCATGTGACATGTAGAAATTGTAGCTCAAAGATTTGTCAAAGGTGCTGTCAAGGACAATCCTTTTTGTACCACCAAAGCATGCTTTTAGCCATATATGTGGCATATGTACATAAAGTACTTGGTTAGTAACATGGTTGTGGAGAGTATCTTATATAAAAATTTCCATGTTGTTTCTTTTTGTCAAAAATATTGTATAAAATCATAATATATGTATAAATAAAAAAGGGAGTGTCATAAATATTTGTCAACTATCTCTTCATAACGTTGATCATAGCTATAGACAAGCCAAAACAAAAAACTACAAGAACCATACACAAACGAAAAAAAATCTATGTTAAAAAGTCAGTCATTATCGTGTGATTCATCTCTCTATCATGTTCATAAATTTCTCATTGAAAAATTGTGTTTCATTCACAACATAATGCTTTCTTTTCTTTTAAACATATTGAAAGAAGAATATCGATTCATCTATAAAAAAAAAGTTCATATGTCCCCTCTCTCTCTTCTCTATCACACTCACACACACACACACACACACCCACATGTCCCTCTCTCTCTCTCTCTCTCACTCACACACACACACACACACACACACACACACACACACACACATCCACATGTATCTAAAGAGTACAAAAAAAGTGAACATTTTTTAATATGATTAACAATCAAAATGTGAACTAATGACTTTGATAACATCACACACACACGTCTCTAAAGAGTACAAAACAAAGTGAACATTTTTTAATATGATTAACAATCAAAATGTGAGCTAATGTCTTTGATAATATCTCCTTTTGATGGTTTAGCACATGATTTTCAAGTGTGACATGTTTTTAATGTATATGGTTGGGAAGATTGAGCAAATGTATTTGATAAGCTTATCATGGTTTCACCAGTGTCTTTGATTATGTGACATGCATGAAATGTAACATGGGTGAATTGTGTAACATGCAAGAATTCTATTTTATTGGAACTTGGATACACTATGCTAAACTTTTGAATCATTTTTCTTAATTGCCCCGTGTAAAGATGACACCATAATGGAAAGAGAGCGGCATGCAATCAATTTGCAAAGAGTGCATATTAGCAATGTGTGAAGATGCTAAAATTCATTAGATGAATGAAAGTGAGATTTTTCAAAAGGATTTTCTTATCACTATGTGAGAGAGTATGGAGTGCAAGCTACATGTAATGGAAATGGACTATGAACATTGAGAATAGCAGAATTAAGAAAACTATAGTGAGAATACTTTGAGAAAATAGACGGTGAACTTGATTAGAGGTAGCAACATAATCATTTTACTTACTCAACTTGGTATGAACAATACTTTGCAAGAAAGAGAATTAGAGAACTTGACAATAGTTGACGACCGGATTTATGTGGAGCCGGTCCCCCCTCCAAAAGCCTTTTGTATTATAGCTTCTCCCATAAACAGAGACTTCGTACAATACAAGTTTTTTGTTCCTTGAGACCTTGATGGTGCAATTAAGATAGAGAGCTTCATGCACCACAATTATGCCCGTAACTTAGCTAATTGAAAGCATTAACTTGTCCTCAACCTTAGTCCCAAGGCCTCAAACACCTTCAAAGGTGAGAGATCTAGTAGGGAATGAGGGTAGGGAAAAGGAAGAAGAAGTATTATTACAAGGAATAAATAGTGTCCTCTCATACCCTTACTCATAGAGCTTAATATAGCATAGTAACATAGGAATGGAGATGAAGAAGATGGCTAGCATAGCATTGAAGCATGGATCTTGGTTGGATTTGCATTCCATAGCCAAGAGTTATTGGTGTAGGCTCTCAACTTCTCAAGCTTGGAGAAGGAGATGGAGTTCTTGCACTTTCACAAAGTGAGAATAAGAGAATATGAGGTGCGTGAGAGAGAGTATACCTCGAAGCACACCCCCAGCTTGCTTTGGTCGACCCCTCCTTGTAGCTCATCCTTGAATTTGATTGGACAAGTGCAAGCCTAGCCAATCACATGCTTAGTGCATATCCAACAACAAGGGTAACATTTGGACAAGTGTTCTCCTTACCCCTTTGAGAGAGAGGACTTGGTAATGACTATATAATTATTTAAAAAAAGTAAAATCTCACTGGACCCCTTTAGAGATCAACCAATAGTCTTTAGGCACCTTATGAGGGCAACATGGGAAGGAGCTTGACATGTGTCCATGGTTCCGCTTTGGAATTGTCTTGCCTTGAGAGATATGTGTGTGTTCTCTCTGATGCACCTACTTATAGGGCTCGCCCCCCTTTGTGTAGGGATGCATGTTGACTTTGGGAACTTCGCACCCTTGAGCCCCTTAGTCATGAAGCCCCTCTAGAACCTTAGTCATAAAACATGGCAAGCACCTCAATAACCTTAATCATCAAGCATGAAAAACAGCTCAAGCACCTTAGTCAGCAAGCATGGCAAGCATCTTAAGCTTTGGCCGGGTTCCCAGCCCTAGCTTGCCTAGGGTCTTAGGTCTAAGGACTTTTAACACTAACCTTTGGAGTTTTTTAATGAAGCTAACCCTAAGGTATTTCAAGCTCCATTAGTTAGCATTGCTCTCTGACAGACCTCAATTTGGATCTTTTAACTTTGGTTCTGTACTGAGACAGATCCATAAGCACATGTCTATATTCTAACTCTGGTTCTGATTTATTCTCCCATATTAAATGATCAGTTTAATATGAGAAAATCATTTGGGCTAGCTAGATATTATATTATATGACATTAGCTCTCTCTTGAAATCATAGTCGTCCTTGACTATGAGGTAGAGGAGATAGAGTCTTAGTCATTAGTCTATGTTTTTTAGCTGGAAGAGGATCCTTTTTGCCCTACAAAGTCATTCTAGAATTGATGACTAATCCATTTGGTCCTTGGGAGACTTAGCTACCGCAAGCATGTTTGCTCTTGAGTCCATTTCATCTCCCAAAGCAGAGTGAAAAATTCTACTTGGTGTTTGAGAGACGTCGTCATCACAAACATGATTTTAAGCATACATACTCCTTAAACTTGTGCACAATAAAAAAAGAACTAGTCTTATAAGACAAACAATTTTTTTCATTTAATAAAGTATTTACATTTGCTTACACTATTGTATCATTGTAAGCATTGATCAGGTTCATACTATCCTTAAGATGTGTTCCTTCCATCCATCTAGCATCTTCAAAAGGATGATTTTTGAATTTAATAAGATACCATCAGATAATCTCACCATGTCTTAGTACCTTATTTTCAAATTAAAAAATCAATTTGGGCTGAAGCACCTCTTTTTGATCTTTGATCTGAGGCTGGTCCTCAATGATTGGTTCTTGTGGTGGCTGTCCTTTATAAGGATTAAGTAGGCTCACATAAAAAAACATTGTGAATGAGCCAATGGCTGGGAAACATGAGTTGATTGGACATCTCATTGATTGTTTTTAGGATTTGAAAAGGACCGTAGTATCTTTTTGCTAGTTCAGCATAATACTTTTAGTGGCCCGTAGGATTTTTTTGCGTCAATTGAGCCTTGGAAAATTTGAGTAGGACCCAATCATTTTCCTTGAAAGCTAAGGCCCTTCTGTGCTTATTAGCAGTAGACTTTTGCCTTTGATGCAAGATGGGTATAGCCTCCTTAATATTTGGAAAGATTCTTGTAGGTCTCGGCTATACTTATCGACAATGAAGATCTTTCCATGTACCTTAAGCAAGAAGCGACTTCATTTTTCAAAAGGTGTCTTTCCCATAGTAGTATGGACAGTGTTATTGTATGCATACTCTACAAGAGGTAGGTACTTTTCCCATTGTGAACATTGATCTACTTCAGTAACATAGGTCTTCAGTAGATCTAGAATGGTATGGTTGGCTATCTAACTTTGGCCCTCCGTTTGTGGGTTATAGGCCGAAGAGAAATTGAGCCTAGTACCTAGATTCTCAAAGAGACCCTTCCAAAACTTATTGGTCATTCAAGGATCTCTATTTGACACTATTGATTTTGGCAAGCCATGGTGTTTAAAAATTTGAGATATGAAGAGGGTTGCCATTTGGTGTGCCTTAAAAGTCTTTTTTCAGAGGTATAAAATGTGCTTGTTTATATATATACTACAAGACATGCTTAATAGTAGTGACGCTCATAGTGCAACGCTCAAAAATGAAAAAGCACGACGTTGCTATATGCATCGCTATGTCACTTGTAACATAGCGACGCTCATAGTGACGCCTATAGCGATGCATAACCGAGAGCATCCGAAAACTCAGATCTCAGATCTGAGTTTTCGACGCGCGCTCAGGCAAGAAGGTAACGCTCTCCCTCTCTCTCTCTCTCTCTCTCTCTTTCTTCTCAACACACACACACACACACACACACGAGGAGAGGAAGGAGAGCCAGGTATACTCCTTTCCTCTCCTCACTCTCATGTTCCCTTCCCCTCTTTCTCTCTCCCTCTCTCTCTCTCTCTCTCACACACACACACACACACACACACACACACACACACGAGGAGAGGAAGGAGAGTCAGGTATGCTTCTTCCCTCTCCTCACTCTCATGGTCCCTTCCCCTCTCTTTCTCCCTCCCTCTCTCTCTCTCTCACACACACGCACATTGTGTTTTTGAGAGAGAGAGAGAGAGAGAGAGAGAGAGAGAGAGAGAGAGAGAGAGAGCACAAGCATAAACAAACAATGCACACACACATGCATAAACAAAGAAAGCACACATTGAGAGAGGAAAAGAGAGAGAGAGCATGCATAAACCAAAAACGTGCACACACACATGCATAATCAAAGAATGCACACACACATTGAGAGAGAAAAAGAGAGAGAGAGAGAGAGAGAGAGAGAGAGAGAGAAAAGAAGAAGAAGAAGAGAGTCTTAACATTGTAGGAAACTATCCCAAGAGACCTTAAAGATCTACTCGACAGGAGTTGAACTCAAGACATGTTATTCATAAGGGAAATGGCATAACCAATCTATCACACTTCGGTGATAGAAAAGTTATACAATTTTTCTCTTTTTTTCATTGGCGTGCACACACCCAAGAAGAAGAGAGTTTAATTTAACATCGTAGGAAACTAATTAAAGAGACCTAAAAATCTAGCCGACGAGGAGTTGAACTCAAGACTTGTTCTTCAAGAGGAAAATGGCATAACCAATCTACCACACTTGGGTGATAGAAAGGTTATACCATTTTTCTGTTTTTATTGACACACACACACCACACACACACACACAAGAAGAAGAGAGTTTTAACGTTGTAGAAAACTATCCCAAAAGACGTTAAAGGTTGGGTTAGATGTAGACTTACGTTAAATTAGATTTAGGTTTATTTAAGTTAAATTAGATTAGATTTAGGTTTATTCTTAGTTAGATTTACGTTTGATTAGATTTAGGTTTATTTACGTTAGATTTAGATTTACGTTATATTGGATTAGATTTAGGTTTATATATGTTATATTAGATTAGAGTTAGGTTATTTAAGGTTAGAAGAAATGGCGAGAAAATTTCCTGCGCTCACAGCCTCGAAGTCCATACGGACCAACAATTCCACTTGCATGTTCGACTGCTGCTACCATACAATAAGCCGTCATGTTCAGCTGATGGAAGAGAAAATTGAGCCTACATAGAAATTAGTGATGCGAGATGACGATTCCAAGGGTCACACACACACACACACACACCACATCCCGTCAAATCTAGATTACGAATTAAGTGCCTTGAGCAGACATCAGCTACAATGCAAGAATGGCGTACCTGCATGCTACAAACAAAGATCTACTGTGAAAAGATGTTAAGATGCTGTGAAATGCTACAGCAAACAAAGATCTACTGTTAAAAGATGTTAAGATGCTGAGAAGAGGCAAAGGGTTTTGTCCACTACATGCAATATCATGTAGACGTGGGTGTGTAGATTTCTTGTACCCACAAATTTAGGCATTGACCAATAAAGACGAGATTATAACCCGATGGTTCTGATCTCCGTGCACCTCTAGACCGAGGTGTGCGGGGATTGGACATGACTAGAGAATGTGAGGTAGTTTACAGTGTGAACAAAGAGAGAGAGAGAGAGAGAGAGAGAGAGAGAGAGAGAGAGAGAGAGAGAGAGAGAGAGAGAGAGAGAGAGAGAGAGAGAGATAAGACGAAGAATGCCAATAGAAGATTAAATTTGTTGTCCAGGTTATAAGATTTTTACCCTCATTATGAGTAGTGACGAGGATGTGGATAAGTCCAACCGAAACACCTATCTCTCAACGAGAATTTTATGTCCTTGTAACCGTTGCAAGCATGCTGTGCGACGGACAAGACGCGTTTCTTTGCAGCACATTCGCGAATTTGGCAAGTTAGATCCACCTATTATAGATCAAGTTGTTGCCAATTATAACTCGTCGGGCTCTGACGCTTGCCAACAGGCAGCAATCTTGCAACCCAATAGACGTGTTCGCAAGCGCTTTGGTCAAGCAGCATATGTGAGGCCACAAGATGTAGCCTCTGACATCTCGGGGGATGATCATGCGGACCACATTCCAAACGAGGCAATGTTTGAGCCCGAGATTGATGAAATGATCGAGATGATCATGGATTCAAAAAGTCTTATCTATGATGATACGAAAAGTGAAGCCGATACGCCATTGTATAATGGAGCACATGTGTCTAGATTGAAAGCGCTCCTGGTTATTCTCAACATGCAGACAAAGTTTGGATGGAGTGATACTAGTGTCATAGCGCTTTTCAGGTGATCTATTACAATTAGTTTACTTTAATAAAACTCTAAATGTATAATGATCTAATAGATTTTTATACAATTGTACCGTATTTTTATGTTGTGTAGATTGCTCAAAGATCACATACTATCAGCTGATAATGTGATGCCAGATTCCCGAGAGGAAGCATTAAATATTTTGTGAAACTTGGGGATGGATTACAATTCGATCCATGCTTGTCCTAATGACTGCATTCTTTTCAGAGGGGAATACATAGACATGGAGAAGTGTCCAAAATGTGATTCCGAAAGATATCGAGTAGATCTCCACGGAACAAACATTCCGCAAAAGTTTTTTCGACATTTTCCTCTACTTCCTCGCATCAAGCATTTCTTCGAATGTAAGTCCATGGCCTCCCTAGCATCTTGGCATGAGGAGAATAAATCTTCGGATGGTGTGCTATGGATTCCTGCAGATTGTGCATCCTGGAAACATATAGATGAAACATGGTCGGATTTTGCCAGGGAAGCTCAAACTTTGCGCTTAGGCCTGGCTATGGATGGCGTAAATCCATTTGGTCAAAGATCAACATCTTACAATGTATGGCCCATTGTCATCGTTAACTACAACATTCCCCCGTGGTTGACTACAAAGAAGGGGCACCTATGGCTAAGCTTGATTGTGCCGGGGTGATATAAAGTGAAGAATATGGATGTGTATCTTCGTCCAGTATTGGAAGAGCTATAACAATTGTGTATTGGCATAGAGGTGGTGGATATAACCCAACACACAGGTCGACGGAATGCTTTGATCAAAGGCATTCTAATTTGGACCATGCATGACTATCCCGGACTAACAGAATGCTCAGGTGATCTTTTTACACTCCTCACTCAGACACTATAAATCTTGGTTTTTCTCAAGCTGATCTATTATCATGTGTATACATGTAGGGCTTCAAACAAGAGGATACAGAGCATGTGTCACCTGTGGACCTAGACTGAATGCACGTAGGGCGCCCTCACTGAAGAAGCAAATGTACGAAGGTCATCAAGTGTATCTTCCAGAGAATCATGTGTTATGCGACAGCTTTTTGGGAAGAGAGCCACCGAGGATGTTTGCACAAGCATGGTTAGAGCAGAAGGCGATGTGTGATGATGGATTGTCCCCAGGGATGAAGAGACCATCTCTATGGTACGAGTTACCATACTGGCCCCGACTCAAGATCAATCACTTGCTTGATTCAATGCACATATTCAAGAATGTGGGTAATCTACTATGGGACCATCTGACCGGCAAGAAAGATACTTTGGGAGCCAGAGTTGACCTTAGAAATGTGGATCGTATGGAGCAATATTGGCCACAAACAGCGTCCGATGGATCGATAAAACTCCCTAAAGCACCATGGATTTTCACAGGAGCCCAAGAATGCAAAGTAAAAGATACCATTCAATTTTTGCGGATCCCCACTGGCGTAATGCACTCGCTCCGAACGTGTTTTACTAAAGAAGGAAAGCTTACCGGTTTGAAGTCACACGACTGGCATAAAATGTGTCAGGTATGTTCATAGTGGAGTATATCATAGTGAGAATTGTGTAACAAATTCGTGTGTGGACTTTAATATCATTGTTGCACGTGTTTTGCAGTTTATTTTACCGGTATCCATTGAGGGATGCTTGTCTCTTGACGTCTGTAACACAATCTACAAACTTGCGAAGTTGGTACAATGGATCTCACAAAAGGAGATCAATGTACACTCCATACCATTCGCCAAACTAAACCCTGCGGAGGTTGTGTGCATGTTTAAGAAACATTTTCCTACTATCATGCTAACCATTCAAGTGCATCTTCTTGTTCACATAGTTGATGAGGTGGAAATAGCTAGCACAATACATTCCAGATGGATGTTCTTTTTAGAACGTTTCATGAAAACACTTAAGGGATATGTGAGTCAGAAGGCACGTCCAGAGGGTAGCATGGCAGAAGGTTGGCTGGTATCAGAGTACCTAGTGTACATTGGAGACTGCCCAGACGGATTTGATAAAGCCCAGGACACGCTATGGAAAACCATAGATGATGAACGCATATATGGAATTGTCATGTGAAATCTCGGTGTTGAAAAGAAGATGACGGAAGATCTAGAGGCTAAAATCAACCGATTTTGCATGCTTCACAATCTAGTCATGCAGAAGTGGATTTCACAATATGAGGATGCAAAGCAAGAGCGACAGGGCAAGATTCGAGTGGAGACGGGGAAGACGACCATCGATAAGCTATCCGACGGGTGTGGAGAGCCTACCAACATTCATGAGCTTAAGATGGTTGCACAACCAATTGAAAAGCGCACAACAGTGTGGTGAAGAAGTGACTGAGGAAGAGTGGGAGTACTCTAGGGGTTGCGCGACCAAGGTAAGTTTGCAATGTACGACTAGTAACTTTCTAGATGTTTGAACGGACACTCATAATCTTTGTTGGTTGTAGTATAAGTCATACACAGCAGCATGGTGTAAAGGTCAACATTTTAGGGTGGAACGGATCCACAAAAAACGTTTTACTCAAGATTGTGGAATCATGGCAAAATTTGAACAATCTAGTCGACGACGGTCCTCTGATGCAGATCTTGTGGTGGTGGAACTCACTTACTTCGGCACACTACAAGAGATTTTGAGGATCGATTATAGAGGATTTTTTGTCGACTTGTTTGACGTGCAATGGTTCAAGATAATCATGGAGGGTCACAACGCTACTGTGGGTAGAGGAGAGTCTAGTTTTTTTGAGGTGGATTCAACTAAGAAATGGACTGACCTACGAGACACTTTTGTACTATCAGAGCATTGTGAACAAGTAAGTATATAAATAGTTAAAGTCCCATTTTAGAATTTATGTGCTTGGAAGCTCTCATGTAAGTTATGTGGCTCTGGCAGGTGATATTTCATCCCACAAAGTCTGCATCAAACTGGTGGCACTACAACACAACATGGAGATATCGACGCGCGTATATCGACGAAATTAGTGGGCATCGCTATACGCGTTGATATACACGTCTCAATGTACGTCGATATACGCGTGGAAAGGCTTTATTTCCCATGCGTATATTGACGCCTATATCGACGCGTATAGCAACACAAAAAAATTGGGGGAAAAAAGTGAAACCCGCGAGCAACAGGGGCCATTTTGGCCTGCGCTCTGCTCAAATCTTGGCCTCCACCTGCTGCGCAGGTATTATCCCCCCTTCAACCCCCCTCTCTCTCTCTACATCGTGTGTGTGTGTGTAGGAGAGAGAGAGAGAGAGAGAGAGAGAGAGAGAGAGAGAGAGAGAGAGAGAGAGAGAGAGAGAGAGAGAGAGAGAGAGCACGGTGTGTGCGTGTGTGTAGGAAAAGAGGGAGAGGGAGAGAGAGAGAGAGAGAGAGAGAGAGAGAGAGAGAGAGAGAGAGAGAGAGAGAGAGAGAGAGAGAGAGAGAGAGAGAGAGAGAGAGAGAGAGAGAGAGAGAGCAGTGTGTGTGTGTGTGTGTGTGTAGGAAAGAGAGAGAGAGAGAGAGAGAGAGAGAGAGAGAGAGAGAGAGAGAGAGAGAGAGAGCGGTGTGTGTGTGTAGGAAAGAGAGAGAGAGATAGGTGTGTGTGTGTGTGTAGGAGAGAGAGGAGAGAGAGAGAGAGAGAGAGAGAGAGAGAGAGAGAGAGAGAGAGAGAGAGAGAGAGAGAGAGAGAGAAATGTGTGTGTGTAGGTAATCAAAGAGAGAGAGAGAGAGAGAGAGAGAGAGAGAGAGAGAGAGAGAGAGAGAGAGAGAGAGAGCGAGAGAGAGAAATGTGTGTGTGTGTAGGTAATCAAAGAGAGAGAGAGAGAGAGAGAGAGAGAGAGAGAGAGAGAGAGAATTAATGTATGCTTAGGAAATTAAAATTAAAGAAAAATAATTAAAGAGAGAAATGAAATGAAATGTTATATTAACGTCTTCGAAAGGCCAAAGTGACCTATGAGACATGAGACAAGAAGTTACAATTGGATGGATCCGATACAAAGTCAGAGTAAGAAGATGACAAAATAAAATATTATGGAATCCTAAACTCCTGGGTATGGACTAAACAGTTAAACCAGCTAGCTGGGATAGGTAGATCATAGGAGATCCAGCAGCTGTCGCTGGCGGATCTCATCAATCTCCTCCATGGTCAGTAGTCTGACCGGGCGTTATGCATGTGGAGCCAAAGTGACCTAGCTAGATCCTCTGATGCAGCCTCTGTCGATGTTGTGTAGTCCTCCACAGTCGTGGACGTCTAGATCTCCCTAGTTCAGTCGCTTGTTCGATCAGTAGAGAGATAGGGAAGTAGAGAGGGAGAGAGAGAGAGAGAGGTAAGTAGAGACAGAGAGAGAGAGAGATAGGAAATAGAGAGATAGAGAAAGAGAGTTATATATATATATACATATATATATATATATATATATATACATATATATATATATATATACATATATATATAGAGAGAGAGAGAGAGAGGTAGGGAAGTGTAGAGCGAGACAGAGAGAGAGATAGGAAAATAAGGAAATAGAGAGAGAAAGAGAGATAGCGAGAGAGAGAGAGAGAGAGAAAGAGAGATGGCGAGAGTGAGATCGAGAGAGAAAGAGAGATAGAGATTGCTTTTTTGAGCAAGAACATGGAGGCCCCGTCCGGTTTACAATCAGGTAGAAAACTTTCATTGGGCTGAGAACTTTGTGCTTTCATCAAGTGCGGCATTGGAAAGCTTTCTGTGACAGGATACCTCGGAATGGAGGCAGGTGGGTTCGTAGACAGAGAAGAAACTATGGAACTAAAAGAGGCAAAGGGGTTTTGTCTGCTACATGCATTGCCATGTACACCTGGGAGTGCACGTATGTGTCTACCCATATAGGATTTGACCAATAAAGACGATATTTTGACCCGGTGGTCCTGATCTCCGTACACCTTAGGACCGAGGTGTACGGAGATTGGGCAAGACTAGAGAATGCGAGGTAGTTTACATTGTGAGGAGTATATATATATATATATATATATATTAAAACAACATTCATAATCATTGTAGATGGCAACGTCATCAACTAACATGGAGGAAAAGATTACATGCTCGTGCACGCTCTGCAAGTATCAAATCCTCCACAAGCGTAGGATATGTAATGAGCATGTGCACAAGTACGGAGAGTTTTCTAGAGAAACCGTACAGAATCTGCGATACGACTCCTACGGAACGGGCATTGATTTCCGTGACATAGCACCTACATCTGAGAGAGATAGAGAAAAAAAATTATGTGTGAAGGTCCGACCAATATAGAGCCATGGATGGAAGCAGAAAAGGGCTTACAGACAAAAGACGACGGCATAGAGGAGATGTTGGATGCCTTCTTCCAGAAAAGCGAGGAGAACGCGAACGAAGCAGCACCAGAAACTGTGCGCCTATCTCCTGAAGACATGTTGAGGAAGTTGGCACGTCAACCAATCTATGAAGGCGCCAAAATATCTGTGCTTCGTACTTGTCTGGCATTTTTGAATCTTCAGTCAGTGTACGGGTGGTCAGATGCAAGCATCACTGCTTTGTTTAGGTACGTAATTTACAAAAGAGATTTTCCGATTGCAACGCTGATGTGCTCGGAGAGCTTTTTAATTTAATGTGGCTTAAACAGGTTATTGCGGGAGAAACTTCTCCTGGCTGGCAATGAAATTCCTCCCTCTAGGCCAGACGCAAAGCAACTTCTGACCTCAGTTGGCTTGGACTACAACAAGATTCATGCATGTCCAAATGATTGCATTCTTTTTCGCAATGGATTCGCAGATTGTCTGTCGTGTCCTAAGTGCGGAGCAATGCGCTACAAACAAGATGCAGTTGGCGAGATAGTGCCAGCTAAAGTGTTGCGGCATTTCCCTATTATTCCTAGGATAAAAAGAATGTTTTGTTGTGGTTCCATTGCAAAGTTGATGCAGTGGCATTCTACGAATAGATCCACTGACGCAACATTTAGGGTGCCCGCTGATTCGAAGGCTTGGAGGCACATTGAAGATACCTGGCCACATTTTAAGTGTGAACCACGCAATTTGCGTTTGGGCATGGCAATGGATGGAGTCAATGCATTTGGCTTGAGAAGCTCGTCATGCAGCACTTGGCCTGTGTACCTTATCAATTACAACCTCCCACCGTGGCTTGCTATCAAGAAGGGTCATTTGATTTTAAGCTTGATTGTACCTGGTAAGTTCAAGGCAAAAAACATGGATGTTTATCTAGCTCCACTAGTTGACGAGCTCCAGGAGTTATGGCATGGGATTGACATAGCAGATGTGATTGAACCAGTAGGACAACAGCATGCAAGGATCCATGGACTTCTTATGTGAACTATGCATGATTGGCCAGGATACGAAGAAGCTTTTGGTAATGGTTATTGATTTACAAAATTCTCGCTATTCGCAAACCCTTTGCCTTGGCCTGATTCATGCTTTGATATATGCAGGACTAACAACTTCGGGATACAATGCATGTCCAATTTGCGGGCAGTCTTTGGATGTGCGCTATTCTACCTCTCTTCGAAAGACAATTTATCAAGGCCACCACCGTTATCTTCCAGATGGCCATCACTTGCGCGAAGGCCAGCTTGGTCGCGTCGAATGTCGTCCTATGCATGTACAAGAGTGGCGTCGCCGATGGGAGCAACATGAGGGGCAACCTGTTGTAGGAATGAAACGTTTGTCCATTCTCCATACGTTGCCGTACTGGGGTGATCTACTAATTAACCATTTGCTGGATCCAATGCATATATTCAAGAATGTGGGAGAGCTCCTCTGGAAGACAATCATGGGAATGAAAGACAATCAAGCTTCACGAGATGATTTGCAGTCGGTTGAAAAGATGCCACAGCTGTGGCCTTTCACCAATGCAGCTGGTCAAACAAAACTTCCAAGAGCGCCATGGGTATTGCTAAAAAACGAAGAGCGACAAGTGAAAAGGGTGATTTCAGAGTTCAAGACGCCAACAGGATATATGCGATGTCTCAAGACAGCATTCACCCGTGACAATCAACTATCAGGTTTGAAATCGCACGACTGGCATAAGTTCTTGAAATTCATTCTTCCAATTGCGATCAAGGGGTGTTTAATAGAGGAAGTGTAGACCTGCATATACAAGATTTCAGAGCTAGTGCGGTGGATCTCTTCCAAGGAGATATGGGAGGAATCTATTGCAGTGGCAAGGGCTAACTCCATTGAGGCAGTTTGCATGATTGAGAAGTATCTACCAACGAGTTGCCTAACTATCCAAATGCACTTGCTCGTCCATGTAGTAGATGAGGTTACAGTGGCAAGTACATTCCACAGCCATTGGATGTTCTTTCGAGAGAGGTTCATGAAAACACTTAAGGGTTTTGTTCGCCAAAAAGCGCATCCAGAGGGGAGCATGGCAGAAGGATGGCTAGTGCAAGAGTCTCTTGTGTTGACGACCGAATTTCTATTCGTTTCTGACCCAGAAATGCTTCGACTGTGGAGCGATGAGGAGGATGCAAGACTGGTGGGAGAGGAGCCGCAAGGGCAAGGGGTGCCGAAGAAAATGAACCTGGCCATGCGAGAAAAGATCATGAAGTTCTGTATACTAAATTCAGCGCCGATGCAAAAATGGCTTGAAAGGTACGAAGAAGAGAAAGAGAGACGCAATCTAGAGCGACAGGATTTCAGGCGAAGTCGAACGACTAGAGGCTTACCCTTGCCAGACTATCTCGCTCCTCTACCTGAATTCCCTACAATGTTATGGTTGGACAAGACAGTGAGAGTTGCTCGATAGATCAGAGAACCCATATCTCTAGAAGAGGAAGAGCTGGCTATTGGATGTGACTGGAAGTATCATACATACATGGCACTGTGGTCGCATGGAAAGCATTTCAGAACACAATAAATTGACAGCAGAAGAAACACATTTGACAGTGGGGTAATGGTTAGTTTCATGCAAAAGAGCAGGGCCAGTGCTAGAGACACGAATGAGAGCACTAGCAACCTGGATTACTGTGGTCTGGTGTCAGATATCCTGAAAGTAAGCTTCAGGCGGTTTGAGATGTTTTTGTTGGATGTGAAGTGGTTCAAGGTGATTACTTTTGGTCGCAATGCAACGGTACGCAGAGATGGAAACAAGCTTGTGAAAATAGATTCTACAAAGACTTGGACAGATGCGAGCGACACACTTGCTCTCCCCGAACATTGCGAGCAAGTGGTCTTTGTACCGGACCTTCGAGAGAGACAATGGTGGCTTTTGGTTCATGTTGCTCCAAGAAATAAACAAGTATTTGAGGGGAAAGATATCCTGGAGGAAAGTCAGTCAGACGACGTTCATACTACTGTGACATTAGATGAGATGGACGAAGGTATGGCAGAGGAAGCTGACAGATATATGAGGGATGATGCAGACGAGCCAGAATTGACACTTGTAGATGAAGATGCAATGGATGAAGACAATCTGCCAGAACGAGTTGGGGCAGAGTTATGTTTGCAATTAGAGATAGACGATGATACGGTGCAAGATCTTATCGATAATGCCTCACTCGTCAAGGCCTAGGCCTGTAAGTGTTTGTGTGAAGACTTTGATTTAAAATTAAGCTTAAAGTTAATTTAAAAAACTGTGTTCTGACGCTTTATTTTACTTTCTTTGTGCAGGACTTTAGTATGGCAGACGAGATTCCAGATTCCGCTTCCATGAGTGCAGATGCATTCATGGGCTTCGTTACACGGATGACGCCTGCACAGATGGCAAAGGCTTCTCAGTACTGGGTAGCCAGAGGCATGGGTACTACGCCTCCGGGCTTCACACCCGAGGGACAGACGCCTAGGGGGGGACGCCTACGGGGTTCAGGACGCCTATGGGTACAACGCCTTCTTCTCCCATCACGGTCGCTTCGACACCTAGGGGTGGGGTAGAGGGGGGTACGTCCTCATCTCCACAGGACAGGCGCACTCGCCGATCTCGACGATCGTCAGGTGGAGGTGGTGGTTGCTGTGGAGGAGGGTCCACAGATGCTTCAACCCCTCCTCGCTCACGACCCCCGTCTTACCCAGGCACACCTCTGGACACACCTCTTGGCACACCTCGGACACCTTGGGGGGCACACGATCCTAGTGCCTCCAAGCTCTATACTATACGAGGAGATGGTTTTGTTGACATGGATAGAGTCGGGACTGAGATGGGACAGCGGATTCGCCAGCTCGTGGAGCTGTAGTTTTCGACCAGCATTCTGACGTCTTGGGATCAACAAGACAAGGAAAAAGTCACTTACATAGTGGAGACCATCCTGAGAGAGTATCAGCCTGCTCCGGGTTCTTCCGTTGTTTTGGCGTGGTGGATCAAGGGTGTTGCACGGGACACCACCAAACATTGACGAGATGCAGCTCGGAAGGCTTTCAGGATCGGCTCGTCGAAGCCTTCGGGCATCCCACACGAGACGTGGCTGTAGATCAGGGAGGATGAGCGGACAGCTGCCACGCGGTTCAGACAGTAGCGTGAGGCCGCGCAGGTACGACAGATGACTAGGGGGACATCTCATCTTGGTAGCGGAGGCTTCGACACCTTTCGCTATGATTTTGTGAGTTTCTAATCCAATCTTAACTATGGCGTTTTTTAAAACGTGATGAATCATGTATTCTTATTACTTTGATTTTTGTATAAACACAGAATCTTGCGATGCATCGAGCTCCATCACGCGAGGAGGAGTCAGATGGATATCGCAGAGGTATCTATGAAGTACTGAATGATCTTGAAGCTTCAGGAGAGCCTGTAGACTGGGAGGCCTTACAGTCTCGCTGATTGCTTGAGGTGAGACGTTAATATGTGTGAGTTGATTTAATTAAGTCAGTATATGTGAAGTAATATCAATACTAATTTTGTGAGTTGTCCTATGTGCAGGTTGCAACGTCTAGTCATTAGTGGACCAGATTTCATCTATATGCTTTGTGAGACACAGACACGCTTCTGTGTCTCTTTTTTGTACAAGCAGTTAGTGTTCAGACAGTTATTATTTCCCTTATGGTTATGATTATTGTCATTGTAATTGTATAGACAGTTATTGTTTCTCTTTCTGGTTATGCTTATGGTTATTGTTAATTTTGTTTATGGTTATGGTTATCTGCATTATGGTTTTGATCAAAGTGGTTATAGCCGGTTATGGTTTTAAGTTATAGTTATGCTTTTAAGTTATGGTTATGGTTCGTTATGGTTATGCTTTTAAGTTATGGTTATGGTTCGTTATGGTTATGCCTTTAAGTTATGGTTATGCTTTTAAGTTATGGCTATGCTTTTCAGTTGGTATGGTTGTCTTTCATTGGCCTTAAATCTCATGTGAGATCCTACATGGATAGCATGTAGGAGGCGTATACATGATATGGTTTTTTTTTTAAAGTTTATGTAAAAACAAAGGGAACTCTGCCGAAATTTCTGCGCGCGGGAGCATGGTTGATATTTTGGTGCTGCTCGCTTTCTTGGGCAGAGGGCAAGAAGTCTAGCTGTGGCTGTGTCCATCTTTTAACTGGGCACAGGCCAGGCTACCTGCCCTCTGCCCAAGAAATTTTTTTTCTGCTATGGTCGTCGCTATATGCATCGCTATGCCCATCGCTATCCGTGTCGCTAATAGCGACTGGTTTCATAGCGACGGGCAGCGTCGATATATGCATCGATAACACCTGTTTTTGTTGTAGTGTGGTACGTCATAGAGGTAGCCCCTCGTAGTGCACGGACGTATGAAGGCTACCATGTGCCAATCACAGCAGCATCAATGGAGGAGATCGGAGAAGATGATCAGTCAGAAGCCGTGGAGGTGGTGCCAGACGAACATCAAGTTGCTACTCTCTATGGGGTGCATGCAGAGGATCTATATGTAGAGAATCTACAAAATGAAACAGAGGACATCTGTTTAAATGGAGAGCTCTATATAGATATAGGAAGTTATGTTGAGCTATGTGAGGATGAGCGAGAGATCTCTTAAAGCCATAAATATTGTATTTGAACAATTTTGCTCTGTTTTGTAAATTCAAAGTTATGCACTTTCCTCTTCCATCACTCAAGTTGAATAGAAGAAGAACGCTTTCTGTTGCTGCTAGCCTTTGAACATTCCAAAGCTACAAGCACATTCAAGTTCTTGTACGATTCTCCGGCTCTTTAAGTATTTGCGTCATTGATATGCGTCATTCCGTCATTGTATTTAATGGTCTTTGTGTCCACTCTAGGTACGTATGCTCTAGGTACGTATGCTCTAGGTATGTTCTCATAAGCAGAGACGACGAGCACCTCCTCCTCTCTTTCTCTCTCTCTCTCTCTCTCTCTCTCTCTCTCTCTATCTATCTATCTACTTGTCCATGTTTTCTACTCCATTTATTCAATATTAAGTTTAAATGTTTGTGTGTTTAATGCAGGTATGGATGATGAGGAGTTTCTTTCTTCTTTGTCACCCCAGCAAAGACAGTGGTACGTGGAGAGTCATCGCTCTGGCGCACCATCGCACGTTCCTACTCCATCCGCATCTCCCTCTGTTTTGGAGTCCTTAGTGCACTCCGAAGCTTCGGTGTCGACGAGACAATATTCACACTCATCTAGGCACCGGTGCTCTAGTGGTGGGGGTGGCGGTTGTTGTGGGGGTGGCGCCACCGATGCCTGGACACCGTCTCGTGTTCGACGAGGCTCTTTTCCATCCCCTTCTTTGGCCGTCCCGACACCAGCCACAGCATCGTCATCGACACCAGGTTTTGCGCGGCTGACTGTCGTATCCCGCAGCTACACACCACTAGCTACTCCTCCAGGAGTCACTCCAGTGGACACTCCTCACTTTGGGGCTAAGACTCTAGTGGAGACACCTGGCGTCCGTACCCCCGTTGACACGCCGCTAGAGACCCCTGCTGAGACACTCAGGTTCACGCGTCAGCGGCGAGAGGGCTTGTCTTACTCCGTCGACTTCAGCTGTGGCATCATCTTGGATGATGACGGCAAGAAGGTGATTTCGTGCATGCGCGGTCTTTGCTCTCAGGTGTTAAGATACTACATACTAAACACCTGGAGTGACGTACCAAATGAATTAAAAGACAGAGTCATCAGCATGCTTCATGAAAAGTTTCCCGTTCCAACACGGGATGACCGCCTCAATGAAGATGTGATGAAGGTTTGAATGCACGAATACTGCAAGAATAAGCGTTCCGAAGTGCAAAAAGCAATCAAGCATGGGTGGAGTAGACCAGATTGGCTGGCCAAAGAAGATTGGAAGCATGAGAAGAAAGAAGCGCGCGAGAATCCCGACAAGTGGAAGCACCAAAAGGAGGCCGCTAGAGCGCGAGTAGAGGCAAGGAGCTCGCACCACTTGGGGAGCGGCAGGTGAGCATCATTTGAGGCCGATTTTGTAAGTGTTTTCGCATCTATGTTCGATAGTTTAGGGTTTATGGGATTTGAAATTCTAACATAATGGATTCTTTGTATTTTTTGATAGTGGTCGTTTACAGGACGTGATCCCACACCATACAAGCGTGAGTACGGAAGCAGGAAGGGCTTAAACGCCCTTATAGACATCCTGACTTCTCGCGGCGGCATGGTTAGTATTAGGGTTTATTCTTTCCTATTTATTGTATTGTTTTATAAACGTCGCTATATGTTTATACTTACAAAAAGCTATCTTATTGTTTTTTTTGCAGAATCCGACAGATACGGTGCTTCAACACGATGAGACGTCTGATTAGACGACGTCAGTTTAGCCTAGCATTGGTTTCTTTTTGTCATAGATTATGTATCATGAGACAACTTTCATACGTCTTTTTAAAAACCATGTATATTTTTTAAATAATGACAATGGTTTGTAACTATTACATTTGCAATGATTAACAATCAAGTGATTTTGCTACTGTGTACACTTATCATTGAGTTTACTTTCATCAATTCACGCTTGTCATTTTTGTATCTTTATTTTGCAAACAATACGTACTATGGATGATGGAGTTAATGGTTATATTGTCTTGTGGGTGACTATTTTGGGTCTATATTTACCTTTGCACTTTTTTTCAAAGGTAAATAGACAAATGAAACATTCAATATGGTTGATGGGTGAATGCCCTGCCACCAATTTTTTTTCATCTCGAGCGTCGCTATGAGCGTCTCTATATTAGACTCTGCAGCGTCGCTATAAGCGTCGCTATTGATGGCCCTGCAGCGTCGCTATAGGCGTCGCTATAAACGTTGCTATATAGCGACGCCTATAGCGACGCTTATAGCGAGTGCCATAGCGACGCATATAGCGACGTTTCCTTATCAACGCTAATAGCGACGCTCTTAGAAACGCTGGGGGTTATAAAAACCCAGTGTATTTTCGTCGCTAAAAGCGTCACAAGAGCACACAACCTCTTGTAGAATTTACTAAACCTATCTACTACTGCCCATATTTATATATTCACATGGATGGACTTGGGCAATCCAAAGATAAAGTCCATGGATATACTCTCCCATTGTGAATTAGAAATTGGCAAAGGCTGAAACAATTCAGGTTGCTTTTCCCTATCATACTTTTTCTTTTGGCATACGACACATTTTGACACATATGTCCGTCTTTATGGCAAGCTAGTAGAAATACGTCTCTACTCTAAAAAGGGTTGGTTGAATCCCTAAATTCCCCGCATAAGGAGGAGCATGGGATTCATACATCACTTTCTCTCACGAAGAGAGTGAGTAGCACATAGCCTATTTCCATAGAGGAGATAACCATCTTGCAAGGTCAATGGTTCTTGTTTCTTCCCTAAGGCAAGGGGGCTGAAATTACATCTTCAAAATCAAGGTCAGTATCATACTCATCTATCATAGAAGATAGATCATTGTGAGTTTTTATGGACACCACCATTGGCTCTTTGACGTCTTGATAGTGCATCAGCCACTTGATCGTGCTTGCCATCAATGAGAGCAACATGAAAATGGAATTGTGAAAGTTAAATTTCCCACCTCATTTGTTTGTTGGAGAGCTTGATTTTCATCATGAAGTAAAGACTTTGGTGATCCGTATGTAGGATGAATGGAATCCCCAAAAGATAGTGCTTCCATGAGTTGAGGGCATGTAGGACATCTAGTAGCTCCTTCTTGTAGATGCCCAATACTCGCTCATCAAAATGGAGTCTTTGACTCTCATATGCTATAGCATTCCCTTCTTGAAGCAAAACTACTCCAAAGAAATCTCCACAAGCATCACATTGGACCTCAAATGGTTTTGAGAGACCAGGAAGTGTAAGCACGGGCTAAGTGGTAAGCTTTTCAAAAGCACTTTTCTCTTTAGCAATCCGTATGTATCTAGAATTTTTCTTGGTCGAGTCATGTAGTGGTCTTCCTATTTGGGAGAATTTAGCTATGAAGCGTTTGTAGTATGCACACATACCAATAAAGCTTTGTAGCTCATGTAGATTCCTTGGGTTATGCCATCCTTTTTTACCTCAAGTTTGGTTGGATCCATACAGATACCATCTGAGAGATAATACGGCCTAAGCATTGAATCTCTTGGAGGATAATTTCACTCTTCTCTTGGTTAATGAAAAGTTTATTCTCCCTCATAGCTTGAGAAACTACCTGGAGATGTTGCTTATGCTCCTCCAAAGATTTGGAGTAGATAATAATATCATTGAAGAACACTCCAATGAACTTGCGATAGGGTCTAAATATTTTCTCCATTAGGAGGTTGAACGTGGTTGGAGCATTTGTCAAACCAAAAGGCATGACAAGATATTCATAAAGACCAAACTTCGTACGGAACGCGATCTTTACGATATCTTCATTCACTATTCTTACTTGATGATAGCCACTTTTAAGCTCAATCCTACTGAAGTACGTCAAACCTTGTAGATTATCAAATAGGTATTTTAAGTATGGTACGGGAAATTTGTTATTGATAGTGATACGATTACTTCTCGATAGTCCACACACATGTGGTATTTGCCATCTTTCTTTTTCACTAAAAGAACTAGCCCAGAAAAAAAGGGAGAGGAGCTAGGCATCACCATCCCCTTGTCTACTAGTTCGTGCACTTGCCTCATCATCTCCTCTTGTGGAGCTTGAGAAACTCTATAAGGAGGCTTATTTGATGATCTCCGAGGTAGAAGCTCTATCTTATGGTCATCATCCCCTTGTTTGGAGGTAGCTCCATAGGAATTTCATCAATAAATACATCTTGGAATCTATTCAAAAAATTATAGAAGTCCAATTCTTCTTGATTCTTACCACTTTTTTTTGTTAAAACATTAGCATCACTTAGAGACTCTTTGACAAAAATCATGTATGGGGAAACTGAGCTTTTCATTGACTTATCAAAAGCAGTGAATTTACAAGTGGTATAGTACGACCGGACTCATTAGCACCTATATACATTATCTTTTCCTTGTAGGTGAAGCAGATTCTCCTTTTAGGGAACTTCATGTTGGTGGCTTATGGTTGAACCATGGTGCCCCTATGATAACATCCTCATGTTGGAGAGACGAGATGAAAAATTCTTCTTTGTCAATGTAGCTTTGGACATGAAGCCTCAAATTTCCAATCAAGGGAGTAACAGAGACTTTTTTTTCCCTTGAAAGCCCCATCGGTAGTTACAGTGTCTCCCATCTTGAAAGCTTGTATGCCCAACTTTGTGGCCACCTCCGTTGATATGAAGTCATGAGTAGAGCCAGGATCAAATAGGATGAAGACATCATGCTCTCTCACCTTCCCCCAAGCATATGAAAGGGATGATCCTTTGCAATGAGCATCCTATTTTGGAGCTTCAATCGTGACTGCTCTAGGAGTCTCATTGGAGGCATTTCTTTTGGGACAAGAACGATAACCATGTCCTTCCTTGCCACACTTAAAGAATTTGTGTTTTGTAAAATTTAGAGACCAACAACCCGATCATGTATGCTACATCAAGGAAGTGTTGCATGCTCAATTCCTAAATTCCCCCAATGAGGGTTTTTCAGCACAATGGTTGAAGGGATATAGTAAAAAAGTTTTGAAAAACAAGCTTTCAAGTGTACGGTGCACAACGACCAACCAAGCCGTAAATCTAGAGAGGACCTATCATGGAGGCAACATGGCAGATGTAGAGTGGGAGTGGGCAATGCAAGAGAAGGGAAAACGAGTAGCAACAGGATCACTCTATAGACAACAATGTGAATCTCAAGCCAGACAAACTCCCACACACTATGGTTGGGAGGCAAAGCACCTTGGAAGGACAAATATGTAAGTTTTTCTTCAAATTGAGCCTAAATTGGTTCAAAAAGGTTTAAGTTTATGAATTTCTTTTGTTATTTCTAATTTTGAAAAATATCACTCTAAGTCGCTCAACCAAAGAGATGGTCAAGTATCAAGAGCAGCACACAGAATTCGATACTTGGCAATGGTTGTTGCAGAACCGTCACATGTCTCGTTGTCCTATAGCTTCTCTCCCATGCTAAGAAAGATACCAGAAATATGCATGTGGAGCTTATTTGAAGTTTACTTGTTGATGAATGATCAATGTTCAGGGCTTGTTGTTGACAGGTACACTAGTATGTCAGTTTAGTAGTAAGTTGGATATGTTTTGCTGATTAGTGAGATATGCTATGTCGGATTGTAATGAATCATATTGTAGTCAGTCGGATTGTGGTGAATCAGATATTTAACAATTAGTTTGTATCAAGATTGAGGTTGTTATACCAGTTTTTGGTGAAGTAGTTATAAGTGTGCTTTGTGCTCTGTGAAGGATTTGACTGTAATTGGATGACTTTGTAGTTCTTTCCTTGATAAATGAAGCATTTTTTAATTCTGTTTTAGTTACTTCACGTCTCATATCATATCTTCTGTGTAATACTTCACTGTTTCTGAATGTATTTCTAAGCTATGTGAGGTTAAGGATAGTATGATGATTTAGTTTTCTCTATGTTGATGAACCACAATAAATTTTGCGATCCTGTGGGTCATGTTCTCTTTTCGTGAGGACGTAAGAAATTGTCAAGTATTCTTCTACTATTTATGGATGATTTTTTGGGATGATGAATGTTCAAGAGGGGTAGGAAACTCTCTCGAATATATTATACAAGGGCTCAAGGCCAGGGTAGGAAATATAAATCCATTTCATGATGATGGTGTTCCTGAAGATGATGGAATTGATCCACCACTTGTTGAATTGCTGTTAAATTCTGGTGAGGAGATTTCTGGTGCAACAGAGGCAAGGGCAGTGAGACAATTGGTTGGGGTGTTACTCTTGACAGGAGGACCTGCAAGAAGTAGAAGGCGACTCCACATTGACCCAATGAGGGTTTCTAACAGGTGAATACCTACGAGAATCCCTAATCCTATTCCCATGGCTCAACCACGTTAAACCGCCTAATGTCCAAAGAAGATGCAGATTGTCATGTGGTGCAATTTGAAACGAGATGGCAAGCTAATGGATATCAAGTGATGTACCCGGATCCTATCAAGCTACAACAATTTGTAGCTACATTGGAAGGTAAGTCCATGAGTTGGTTTAACCAATATGGTATGGCTCATTTTCCTACTTATAATGCACTCAGTTTGGCATTTTTCCAAAGATTCAAAAAGGAGAAAACTCCTACAGATATTTTAAGAAAGTTGAGTTGTATCAAACAAGGTACAATTCTTGTAAAGGATTTTGGTAAAAAATTCAGGATTTTTGTTGAAAGATTACAGGGCAATGAGAGACATGCTGATGAAATGTTAGCTGGTTATTTTCTAAAAGGCTTGAGAAGTGGTATTAAGAATGTTGTGTCCAATATTGATATTCCAAGTGGTTTTAATAACCTGGTACAGGATGCATCCAGAATTGAGAAAAGGCTGGGCATGGCCAAGTCTGGCAAAAGAGGAACCAAGGATTCTGAATCGGGATCTCAGTCAAGAACATCTTCTTCTGCTGAATTGGATTTAGAGAGTTCATCTGATGAGGAGGATAAGAAGAAGAACAAGGATAAAACAGGTGATGAGGTTGATTAGATTCAGCAACTAAAGAGTATTGGATATTTGGTTATAAGTCCTAAATACAAAAAATTATGTGAAATTTGCGAGAAGGATGGTCATACAACTGGTGTTAACACAATTCATACTTCTGATGTAGATTTTATGGTTTTAGTGATTAAAGTCACTTTACAAGACAAGATATTTGATAAGGTATTGCTGGATGGAGGATCTGGAGTCAATATTCTACCTGAGTCGGTGTATCTTACAATAGGATTAGGAAAGTTGGAACCACCACCTTTCCAGGTCAAAATGGAAGATCACAGAAGGGTCCAACCAATAGGAATTTTGAGGAACTCGTCCATTTAGATTGCAAGTATGCAGTTTCAAGTGAAATTTGTGGTACTCAAGATGAAGGAAGGAGATGCTTCCTATGAAATGTTATTGGAAAAACCTTGGTTTAGGTTAGCCAAGGTAAAACAGGAATGGGGTGAGAATCAGGTGGTTCTTACCAAGGGTAAACATGTAATCACTATTCCTATGTTGGGAAGAAAGAATATTCCTAGCAAAGAAAGGCCATTGTTTACTCAATCAATTAGGAGTCTTGCTCAAGAAGTAGAAGATGATGAGGAGGAAGACTGTTTGCATGATGCTAGTCCAACTGTTGTTCTAGTTTTTGAGGTGGATATTGCTAGTATCTTGCAAAAAGAACAAGAATTTGAAGGGATTGTTGATAAACCTGTTATGGGGAAATTCAAGGATCTGACGTCTTAAGTTAATGGATCAAATTGTATCTTCTAGTACCAAAGAAGAAGTTCAACAAGAAGAAAAGGATGCCAGAGACATGGTGGAGAAAATCTGTAACAAAAGGTTTGGTGGCTCTAAAAGAGTTCGACAGGATGAATTGAAGGAGTTGAATCTGGGAACTAAGGATGATCCAAAGATGGTCAAGGTTAGTATTTATGTGGATGGAGAATTTCTACAGGATTTATTGCAGTTTTTGTTGGAGTATAAGGATGTATTTGCTTGGGATTACTTAGATGTCAAAGGAATTGATCCAATGTTGCATCAACATTATATTAATCTGAGAGAAGATGCGGTTCCAATTGTGCAGCAACTATATAGAATGAACCCTAATTTTGCAGAGCAGGTCAAGCACAAAATTGAAAAGTTATTGGCAGTTGGGTTTATCAAACCTATTCATGAGGTTAGATGGTTATCACCAATCATTGTGTTATCAAAGAAAAATGGAAAGACTAGAGTATGTGTTGACTACAGAAAGTTAAATGCAGCTACTATCACTTATCCTTTTCCAATGCCTTTTTTTGATGTCATATTGGATGTAGTAGCAGGGAATGAGATGTATAGTTTTCTAGATGGTTTCTTAGGGTACAATCAAATTAAAGTTGCTGAGGAGGATCAACACAAAACATTCTTCATAACAGATTGGGGAGATTTTTCATCTACAGTCATGAACTTTGGTCTCAAGAATGGACCACCATCCAACTTATACAACATTTGAGCCTTATTGCAAAATGTTATGAGGGTTTTTGTGGATGACTTCTCAATTTTTGGCAAAAGGGATTTACACCTTCAGCATTTGAAGTTGTGTTTTGGAAGGTGTCGGATGTTCAGATTATCCTTGAATCCTTACAAAAGTGTGATGGCTGTCAAAAGTGGTGTGCTAGTAGGCCATGTGGTATCTCAGGAAGGGATGTCCATAGATGTGAAGAAGATTAAGGTGATTCAATCAGTTCAAGCACCTAAAAATGTCAAAGAATTGAGCAGGTTTGTGGGACAGGTCAAATGGCATAGCAGGTACATCAGATATTTGGCCAATGTATGCATGCCTCTTACCCACTTAACCAAAAGCATGTAGACTTTGTATGGTTTGAACCTCGGGAAAAATCATTTCAGATGTTAAAGAAAATGTTGTCAATTGCTCCTATATTACAACCTCCAAACTGAGTATTACCATTCCATGTGTTTGTTGATGTCTCGGATGTACCTATTGGAGCTGTTTTGATGCAGGAAAAGACCCACGGGTGGTTCCCACCTATATATTATGCAAGCAGAGTGTTAACCTCTGCTGAGAGGAATTATACACTTACTGATAGAGAAGCTTTAAGATGGTTTATGCTTTGAATAATTTCAAGCATTACCTTTTATGTAATCGGGTTATATTTCATGTTGACCATCAAGCTTTGCTATACCTTATCAAGAAGACTTTACTTATAAGAAGGTTGACAAGGTGGATGTTGTTGTTAAAGGAGTTGACTTTGTAATTGTTCATACACCAGGAAAAGAGCATGCCATAGCTGACTATCTGAGTCGGATTGAGACAAGTGAATAGCCTATAGGTGTTTAGGATGATCTTCCAGATGTGGAAATTATTTGAAATTCTGAGTTCTATTACTGATTCATGCTGTGACCAAATGCTGATTTTGTTAACTGATGGCACCATGCCAGCTAAATTTTCTAAAGACCAAAGGAGGAAATTTTCTCTTACTAGTAGACCTTTATTGGTTATTGTTGGAGCCTTGTAAATGAAAAGAAATTGATCAGGTAATAAGGAGATGTGTACCTGATTTTGAGCAATCAGTTGTTTTGCAAGAAGCTCATTTTGGGACAGCAGGATGTCATTTTTCAAGAGATATTACAGGTAAAAAGATTTAACAAGCCGGGTTATAAGAAGGACTGGGGTGAAAAATTGGATTCTTCTTTGTGGTCTTTTAGAATAGCCTTTAAGGTAACAACAGGTATGACTCCTTCTAGATTAGCATATGGTCTTGAGGTGATGGTCCCTATGGAATTTTTGGACCGTAGTCTCAGAGTCATTGATGAGAAAACGACTCCAAAATTATCAATTTAGCAAGTATTTGATGCAATTAGAGGAAGACAGGTTGGTCAGTTCCTATATTATATAGGTAATTTAGAGAAGAAGGAAAGATTGGGTAAGTATGAATGTCAAATTCAAAGTTTTCTAGGTGGGAGATTGGGTAATGCTTTACAACTCCTAAATGGGTCCTCATCCTCGAAAGCTGAACTTAAGATATAAAAGAACCCTATCAGATTGTGCAAGATTTGGGTCATGGAACATTCATTGTGATAGATGTATTTGGCACTAGAGTAGACAAACATGTCAATGGGTTCAATTTGAAAAAGTTTCAGGAAAAGCCCCCTCATTTGGATTGACTTCAACCTACTGTTGCAGATTCTGCTTCGTGTGAAGTTGTTGAGTTCTTCCCTTATCCAATGGAGGAAGTCAGTGTTGAAACTTCATTGCATAGTACCGGGTTGTTATTTAGATTTTGGGTTCGATTTTACTGGCTCGGAGTTTACTGTCTCGGATTTAACCGGATCTAGTTTACTGCATCAAATCTGTTAGATCGGATTGCAGTACATTGAATCTCTTAAAAAACGTTTGAATTTCAAATTTAATCTTTGAAGCGCGTGTAGACTATTGTCCACTAAAGGTTATCATGCGAGTGAGGGAGGCATCAATCAACTCACCCACTTTCAAACGTTGTAGCTCTTGTGTGGCTAATTACATCTACCGGTCCTGCATGTATACGCAACAACCTTTCAAGATTTCTTTGCCTTCCACATCCACCATGCCTAAAGTTAAAGCATCTCCAGCTCCATGAAGCCCTTGCTTGATGACGACCATGGAGATTCATGCAAGGTGCGACCAAGGCAGAAGGGTGTCATCTTGAGAGTCGATGTTTCCGACCCTGAGGATGACATCGAGGTGTTACCATAAGAAGAAGCAGCCCCTTTATCTTCCAGCAAGATGCTGCAAATCCTGATGGAGCCGTTTACTTATTTCAAGGTGGAAGTCGACAGTCAAGTGGAGAGGAATCAAAAGTGGTTAAAATCTGTGGGTCTTTATGATTTTTCCACTTTGCCTTGGAGTCAGTGGAAAATTAATATCTATGCAAAAACGCAGATGGAGTTGTCAAGGAAAACCAGGGGAGCAATCTCAAAGAGGGTCACTCTGAGTCTGGGAGTTATTGTAGAGGTATTTAAGTTACCTTTTACTTATGTAGCTACTCTGCCTAAATGATCTAATGAATATTTAAAGAAGTAGTTTGGTCCAAGAGAGGGTGGTAGACAGTACTCCATGCTTAAGAATGTTGATTATTGTAGAAGGGAACAACTAAAGTGGTTTTTGGAAAGAGTATGTTTTCTTGCAAAATATGATTATATGTCAAAAGATAATTGGGCACCTTTGTATTTTGCTAAGAGTGGAGGAAAGGTCAGTTGGGCTCACTGGGTCTATTATAGAATTTATGCAGAAATCTTTAGTGTTGATAAGAGGAAATCTTAGTATAACAGCAGATTGTCTGGATTTCTATTAGCTTTGTTTGCCTTTGCCCTAAAGGTGCATGCAGGAGAAATTTTTGTACCTATTTTTACTTCCATGCTTGAGTCAAATCTAGTGCAGGATAAGGGTAAGATATTGGAAAAATCAGATATGATCGTAGGTGATTCAGAGAAGTTGAGGACTTTGCAGGATTTGTTAGAAGTTGGTTATTCTGAACAAGAAGCAAAGCAAGTTTTGACTAGCCCTGAGCATAAATTGATACTAGGTGACTTGTTGAAAAATCTGGGCGTGAATGCCCAAACGCCTAGCAGGGTAATTGGGGAAACTTTCACCATCATCAAGAAAAGGAGATTGGATGCTTCTATTCATGAAGTAGCCAAGTCATTGGACTTTTCTACGGTTGGTCCAAGTACTTTATCAAAACCTGAAATCAGTAATTGTGATGTACCGAAAACTATTAGAATGCTGCAAGATTTACAAGGTTTTGTTACCTATCATCAATATCAGATGGAGGAATAGTTGCAAACTGTAGCTGATTGTGGAGTGTCCAAGGTCATGTTGCAATATCAATTGAATTTAGTAGAAACCTTGAAATTGGAGTTAGTGGAGATAAAAGAGAAACATCGGCAGGATTTATAGGGTCAGTTACAATTGCATCAACAAGAAGTGGCCAAGGTCAAGTTGTCCTTGAGTTTGTCTCAAGAGTTGAGTAAGGATTTGGAAAGCAGGGTTAATTATGAGCTAGATCAGATTTCTCTCAAAAATACAGAGCTGCAAGTACAAAATGAGATGCTACAATAGAGGTTAAAGCTTTTGGAAGAACTCGAGAAACAGGTGTTGTCTCAAGAAGATATTTTTTTCAATGGGGTGCTCATGGATGAAGGAGATTTTAATTTAGTGAGACAACAATTGGTGGAAGGCATGCAGGATGTTTGGAAAGCCATGAGGGAGAGATTGACTTCCATAGTAAAGTATCCATTATGAAGCTACCAAAGCTGGGTTTGTAAGTACCTATGAATCTGATTTGTTGCAGGTTACAAAATAGTTGAAGGAAGAAGGAACTTTGTTTTAAGCAGCTATAGGATTATAAAAGAAAAGAGTTGCACAAGGATGAAGCAATTTTCTTGGGATCAGATTTTGCAAAGAAGGATTTGGTTGATATAGCTGTCCAGACTTTAGAGATAGATGTTCAAGTTCAGAAGTCAAATGTTGAAGAGCTTTCAATGGAGGATGAACCTCAGTAGGAGTTTGCAGCTGTTGTAGATATTGGAGTTCAAGTCATGACTGGTGTGTTAGAAAATAAAGCTATGTTGGAAACAATCCGTGAAGTTCTCGATGAAGATGTTGTAAAACAAGATTCTGCAGTTTAGGGTGGTTCAAGCTCAAAAACTTTTGTCTATCTTTTTCATAAAGAGATATGTGGATTCAAGATGAAATTCACTAGTGGGACATGCCATATGTTGGCCACTAGTATGTTAGTTTAGTAGTAAGTCGGATATGTTTTCTTGATTAGTCAGATATGCTCTATCGGATTGTAGTCAGTTGGATTGTGGTGAATTGGATATTTAACAGTTAGTTTGTATCAAGACTGAGGTTGTTATACCAGTTTCTGGTGAAGTAGTTATAAGTGTGCTTTGTGCTCTATGAAGGATCCAACTGTAATGGGATGACTCTGTAGCTCTATCCTTGATGAATTAAGCATTCTTGAATGCTGTTTCCGTTACTTCTCGTCTCATATCATATCATTTGTGTAATACTTCACTGTTTTTTAATGTATTTTTGAGTCATGTGAGTTTAAGGATAGTACGATGATTCAGGTTTCTCTGTGTTGATGAACCACAACACTTGCTAAAGCTAGTTTTATGATTGATGTATACCACATGCGGCTTTAAAGGACCAACATATTCCTTAATGATGATGCAAAACAACAGTATGCTAAAAGTGAGCACGGATGAGAGTTTATGATCTAGAACTATATTTCTTGAAGTGCTCTACCAGCTTGTCTTTACGGCTCGTCAATTGGAGCTATGGTAAAGAAGTTAAGGCAATCTGAAGTTTGAGTCAATTGCATATCCGTACCCGATTGGGCAAGTGAAACTGAGGGATCAGAGATGAAGAGAATGCATGGGGCTGAAGTGCTCAATTTGTGGAGCACGTCTGTCTTTTTAGATCAACAATCGAAGTTGTTGTTGCCAAGATATCGTAGGCTAAAGATTCACCGGGGGCCAGTTTTGTACCAGATTGTTACCTTGGTCGGTGTGCCATCTCGGAGTTTTGAGCTTCATACAAGTTTTGGAATCCAGTAGATTAAATACTCAAGGATAATCTTGTCCATAATGCCATCTCTTGCAATACATTGATGGCGGGAAATACCAAATAGGGAAATAACAAGAAAGCTATGGATGGCTTAGCACCGGATCCACACCAAATGTGGTGCTTGGATGATGATTTGGCCAATAAGTATGCTTAATATGATGCTTTAGCAGTGCTTTGGTGGAAATGTATGCCAAATGTGACTATTTGGAGAGCATGATAAGCACCTGAGTCTTTTATATTGCGGTGATTTGTGGCATAGTTGTTGTGGAGAAGCATTAAGCTGGTTCCATCGAAGGCCATCACTTATACTTGCAGGCATATGGCACTATCGAAGAAATTGATACGGGCAACAAAATGCAAGATGATATTGATTAATCAAGGACTGTTGGAGGAAGATGTTGTAGCCATGCTTTGGGTGATGTGAATGCCAAATGTGATGCTTCTTTTTTTTTTTGCAGAGGAATGCCTTGGTCATTGTGTATACCAAAGGTCGTGCCCTTTGAGGGCCACCCGCCCAAGGGGATAGGCTTAATGGCCGCCCAATTTAAAGGAAAATTGGCCGCCCATTGAAGGAAATCCTATTATGTGTGAAGGGGGAGAAAAAAAAACAAAGAGGGCATTGTGTGAGCAGGATGAGACAGCGTGGAGGGAGAGAATCGTGCAACCCAGGGTGGTACTCAAATGGAGGTATCAAAGAAGCAAAAGTTGCATAGCTGAAGGAAGCGATCTTGTTCGGGGCCAATTGCGGTGCATTTGGAGGAGGTTGAAGAGCGACTGACAGGTCACGATCCCCGTTCCCATGCCATGTCAATGACGGTGTCTCCATTTGGGGGGGGGGGGGGGGGGGGGGGGCTAGTTTTAACAAATAGGGGACTGCATGAAGTGGCAAGTTAGCTAGCGGAGGAGAGAAAACGAGAAGGAAGGAATTGTGGAGGATTTTGAGGAGAAAAAATGGACTCTCTTGCTCTCGTGCTTGAAGAAGGAAAATGCCATAAAAACTAATATCTAATACTCCCAAATGATTTTGTCATGTTAAAGTGATCATTTGATATGGAAAAGTACCAGGGGAGTAAAAGCTAGATTATTGGTTAGGCTGCCAGAATGGTCTTGTCAGGGATCCAAAGGAGGGAAAATAGGGATCCAAAGGGGGATAGCCTGCAAAAGAGCAATGTGCTTCAATGGGTTTTAAAAGACCTAAGGTTCGGCTTCATTAAGACCTCCATAGGCTAAGGTTCCAAACATTAAATCTTTTACCCAATGGCCAAAGCAAGGGGAATTTTCATGGTCATGGGAAGACTAAAAAGTCTTGTCACGTCCCTAGGAAGGAGGGGGCAAGCCCATATTGTAGGGGATGAGAGAGAAACACACACACACACACACACATCCAAGGCTCCCCCTTTACCACAAAGGGAGTGTTGGACACATGTTAAGCTCCTAGGCCCCAGTTGCCCCCAACCTCCCCTCAAATCCTATTGGATAGCCATAGAGGTGGACCAATGAGATTTAGGCTGAGTAAATTTAGTCTAATCACTTTAAAATTGCTTGATAACAGAACCACTAGAAATTAATCTCCACCACAACTATGCCACACATCACTGCAATATAAAAGACGCAGGTGCTTAACGTGCTCTCCAAATAGCATCACATTTGGCATACATTTCCACCAAAGCACTGCTAAAGCATCATATTAAGCATACTTATTTGCCAAATCATCATCCAAGCACCACATTTGGTGTGGATCCGGTGCTAAGCCATCCATAGCTTTCTTGTTATTTCCCTATTTGGTATTTCCCGCCATCAATGTATTGCAAGAGATGGCATTATGGACAAGATTCTCCTTGAGTATTTAATATACCACATTCCAAAACTTGTATGAAGCTCAAAACTCCGAGATGGCACACCGACCAAGGTAACAATCTGGTACAAAACTGGCCCCCGGTGAATCTTTAGCCTACGATATCTTGGCAACAACAACTTCGATTGTTGATCTAAAAAGACAGACGTGCTCCACAAATTGAGCACTTCAGCCCCATGCATTCTCTTCATCTCTGGTCCCTCAGTTTCACTTGCCCAATCGGGTACGGATATGCAATTGACTCAAACTTCAGATTGCCTTAACTTCTTTACCATAGCTCCAATTGACGAGCCGTAAAGACAAGCTGGTAGAGCACTTCAAGAAATAGAGTTCTAGATCATAAACTCTCATCCGTGCTCACTTTTAGCATACTGTTGTTTTGCATCATCATTAAGGAATATGTTGGTCCTTTAAAGCCGCATCTGGTATACATTAATCATAAAACTAGGTTTAGCAAGTGTTGTGGTTCATCAACACAAAGAAAACTGAATCACCGTACTATCCTTAAACTTGCATGACTCAAAAATACATAAAAAATTAGTGAAGTATTACACAGATGATATGATATGAGACGAGAAGTAACGAAAACAGCTACAGAGTCATCCCATTACAGTTGGATCCTTCATAGAGCACAAAGCACACTTATAACTACTTCACTAGAAACTGGTATAACAACCTCAGTCTTGATACAAACTAACTGTTAAATATCCAATTCACCACAATCCAACTGACTACAATCCGATAGACCATATCCGACTAATCAGGAAAACATATCTGACTTACTACTAAACTGACATACTAGTGACCAGCATATGGCATGTCCCACTAGTGAATTTCAACTCGAATCCACATATCTCTTCATCAAAAAGATAGACAAAAATTGTTGAGCTTGAACCACCCTAAACTGCAGAATCTTGTTTTACAACATTTTTATCCAGAACTTCACGGACTGTTTCCAACATAGCTTTATTTTCTAACACACCAGTCATGACTTGAACTCCAATATCTGCAACAGCTGCAAACTCCTACCGAGGTTCATCCTCCATTGAAAGCTCTTCAACATTTGACTTCTGAACTTGAACATATGTCTCTAAAGTTTGGACAGCTATATCAACCAAATCCTTCTTTGCAAAATCTGATCCCAAGAAAATTGCTTCATCCTTGTGCAACTCTTTTCTTTTATAATCCTATAGCTGCTTTAAACAAAGGTTCTTCTTCCTTCAACTGTTTTGTAATCTGCAACAAATCAGATTCATAGGTACTTACAAACCCAGCTTTGGTAGCTTCATAATGGATTCTTTACTATGGAAGTCAATCTCTCCCTCATGGCTTTCCAAACATCATGCATGACTTCCACCAATTGTTGTCTCACTAAATTAAAATCTCCTTCATCCATGAGCACCCCATTGACAAAAATATCTTCTTGAGACAACACCTGTTTCTCGAGTTCTTCCAAAGGCTTTAACCTCTATTGTAGCATCTCATTTTGTACTTGCATCTCTGTATGTTTGAGAGAAATTTGATCTGGCTCATAATTAACCCTGTTTTCCAAATCCTTACTCAACTCTTGAAATATACTCAAGGACAACTTGAACTTGGCCACTTCTTGCTCATGCAATTGTAATTGACCCTGTAAATCCTGCTGATGTTTCTCTTTTATCTTCACTAACTCCAATTTCAAGGTTTCTACTAAATTCAATTGATATTGCAACATGACCTTGGACACTCCACAATCAGCTACAGTCTGCAACTATTCCTCCATGTGATATTGATGATAGGTAACAAAACCTTGTAAAGCTTGCAGCATTCTAATAGTTGTTGGTACATCATAATTACTGATTTTAGGTTTTGATAAAGTACTTGGACCAAACTGTAGAAAAGTCCAATGACTTGGCTACTTCATGAATAGAAGCATCCAATTTCCTTTTCTTGATCATGGTAAAACTTTTCCCAATTACCCTACTGGGCGTTTGGGCATTCACACCCAGATTTTTCAAAAATTCACCTAGTATCAATTTATGCTCAGGGCTAGTCAAAAAACTTGCTTTGCTTCTTGTTCAGAATAACCAACTTCTAACAAATCTTGCAAAGTTCTCAGCTTCTCTGAATCACCTGTGATCATATCTGATTTTTCAAATATTTTACCCTGATCCTGCACCAGATTTGACTCAAGCATGGAAGTGACAATAGGTACAAAAATTTCTCCTGCATCCACCTTTAGGGCAAAGGCAAACAAAGCTAATAGAAATCCAGACAATTTGCTGTTACACTAAGCTTTCCTGTTATCAACATAAAGATTTCTACATGAATCCTATAATAGACCCAGTGAGCCCAATTGACCTTTCCTCCACTCTTAGCAAAATACAAAGGTGCCCAATTATCTTTTGACATATAATCATATTTTGCAAGAAAACATACTCTTTCCAAAAACCACTTTAGTTGTTCCCTTCTACAATAATCAACATTCTTAAGCATGGAGTACTGTCTACCACCCTCTGTTGGACCAAACTCCTTCTTTAAATATTCATTAGAGCATTCAGGCACAGTAGCTACATAAGTAAAAGGTAACTTAAATACCTCTACAATAACTCATGGACTCAGAGTGACCTTCTTTGATATTGCTCCCCTGGTTTTCCTTGACAACTCCATCTGAGTTTTTGCATAGATATTAGTTTTCCACTGATTCCAAGGCAAAGTGGCAAACTCATAAAGACCCACAGATTTTAACCACTTTTCATTCCTCTCCGATTGACAGTCGATTTCCACCTTGAAATAAGTAAAAGGCTCCATCAGGCTTTGCAGCATCTTGCTGGAAGATAAAGGGGATGCTTCTTCTTATGGTAACACCTCGATGTCATCCTCAGGGTCAAAAACATCGACTCTCAAGATGACACCCTTCTGCCTTGGTTGCACCTTGCATGAATCTCCTTGGTCGTCATCAAGCAAGGGCTTCATAGAGCTGGAGATGCTTTAGCTTTAGGCATGGTGGATGTGGAGGGGAAATAAATCTTGAAAGGTTTTTGTGTATACATGCAGGACCGGTAGATGTAATTAGCCACACAAGAGCTACAACGTTTGAAAGTGGGTGAGTTGATTGATGCCTCCCTCACTCGCATGATAACCTTTAGTGGAGAATAGTCTACACGCACTTCAAAGATTAAATTTGAAATTCAAACGTTTTTTAAGAGATTCAATGAACTGCAATCCGATCCAGCAGATTTGATGCATTAAACTCAATCCGATTAAATCCGAGGCAGTAAACTCCGATCCAGCAAAATCCAACCCAGAATCTAAATAACAACCCAGTACTATGTAATGAAGTTTCAACACTGACGTGCTCCATTGGATGAGGGAAGAACTCAACAAATTCACACGAAGCAGAATCTGCAACAGTAGGTTTAAGTCAATCCAAATGATGGGGCTTTTCCTGAAACTTTTTCAACTTGAACCCATTGACATGTTTGTCTACTCTAGTGCCAAATACATCTATCACAATGAATGTTCCATGACCCAAATGTTGCACAATCTGATAGGGTCCTTTATATCTTAAATTCATCTTTCGAGGATGAGGACCCATTTAGGAGTTGTAAAGCATTACCCAATCTCCCACCTAGAAAACTTTGAATTTGACATTCATACTTACCCAATCTTTCCTTCTTCTCCAAATTACCTCTATAATATAGGAACTGACCAACCTGTCTTCCTCTAATTGCATCAAATACTTACTTCTGTGCTGAATTGATAATTTTGGAGTCGTTTTCTCAGCAGTGACTCCGAGACTAGGGTCCACAAATTCCATAGGGACCATAACCTCAAGACCATATGCTAAATTAGAAGGAGTCATACCTATTGTTACCTTAAAGGCTATTCTAAAAGACCACAAAGAAGAATCCAATTTTTTATCCGAGTCCTTCTTATAAACTAGCTTGTTAAATCTTTTTACCTGTAATATCTCTTGGAAAATGACCTCCTGCTATCCCAAAATGAGCTTCTTGCAAAACAACTGATTGCTCAAAATCAGGTACACATCTCCTTATTACCTGATCAATTTCTTTTCATTTACAAGGCTCTAACAATAACCAAAAAAGGTCTACTAGTAAGAGCAAATTTCCTCCTTTGGTCTATAGAAAATTTCGCTGGCATGATGCCATCAGTTAAGAAAATCAGCATTTGGTCATAGCATGAATCAGTAATAGAACTCTGAATTTCAAATAATTTCCACATTTGGAAGATCATCCTAAACACCTATAGGCTGTTCACCTATCTCAATCCGACTCAGATAGTCAGCTATGGCATGCTCTTTTCCTGGTGTATGAACAATTACAAAGTCAAACTCCTTTAACAACAACATCCACCTTGCCAACCTTCCTGTAAGTAAAGTCTTCTTGATAAGGTATAGCAAAGCTTGATGGTCAACATGAAATATAACCCAATTACATAAAAGGTAATGCTTGAACTTATTCAAAGCATAAACCATCTTAAAGCTTCTCTCTCAGTAACTACATAATTCCTCTCAGCAGAGGTTAACACTCTGCTTGCATAATATACAGGTCGGAACCACCCTTGGGTCTTTTCTTGCATCAAAAAAGCTCCAATAGCTACATCCGAGACATCAACAAAAACATGGAATGGTAATACCCATTTTGGAGGTTGTAATATAGGAGCAATTGACAACATTTTCTCTAACATATGAATGATTTTTCCTGAGGTTCAAACCATACAAAGTCTACATGCTTTTGGTTAAGTGGGTAAGAGGCATGCATACATTGGCCAAATATCTGATGTACCTGCAATGCCATTTGACCTGTCCCACAAACCTGCTCAATTCTTTGACATTTTAGGGTGCTTGAACTGATTGAATCACCTTTATCTTCTTCACATCTATGGACATCCCTGTAAGGTCCCTCCCTAAACCCTAGTGCCATTTGGAACATTTTTCAGCCTAGAAAATAATATAGAAAAAAGCAAGACCGAGAAAGAAGTCATGCGAACAACGAGACTTTACTCCAGAATGAAAAGACAAGGATACTTTGGATAAGAAATTACATCATCCCTATATTTTTCCAAAAAGATTAAGATTATTTTTATACTTCTTCGTGAAGATCCGCGTGGGAACTGATCTAGATCGGGAACTGGGAGAAAAAGGGACTAACTTGATTGAAAGATAAAGTTAAGAGATAAGAACTAAGAAGAAAATTGGGGTTCAATTGGAATTAACAAGAGAATTGGGGTCCAATAGCTTTTGAGAAGAGAAATAGGGTCCAATAGCATTTGAGAAGAGAATTTGGGGTCCAATAGGAATTGAGAAGTGAATTGGGGTCCAATAGGAATCGAGAAGAGAAATTGGGGTCCAATAGGAATTGAGAAGAGAATTCCACCCACCATTTCCTATATAAGAACCCCCTCTCCTTTGTAATTTTACACACACACATATTGGTAAGCTACTTGTATATTTTCCATGCTCAAGATTATGCTTAATTAAATCAAGGTTTCCATTAAACCTTGCTGTTGCTCTCTCCCTCTGTTGAAGGCCAAACCCTTGAGGGTTTTGTGAAGAAGCTCCTCTCTCCATCCTCTTCATCCTAAATCCCTTTCCTTCCTCCTTGAGCCTCACATCTCTTCAAGAAGGACTTCAACCCCACTTCCCTCTTGTTTGGAGGAGGTAATCTTCATTTCTAGTAGGATTGATTAATCCATGTGTTTTAATACTAGGAAGGTTTATGTGCATCATTTTAGGTTTAAGTTTTAATGTTAACCTTGTAATTAGGGTTAAGTATTAATGGTAGCTATGCATCATAAAGTTAAGCTTCAAAGGTAGATTTACTCTCGTAAGCTAATCTTTAATGGTAACTTTGCACTTAGGTGTAAGCTTTAGTGACTAACTTGTATTTTTGGGTTTTAAGCTTTAATGGAAACCTTGCAATTAGGATTAAGTGATAAGAGTATTTACGCATCATAAAGTTAAGATTCAAAGGTATATTTTCACTCGAAAGCTAAGCTTTAATGGTAACTTTGCACTTAGATGTAAGCTTTAGTGACTACCTTGTAATTTTAGGTTTTAAGCTTTAATGAAAACCTTGCAATTAGGGTAAAGTGATAAGAGTATCTACGCATCATAAAGTTAAGCTTCAAAGGTAGATTTTCATTCGTAAGCTAAGCTTTAATGGTCACTTTGCACTTAGATGAAAGCTTTAGTGATTACCTTGCATTTTTAGGTTTTAAGATTTAATGGAAACCTCGCAATTAGGGTCAAGTGATAAGAGTATCGATGCATCATAAAGTTAAGCTTCAAAGGTAGATTTGCACTCATAAGCTAAGATTTAATGGTAACTTTGCACTTAGATGTAAGCTTTAGTGATTACCTTGCATTTTTAGGTTTTAAGCTTTAATGAAAACCTCGCAATTAGGGTCAAGTGATAAGAGTATCATTGCATCATAAAGTTAAGCTTCAAAGGTAGATTTGCTCTAGTAAGCTAAGCTTTAATGGTAACTTTGCACTTAGATGTAATCTTTAGTGATTACTTGCATTTTTAGGTTTTAAGCTTCGCAATGAGGGTCAAGTGATAAGAGTATCGATGCATCATAAAGTTAAGCTTCAAAGGTAGATTTTCTCTTGTAAGCTAAGCTTTACTGATTACTTTTCACTTAGGTGTAAGCTTTAGTGACTACCTTGTATTTTAGGTTTAAGCTTTAATGGAAAGCTCAAAAACTCATAAATTATAGGATGACCTTCTGGCTTCCTAAAATGGAAAGCTAGGTACCATAAGAAAAGAGTAGTTGTTTAAGCTCGATAGAAGTAGTTCAATTTTTGGTATTGAAAAGTATTTCTAAAGTTTTCAATTTCAAGTTCGTTTGAAAATATGGTGTGGGCGGGATGAAAACACACACAGCGCCTCTATAACGACCCGACACACACTCTTGGAATGATACACACACACACACACACACACACTATGGGGCACCACTCGGCTTACACAACCAGCCTGGCCGAGACAGGAAACACATAGACGGAGTGGGAAGAGAGAGATTTCCCACTTGCCCACTCAAGACTCACACATACACACACACACACACTCAAAAAACTCAGCTCAAAAGAGGATAAATTCTGATAATTAGATACAAATGAGCTTGGGCCAACACCAATGGGGCAAACAACTCACACAATATGGGTAAAATATGCCAGATACAATCACAAATTGGAGAAGAAGCTTCATTCATAGGAGAAACTTACACAGCCAAAACAGCAGAAAAACAATGAGGAATTTGACAAAATGGACAGCGCCATCGCGTCCAGAACGGCCCAAAACCCCAGTCTACAATGTCAAAGTGCTCAAATTCGACCTCGGATGAGCAGTTTAGGGCCAAAACAGGCTCCAAAAACACCAAAAACACACCTGCGGCTGTTCCTCCTCTCTTCTCCACGTTTTTTCTGGTCTTCTCTCTGTTTTTTCAGTTTCCACACTTAGCTTTATTACTTGGGCACCCGTGGCCTTTTAGATGACCTCAAATGGACCCCAAACAGGCCAAAAACTGACCTCGCTGTGCATAGTTGTCACCTTTTTGCATCATCCGCACACCTGGCACTCGACTTTTCAATAATGCATCCCGCCACCACGTGAAGTGGCCTCAAAATATGGTCTTCATGATGACCTCTCTGCATAATTATCACAAGAAAACATCCACGTCGTGTCCGTACTTATCCACGTGCAAGTCTTGACCCCGTTCGGCCTCCTAACGCCACTAGATGCCATCTGACGCACTTGCTTACCTCATGTCGTTGGCCCGCGGATAGCTTCCTCGAGAAGTTTTACGCGCTAAAAACTCCTCCTTATTGTAGAAAAAACACACTGGTACTGGTGATAGTGAAAATCGATGCTTCAGAGCCTGTTTTCAAGCCATATTTTGATGTATGTGCAGTGATTGAACCGATTTATGAGCATGATTGTGGTTTAGAGAAGGGATCTGTATTCTTGGAGACTGATGAATCCATGCTAGAAGCTATGGATAGTGGTGCTAGCCATGATTATGATGTGGATAAAGTTACATGTGATGATGAGTATGCTTATGACGATGAGAAGGGGTTTGGCATATATGAGTCCAATCTCAGCTATGTGGATGCCTATGCTAGGGATATGTGTGCTGCGGAGATACTTTTGTGCTTTGGATATCAACAACTTTACCTTCACACAATGCTTTTAGCTACTTGGGTGCATGATTTGCAGGTTGTTGCTATGGCTACTGAAGCCAAGATGCCAGGTGATGAGTCACTTGAGTTGTCTCTATCGGTTGGGTTGAATGTGGCATGCAATATTTATGCTTTTGGAACTCCAGACAGGGTGGATGTGTTAGTTGGATATGCCTATGGTGCATTTTGGTTTATTGTTGACAAATGTAGGTGTGCTGTTATGATGCTTCTTCTGAATCAGGCGATATGCCTTTGGCCTTTTGATCCAGGTGGAATGAGCATCTACTAGTGCTGCTATTGAGCATGAATGCTCTAGCAGGCTAGGGGGTGGCAAATTATGTCAGGAGTTTTTTGGAGCAATGGATTGCGCATATGTACATACACATGCATGGTGCATCGAATAAAGTATTGCCCATTTTCCAGAGCCAGGTGGTTACGTGGAGCCCACATGTGTACAGGATGTAGTGCATCGATTTTCACTATCACCAGTAACAGGCTCATAATCGATGCTTTGAGAACCCCTTCGAACACACGTGTAAGAACCCAAAACTTTTCACTACCCAATCCCCAGAAACTTCAATGGAGCTCAGCTTTAGATAAGGACAAACACATGCACATCAAATGAGTTTTCATACTTAATCATCGGAATTACAACAGGCAAAGGACATTCCAGTATCACCCTTAATCTTCTTGGCCCGAACATGAAGACTATGCGCTGCTGGAAAAAAATCTTCCTGGACACATGAACATTTATCTGGATTCTTTGAGTTAAATGAAAAGGAGTGAATTGAGGTCCGTTTTGATCATCCATTAAAGCCAACCATGAAGCTCCCAAGAAAGCACACCTGTCTTATCCTCTGATTTTGCCAAAATTTCAGCAGCATAACAGCATAAATGACTCACAAGACCAAAAAACCAGCCATCACAATTTGGAAAAATTTTGGCAGAGTTTCCCCAGAAGTAGAGCAGTGTGAACCCAAAATATAGACTGTATATGTATGCATAAAGTGTCAACAATAGAACCCGAGCATCAAGTAGGACTCACTAGTACATAGCCTATGGCGAGGTCACGAAAAAGGTGCTCCAGCTACCTGTATCACCAAAAGGATCTTCACATTTGAGAATCCCCCAGCTCAATAAAAACCTCACGCTATCGACCCTCACACGAAGGCTAATGCAAATCACGTATAGTCAAGTATCAGAAATGACTATCTTCTAGACCAAGTCTCAGAAATGGTTGGGACTATCAAATACAACCAAGTATGGCTCCACAAATGCGTACAATGGCAATTTCCACAAGTAACATACAATACCAACAGACAATGCGCTCAAAAAAGCGCCAATTGATGCATACCCACAACAACTGCAAGTGACACCACTGCTAGTATATCACTGTACTCCAGCTACCTGTACCTGTGTGAATCACCTATACCTGTAACCTGTAACCTGTAATCTGCAACCTGCAACCTGTAATCCCGAATCTCGAAGCTTGAAGCTCGAAGCAGAAGGTACTCGAAGAAGATCCTCCGTGGGGGCGCCAAAAGAATGTGAGCGGGATGAAAATACACACAGCGCCTCTATAACGGCCCAACACACACTCTTGCAATGATACACATACACACACACTATGGGGCACCACTCGGTTTACACAACCAGCCTGGCCGAGACAGGAAACACACAGACGGAGTGGGAAGAGAGAGATTTCCCACTTGCCCACTCAACACTCACACATACACACACACACACCCAAAAAACATAGCTCAAAAGAGAAGAAATTCTGATAATTAGATACAAATGAGCTTGGGTCAACACCAATGGGGCAAACAACTCACACAATATGGGTAAAATATGCCAGGTACAATCACAAATTGGAGAAGAAGCTTCATTCATAAGAGAAACTTACACAGCCAAAACAATAGAAAAACAATGAGGAATTTGGCAAAATGGACAGCGCCATCGCGTCCGGAACGTCCGAAAACCCCAGTCTACAATGTCAAAGTGCTCAAATCCGACCTCGAATGAGCAGTTTAGGGCCAAAACAGGCTCCAAAAACACCAAACACACACCTGCGGCTGTTCTTCCTCTCTTCTCCACGTTTTTTCTGGTCTTCTCTCTGTTTTTTCAGTTTCCACACTTAGATTTATTACTTGGGCACCCGTGGTCTTTTAGATGACCTCAAACGGACCCCGAACAGCCCAAAAACTGACCTCGCAGTGCATAGTTGTGACCTTTTTGCATCATCCGCACACCTGGCACTCGACTTTTCAATTATTCATCTCGCCACCACGTGAAGTGGTCCCAAAATATGGTCTTCATGATGACCTCTCTGCATAATTATCACAAGAAAACATCCATGTCGTGTCCGTACTTATCCACGTGCAAGTCTTGACCCCGTTCGGCCTCCTAACGCCACTAGATGCCATCTGACGCACTTGCTTACCTCATGTCGTTGGCCTGCGGATAGCTTCCTCGAGAAGTTTTACGCGCTAACAACTCCTCCTTATTGTAGAAAAGACACACTGGTACTGGTGATAGTGAAAATCGATGCACTATGTACATGCTGTCCTACCTGTACACATGTGGGCTCCACGTAACCACCTAGCTCTGGAAAATGGGCAAAACTTTATTCGATGCACCATGCATGTGTATGTACATATGCGCAATCCGTTGCTCCAAAAAACTCCTGACAACGGGATGGGAGAGATAGGGGATAACTTCGCGGAATTGATCTCCGTGTTGTTTGAACCGAAAACTCTATAAGCTTCTATGGAGATGCCCCATGGATGACAAAGGATTGCAAAAACCTGCGAATTGTACAAAACGGGGATTGAACTTAAAAAGTTGGCATTTTCTAAGAGATATTAACCATCAAATGTCTATGGTAAAAACTCACTTGTATTTTGTAATAAATTTGTCTGGTAGATAATTAATGAAAATAAGAACTAAGGTTGATAAATGAATGAACCCGAAAATTACCAACTAGGAGTTAAAAGGAATCTCAAGAGGTGATAGGGATAGACCATTGCAAAACATAGATTTAACTAGGAGTTTTGAAGATTGTCTAGAAATGATCGGGAACCAAGATGGATCTTCTTGGGGTCAATTTGATTGAAAGGCCGGCCCATTGAGAGGATTCTCTTGGGGAACTTGTCGGAGATTGGCTCTTTTCGGCTATGGCAGTGTAACCGGTAAGTTTACCTGGGTTATTCATTCCCGAGGGATAAGGGATAAATGGGTTTGTTTTATTTTTGCATGGCCGGGTGAAGTACCCACGATATCTTATTGGAAATCGGCCATAATCCGGGTATGGCCTGATGCCAATGGTTGGATGAGAAGGTTATACTCAGGGAGGATGATGTAAATTTAATTAAGGAAATTTGTTCGACATGGTTGCTTAAAAAGGAACCGGAAAGGCTAGGAATATAGGGGCTATTCTGTGCATCTATCACCAGATGCTGCTATACCTCTCAAAATAAAATGCTTAGGAAGGAATGATTAAATTACTTGATGAGCCTTTCCCAAAACTTAATCCTGGGAAATATTATGAAGGTGCTGCCATTTTGATGGCTTGTAACCGATTATCTTGGCCTGAATAGGGAGGTAAGATGAATTGGTTGAAACTAAATGTGTTGCATGATTAGTTAGGAAACTAGGTACAAGTTAATAATTAAAAAGTTCCTAAATAAAGATCTGGTGGGAAACATCAGATGAATTTCCTTGAACGAGGGTATGCAACCGATTGCATGCTACTTGTTGTTTGATGATGTCTGATAGACTACTGTCTTCCTGATTTTGTAGTAGTTAAGTACTACCTTGGGAAGGGATTTTCATGAAATGGTTCAGTGGGTGCGTGGATCCGAAGGGTCAGATGGCCGGATGTTGATTTAAAAATTCTATTTTAAACGCTAAGACTACGCAGGATAAAGTCTCTCTTCTTAGGGGAAAGTGATAATTGCGGTGTCTGCTTGTCAAGAAAAAGGGGTTATCGCCATGAACCAAGGGAGAACAAGAAAGCAAGAGCAGATCCTCAAGTTAAAGATCAAGGGAATCAAGACTAAGGACCACGATTCTGGGTGCAGAAAGCTGTCAAGGACAGATTGATTATGAGAAACAGATAGAATCATTGAATGAAGGGATGTACCCCCTTGGGTTGGCAATCGAGATAGGCCGGAGTCTTGTATGAGTGTCGGTCCCAAGTGGGAGGGATACCTGCAGATAGATCTAGGTCATTCTGTGGAACGGTCTGGAGGACTGAGGGATCTGAGTAGGGTCGAGTCTGGGTATGGCCCTCACATTGGGTTGGTGTTCGATATAGGCCGGAGTCCTGTCTGAGTGTCGGTCCCAAGTGGGAGGGATACCTGCAGATTGATCTACGTCATTCCCTCGAATGGTCTGGAGGACTGAGGGAGGTGAGTAGGGTCGCGAGTCTTGGTATGGCTCTCACAAGTTGTATCAGAGCCTAATTCTGAATCTTGGACCTTGGGATCTAGAATTTTGGATTTAAGATTAATGCATGAGAGAAAAACAAACTCAATCTAGCACCCTAATTTCAATTATATTACCAAATGAAGTCTTGATGTTCCAATAAATTATTCAAAAATTTTCAAGATGGCTTGGGATCTGCCAAAAGAAATTCAAGGGATTATCTATGAGAGGATGGAAATTGCGATGCTAGAGAGAAGGCTCGCTATGCTGGAACATTCTAGGAAGCTCATAAATGAGAGATTTATGAAGGTTGGAATTTTATCAAGATTGAAAGATTGCATGGAATTGCAAGGATGGCATTTTTGTTTACATCAATACAATGGAAAATTGAGTACTTATCCACTGAATTGAAGAAGTCTTGTTGAGCACAAGAGTTGTGGATTTTCCAAAGTTTTCTATTGTTAGGACTTCATGAGAATTCAAGATTACTCTTAATCATACCAAGATAATCTTCAAACAGAAGGATTTTTTTAATCAAGTGAAGAATTGGATTGCCAAGTTGCAAGTCATAAGAAAGAAACTTAAGAGTGCAAGTGATGACCAAGTGTTTTTTTTAAGTCCGACCAAAAGAAATCCCTTAAAGATGGGAAAGTGCAAGAGATAAGCTCACAATTCTGCGGATCATTCAAAGACTTGAGAAGAATAAGAAAGAAAACTTAAGAGTTAGCCAAGAACTTTAAAGTGGGAATCTTTACTCAAAGACTATTATAGACAAAAGACCATTTGCAGAAATTAAAAGTACACAGTAAATAGAAGTCATTAAAAACTCATATGTTATTGAAGAAGAGAGACTAACATTTGAAGAAAAGGAAATACTGACAATACTCAATTTTTTCAAAAAGGGTTATTTCTTCAAAGCCAAAAAGGATTACAAGGGAGGCAGGAAGTAATTACAGAGAGGCAAGAAAGTTTACAAATCATGAAGATCCTCTAATATATGGTCACATAACCAAGTATCACAAGCACTGCACATATTCGGACGCTCACCCTCTGGAATGCTTCTACAAGAAATAGCTTTAGCAATTTCTCTAGTATGAGCTGAGAAAAGAAAGGTACCTCTAAGAGGAAGACTCCAGATGGTATCGAGGCAAATCTTGGAGTGGGGGATAAACTGCACAAGCAAGAACAACCTTCCGGAGAACCTAGGATCTCGTGTCCTTTTGACGCAGTAGTATCGATGACCAAGTCGGAGAGCCTCTGTAACCATAGCAAGTCGGGTATTGTTGCGGAAATGGTCTCTACCCCAGAGAGTCACTCTTGTGAGATGTCGCCATGTCTTCCATATCATTTGGGCGACACAAGAATTTGGCTGAGGAAAGAGGAGATCTTTGTATCGCTCTAAAAACTCTCTTTTGACTGCTTCATCTGCACTCTGCAAGTGAGAGATGCATACAGGAACCAAGTCTTCTTGCCGAGACGCCATCAGATAAGAAAATGACTAAGTTACAAGAGAGTGAAAATCGTAAAAAAATAAGAGGATAACAAGTGCTGATAAAGAACGGATTACCAGTAGCTTATAAAGAGGAAGTAGAGTATCAAAGAAGCCACAAACGCGATGACCTCTTCAAGAAGATAGCTTATTAAGAAAGATTTCCCACGACTCCAATATTATATTAGCCAATTTTTGGGGATGAAGAAGTGTAAGAGAGAAGTCAAGTTGAAAGCGTTAACAAGAAGTTAAGTCGCAAGACGTATCCAAGAAGTTTCATCAATTACATATTTTATTCAAGTTGAGGATAGCTTTTTCTTTTCTTTTGTTGGGAAGAGATGCTGCCTTCAATAGACTCAAGACCCCTTGACCAGCACCAGCAGTCGTATCCTCATCAACCCTAACTAATTCAATCCTTATCTCTTCTTACCCAAGAAAGTTCAACAAGAAATTAAGGTAGACCCCTATTTTAGACGTCTTCTCAAGAGATTCAAGCTCAAAACCCGAGGGAACACTTAACTGACTATACCTTAACAGATGGTCTTCTTTACTATCTGTAAAGCTTCAGCCCCTAGATATGCCTCAGATGAAGTGGGAATGTCTGAGTATAAACTTTGTCATGGTCTTCCAAAGACAACTGGAAATTATGATTCTATTTTTTGTCATAGTAGATAAGCTCACTAAGGTGGCTCATCTAATTCCAGTCAAGCAGACAGCCACTGCTATCGACATAGCCCAAGTTTTTGTCAAAGAGGTAGTAAGATTACATGGAATCCCTGCAAGAATCATCAGTGATTGGGATGCCAAATTTACTTCTAATTTTTGGCAAGCTATGTTTCGATCTCTGGATACCCAATTGAATCTCAGATCAGCTTATCATCCAGAGACTGAGGGTCGAACTGAGCGAGGGATTCAAATCATTGAAGATATGCTTCGAGCATACTGCAACCAACAGTCCCATCAATGGATCAAGTTTCTTCCCCTAGTTAAGTTTGCTTATCGCAGCCTCAAAATGTCACCCTTTAAAGCCTTGTATGGTCAGGAATGTTTAGTCCCTCTTCGATTAGCCGACCCAGCTCTTCATGTTCCTGCCGCTAAGTCTACCCTGGAAGAGATGGATCATCAACTTCTAGTCATTAGAGACAACCTAAAGAGAGCTAGTGATAGGCAGAAGAGCTACGCTGATTTTCACCTCTCTGCTAGAAGCTTTAGCAAAGGCGAACAAGTTTTCCTTAGAGTCAAACCCAAATACAGCTCCTTAAAGCTAGGGAAATTCCATAAGCTTGCATTCAGATATTGTGGACCTTTTGGAATCAAATCAATATCTTCCTTTTGTCCAAACCTTTGATCATATTTTTTGGTTGGTTCTTCGGAACAACTTATAATTATTCTTCAAGATATTGATGACAAGCAAACACACTAACTCAACAAGCAAACCAACACTCAATGATTAGGGAAATTTGCCTATGTCCTTTCTCACAGCTCTAGGTCATCACGCCATTTCGACACTTGAACGGACTCGAAATGCAATAAAACTTTAGGAGGAGTTCTAGGACACCTAGGGGCACTATCCTACCAAGTCTGGTTGCAATCCAACAAGGTACCAAAATCACGATCCATCATGAAAAAGGTCTTGAAAATTGCAACAGAACATGCCAAAAATGTTGCCCTATGGTCTAAGAACACTCTCCTATGGTCAAAACGACTAAAAATAGTGATTTAAGCACTCAAATTTGCAATTAAGGCTCACTAACACGTAGTCATGAACCACAACAAAACTGACAATGTTTACACTAGAATGAAAGAGCAAAGAAAGAGGAACACAATGCAAGTTTTGGATTTGAAAACTGATTACCCATTCATTAGTTGCGTCGATTACAAGTTGGAGCATCTCGTAGCTTGAGCGTTGTCATGCAGCTCCGCTCTCATGCAAAGAAAGATGCTAGGAAAATGCACATTAAGTTTGTTTGAAGCTTATATGTTTAATGAATAGTGATTAAGGGCTGGTTGCAGGCCGAGTTCAATGCTGAATGTATGTCAAATGCGGCTGAAAGGGCCAAAACATGCTTTAATGATGCTACAAAGTGTTATACTTGAAGTGAATACGGATGGGGTATTGTGTCATAGAACTGCAGTGCTCGATGTGCTCTACCGGTCTGTCTTTACGGCTCATCGATTGGAGCTACGGTGAAGAAGTTATGGCAGTTCAAAGTTTAATTCGATTGCAGATCCGTGCTGGGTTGGGCAACAACAGCTGAGGGGATAAAAATGAAATAAATGCATCAAGCTGAAGTGCTCACTTTGTGGAGCATATCGGTCTTTTCAGATCGGTGATCGGGATTTTGGCTGGCAAGATATGGCCAATTTTAGTATCGTCGGGGGCCTGGTTCGAACCGCCCTGGTCACCCTGATCAGTCATCCAACTGGCTTAATGTAGTGCAGTGCCCGATGTGTATGCCAAATGTGGGCCGATGCGAGAGCATTTTTATCATATGCTTAGCTTTGACGGACAGAGATACTTGCATCTTGGAAGCCATGGTGCCATTCAACACACTAGAGTGGGCAGTAGAATTCATGGTGATATTGTTGATCAGTGGATGCGGAAAATGAAGTCAAGGAGGCAATGCCTTAATCAATATCTATGCCAAATGTGATTCCCTTACGATGCTTATGGCCGCCAATGAATAAGACTAGCAAAGCCTTGGCCGACATGTGCGTCGGACATGAAGTCCCAAGCTTTTTGGCCAATATGTATGCCTAATGTGGTGCCCTTATGATTTAAGCGGCCGCCCAAAGTCCCAAGGGCCATACCCTAAAAGGCCGCCCGGCCATTACCTAAGAGGGGTGGCCACCCTATTAAATTAAAGGGGTAAGTGTGAATGGGGAAGAAAAAGAGGAAAGGAATACCATGGCGTGTGCAGCGAGCATCGGGCAGACAGCCGGAGATGAACTCGCGCTGGGCGCTAGAGTGGTCGGACGCGCACGATACAGAAGCGAAAAACACTCAAGAAGCCATCGCGCGCAGATTCGGTGCCAGCCGCTTCACATTTGGTGCTGCTCGACTTCGGCCTTGCCACGTCATGGGGGTGGTTCCTGCCACGTCAGCCACCCATTAGCGACATCGCTAATGGGTAGGCTATTTTTAGAGGGGGCAGCATGCAACTAAAGAAAGAAGACAATCATCTTGGAGTTTTCTCTCCTCCTCCTCATATTTTCCTTAAGCCTGTTCATAACGAATAAAAAGGCCTTAAGCTCTTCTCTTTCTCCTCATGGAAAGTTAATCTTGGAAGGCTCTGAAGCTCCCTTCGCAAGCATTAATCCTTAAGCTCCATCTCTTAAGCTCTTGATAATCCGGAAGCACCTACTCCTTCTCCTCATAATTTCCTTAAGCTCTTCATAATCATAATCATAATCGCCTTAAGCTCGGATTCCTTCACCTCATCATCGGAAGGGAACTCCTCCTCCTCTTAAGCACCATCTCCGAACCTCCATAGCCTGAAGCTCTTAAGCTTCTTCTCTGAATCTTCAAACTTGCTTAATCCTCGTAAGCTTAAACCCCTTCATAAGCCATAATCCAAAGCTCTTAAGCTATCAAGAGCGGAGTTAATCCTCAAGCTTAATTTTTTTAACCTCTCTGAATCTAATCTATCACCATAAGCTAAGCCTAATCGAGTTTCTATCGCCTAAACCGAGCCTAATCTTCTAAGCTTTCAATACCCGAGTCATAAGTTCTCTTAAGCCGTCTTAAACCTTCCCTAAGCCTCATTAGCCATTCGAAATCTGCTCGAAGCTTATTAACCACTTGAATCAAAGAGCAGAAGGCAAAGTAAGCAGAATTTCATCAATTTCTTGTTTAAGCACCTGGTTTAAGCCAGATTTTTCCTTGTAAGAGCATTTAATCTTCCATTAGGGATTGATTAATCATGGATTTTGTCGATTAACTGGAAATTAGACGGACTGCTTGTTTTAAATACCGCTCTCGATAAATTGCATCTACTACACCTTGTTTTCCGCACCTCTCATAGCCAAGGGCCCGGTGCCTTCCCGGCTCACCTTTCGCACAATTATCCCCGGACAGCGTATGTTTTTTGAGCTCCTTTCTTCTTCTAAAGATAAGCCTCCCTTTCACATTAAGGTTATTGACATTTATACCTAGGGATTTCTAAATGGCCAATGGCCGGCTCACATGGACTTTTACAAATTTCATGACAACATTACAACTCGTGGAATTGATTCCACTACTCTGGAATCAGGATTTACACAGAGTATTACTACACTAGCTCAAAAAACGAATAGAGTACAAATGTGGTGTCCGGCTACGTGTCCGACTAGTTGGGTGCTCGTTGGATCTGTCCTCAAACATTCCCCCCTTCCTAAATCGTGTCGTCCCTTGCCACGACCTTGTGCAGTCTTATCATAGGGTTGTCTTCAGCTTTATCTTCAAGATTGGTCTTCAGCTTGGGAAGTGCGTTGTCGTTGATGACGCTCCCCCCTTCCTTGAGTGATTCATATCTGTCGTGAAGAGTCCTTTTGATGTTTCTGTCTTTGTCATTGACTTGCAATACTTCACTAGCTTCAGCACTATGAAACTCCTTATGTTTTGTTGTTGGGAGCTTTTTTGCTGAAGTTATCATTGTTTGTAAGTTGTCTTTGTATGACATTCTGCTTCTTTCCATTGATCGTTGAATCTTTGTCTTCAAGGTTGGTCTTTAGCTTCAGAAGAGATTTGGCATTGATGACACTCCCTCCTTCCTTGAGTGATTCATATCTGTCATGTTGTTGATACATGACTTGATCTTTGATGATCAAGACAATTTTTCTTCTCATTGCGTAGTCTTCTCTTTGTTGCCTAGTCTTGGCCACCGTAAAAATGGATGTTGATGTGTCTAAGCTTGTAGAACTGATCCTCTTTGTTGCTGGACTTTATGATGGGTTTGCTTTCAAGGTCCACTGCTATTTGAGCTTTCCGCAATAGGTAGCCAATGTTGATGACTTTCTCGCAGAATTTGTCATTGTTTGTCATTGTAGGCCATTCTTTGACTTGCCATTGTTTGATGGAGCTTTGTTGTCGACCTTGGAGATAAAAGATTCTCTTGATAAGCATAAGGAGACTTGCAGTTTTTTGCTCCAAGTTATTGATTGATTTGGGTAGACATTTCCTGATTGCTGATGTAGAAGAACTATATACAAGAAGATGATGATGATGGTTTCTAGATTAGGGTCTTAAAACGTAGATGACCAAAGGGAAAAACCTGGTGGGAAAAAAGTGCCTTTGGTATACGCTCTTATTGGAGCTGAGCATTTGGACTTGAAGTACCTGTCATGCAAGGTGAGTGTTTGGGAGAAACAAGGGAAGAGTGTCTAATGCAAGTGTCAATTATGGGACACCCTCTATGCATAAGAGAAATTTATCGAACAAAAGCATGTAGTGTAAGAGATGGAGTTGATGGGTGCTTCAGGGAACAAATGTAGCACATGTGACATCAAAGGACATCTCAATAGCTTCCACATTTCCAAGAAGGGTTTTCGATGTAGAAGCTTCTCCACCCATACCTCACCGTGATGAGTGCGTGAGTGTCTTTTGGACTTCCTCCTTCACTTACCACTATACTAAAATGACTTCGACTCTTATGCTCACCTATACCAGCAGGAGCGACACAACATAAATACGCTCAACTCTTCCAGCTTGAGCAAGACATAGAATAACTAAGACGCTTAGACCACAGAGAATATTACATGAAGGTTTGGGACTAACACCTCGCTTATTTAGTGGCTTAGCTGCCCGACTCTGACTTTTATGCCATGTATTTTTAATGGCGGCTTGGACTTACTTGTTTAGGGCCAGAAACCCAATTCCATAAGTTCTGGAAATTTAGGCCTCTACCATTGTGTTGGTCATTGGATGCCACCATTTTGTTGAGTAGGTTGGCATATTTTGGCTCCTCTTGACTTGCTTGTTGTATGTTCACACTGCTTTGTGAAACAAATCCTTCAGCTCTGGTAGGGACTGATGTAACCTTTCCGTTATTTTCCATGAGAAGCGGTTGTCGAGAGGTGTGGGTTCTTTGTGATTTGAGTTTCTACTAGCAATTTTGGAACCCACCTTGAATTTGGTCCATGTGTGACCATCTTTGGAATTTTATCTACTTCTTTGGCTTGATGGACACTAAGCTTCGATATCCATATCTGATGATTTCCTTTGTAGAAGCCTTGATTTTGGAGGTGATAATGAGGTATCCATCTAGAGTTCTTAGCACTATCAGTGGTGACTGGTCGTTGGTTCTTCCTATTGATTGTGTGCCTTTGGGTGGAGCCTTGTGCTTCTTGATTGATCTTTGTTTTTCCAGGTTGAGCTGTAATTTTTGGTAACCATATTTGTTTGTTACCTTCATAAAATCCTTGTGATTCGAGTAGATTCACTGGAATCATCCGTTGCTTCACCTGTTTGTGTTGGGTAGCTTCATTGAAGTCTGAATTTTGAACCCATACTTTTGTGTTGTCCACTTGGAAGGTCTTTTCTTCTGCCTTTTTTTGTTGTTCTTTCGCTTGCTTGGGTTTTTTGTCCATCGTTGATAGCTCGGCTTGATCTTGTAAAATTTCTTTGTTGAGGTGAGTAGATCTAGGCTGTTAGTTTAGGATTTTTGGCCCAAACATTAGTGTTTCCTTGGAAGTAGACCTGAGCAGTGATTGAATCGTTTGATGCTACCCACCCTGTCACCTTTGTTGTTGAGGCTAAACTTGTGCTTCATGTATCCAAATTGGGTCTTTGACTTGGATGTGCTCTTTGGATACTAGCACTTGGTTGATTCTCTTTGGCTTCTTTTGGATGCTTTTTTTTGTGATGGAAACTTTGGTTCGTAGATTTTTTGCTTCGGCTTCCATTGCATTATTGATGGTTTGGCTCTTGATGTAGAAGCTTCGTTGGAAGTTTGATATAGGCTCATTGAAGGTAAAGTCATCTTGCGAGGTTGATATACTTCAATGTTTACCTTTGCTTTACCTTTCTCCACGATTCTTGGTTGCTCCTTTTTTGCATTGACTTGAGGTGCTTTTGGGGCTTTTGATGGTGTTGTTGTTAAGATTTTCCTTGTGGTTGAAAGAAGATATTACTTCAACTTCCTGTCAGGATCAGACTCTCTTTGATATGATGGGACTCAATTATGTGGAAAGTATCTTTATATTCCCTGGTACTCAATTTGAGTACCGCATTTGCCATGTCAAAGCTAGGAATTGGAATTTTTAAACTTGTGTACACGATCTCCTCTAGCTTAGTGATTGGCGGCTTTCCCATCATGATCCAAGTTCCATAGGTCATTAGGTTCTTTGTTGCTTCTGGATCTATCATAGTTGAACATGTGATTTTGAGTTTTGTTTCTCCGCATATGCTGAATTTGATCATCGTAGGAGAAAATCGATCTTCATCCTTATCCCCGTTCTTCTTTTGCTCTTGTGTTTGTTGAGATTTGCCGTTGAACTTGGAAAATTTTCTCCTTCATCTACTTTCATTTGTCCTTTTTCTGGAGTCGGCTTCTTTGAAACAACTTTTGTCGATTCTTCAGGTATGTCAATGATGACATATTCATGTAGTTGCTATGCTTCCTTTGTTTTGCACCTTGGAACCATGCTCCAGGATGTAGCTATCTGTCTCACCTTTTCTACTTCCACACTCACAAATTTCATTAGCTTCTTTCAGCACCTTTATCGTAAACAAGGGAGTTACATCATACCAATCTTCATCGCAAAAATTTAGTCAGGGTCACCTCATTCACACACACATCAAGAGTGGCCAGTATTTGATCCCATCCAAAGGGTTCAAATAAATCCTTTGTAAATGGTTGTGGAATATAAGCTCCATCTTCTATTGAACGCTCTAGGATGCAATCTTCCTTTCTAAGACTTCCACTCGCAGGAGCTTCGTATATCCAAATATGCGCTTTGCTTTTGAAATCAGTTGTGGAGTTTAATTATTCCCCCAGGGTTCGTTCTATATCTCTATAACTATGACCTTTGACACTGATTTTTGTAGTAATTTCCTTGTGTCTTAAGTAGAAATAGTCATAGCCCCAGTCTTGTACCATTTTGAGTTGACGCATGAATGGTCCGCCCAATATGATGTCAAAGTTTCTGCTCTTGTCAAAATTCATTATGGCAAAGGTGTGCTCATACTCGATCCTACACAAGGATACAATGATATGTTCTAATATTCCTATCGGTTTCTCCACGTATCCATCTGCTAATTGTAGTTTCATTCGAGTTTTTGTAAGAGCAAGCTTTCCCCATTTTTTCCAGATCTCTTTGGTTGCAATGGCAATTCCTGCCCCACTATCTAATATAGCAACCATCTTTACTCCTTTGTACTCAAGTGGTATGTGCGCTCCTTGCCGCACTGTCGAAGCAAGGGACTTGCCTTACACTGTGTGCGAGCCACAGACGACTCCAAGCACACAACTAGCTTAACTAGTAAGCTAAAAAGAGGGCAATGGTGTGGCACTCACTGCTCTATGCTCCTGCCATGGAGGATTCCTCGCCGCGAAGAAGAAGGAGACGCCGCTACATCGCGCTCAACCGCTTCACCGCCGTCGTGCCGCCGCAATGCTCGATCGCACTCTCTCTCTCTCTCTCTCTCTCTCTCTCTCTCTCTCTCTCTCTCTCTCTCTCTCTCTCTCTCTCTCTCTCTCTTACATACACACACACACAAGGAGGTGAAGAAGAAGAAGATGGAGATGGAGATGGAGCAAGAGCACTCTTCTATTGCACAAATGAGAGAATGAGTGAATTTTAGGTTTAGTTGGCTTTTATATGAGCTCACCCCATTCACACTTGGGCGCCCATGCTTAGCCAACTAATCCCTTGAATGTCCCAGTTAGAGTGCGCCTCTCATCAGCGATCACTCTTACCCTTTTCCTATTGGACCGACAAGCCCGGTACCTGACTCTACCAAATAAATAATACAATGTCCACCGTAGGTTACAACGTCCGTCTCGTAGGTGATAGGGTGTCCGTGAGCCGTGAGGGTTAACATGCCCCCCTTCCTGATGTAGATTCCGTCCTCGGAAGCTATTGAGTTGAAGCTCGTTGGTCGAGGTGGAAGAGCATTTGAGATGAATGTTTTTAGCCTTCATTAGTCACTGCAAAATCAAACAACATTGCACAGTAATTGCATTCTCATAAGCGATTAAAAAGCATATGCAATTTTAGGCAGACAATTGATTGGTAACAGAATTTTAAACAATTTGTCAGAAATAAGCATTAAATTGCAATGTAATCAAATGCATAAACAAATGTAAAGGGAAAAAATTAAACAAGTCTGGGGTCGCTAATTTAACGGTCGAAAGGCACTAGAGATCGACTATTAATACCATGGGTAAGATTCTTAATTTTCTCTGATTAATTAAGTTGTTTAATCGCGAGATCCAAGTATTTCATGTTCGAGGGCTGACTAGAGGCTATACCTAGAGGACCTTGTAGTTAAGCTACGATAAAAGGAATTGCTCATGAAATCATCTCCTGACTGATTACCTTTTCTTTGACCCTCCAAAGTCTTTTCACAGTGATTTAATTTGATGTGTGTGCTTATTTTGTATGCCATGGGTTTTTTGCTTTTCAAGGAAAAGCGCCCACACTGGGAACCTCTAGGGCTCTAGTACCATAGGCAATACATGTGAGTGAAGTACCAAATCAAGCTGAGATTTCTCTTCCAGCTTAAGATTTTACATTGTGGCACTTTGATTTTTTGTTTGTTCATTTTCAGCATTTTAATTTTGTAACTTTGGGGGGTCATATAACACTGATACACCTCCCCAGGCTCATCACACTAGTAAACTCCCTTTATAATACTTAAGCTAAAGGTCAATAGGGTCAAGCCCACTAGAAATCCCTAGTACATTTCACACAATGCTGCCTAAATCGGATTAAGAACCTAAGTAACCATTGATTATCAGGAAGGCATTCCCCATGGTATTAAGAGAAGATCTCTAACACCTAACTTGGTCAAACTAGCTTAGTCGGACTGCTTGATTTTTAAACCTAGACAAGTGATTATGACAAAAAATTACATTGAATTAAATGTTTGATACTAAGCAAATGGGGTGAATATTAAGCTACCAATCACAATTAAAGCAGACAATCATAGATGCAAAAAAGATAAGGGGCAATGCTAATGGACAAGAAACACCTGTTTGTGTCGATGGTCGCGCTTGATTTGAAGAGTGAGTGGAGATAAAGATTCCATGAAGGTCCAAATCCTATCAATAGCAACACGCTCCTGTACACACTAGGAAACAAAAGGAGTACCTCCAGGAGGCACATTAGTGGGAAAAGGTACCAACACTTATTGAACACAACAAAAAACATAAGGAACCCTAACCTAATTATTTGCACTCCCCCTAGAGAGTCAAGGGAATAGGATATTGTAGAGGTTGGGGGGAAACCCTAAGGCTAAACCCCTATCCTCGTCGTCGAGATAAACAAAGTCATCATCCATGAGACCATATGTGCCATCCGTGTAGTCTTGTAAATTTTCTTCTTCATCATAGGTGCCCATGTTTACTAAGAAGGTCACTAGATGCCTATAGTCATCTTGGTCAAAAGGGTAGGCTTGTGCAATGGGAGAAACGCTCTCTACTAAGTATGGATCAGACGTGGTCAAGAGACATATCAGCCATTCTAACTCCTCAAAATTCCTCTCACATGCTAGCGTACCTATCAATTCCCATTCACATGCAAGCACTGGAAAGACCATGTGAAATATTTGTGAAAAGTAACGAGGGTACCTCTCACCCAAGGCAGGAGTGGATGATTCTAGCGTACTAGCCATATCTGTACACACAAATAGATGATGGTTAGAGTGCAAATATTACAAGGGTCGTGTTCTTGTGCATAATTTGTTTTTATGATTTGTGTTATGGCTCTTGCTCTTTTACTTTTTTATCTTGTTTTTGTGAGTATAAGGCTTTATATATACATTCCCTAAGAGTGGAGATTAAGAGGTCAGGGAGAAAGGTTGGGAGGGAAGCAAGTGAATAATGGATGTCCACAAACACTCCCCCCTTCCTTGGGTAGATCATATCGTTTGAAATGATGTCGTCACCCTTTGAAACCAGTTATTCCAAGTTGTTATAGGTGAAGATTTTTGCCAGTAGTTTTCTATTACCTTAGGTGCCTCGTCGAGTTGCAAGGGTGGTAAGGTACTCTCCCAAGATTGAACTTGAAGTGGTTCATTAGGTGATTCTTGAACACTGGAAGGTGTGGATTCCTTTGTAGCTTCATGGAGGTCCACTATTGTAGGTGGAGGATGTGTAGAAGCTTTTACCTCTATGGATGTATTACATGAGGAGCTAGAAGCTTCATGGAACTCCCCCCTTCTTGAGCTAGGTGGAATAAATTGGTTTTTCCTTGGAGCCCAAACTAGCTCTGGACTAGGTGTGTAGCATTCTGTGATATTTTCCTTCCCACGGTCTACCATTGGCTTTAGTGTTACACTGTTTGACTCATATGGGTTTGTTGTCGATAGGGAAGGACACATTTTACGTTTAGGTACCCAGATTTGCTCCTTTCCATCATAGTAGCCTTGGGCTTCTAATAGTCATTTTGGAATCCATCGTGATTTGTTCTTGACCCTCCTAGAGCGCGCTCTTGGTTTTCCAGGGAAATTTTTTCTTGGAATGGATGGGAGGTTGAGGTAGTTGGAAGTAAGGCCTTGGGGACCCATTGATATGTACTCTTAGGTCGTGCAGGTTGAGTACTTGCAATATTACTGCTTGCTGCAACTACAAGTGTTGAAGTGCTAGGTTCATGGGTAGCCGACAAGGACGAGTTAACCACCTTGGCTTGTGAATGTTGGCTATCCTTCAACTTGGTTAGAGTTTGCAACGTAGGTGACTTTGCTTGAATGATAGGGGTAAGAGTCGGTGGTCACGTCGTGACACTACCAGTATCCCAATCAATAGTGCATTTGGTTGCCAACATCCACGTGCGTCTCAGGTTTACGTTGCCTTCCATAGCTCCCACGGGCATGACTAGAAACCACTGCACTATGCTTCCATTGTCATAGACAACAAGGGTCTGAAGGACTCCAAGAATAGCAGTTTTCTTTTTATTAATTCCCTTGACTTGCATCGTACTCGGGGATAGGGTCGGTTTCGCTAATTGACACCAAACTCCATAGGATAACAAATTGTGTTTAGTTCCCGTATCTAATAAGGCATTGTATAGTACTTTCCCATAGGGGCTATTTAGCTCAATTGGGTATCGTAGGGGTGGCTCAGATTCTAATGAGTCGTCATCTATGTCCTCGAAAAATGCTTGCGTGATTCCCAGATTAGCCTCTCGTTGGCGTCAGACGTTGTTGTCGTTCTCGAGCCTCAACTCTTGCTTGGATTTTTCTAATCTCTGCTTGTTCCTTGGCAGCCTTCTTTTGATGGATGGCTTGCAACTCTTCCTGGCTTAGAGGATCATAATATCTTTTGAATTTACTCCCATTAAGGAATCCAATGGTTTCAACTCCATCTAGAGTCTCCACACGAATGGTACCTTGCGGGGTAATTTCACACACTCGATATGGTCCCTTACCAGCGTATTTCAATTTCTTCTTTTCATTACGTATCCCGTACATAAGAACTTTATCACCAACCTTGATGTCTTTATCCTTTAAATGGCTATCAAAACACTTCTTTCTCCTATCCTTCTCCACTAGAGCATTTCGCACAGCTAATTGCCTCTCTTCATCTAGTCTTTCCAGGATATATAATCGCTCCACTAAGGGGTTACCATCCCAACCTTCTTGAAAATCTACTCGAAGACTAGGAATGACAAACTCCCATGGCATAACTGCTTCTTGGCCATACACCATCTTAAACTGTGTGCAATTAATAGCAACTTTATACGCAGTACGATAAGCCCATAAAGCTGATGTAAGCTTTAGGTCCCAATCAGTGTGATGAGCCTCAACTGTCTTTGTCAAAATGGAGATGAGAGTTTTGTTGGTACTCTCAGCTTGGCCATTTGCTTGGGGATAATAGGGTGTAGACTTGTGGTGAGATATCATGAAGTTTGATGTGAGTTCTTTTATTACTTCATTTATAAAATGAGTTCCATTGTCACTCACAAGTTCAAAGGGGCATCCAAAACGTGTGATAATGTTCTCAAAGAGGAACTTAGCTGTTGTTTTTGCATGCGCCTTTCGTGTTGCTTTTGCTTCAGCCCATTTGGTTACATAGTTGGTAGCCACTATGATATATCGTGATTGCGTGTTACGTGCAGCCGGACTAATCGGTCCTACAAAGTCTAAGCCCCACTTTTCAAATGGTTGGTTTACCTTGATGGGATGTAGAGGCATCCTATCCCTTCTTTGTGGCTTGCCCCACATGCTCTCATTCCCTCTTGAGGGGGTAGGGTATATATATAAGAGTGAGTCTAGTATATATCATAAGACTGAGGCCTGGGCCTGGGCCTGGGCCTGGGCTTGGGCTTGGGCTTAGGATCCCGATCAAAATTTTAGTGTAGCCCCCCAGTCACTCACGCTTAAATATTTTCGGGTATTTTTTTTAATATTTTAAATTTTTTTTCTGAGGCGACGATCGCACGCGGTTTAGGTGACCCTTTCTTGGCCACACACACTGTCAACACCTACCTAACCTCTCTGTCAACAGCTCACAGACAGCTCACTACCTTATCTACTTACTAACAGTGCTGCTAACCACTAACTAATCTACTAACTAATCTATTAACCACTCTGCTAACTGCTTACTGACAGTAGGCTAACTGTCCACCTACTTCCTCTCTCACTACCTTACTGTGCAAAGACTGTGTGCAGGCAAACCTTGATAGAAAACTGTGTACAGATTGTGTACAAACAGAAATTTCTAATTGTCTACCTACTTATTCATTCACTGCAAACAAGCTAACGACTACTAATTGTACAAAGACTGTGTGCAAATAGAAAACACAACATTATGCAGAAATCACAGAACTTGCAGACTATACAGAAATTAACAACTTGCAGAAAAATAACTCATTCCTCTTCCTTTTCCTCTTCTTTCCTACTACAAACAACTCATAGGAGAAGCACAAAGTGCCTCTTGGGCTTAGTGCAGGGCGCTTCCTCGGCAGCGGCGCCAAAAATGTGCGCTCCTTGCCACACTGTCGAAGAAAGGGACTTGCCTAACACTGTTTGCGAGCCACAGACGGCTCCAAGCACACAACTAGCTTAACTAGTAAGCTCAAAAGAGGGCAATGGTGTGTCACTCACCGCTCTATGCTCTTGCCATGGAGGATTCCTTGCCGCAAAGAAGAAGGAGACGCCGCTACGTCGCGCTCAACCGCTTCACCGCCGTCGTGCCGCCGCAATGCTCGATCGCACTCTCTCTCTCTCACACACACACATACACACACACACAAGGAGGTGAAGAAGAAGAAGATGGAGATGGAGATGGAGCAAGAGCACTCTTCTATTGCAAAAATGAGAGAATGAGTGAATTTTAGGTTTAGTTGGCTTTTATATGAGCTCACCCCATTCACACTTGGGCGCCCATGCTTAGCCAACTAATCCCTTGAATGTCCTAGTTAGAGTGTGCCTCTCATCGGCGATCACTCTTACCCTTTTCCTATTGGACCGACAAGCCCGGTACCTGACTGTACCAAATAAATAATACAATGTCCACCGTAGGTTACAACGTCCGTCTCGTAGGTGATAGGGTGTCCGTGAGCAATGAGGGTTAACATGGTAATGTGGTGTTTCCTTCTTCGCCTTCATAGTAACCACCCACCTTATTTACTGGTACTGGCTTTGTCTGCGGATTCTTAAGCAAGGTGTCATCCATGTTTTTGTTCGCAAGTTAGTCATGTGAAGGGATTTTCAACCCCAACTTTTCCAGGTTTTTGCCCATTTGGCCCCATAGATGTGGTCTACTTTTTAGTAGCTCTGAGAGATAAAGTGTGCATTTTATAGGAGAAGACATCAATTCGTGCAAGCTCTTGGTATCCATCATTTTTGGTGTGGCTTTCCAATGAGATGGTACCATTTTAACCTCCAATTTTGTTTTGATTTCTCCTATGAAAGATGGCAAAGTCTGTAGTAGAGAGCATGGTTTACTCTCTTCAGATGTGCCAGACCCGACATCCCTCTATAGAGATCGTATATCCCCTGGGAAGAATTCGTGATCCATGTTTATCTCATGGATAGGTGCTGATTGTAAAGTAGCACTACCATCTTTTTTATTTTTGATCGATTCCCATAACGAATGTGGCCATGGTTCTTCTACCTCCGGAACAGGCATCACTACTTGTGAGCCCACCCCATCTGTGGTATTGGCTACTTCCCTTGTATCTAAAGATGCCTCAACTCTCAACTCTTCCTGGTCTTTGTTTACAATACCCTGGCTCTCCAATTCATGGAATTTATCGCGGATTAGCACCTCCATTTTTGGAGCTTGGGTCTTTTGGATGAGCTCCCTGCACATTTGAAACCTCTCTTTTTCATACCCTGGATGAGGATACGTCAGCCATCTATCCTCTTGAGTTTGATTGATCTTTAACCTAACATCATAACCTTTCAAGATCGCATCCAAAGGTTCAAAGACTTTGTCAACCAAGATTGAACCTCCCAAGTTAGCCTTTGACTCTTTACGTCCCTTTGCGTTTTTCTTGCTTTCTTGCTCATGTTTAAGTTGTTCTTTGGTTTGGTGCAGTTCAGTTTCCAAAGTTGTTTTCTCCTTCAGTCTCTTCGCTTTCATTTTGTCTCGTTTGGCTTTTCATGATCTTCTTTCTGTTCTCACCGATATGTTCTCAATTTTTGTTTGAGTAGGCAATGTGGCTTCTTCAACTGGTTTGTTTTTGGCAGCTTCTTGAGCTTGATCTCGAGTCATCACGTTTAAAGTAATGGCGGTTTCTACCTCGAGTTTTCTTGAAGAAGGAATCATGCCTACAACATTCATTGTAATGGAAATGGCCTATGAGCTTTGAGAGTAGCGGAATTAGGAAATTAGGTGAAGCACTTTTGAGAGGTTACTTTATGAGCATAGCGGGTGAACTTAATTGATGGTAGCAACATAAACATGGTACTTAGTTAACTTGGAATGAACAATACTTTTGCAAGAGAGAGAGAGTTTAGAGAACATGACAATAGTTGAGGACCGGATTCATATGGAGCCAGTCCCCCCTCCAATAGGCATTTGTATTATAGTTTCTCCCATCAAGAGAGACTTGGTACAATACAATCTTTGTGTTCCTTGTGACCTACGTGATGCAATGAAGATGGAGCTTCATGCATCACAAGCATAACATAAACTTGTAGAAAGCATTAACTATCCCAAGCCTCAGTCCCAAGGTCTCAAACACCTTCACAGGTGGAGAGAGCTAGCGGGGAATGAGGATAGGGAAGAGGAAGAAGAAAAATTCCATAGGAGAAAGAAATAGTTCCTCAATTATCATTACTCTTCTTGCTAGCATACATAATAGCATAGTAATGAAGATGGATAAGATGGCAAGATTAAGCATTGAAGCATGACTCTTGGTTGGATTTGCATTCCATAGCCAAGAGTGTTGGTGTAGGCTTTCACTCTCACAATCTTGCAGAAGAAGGTGGTGTTCCTCAACTTTCACCAAGTGAGAATGCCCTTTCAATGAGTGAGTGTGTGGAGTATATCCCCCTAGCATCCCCCTTCGTTGCTTTCGGCAAAATTTCTACATGCTACAAGCTCATTGGACCCCTCTCCCCCTAGCCAATCACATGCAGCATGCAGTCAAGTACATGGGTAGTCTTTTGACAAGTGTCTTCCTTACCCCTTAGAGAGAGAGAGCTTGAGAAAATCTAGATATTTGTTAGATGGAAGTAGAAGCTCATTGGACCCCTCTTTAGCCCAACTGATAGCATTCAAGCACACCATGTGGTTAAGCGTAGTGAGAGTTAGTGAGAGTCTGACATGTGTCCCATGTGCTCTTTGAGAATTCCCCTAACTTTGAGATATTTATGCATAGGAAGTTTCTCAAGCAACTTCCTCATTAAGTGTGTAGGTTCTCTTTTTCACTCAAGCATCTTAGCCCCCATGCATAGGAAGCTTCTCAAGCAACTTCCTCATTAAATGTGACAAGTACCTCAAGCACTTTAGTCATCAAGAATGACAAGCACCTTAGATGGAGTTCCCACCTCAAGCACAACCCTAGCTTGCTTATGTTTAGGTCGGGTTCCCACCTCAAGCACAACCCTAGCTTGCCTAAGTTTAGGTCGGGTTCCCACCTCAAGCACAGTCCTAGCTTGCTTAAGGTTCCCACATCAAGCACAACCCTAGCTTGCTTAAGTTTAGGTCGGGTTCCCACCTCAAGCTCAGCCCTAGTTTGCTTAAGGTCAAAGGACTTTTAACACTAACCATTGGAGGTATTTAATGAAGCTAACCCTAAGGTCTTTTAAGCTTCATTAGTTAACCTTGCTCCTTGACAGACCATCTCTCATTTGGGCCCCTTTACCGTTGGCTCTGTGTTGAGATAGATCCGTAAGCACATGTCTATATTCTAACCCTTGTTCCCGTTTATTATCCCATATTAAATGATCAATTTAATATGAGAAAATCATTTGGGTTGGTTAGATATTAGATATTCAATGACATTACCTCTCTCCTGAAATCATAGTCGTCCTCGACTATGAGGTAAAAGAGATAAAGTCATAGTCATTAGTCAATTTGTCTTAGAGGGTAGAGGATCCCTTTTAACCCTACGACATCATTCCAAGATGGATGGCTAATCCATTTGGTTCTTGGGAGACATAGCTGCCGCAAGCATGTCTGCTCTTTAGTCCATTTCATCCTCTCAAGTAGAGTGACAAATTCTACATGGTGTTTGAGAGACGTTGTCATCCCAAACATGATTCTTAGTATGCATACTACTTAAATTTGTGCACAATAAAGAGAGAATTAGTCTTATAAGACAAAAAAAAAATTCATTTAAAATGCATTTTCATATGCTTACTGTAGTGGAACATTGTAAACATTGACAAGGTTCATATTATCCTCAAGCTAGGTTCCTTGCATCCATTTAGAATCTTTCAAAGGAAATTCTTTAACTTAATAAGATATCGTCAGATAATCTTACCGTTTCTTAATACCCTGCCTTCATGTCATAGGATGAACGCAGATTGAAGTACTTCTTCTTGATCTTCGATTTTTGGAGGGTCTACAACTATTGCTTCTTTTGATGGCGCTCCTTTGTAAGGCTTACATAGGCTCTCATGGAAAGCATTGTGTATGAACCAATGGTTGCGAAACTTTAATTAATAAGCCATCTCATTGATTGGCTTAAGAATTTAAAAAAGACCATAGTATCTTTTTGCTAATTTAGCCTAGTACTCTTGGTGGCCCAAAGGATTCTTGCCCGTAGTATGCCTTAGATGAGCCTTGAGAAACTTTAGCAAGACCCAATCATTTTCGTAAAGGCTAAGGCTCTTCTATGCTTATTAGCAGTAGCCATTTTTGCCTTGCTTTGAGATGGATATAACCTCTTTAATCTTTGGAAAAGATTCTTGTGAGTCTCGGCTATATTAATTAGCAGTGAAGATCTTCCCATGTACTTTATGTAGTAAGGGACTTTTGGATATTCCCTCTTTGACCTCGAAAGGTGCTTTCCCCATAGAAGTATGTACAATGTCATTGTACGTATACTCCATAAGAGGCAGGTACTTCTCTCATTGAGAACGTTGATCCACTTCCATGACATAGGCTTTTAGTAGATCAAGAATCGTTAGATTAGTTATTTCATTTTGGTCATCCGTTTGTGGATGATAGACCGAAAGAGAAATTGAATTTACTTCCTAGATTCTCAAAGAGACCCTTCCAAAAATAGACCAAAAGAGAAATTTAATTTACTTCCTAGATTCTCAAAGAGACCCTTCTAGAAACTACTAGTTATTCTAGGATCTTTGTCCGACACTAGATGTTGAAAATCCATGATACTTGAAAATTTGAGATCTAAAGTGGGTTGCCATTTGATGTGCCTTAATAGTCTTTTTGACAGGCATAGAGTGTGTTTTCTTGTTAAGCCTGTCCGACTGAAACAATCCAAGTTGCTTCCCTCGATCAAATTTCAATTTTTGGTATACCAGGCATTTTGAAACATACTCTTGTATGTTTACTTTTCATGGTAGACGAACAAAAATACATTTCTACTCCTTGAAGAGTAGATTATGGATTCCCTCTTTTCCCCACATAAGAAGAAGTACGGGATTCATACATGACTTTCTTATTGTATGGGTGAGTAACACATAGCCTATTGCCGTTTGGAAGATAACCATCCTTCAAGGTGAATGGCTCTTTTCTCTTCCCTAATGCAAAGGTTCTAATTACATACTTAAAGTCTCGATCAATAGCATACTCATCTATCATAAAAGATAGATCATTGCGAGTTGCTATAGACACCATATTTACCCTTGGTCGTTGTGAAAGTGCCTCGACCACCGTATTGGGCTTGCCAACAATGTGAGCAATATGAAATTTAAATTGTAAAAGAAAATTTTCCCACCTCATTTGTTTGTCGGAGAGCTTGGTTTGCATCATGAAGTTCTTGACGCTTTGTGATCCATTCGTAGGATGAATGGAGTCCCCAAGAGACATTGTTTCCACGTGTTTAGGGCATATAGAATAGCTAGTAGCTCTTTTTCATATTTTCCCAATACTCACTTACCGAAGTCAAGTCTTTGACTCTCATATGCTATGGCATGCCCTTCTTGAAGTAAAATAGCTCCAAGGCCATTACCACAAGCATCACATTGGACCTCAAATGGCTTTGAGAGATCTAATAGTGTGAACACATGTTGAGAGATAAGATTCTCCTTAAGCTTCTCAAAAGCTTCTTGCACTTTTGCAGTCCATGAATACTTAATGTTCTTTTTATGTTAAGTCATGAATCGACCTGCTATTAGCGATAATTGTTTTTTTATAATGAAGCATCCATAGTATGCACACATACCTTTAAAGATTTGTACCTCCTGTAGATTCCTTGGATTAGGCCATCCTCTTATTATCTCTAGCTTTGTTGGATCCATATGGATGCCATCCTTAGAGATAATGTGACCTAACTATTGAATCTCTTGTAGGAAAAATTCACTTTTATTTTGATTAATTAAAAGCTTATTCTCTCTCACAACTTGAAAGATTACCTGGAGGTGTCGCTTATACTCCTCAAGAGAATTTGAGTGGCCTGAAGATTTTTGTCCATCATGAGTTTGAATGCATCTGGAGCATTTGTCACGCCAAAACTTTGTAAATTATCAAATAGATATTCTATGCGCGGCACAGGAAATCTATTTTTCATTGTAATATTATTCAGTGCTCTATAGTCGACACACATGTGATATGTGTCGTCTTTCTTTTGCAATGGTGAACAAAATGGAGAGGAGCTAGACCTCACCATCCCTTTTTCCACCAATTCATGCACTTGCCTCATGATCTCCTCTCATTGAGCTTGTGAAACTCAATAAGGAGGCTTGCTAGGCAGTGGGGCTTCTTGGTAGGAGCTCAATTGTATGGTCATCATCCCTCATTTTAGAGGTAGCTCACTAGGGATGTCATCAATGAAAACATCTTGGAACCCATTTAGGAAATTAGACAACTCTAATTCCTTTTTATTCCCTTTATTGCAGGGATATGGTGTTCCTTGAATCATGAACATGCATGTACATGCTCTTTTCCCTGTAGGTGAAGTAGATTCTCCTTTCAAGAAAATTAATGTTGGAAGCCATGCGGTTAAATCATGGTTCTCCAATGATAACATTCTCATGTTTGAGAGGGGAGATGAAGAAATCCTTTTTGTCCTCATAGATTTGAACATGAAGCCTTAATTTTCCAATTAAGGAAATAACTGAGACGTCTTGTCCCTTGATAGCTCCATCGGCTTATAATGTATCTCCTATCTCGTGGGCTTGTAAGCCTAGCTTGGTGGTCAACTGCGTGGAGTTGAACCAGCAAAACAAAATAAAGGCATCATGTTCTTGCATCTTTCCCCAAGCATAGAAAAGGAGAAATCATTGGCAATAAGCATCCTCTTTTGGAGCTCCAAACATAGAGGCTCTAGGAGTCTCATTGCGGGCAATTCTATTGGGGCAAGGATGATAATGATGGCCTTGCTCCCCACACTTAAAACATTTGTGGTCCTTACAAAAAAAAAACTTCTAGCTCTTTAGGAGAGAGTTTATATTTACCTTTGTAAACTCCCTTCTCCTTGGACCAATTATTGTTGTTGTTGGAATAGCCTTGGTAAGAATTTTGGGCATTGTTTTTCCTCTTGGCATCACTTTGGTCTTTATTTTCCATGGGCTTGACATTCCGTCTAGCCCCTTGTTGGAAATTGATGCTCGAAGCAACGATGGTGTGGTGGATTATTTCGGTGATAGAACCAGGAAGTTGAGAGTTGACATACTTGACCATCTCTTTGGATAATCCCGCACAGGATTGTTGCTTTTGCTTGGCAAAGTCTATGTTTTGAAAGATAGTAGCCTTGAGATGTAAATCCCAAAACTTATCCATATATTTGTGGATAGACTCATGAGAGAGAAGCTTTAAACTTCACCATTTGGTAAGCACTTTGTCCTTTGCATCACTTGCAAGGAATTTGCTTCCCTCTTTGAACTTCTTTAGATTTTGTGACCTTCTCCATGCAGGGTAAGATTTTCAATGTCCTCCCCTCTTGTATTCTCTAGGAGAATAGCCATAGATTTCATGGATAGAGGAGGAAGGTGAAGAAGAAGGAGAAGAGGGTGACCTCTTTCTTGCCGTTTTCTTCCTTTGTCTCCTCTCTTCCCTTTTGGAGTGACGAGGAGAAGGACTATGGGTTAACCATTTCCTCTTGGGAGGAGTTGGCGATCGTCTTGGGAGGAGTACTGAATACAGAGTGAGTGTAACTGGAATATCTTCCATGATTGGAATTACAGATGAAAGATTACAGTGAGTATGATGTGATTTACAGATAGAGTACAGCCGACAACAACTGCCAATGATTGACAACTCAAGTATAAATGCCGCCAAAATGCTAATCCAACTATGCTCAAGATTGTGCTAACCCAAATGCCAACCCGATTACAATGTAATGGGCCCTATTTATACACCTTGGGTTTACCATATTAATTACCGTAGTAATTAATAACTAATTCGCTGCGCGTCATAAGAGAACGTTCCCACTTAGTGAAACTGTCTCAGTCATCTACATCCTTCCCTTCTTTCTTGAATTTTGGCAAGATTCCAAAATTTCTAAAAAATTCCCCTGTCTGATTCTGATTTGAAGCTGAAAAATCCACCGTCTGCTTCTACTATTGGGGATTGGAATTGACCAATGATAGAGTGGCCATACAAAGATTGCGAGAGGCAGCTGAAAAGGCCAAGGTAGAGCTCTCATCGTCTACACAAACTGATATCAACCTTCCAGCTGAGGAAGAAAAGTGGCCACTGAATTCTGAGATGGAACTACCCAGTATCCTTCCACTGAACCAGCTTTCGTTTGCCCTTTGACCTGGATGACGTCTGAGAAGTCCTAGTACCAGCATTCTCCTTCTGGATAAGTCTACACAAACTGATATCAACCTTCCAGCTGAGGAAGAAAAGTGGCCACTAAATTTTGAGATGGAACTACCCAGTATCCTTCCACTGAACCAACTTTCGTTTGCCCTTTGACCTGGATGACGTCTGAGAAGTCCAGTACCAGCATTCTCCTTCTGGATAAGTCGGTAAATGGCCTCTTGCTCAAGCTGATCCCGCCTTTCTATGGTCATCTCTACTTCATAAGGCGTGAGGGAATGATAGGTTTTGGTGTTAGGATCATAGAGTGTGCGCTTGCCTTTGGTGATCCTGGTCCTGGCCAGCTTGTGACAATGCGAAGCAGTATGGATCCATCCTTCTGGAAGAGGCTGATTAGTTTTGACCCAAGCTTCAAAAAGAATCTTAGCCATCTCCCTATACTATGGTGCTAGGCCCGCCTTAGCTGCAATATCCTTTTCAGGAAATTTAGAGGATTCAACAGTAAGTTGCAGCAGCTGATTAGAGATCTTGGTCATGCCCCTGATCTGAATCTTCCACTGACCCATACATATCTGGATCCTCTGCATCTCTTCTTTCAGCTCATGAATATCATTGAGTTGGAGAGCATCATTGAACAGTGTTTGCCAAGTTTTCCATTCCACAGTCGATCGCTCATACCAATCCTGGAGCTCATCAATAATCTTGAAGTATGTAAGGCGATCAAGTGGTTCTGGATGTTCAGGATAAAGTGCTGGAAAAAATCTTGGCAGTTCCGTCTCTCTTGCTGGGAAGGCATACAAGAGAACTGGAGAATCAGGCACGAATTCTAAAAAATTGAGAACAGCCTGGTTATCTTGCTACATTATCTTTCTGGTGATTCTCACTAACTGAAACAATTTGCAGAGAGCAGTTGCCTGTTCTCCGACTGACATTCTAGTCTACGGTCCTTTACTAGTGGTTGTATGATCTTCAAGAATGGCCCTTACTCTTTGATCCAAGACTCCTCTGGAAATTTTCATCTGCACCAAAACCTCCTTTAACTGTTCCCTAACATCCTTCATACATGTGTAGGTTGGTTTGTTTCTCAGCAGAAGTTCTAATTCAAGAGCGAGAGAGCGACAATCTGTAGTAGACTGTCTTTGCAAATATGGGTTGGTCACTCTCTCTTCAGCAAGGATTATCCATTCAAGAACCCTTTCCAGCAACTAGACAGTACTGGGATGCGCAAGTAAACAGCAAGTTTCTTAATTATAAAAAGCCACTGATTTCCAATACTCCACCATTTCCCTATCCCCGACATACAATTTTTGAAAACGTTTCAGATCAGACAGAAGATCATCATCCTCCAGATATTGTCTGGTGATGGAAGCCTGCTGATGTCTCAATTGCCTGTTCAGGGTAATAAGCTGCAAGGAATGCTGCTGATCAGCTCTACTAGTCCCTCATCTCGAACTTTGCTTTTCCCTTTAGCCTCCCTACTGAGATGGGACTGATTTGTTGGCTGATTCCCAGTGTGACTGGGATGTTGTTCTTTTGACTTGCTGATTACCTGACTGCTGCCCTTTATTTTGGCCTGGCTGGTGTGGCTAACCTCCTTCAGTTGGCCCTATGCCACCAGTACCAGGTCCTGGAGGTGGAGGTGGGGCATCATCATCATCATTAGTATGCCCTTCTTCTTGGTCATCCTCCTCCTTATCAGGTCCTTCTTCCTTATCCTCTTCTTCTTCCTTATCTTCTTTTGCTTCATCCGGGGAATTCTGCTGGTCAATATAATCTAGGATATCTTGATTTGTGAGAGCATTATTATATTCAGACACTTTGTCCTGCAAATCACTCTGCATGGTCTCCATGAGAGACTTCAAATTTTCCAGATCAAAGACAGCGTTGCCTGCTAGATTTAAAATTTCAGCCAAGCTGTTATAAATATATCTGTCACTGAGGGAAGCCTTCAGAGCTGTATGGCTACGTAGCAAGGAATTGAAGTAAATTCTCTTTATTTTCAGCATTGTTTCCGCCCGATCTGTAGCTCTCTGCACTTCATTCCTTTCTTCCTTGATAATCAGCATCTCAGAATCCGCCTTAGCTAGCTTTTTGTTCAATAGCTCGATAACCCTATCTGAATGAGCTTCAAGTAGCCTATGGCGCATATTCTACTCATCTTGTGCTGTCTTGAGCTTCTGAATCTGGTCTTCACCTTCCTTCAAGTCAGCTTTAGCCTTTTTCAGTTCATCTTCTGACCCTGCAACATCCAACATTTGTCCCATACACTGGATAATAGTATTCCAAGAAGACTAGATGAGGACTGAACATCCGCCCTTTACTATAGCTGGGTCAGAATCAGTAGGCTCATATACTATCACTGGAGCCATATAGGGCAAGGCTGCATAATCAGCTTTCTGTAGAAAGAGATGCCTTTTCAATGGATGGGTCTGCATCTGCTGCAACCTGTCCTTCTTTACCAGGTGCAAAGCTTCTTCATTATTTGAAATAGAAACACCACCCAGTAAGGTTGGAGAAGCTGGAACTTTGCCTTTGTCCACTTGTCCTTTGCCTTTGTCCACAGTTGACTGCTTTGCTACCTTCTCAGAAGTTGATGCCTTTGCCTGATCTTTGCCAGTACCAGTAGCGACTGTACTATGTCCTACTGACTGGTTGACTGCAACATTCTGAGCAGGTTGTTTATCGGTTTGTCTCACTATAGCCTTTTTAGTATTCACAGTTTTGACCTGACTCTCTATCTTCTTGAGAAAAGCGCTGCTCTTCGTCAGTGTCATTTTCGGCTTCTTCAAACTGCCAGCCTGATCTTCGGTGGCTTTCCTTTTCAGACTAGTTGGAGTGGTCTGGCTGTCCGTGGCTTCTTCATCTGAGGATAGATCAATATTCTTGGGTTCTGAAACTGGCTTCTCACTCCAAGCCAATTTTACCTGGCCATGAGCATCTAGAGCAGTGGCCCAATACAAAAATTGCCAAGCATACCAAGCTTTAAAACACTCTGAGATTTCAACTTGGCAGTTTGCTGAAGCACGTTGTGTGACAGGATTTGACAAAGGTTGATAGAGACCTTTGAATCCAATGTCTTGGCCAACATCATAACAAAGACTTTCTCAGATACATATGTTGGATTATTTTTAAGGCTTACTGCTTCGCCCACAAACCTGTAAGCAGTAGAAGCTTCCAGTCTTGCCACTGGAATCCCTTGACCACTGGCCTTGTGCTTGCGCTTAGCCGCTTCATCTTCTTTTAGGACTATACTTATTTGCTGTGGGGTCGCCACAAATGGCTTGGGCTCATTGGGCATTCGGAATGCAAAAGCTATGTCTTCCAGTGTAGCCGACACCTTCCTACCATACACTATGGCACTGCCATCTTCAACATCGAAAGAATCAAGTACCTGTTTGATAATGTCTACGTCAAAAGCTATTCTTGTGGCTTGCAAAACGATTCATAGATCCCATAATTGTAGAAAAGACATAGCTTGGTTGGTGAATACATGGCGTTGAATCTTGCTGTAAGGAATGATGGGAAGGCTTGCCTTTGCAGCAGTGACGATGGCTTGGGTTTCCTCAAGAGATTCCTGCATCTTGTCTGAGTGCTTCTTCCTACCCATACACTGTGAAGATGACGAAAGAGGCGAAGGAGAAGAAGACTTACTTGATGTGTCAAAGCCGTACCCAGGCGTCGCTGGCAAAGCTAGTCGACAGTGGACTGCCTCCTCAGAAGATGAAGTCTACGGCTGTAGCGAAGATACTTCAGATCTTGGTGATGGTGAATGAATAACGGGAGGAAATTGTCGCGCAGGGGGTTTGTGAGGAAAAATGCCTACTCTCTTGACTGTTATACGTGTTTGCGCCATAAAATCTCCACCACTCGCCGCTCCTAGAATTGTGTGCATCGTTGCTATCGTAGAAGACATGCATTGGACAAGACTTCTACCCATCCTTGAAATGATTACTACTGGCGTACCATCTGACCGTTGGGCGCTAAAAAATTGAAAAGTGTGTTCCCACTGATGCTGGACTGGTTCCCAGTCTGGTTTTATCACACTGGTACTGATTCTGAGATCAGTCTGGTTTGGTTCTACTGATACTAGTTCTGAAATTGGGACTGGTTGCACATGAAAAAGCCCAAAAATATCCGATTATGGTATCTCTTGATTTGCAGTTCCCAATTCCCTAGTACCTTGTTCTTGCCCAGACTCTCTAGCTTCTGAATAGTAAAGCTTGATCTTTGTACCATTATATACTCCTGGCAACAATAATCCAGATAAATCTTTCAGTCTTACTATACCATTGGAGAAGACCCAATCTACCTCAAATGGTCCTGCCCAGGCAATCTTTAGGTTTGGCTTCTTCGGACCTAGTCTAGACTGATAGAGAAGCACTAAATCTCCTTTCTGAAATTCCCGAACCTTAATTCGACGATCATGCCAGTGCTTCCTTCGTTGTTGAAAAATTTCTTGTTCCAGCATAGCCCGTTGCCTAAGTTCATCTAACTGCATAAGTTCATCTAGGCGATTTTTCAGATTGTGGTTGAAGTCTAAGCCATACTTCACAACCATTCTCAGACTTGGGATAACAAACTCCATAGGAACCACAACTTTAGTGCCATACACCATTCTGAATGGTGTCATCCCATTAGTGACCTTGTAAGCTGTCCTATACGCCCATAAAGCAGTCTTGAGTTTCAAATCCCACTGGTCTGGTTTCTTCTGCACAACCTTAGTGAGAATAGTCTTCATTGTCTTGTTACTACTTTCAGCCTGTCCATCGCATCTGGGATAATATGGAGTAGATTTCCGATGCTTGACTGAAAGCATATCCAATAGAATTTCCATGGTGTCATTGATAAAATGTGTTCCTTGGTCTGACACAATCTCTACTAGACATCCATATCGATAAACAATATTCTCAAATAGAAACCTTGCAGTTGACTTGGCTGTGTTATCAGGAAGAGCCTTAGCTTCAACCCACTTAGTGACATAACAAGTAGCCATTACTATGTACTTGTTCTTCCTGGGAGTAACCTTCTTAAAAGGTCCCATAAAATCTAATCCCCATTTCATGAACACACCCAGTGGTTGTACTGGCGTTAAAGGAGTCATATCTGCAGCTGTTGGTCGACCCATTCTTTGGCATATGTCATGAGTTTTACAAAAACTTCTAACATCAGCAAAATTAGTGTTTGCCACCACATAATAGCTTGCAGAATCTTCTTGTAGGTTACTTCATTGGAAAAATGTCCACCAGATTCGCCATTATGTGCTTCTGAAATAACTTGCATTCTTCCTTCCATAGGCACACAATGCCGAAGTATACCATCAACACCCAATCGATAGAGTGACCCTCCCATGATAGTAAACTTCAAGCTTTTGATGACCAAAGCTTTCTTTTGGTTCTGCTTCCAGTCCTCTGGAAAAGCACCTTGAGAAAGAAAATGATAAACATCATACCATTCAGGATCGACTGATTCTCTTGCTTCCAGCTGAATAAGTCAGTGTCCACTGGTTCATCCCGCAAGGGTAATTCTGAATAACCCTCCGTACTCCTTGACAGAAAATCAGCTCCACAGTGATTCTTGCCAGGATTATGAAAAATTCTGAATTCAAACTCCATTAAGAACATCATCCACCGTATCAGACTGCCTTGAATAATGACTTTATTAATCAAGAATAGAAGAGCCTGATGGTCCACATAAAAATGGAACAACTTTCCCAATAGGTAATGCCTGAAATTTGTAGCACTGAAAACCATTCCAAGGGCTTCTCGCTCAATAGTTGTATATCCTTGTTCAGCTTGATTGAATCTACAACTGGCAAAATAAACAGGATAATGAGTCCTTCCGTCTGGCTGAGCCAAATTGGCCCCATTGCCAATCCCGAAGCGTCCACATGTACATGGAAAATAACATCCTAGTTTGGTTGCCTAAGGACTGGTTTACTCATAATGGCCTTTTTAGATTTTGGAAGCTCTCCTCACATTCAGCAGTCCAAGTGAACTTACTGGTTTTCTTTGTAAGCTCATATAATGGTACTGCTTGAGAAGCAAACTTATGTATAAACCTTCTATAGAAGTTAACATAACCCAAGAAAGAGCTCAACTCTGAGCATTTCTGGGTGCTTTAGCTTGTTGAACACACTGAATTTTATCATTGGCCATTTCTATTCCATTTTGGGAAACCACATGTCCCAGTAACTGTTCCTTCCTGACTAGGAAAACGGATTTAAATGGATTCAAACAAATCCGCTTCTCCTTATAGCGTTTGAAAACCATTTCTAGGAATAGTAGGTGCTGTTCTTCATCCGAATATACAGTAAAGTCATCCATAAAGATGGCGAGGAACCGATGAAGGAATTCATGAAACGTTTCCATCATACACCGCTGAAAGGTAGGTGGTGCATTGCACAGGCCAAAAGGCATCACCAGATACATAAAAGCTCCCCACTCGGTGATGAAAGTGATCTTCTCTCTATCTTCAAGAGTGATCTGTAACTGGTTATAGCCACTATAACCATCCATAAAGCTATACATTTCATATCCTGTGATCTTATCAAGCAACATGTTAGTAAAAGGAAATGGAAATGGATCTTTGATAGTTTGGGCGTTGAGTTTCCTATAGTCAACACAGACTCTCAATTTCCCATTTTTGTTGGGAATTAAGACTATGGGAAACAGCCAATCACTACTGGCCACCTCTGTGATGAACCCAGCCTTAAGAAGATTATCAATCTCCTCTTTGAACTTCTTAGCATAGTTGGGGTTCATTCGGTATCTTTGCAGTCGTATTGGCCTAGCATCTGGCTTCAATGGTATCCGGTTCTGACATACTTCAGGATCCACTCCCTTCAAGTTTGTGTGATCCCATGCAAACACGTCTTTGTAGTTCTGGAACACCTGGATGCCTTTTCCTTCATTACCGGGTTGAGATGCTTGTTGACCTTGATCATCCTAGGACTATCCTCTGATCCTAGGTTCCATTCTTCCACTTCTTGGTCGTCTAGAAGCAACCAATTAGGCCCGCCTCCTTTTTGTTTGGTCGATTCCTCAGCATAATCCCAGGATGGCCTATTCAGTTCTGAATCAACATTCTGATCCACTGTGTGTTCTTCAAAACGTACTGGCTCCTCTACCATACCAGTATCAGCTGATTCCACCAACCTCCCAGTTAACTGAACTGATCTTTCCCCTGCGTTGATTTCAGTAAACTGATCTGGGAATTGCTTTTTTTGCTTGTCAGCCTGCTCTTTATTCAGTAAAACTGCATCCAAGTCAATCTCTGCTAAAGGAAATATGTTCAGCGCTGCTAACATCTGTTCGATCTTCTTTGCCTTATACTACTGGCATAACTCCTTCGGCCTCAGCTCTTTTCTACAGCTCCTAGTATTGTTCGTCTAGATTTGAATTCTGTCTCGCTGGCCCTTTATATGGTTAAGGTTTGATTTGCATAGTCATGAACAACATGTGCTGTTCTCAACCATGGGCGCCCTAGCAGCATCCCATATGCCCCTTGCACATCCAGAACTAAGAAGCTGGTTTTAAATTTTTCCCTTCCTACTCTTATCTGCATATTTTCAATCATGCCCGTAGCTTGTACCACTTTGTGATCTGCCATTCGTACTTTAAATGGTGTTGGCTTTAGATTTGTGACACCCATTCTCTGGTGGAGATGAACTCCCATTATATTGACTCCTGCTCCTCCATCCAAGATACCATCGATAACTTATCGCACCACGTAAGTGCAGGGGAGGGGGGTTTTTCTATAAGTTACACAAGTGTATAAGTTAGGGGTAGGCCCCCAATAATTTATCTCCTGAGCTTAAAAATAAGGGAGGAGGGGGGGGGGGGTGAGAAAAGGGGAAAATGAGAGGAAGTTTTTGTGTTTCAAAATCATGGCTTCCCAAGAGTCTTCCCTCACACTTGTGAGTCAATAGCTACCAAGAATACATGCAAGAACCAACACTAATTTGTATCAATTGCTTGTTTTGTTATTTTAGTTCATTTGTTGAGGGATGAAAGCTATAAAGAGTTTATATAGATGAAATTTACACAGATAACCTAACACAACTTTATAACCATGTTTTTTGAGTAATTTAGATTGGTCAAAATTGGACGAGTACCTAGAGTGCAGGCTAGACGGGCACATAGTTTGAAAGTCAAACTAAGACACATTGAGGGTACATCTAGTTATCAACAAAAGTGGATCCTTAGTACATTGACAGTCACTATGCTACACGATCTTTGACTAGTTTTACTTAGTTAGATCATGTGAGACCTAAATTTTATATGTAAGATAGGTGTATGATAGGTTTCTGCATTGAATTTCGTATAAGCGTAGAAAGGGGTGTCATATTCCCTAATATGAGTCGTATATAGGGGTTTTATCAAAGTTGTCTGCTCGCAGGTGGCATCCTGTTTTGTATATATAGTGAATGCCCCGGGCCAAGATAACACTTGAAAGAGGTTCCCATTGCTTTCTGACCTTGTAGTCCACCTGAATGAGCGAAACTTCATCATCTCGGACGACCGTGAGGTCCACTGTTCTGGCCTCCGCCTCAACTTTCCTGCGCTGTCTGATGAAGTTTCCCACTTCAGGCAAGGTTTTTCTGATATCCTCCAGCTCTATAGTCAACTTCTGAATTCTATCACAAATTTTAACTTGGATTTCTTCTCTCTCTTAGTCACACTGGTTGTCAGAGCTTGAAGAATTGGTTGTATCTTCACACTGCCATTCCTCTCTTGCAGTGCTTCCAATCCTTCCATCAACTCTCAGTTCATCAACCATTCGTTGTACCACACCCAACATGGACTCAGGTATGCCCGGTATTGGTTGATCTTTTTCAATTAATTGGGATGGTATCTTCTAAATGACTCGGGCTTCAGAACTTTCTGGCTGCTCTGGCAGCTTCTTGGCTAAATCCTCCGTGATTTTAGCCGCTAGTTCTCTCTGCTCTTGCCATTCATCTACCACCTTCTCTTTACCCTTGGCCTTCCAAATTTCTCTTTGTTGAGCCCACTTGCTGTTGTTAGTAGTGACTGGTGTCTCTGAAGTATCTGGAATTTCTTCAATTACTACACCCTTGCTTCTTGTGACTACCCGTATTGAGACTGGCTCTGGTGCCTTAGCCTTAGTAGCAGTAGTCGTAGGTGCGTCTGGGCATTGGCCTGCAAAATGGCCGTACTTCCCACAAGTGTGGCAATTCATACTCCGACTTTGGAAGTTGCCACGCCCTCTGCCTTGGCCCATACCCGTTTGGAATCGGCCACGTCCTTGACCAGTACCACTAGTACCTGGTCTCTCCTCTTGAGATACTTTGGCAAGTTCTACTTTCACTGGTTCAGTATAGGCTACCACTGACAGGTCTTTGCCTTTCTTAAAGTGATGAATCCTGATACCACAATTGTTCCATAAATGACCAAAAGCCTTACAGTAAGTACATTGTGGGCACTCGTTGGAGATATGGTCCTTGGATTTGCATTTCGAACACCAAGTCTCCATCTTCCGAACTGGCTGTCAGGTGTGGCTAGTCTCGGCAATTTGTCTAGCCATTTCTTCAATTTTCTTGGTCCAAGATCCCTTCTTTGACTTATCCTTGGATCGTTCATTAGAGCCGCTTTCAGAGCTGCTGGACACCTCACTGGAATCAGAACTCTGAGTAACAGAACTACTGCTACTGGACCTTCTCTTTTTGTGGCTCTTTTCCTTCTTGGCCTGCTGTTCCAGCTTCAGTGCCCGTTGTACCAGATCATTGAATTTCTTGGTTGGAGCTGTTACCTTCTGCTCCCTACATTTTTTGCTTATGAAACCATTCAGAAACCATGCACGCAACCTCTTCTCGAATGGCGGTTCTTGTAACTGTCTGGTTAGCTCCTTGATTTTTTCCACATAACTTCGGACTGATAGATTCCGTTGCTTGATCTTATCCAGTTCACAGAGGATATCTTCATTACCTTTGTTGTTGGAATACTCCAGTCTGAAGGCTTTAAGCAATTTTTTGTAGGATCTGAGCTGACAGGCGGGGTAATGGTAATACAATTTCCTCGCTGCCTCCTTCAAGGTTTGCGGGAAGTATTCCCTCCAATCATCTTCATCAATATTTTTCAGTTCAACATACTGCTCAAAGGCCTGTATGTGAACGTTTGGATCATCCTTCTTACCTCCCTTGAATATTGGAAAATAAATTTTCAGAGAAGATGAGTAATCATTCCGATTATCACTGATTCTGCCGCTTCTCTTCTTGGATTTAGAACGGTGCTTGGAAGTCTTCTTGCAATTATCAGTGTCTGCATCCCAATCGATGTCTGTTTCTGTCTCTGTATCAGTGTCTCTTTGGCCTGTCCTCGGCGGCTAGAAGTCCGGTGACTGCCTTTACTTCCCTTGGTACCCTCATCCCCGTGCCGGGACCGAGAACTCTTGGATTTCCATGCTTCCCTTTCTGCTCGTCTGCGTCGAGAATGACTGGCTTGCTGTGACTCCTATGTCTCATCAGCCTGACTATGCTCCTCCCGAGCCTCAGTGTTAGTCACCTTCTCTTGCTTAGGGTCAGACTCTCTTCTCGACTCCTCAGGAATAGGATCAACACGGATGGTGGATTTTCGGCCACGACTGGATTTGGGTGCCATTGCTGAAAACTTCTAACTGGGAGAAGAGTATTTCAGTCAACGAGCTTCAGCTCGAGCCATCGGGATCGCCAAAATGGAATTGAAGCTGATCTCTTGAGATAGCTAATTCCAGTGTCAGAAGATTTCGGCTACTGATTATGTATTAGTTTAGACAGCCGACTGGACAGAGAATCAGAAACTGAACTGGAATTTATCTACTGGGACGAGAACCAGACTACGTACTAAGAATAATATTCAAATTAAGATTCAGAGTACTGAATACAGAGTGAGTGTAACTGGAATATCTGTCGTGATTGGAATTACAGATAAAAGATTACAGTGAGTATGATGTGATTTACAGATAGAGTACAGCCGACAACAACTGCCAATGATTGACAACTCAAGTACAAATTCCGCCAAAATGCTAATCCGACTATGCTCAAGATTGTGCTAACCCAAATGCCAACCCGATTACAATGTAATGGGCCCTATTTATACACCTTGGGTTTACCATAGTAATTACCGTAGTACATTAGGAAAAGTTTGGACTAAAAAATGGGCCTTGTAAGAATTGTTGATGTGGCATAGCTTTCAAAAAGTGGGGATCGGTAAATTTTTTGCAAATAAGATCCAAACTTTTCGGAGGTTGAATATTTAGAATCTACTCTTCAAATGCTATCTATTGATATATAGCATGCATGTATCGGACATTGCCTTCATGTAGATCTAGAAAAAGGTTATTTTAGATTACCGTAACGATAACAAAACCTGGCTGATTGAAAAAAAATGGCATAAATTTCATAGAAGTCATCCAAACTTTTCGGACCTTGGTTCTTTAGAATCCATTTTTCAAGAACTTTCCAATGATAGGTCATATCATGGGGTTCTAAGCAATATTTAGAGGGGCCTACCGGGTTGCTTTCTTATGTACAACTTTGATGATGTGGCACTCTTAAAAGGCCCAAAAATGAGTTCAAAATTTTCCTAATGAATTACTAACTAATTCGCTGTCTGTCTCATAAGAGAATGTTCCCACTTAGTGAAACTGTCTCAGTCGTCTACAGTTTTCTTTTGGGGGTCTCACCAAGAGGCCTCCTAAGCTCTCTCTCCTCTTTGAGAGGAATGGAAATCCCATAAGTACGAAGTTGTTGAGTAACTTCGGCTTGCAAAGAGGGGTTGCCCATAGCTTGTTGCAACCTAGTGACAAGATAATTAACATGGGGGCATCATTATTAACACCTTCATGTGCAAAATCAAAGTTATTAATTTTCATTCTACTCTCTTGGTTATTGTCAACCATGTTAATTAAACTTATATGTTTACTTAGTGTATGGTTTGGCAATTCAAAACCTTAGTTGCTACTCCTCTTAGCCTTTGCAAATAGGCACTTAAGTATCTACACCCACAGCTCGAATTGGTTAATTATAGATATAGAGAGTAGTGGAGTGGGTCTAACATAGCAGAGTTTCCGAGGGATAGCTCCTTTTGGACTTCTTATGGCTCAATAATGGTAAAGCCGTAGGCAAGTCTAAAAAGACTCCATTATTAAGACCAAAGCTCCCGAGGTGTGCACCATATCCCACATAGTGGGCTCAACAAAACCTATAATAGACCCCAGACCCACTTACCCTAATATAATTAACAAAAACAACCATTAATAGGCTACTTAAGGACCTCTCTTCTTAAGCAAGAAAAGAGAAACCAAATGCTCTAATATTAATGTAATGGAAATGGCCTATGAACTTTGAGAGTAGCGGAATTAGGAAATTAGGTGAAGCACTTTTGAGAGATTACTTTGTGAGCATATTGGGTGAACTTAATTGATGGTAGAAACATAAACATGGTACTTAGTTAACTTGGCATGAACAATACTTTTGCGAGAGAGAGAGAGAGAGTTTAGAGAACATGACAATAGTTGAGGACCGGATTCATATGGAGCCGGTCCCCCCTCCAATAGGCATTTGTATTATAGTTTCTCCCATCAAGAGAGACTTGGTACAATACAATCTTTGTGTTCCTTGTGACCTACATGATGCAATGAATATGGAAAGCTTCATGCATCACAAGCATAACATAAACTTGTAGAAAGCATTAACTATCCCAAGCCTCAGTACCAAGGCCTCAAACACCTTCGAAGATGGAGAGAGCTAGCGGGGAATGAGGATAGGGAAGAGGAAGAAGAAAAATTCCATAGGAGAAAGAAATAGTTCCTCACTTATCATTACTCTTCTTGCTAGAATACATAATAGCATAGTAATGAAGATGGAGAAGATGGAAAGCTTAAGCATTGAAGCATGGCTCTTGGTTGGATTTGCATTCCATAGCCAAGAGTGTTGGTGTAGGCTTTCACTCTCACAAGCTTGGAGAAGGAGGTGGTGTTCCTCAACTTTCACCAAGTGAGAATGCCCTTGCAAATGAGTGCGTGTGTGGAGTATATCCCCCTAGCACCCACCTTCCTTGCTTTTGGCAAAATTTCTACATGCTACAAGCTTATTGGACCCCTCTCCCCCTAGCCAATCACATGCATCATGCAGTCAAGTACATGGGTAGTCTTTTGACAAGTGTCGTCCTTACCCCTTAGAGAGAGAGAGCTTGAGAATATCTAGATATTTGTTAGATGGAAGTAGAAGCTCATTGGACCCCTCTTTAGCCCAACCGATAGCATTCAAGCACACCATGTGGTTAAGCTTAGTGAGAGTCTGACATGTGTCCCATGTGCTCTTTTAGAATTCCCCTAACTTTGAGATATTTATGCATAGGAAGTTTCTCAAGAAAATTCCTCATTAAGTGTGTAGGTTCTCTTTTTGACTCAAGCATCTTACCCCCCAAGAATAAAAAGCTTCGCAAGCAACTTCCTCATTAAATGTGACAAGTACCTCAAGCACCTTAGTCATCAAGCATGTTAAGCACCTTAGATGGAGTTCCCACCTCAAGAACAGCCCTAGCTTGCTTAAGTTTAGGTCAGGTTCCCACCTCAAGCACATCCCTAGCTTGCTTAAGGTTCCCACGTCAAGCACAACCCTAGCTTGCTTAAGTTTAGGTCGGGTTCCCACCTCAAGCTCAACCCTAGTTTTCTTAAGTTGGACTTTTAAGACTAACCATTGGAGGTCTTTAATGAAGCTAACTCTAAGTTCTTTTAAGATTGATTAGTTAACCTTGCTCTTTGACATACCATCTCTCATTTGGGCCCCTTTACCATTGGCCACGTGTTGAGATAGATCCGTAAGCACATGTCTATATTCTAACCCTTGTTCCCGTTTATTATCACATATTAAATGATCAGTTTAATATGAGAAAATCATTTGGGTTGGTTAGATATTAGATATCGAATGACATTCATTGTTGCTTTCCCCCTGTAGTTTGGATTTTTTAGCACAGTGTTGGCGTAGATGGTCTATCCCACAATGTTCACAGAACACAAATAATTCTATTTGTGGACCCTTGTTTGGACAACTTCGTGCCCAATGATCACCTCCACAGTCATAGTTGGACCTTCTTGTTTCATAGCTGGTGATCTATCCAATGGTTGTTCTTGCTTGGTATGAATGTTCTTCGAACCATACTCTTGATGATTGGCTATGAACATGAATGTATTCGCATCCATGGAGTACTGGTTTTTCAGGGGTTGTGGAATATACATTGGTTCATTATAGTTGACTACTAATCTACCATCATTTAGAAGAGGTGGTTGTTGCTCTAGCATTTGTTGCAGCTCTTGTTGAGTGCTACACCATGGAGTGGGATGATCCCCTCCATAAGTATTACATCTCCTCAATTGAGGCTGTTGTACATTCAAGTTTTTTTTGTAGCCTTGGTTTATTCTTCTCATCACCCCCTTGACCACTTGATCAATGATTGGTTCCCAAGGAGTTTGAACATCCTTCTTTGTTGTTGATTCGCTCTTCGGAGATGAGGCACTACTAGGCGTGTTGTCTGTATCTTCAGTCACCTCTTCGTAGGCCTTACAATTGTCAACTAGGTATAGAGCTTCTCTAGTGCATCCTTTTAGATGTAGATCCTTTTTGGAAGTTTCATTACTCAAGCCCTCTATGAAGAGAACTTATAATTTTTCATCTTGTTGTAGCTCTCTCATAGGACATCTATCTATGTACTGTTTGAAGTGAAGAAACGCTTCCTTCACTCATCTTGTTGTAGCTCTCTCATAGGACATCTGTCTATGTACTGTTTGAAGCGAAGAAAAGCTTCCTTTACTCTTTCATTCACTTTTTTTTTGAAAGCGTAGATGTGTGACACCGTGTTGTGCTTGATTCCCCTTTTCGAGAACTCCTCTGTAAATTCTTGCAAGAGTTGTGATATGTTTGGGAAATCATCTCTATTTCGAGGTTGGAACCACGTCAAGGATGTTCCTTCTAATGTCAACCCAAACCCCTCATACTGAGTATGGAAATCTGCAATTTGTTTAGCCCTCAAAACTTGTTGGAAGAGTGAGCTATGAGTATATGGATCCCCTGACCCATTGTATTTTGTTTTGACACATTTAGCCACTTGATTCAGTTACTTGTGCCAATAATGCCTCTTATCCGGTTCAAGGAGTTGAAAAGATGTTGCTTACTATTGCAAATGGTAGTTCTTTCACACTTGTTGATGCACTTTATGTACCTAGGATCAAAAGGAATCTTTTGTCTAAATTTGCACTTGCTAGACATGGTCTTGTAGTAAAATTTGTGGATGACAAATGTAATACATGATCTTAGTTTTGGTTATGAAATTGTTGCATCTGGCATTGTATGCCGTGGCATGTATAAGCTCACTTTGTATGACAAGTGTGGGTAGAATGTTGCAAGAACGCTTGATGTTGACTTCTACCATCGAACAAAACTACAATGATGTTGTAGCCGCAAAATCAATGCCAAAATCGATGCTGAGCCGATGCCAAAGCCATTGAGAAGAACACTAGAAATTGTATGCACGTCGGAGGAGAGCCGATGTGCTCTCTCTCCCTCCCCTTTCTATATGCCATCGATCTGATGCCGAAGTGATGCTTGAGTTTATTTTCCCGTGTGCGTATGAGTGTGTGATACACATCCTCTTTTCGCTTCTTAACCAATAGAATTCACAAGCTTTCTCTCTTTCTCTTGCTTTCATGTCGATGAAGAGTTGCCAAAGCTTCACTATCTCCAAAGCCGACTCTTCGCTCTCTATTGAGAGTGTTTGTGTGAACACTCTAAGAGAAAACAAAAAAGTCACTTTTTCTATTGAGTTCTTCTTCTCTATCTTCCACTCTGTCAATTTGTGTGTGTATGGATCACACACACAAGATTCTTGTTTGCCAAGGACTTCACAACGCTTTCTTCACTCGATTACATGTGTTAACCCTCACGGACACCCTATCACCTTCAACGGACACCTTACTATTTATTTGATTGAGTCATGGACCAGGCTTGTCGGTTCAATAGGTGTGTAGGTGATCGCCAATGAGAGATGCACCACTTATCTTATTTTTATAGTAGTTTTGCAACGACCGGCCACTATGGGTGTCCATGTGTGAATGGGTCAAACTCTTATAAAAGGTCCATTTGACCTAAAAATCCTCATTCTTGGAGGTGCAAGCTACGAAGTGCTCTTGCTCCATCTCTGTCTCCTTCTGCTTTGTGTGCTCACGTGTGTATGTGTGTGTGTGTATGCTTGAGAGAGAGAGAGAGAGAGAGAGAGAGAGAGAGAGAGAGAGAGAGAGAGAGAGAGAGCATTGTGGCGGGATCGGAAGTTGAGCGCGGCATTGGCGGCGGCTTCTTCTTCTTTGCAGCACAGGATCCTTCACGACGAAAGCATTGAGTGGTGAGTGACACACCATTGTTTCTTTGATCTTGCTAGGACTGTCTAGTTGTGTGCTTCCTGCCTTTTGAGGCTTGCACACAGTGCACATGCAAGTTCCTAGCCTTCAACAGGTACAACAAAGCGCATATTTTTGGCACCATTGTCGGGGAGTCCCTTGCACTAAGCTTGAGGAACACTCAATGCTACCTCAGGAAGCCTTCACTTCTGCCATTTTTGGTTTTTTGTTGAGTTGTGTGAGAACTGTTAAGTGGCTCTAATGTGCAATTTTAGCAGGTTTTTCTAAGCTCTATTAAGTACAATAGTATACTTGTTTTTGTTAGATTTGTTAGATCTGTAATGTCCAGGTGTTAGTATATCTGTTAGTTAGTGTAAATCTGTAATGTGCAGTGGATAGTGAGTAGATTGAGTACTCTGTGAGTGAGCAGTTTTGTTGTGTTAGGAAGTGTAGACAGTGCGCAATAGTTAGTGCAAACAATGTGCAGTTCTGTGTTAGATAGTGTGTGAGAAGATATAATTAGTGTTAATTAGTTGTGTTAACTGCAAGGAGGTTAGACAGAGCTGCAAGGAGTTGTTGTGTGTGCGTGTGAGCTCGACATCCACGCGTAGCATTATCCGCAAAAAAAAAAATTAATTGAAAAAACGCTCAGAAATATTGAGACCAAAAAGAAAATTCGAAAACAAAAAGAATATTAAAAAATCTTATCTTAAAAGGAAGGATCGGGATCGGGATCATTCTCCCAAGCCTGAGGCCAAGCCGAGGCCTAGGCCTCGGTCCTCAATCTTATGATATAGTATACACACTACTTTATATATAAACACTAGGAACTCAAGTGAAGGGAGGGCATGTGGGACAAGTTCCTCAAGTCCTCCACCATTCCCTTCACACTCAGCCTTTGGACTTACTAATTCTAGCCTTCTCCCCGACTAGGAAAAGACTATTTTTAGGATTACGAGGGCTTTATGTAATTGAATCGGGAGCTATAAAGCACGTCATGTCTCCCTAGAAAAGACGCTTGTTTTGAGCTATCACACGTCATATTCTATGGCTTGATTAGAAAAAAAGATCTAAAAAACAAAAAAATCGAGAGTAAATTTGGGTTGCAAACGCCCAAAAAACTAGGTGAGCGGCCTTTACCGGCACTCACCAATGCTTCTAGAGTGTTGAGGTCACATGCACCTACGCTATGGTTGTGTGCTAGAGGACGATCACATAGAGAGTGTCTCCGTTTCCGCAGGCACTCATTATTCCTCCAGTTTGGGCTCTAGGCTCTTAGCAGGAATCCAAGGCAGTACCACTCATGACCTACATATTGTGTCTAGTGACTCTTCCTCTAACTACGATATCATGAATGGTTATCCGATGCCTAATCCCGATAGTTCAAGCCAAGACATGCATGCCATCGGCCCACTGTCCGGGCCGAGCGTGCTTAGCCGTTTGAAGGAGACTTTTAGTAGAGCCACTCGCTCCGAACATGGAGCTAGCGATGTGAATGAAGGGGGTGGGGAAGTAAGTTCACCATTCATGACCAACATAGATCACATGCTCTTGGAGAGTGTGCACGTGAATACTCCATTCAATCCACCCTCTGAATCTTCAGAGCTATTCCCCTCTGAGGTTATATTACCTGATGGTAGAAGCCTTGCTGAAGTGCAAGAGGTTGAGTGACATAACATTGCAGCTAGGGAAAAGGAAATCGAGAGTTACACAAGGCAGAGCAACAAAGAGAGCTTAAGGCAAAGTCCCCTATGTCAATATCCATGCTAGTCAAGCAATTGAGTGCTCCTAGATTAGCAACCACGAAGGGTCAATCCATAGAGAGCCACAGTTTCTCTACAATCTGAGCCCACAAGTGATAGCTTTACCTTTTCAAGTTTCGCTCATCTCTCTCTTGATGACACCATGGCTACCATGGCTACCCGAGTGATGGGCATGATAAAAAACATGCCATGGACCTCATTTGTTAGTAAAGCACTGCTACATGGTAGCCCAATGCCTGCAACAATACCTACAAGTGCGTATCAATCATATGCACCTATGGGTCCTCATGCTCATGTAGCTCCTACCCCTCCCATTGCTTCAAGAACTTATGCTCCACAACCACAAAATCCAAGCTCGTATTTCAATGGGACCATAACGGCTAGCATTAGCATGTCACATATGATGTCTGCTATGCCTAGGGCCATACATATGAACTTTGGGCCACCACATGGCACAACATCGTACCCAACTTGGAACCCAAGGGCTTCATATACGCGAAACACAATGCCAACCTCCATTCCACATGCAGTCCCAAAAGCGCCTATCCCTACTATACCTGCTCACTTAGGTGACTTGGAAACCTTTGCTCAAGCTATTGGTCGTTCCATTGCTGAAAATATGTGTAACATGCCTGATAGAGAGCCTAGAAGTAAGGCAGTACAAATAGCAAATCTCACACAAAAATTTAGTGGAGACGGGGATGTGAGAAAGCATATCAAAGTATTTGAACAAATATGCGATTCCCTAGGAGAACATAACGACCTTCATAAGAGTAATGCTTTAAGCTTGACCTTAAGTGGAAAGGTTGGGGATTGGTATAGAACCCTAAGGGTGGAAGAGAAACCATTTACCCTACTCTTAGGAGACTATTCTTGAAAGAGTACATATGAGAGGGAGTGCTTTGGGGTGTAGCATCTCAGCTCCAAAAATCTCAACGAGAGGAAGGAGAGTCCGTGAGAGACTTTATCAGTCCCTTGAAGCATTTAAATTCTCGTTGTAATCCAAATGAGTGCTTCATTAATAACCAATTTCTAGATAGATTCATTAGGGGACTACGACATGAGGATATCTACAATGGCCTAGTCATTAGAGGTATCACCACTTGGGAAGCAGTCACCACCAATGTGATCCAATTGAAAGATAATATAATGATTCAAGGAGAAATAGTGTCTGTTGAGCCAAAATCTACTAGCTCGCAAGCATCGGGGCATGAACGAATGACCATAAAGCCTATTGCTAAAGAGCCAAAGATATTTGAGATGACTTTAGCAGATCTTACCAAAGCCATTCAAGAAAGTCTTAGAGAGAATTGTGCTCCATAAAACAATTATAAGTATCCAAGAAGGGAGCAACAATGGTGCTCAGTTTGCTATGGTCCTCATAATACCAATGAATGCCCTACTTTTAGAGTAGAATTTATTGGGAATTGCAATGCTTGTGGGAGGTATGGTCATCAAGCCAAGGATTGCATAGTATTTAAATGCGCGATGGCCAATAGACCAACCTTAGCATGGACGGATACACCTCAAGTGATGTTGGACCCACCTCTTGAACAAACATCACAACACATGGTCCCTAGGGCCCAAAATGTTGTTCAAACAACACCCTTACCACCTCTAGTGCTAGGATCGTAATCACCACACTCGAGAATCATTTCTATGAATCAAGTGGATTGTGAGTCTTCTATTGCTTGTTTGGAAGGATGTGAGGAAGATATAGACCCTAATATTTCATATGGAATTGATGCACTTGAAGAAAGTCCACAATACTACATGGAGGACTATTGGGGACAAGTTACACTTGTCTATCAAGTAGCTGCTCTTGCAGCAAGAGGCCAAAATATCAATTACATTGCCAAGAGACCACCTTTTCAATGCTATGAGTGTGGAGGTCCACATCGTGTAGCCAAGTGTCCTATTAGGCTACAAAAGAATGCCACAGTAATGCAAACCAATCAAGTGAGCACATCTACAATGTCGATACTCATGTGTAATCAATGTGGCATGGATCATTTGATTGCCCAATGTCCTAATAATCCAAATGTGCCAAAGATAACGCCATTGAATTTAATTGAGGTTACAGAGGAACCCTCACAAAGAACGTATGTGGTAACAGTAAATGTACTCACACGATCGATGCTCCAAAGCCAAAATTATATTCTTGAAGAAAGAGACACATCATCAATTGCCCAATCCTAGAAGAAGAAGAAAACACGAAGGAAGAGATTGCCAAAAGCAGTGAAGTCAGACCCCACTTCAAAGACCAACATAGGGATTGATGATGACCTCGTATATATGAACGAAGCTGAAGAGGATTCTGATTTAGGTGAAACCATGGAGACAAAAACAACCACTAGGAAGGAATCAAACAAGGAAGATCGTCATGAGCCACAATGGCCAGGACCCAAAAAGAAGAGTTAGCCCTCAAGGGCACCCTATCACCTTCGACAGACGCATATTATTTATTTGATTGAGTCATGGACCGGGCTTGTCGGTCCAATAGGTGTGTAGGTGATCGCCAATGAGAGGCGCACCACTTGTCTTATTTTTACAATGACCGACCACTGTGGACGTCCATGTGTGAATGGGCCAAACTCTTATAAAAGGTCCATTTGACCTAAAAATCATCATTCTCTGAGGTGTAAGATAAGAAGTGCTCTTGAGCCATCTCTGTCTCCTTCTCCTTTGTCTGCTCACAGGTGTGTGTGTGTATGCTTGAGAGAGAGAGAGAGAGAGAGAGAGAGAGAGAGAGAGAGAGAGAGAGAGAGAGAGAGAGAGGAGAGAGAGAGAGAGAGAGAGAGAGAGAGAGCATTGCGGCGGCATTGGTGGTGGCATCGACAGTTGAGCGCGGCATCGATGCCGGCTCCTTCTTCTTCGCAACACAAGGTCCTTAAGACGGAAGCATTGAGCGATGAGTGACACACCCCTGTCTCTTTGAGCTTGCTAGGCTCTTCTAGTTGTGTGTTTGTAGGTTTTCGAGGCTTGCACACAATGTACATCCAAGTTCCCAGCTTCGACACGTACGAGAAAGCGTACATTTTTGGTGCCGCTATCGGAGAAAGCCTTGCATTAAGCTTGAGGAGGACTCAGTGCTACCTCTGGAAGCCTTTCTTCCATCTGTTTTTTGTTTTTTGCTGAGTTCTTTGAGAATTGTTAAGTGGCTACAATGGACAGATTAGCAGGTTTCTATTAGATTCTATTAAGTAACTATAATGTGTAGTTTTAGCAGGTTTTTGTCAGATTTTGTTAGTGGCTATAAGCTTTGTTAGTGCTACATTGTACTGGTTTTTGTTAGTTTTGCAAGATCTGTAATGTGCAGGTGTTAGTAGATCCGTTAGTGAGTGTAGACAGTGAGAAGTAGAGTAGACAGTGAGCAGTAGAGTTGACTGTCTGTGAGTGTGCAATTCTATGTTAGAAAATTAATTAGCTGTTACTTATCTGCAAGGAGGTTAGAAAAAGCTCCTAGGAGCTGTTGTGTGCACGTGGGAGCTCGGCGTCCACGCGGCCATATTATCCTCACAAAAAGTTTTTTTTAAAAAAATTTAAAAAAAAAACACTCGAGAATATTGAGACCAAAAAGAAATTCAAAAATCAAATTAAAAAAACCTTATCCTAAAAGAAAGGATTCGGATCATTCCCCAAGTCCAAGCCCAAACAAGCTCAGGCCCAGGCCTCAGTCCTCAGTCTTATGATATTCTATACACACCACTTTATATATAAAGACTAGGACCTCAAGTGAAGAGAGGGCATGTGGGACAAGTTCCTCAAGTCCTCCACCATCCCCTTCACACTCACCCTTTGGACTTACTTATTCTAGCCCCCTCCCCACCTAGGAAAAAACTAGTTTTAGGATTCCGAGGGCTGTAGGTAACTGAATGGAGGGTTGTAAAGCACAACATGTCCTCCTAGCCAAGATGCTCGTTTTGAGCTATCACACACTACCTTCCGTGGCTTGGTTAAAAAAAGGGACCAAAAGTACAAAAAAATTGGGTTGTGAACACCTAAAAAACTAGGTGAGCGGCCTTCACGGGCACTCACCAACACCTCTAGAGTGTCGAGGTCACATGCACCTACGCTCTGTTCATGTGCTAGAGGATGAGCACATCGAGAGTGTCTCCGTTTACGCGGGCACTCATTATTCCTCTGCGTTAGGCTCTAGGCCCTCAACAAGAACCCAAGGTAGTATCACTCAGGATCCACATATTGCGTCTAGTGACTCGTCCTCTGACTACGACGTCATGGAGGGTTACCCGATGCTTAATCCTGATAGCTCAAGCCAAGACATGCATGCCATGGGCCCACGGTCTGGGCCAAGCATGCTTAGCCACTTGAAGAAAACCTTTAGTCGAGCCACGTGCTTTGAACATGGAGCTAACGATGTAAATGGGGGGTGGCAAAGTAAATTCTTCATTCATGACCAATGTAGACCCCATGCTCCAGGAGAGTGTGCATGTGAATACTCCATTCGCTGCACCCCTGACTCTTCAGAGCTATTCCCCTCCAAGGTTATATTACTTGATGGTAGAAGCCTTGCCGAAGTGCAAGAGGTTGAGCGGCATATCATTGCGGCTAGGGAAAAATAAATCGAGAGCTCACACAAGGCAAAGCAACGAAGAGAGTTAAAAGAAAAAGCCCCTATGTCAACATCCATGCCAGATGAGCAATCGAGTGCTCCTAAATTAGCAACCACTAAGGGTCAACCCATAGAGAGCCACATTGCATCTAGTTCAAAGGACATCCCTAGCACCTCAATCTTGGATGGAGCATTCCTAAATGAGAAATGGGAGTACAAAATACAAACGAAAGCTCTAACCAACCTATACACAGGTCACACCTATCACGTGGGTTGGTTAGATGTCCTACAATCCACAACCGGTGCTACTAGTGTAGAAGATTGACAACAAAGAGTTTGTGAGGTCATCCATAGGATTATTCAGCTAGAGAGACAGAACAAGGGAATCCACATTGCTTCAACGGGTCTCATGATATTCTTGGATACAGGGAAGTCTAAACAACCAACCTTATCGCAAATGGAGACTCCCTTGGTAAGTTTGATGGATCATCCATATGTTGTTTCACTAGGGGTCTCAGTGCAATCTGAGCCCATGAGTGATAGCTTTACCTTTCCATGTCTAGCTCATCTTTCCCTTGATGACACCATGGCTACCATGCCTACCCCAATGATGGGCATGCCAAGAAACATGCCATGGACCTCTTTTGTTAGTAAAGTACCGTTACATGGTAGCTCAATGCCTGCAATAGTACCTACAAGCGTGTGCCAATCATATACACCTATGAGTCCTCGTAGTCATGTAGCTCCTACCCCTCCCATTGTTTCAACAACCTATGCTCCACAACCATAACATCCAAGATCTTATTTCAATGGGATGGTACCGGCTAGCATCAGCATGTCACATTCGACATCTACTATGCCTAGGGCCATACATATGAACTTTGGGCCACCACATGACACAACACCGTACCAAACTTGAAACCCAAGGGCTTCCTATGCACCAAGCCCAATGCCAATACCTACTCCACATGTAGTCTCCGGAGAGCCTTCACCCACGATGCCTACTCACTTAGGTGACTTGGCAACATTTTCTCAAGCTATCTATCGATCTATTGCTGAGAATATGCGTAACGTGCCTGATAGAGAGTTTAGAAGTAAGGCAATACAAATAGCCAAGCTCACACAAAAATCTTAATGGAGATGGGGATGTGAGAAAGCATATCAAAGTGTTTGAAGAAATATGCAATTATCTAGGAGAACACAATGACCTGCATAAGAGTAATACTTTAAGCCTAACCTTAAGTGGGAAGGCTGGGGATTGGTATAGAACCCTAAGGGTGGAAAAAAAACGATTTACCCTACTCTTAGGAGACTGTTCTTGAAAGAATACATACCAGAGGGAGTGCTTTGGGGTGTAGCATCTCAACTTCAAGAAGCCCAACGAGAGAAGGAGAGTATGTGAGAGACTTTATTAGTCGCTTGAAGCATTTGAATTCTTGTTGTAATCCAAATGAGCGCTTCAATAATAAGCAATTGCTTGATAGATTCATCAGGGGATTACGACTTGAGGATATCTACAATGGCCTAGTCATTAGAGGTACCACCACTTGGGAAGCAGTCACCACCAATGCGATCCAATTGGAGGATAATTTAATGATTCAAGGAGAAAGAGTGTCTGTTACGCCTAAATCTACTAGCTTGCAGGCATCGGTGCATCAACCAATGACCCTAAAGCCTATTGCTAAGGAGCCAAAGATACCTGAGATGATTTTAGCAGATCTCACCAAGGCCATTCAAGAGAGTCAAGTAGAGACAATCATGCTCCGCAAAACAATCATATGTATCCAAGAAGGGAGCAACAATGGTGCTCAATTTTCTATGGTCTGCATGGTACCAGTGAATGCCCTATGTTTAGAGTAAAATTTAATGGGAATTGCAGTGCCTGTGGGAGGTATGGTCATCAAGCTAAGAATTGCATAGTATTTAAGCATGTGATGGCCAATAGACCAACCTTAGCATGGACGGACACACCTCGAGTGCCTGCCTTGATGCCGGCCGCACCTCTTGAACAAACGTCACAACACATGGTCCCTAGGGCCCATAATGTTGCTCAAACAACATTCCTTACCACCTCCAGTGCTAGGACTGCAACCACCACATCCGAGAATCACTTTTGTGAATCAAGTGGGTTGTGAGTCATCTATTGCTTGTTTGGAAGGATGTGAGAAAGATATAGACCCTAATATTTCCTATGGGATTGATGCACTTGAAGAAAGTCCACAATACTACATGGAGGACTATTGGGAACAAGTCAAACCTGTCTATCAAATAGCTGCTCTTGCTGTAAGAGGCCAAAATATCAATTACACTGCCAAGAGACCACATCTTCAATGCTATAAGTGTGGAGGTCCACATCGTGTAGCCCAGTGCCCTATGAGGATACAAAATAATGCTACACTAATGCAAACCAATCAAACAAGCACGTCTACAATGCCGATACTCATGTGTAATTAATGTGGCATTGATCATTTGATTGCCCAATGTCCGAATAATCCAAATTTGCCAAAGATCACGCCATTAAACTTGATTGAGGCTAATGAGGAGCCATCCCAATGTACACATGTGGTACCAGTGAATGTACCCACACGCAGCGTAACCGCGAAATGTTTCAGACAAAAATGTTTCACCCCAAAATGTGGTGTTTCACCCCGAAATGTTTCACCCTAGGCTAAGGCCTCACTGAAACATGTGACCGAAACGCCAATTTTGTGTATATATAGAGTTACGTATCAACAAAGTAGGTGTTCACAATGCAGTGAGTAGAGACACATGCTATGTTAACCTTGAAATAGCATATACATAATAAATAAATAACTATTTAATGGCCAAATTCTCCAAAGGAATTTTTTTATTTCAGGCGTTTTACTCTAGGCGTTTCACCTTGCAGGTGAAACGTTTCGGCCATTTCACCCGTTTCGCGTTTCAAGCCTGCTGAAATGCGTTTCACGGTTACGCTGCCCACACGGTCGATGCTCCAAAACAAAATTATATTCTTGAGAAAAGAGCTACGTCATCAATTGCCCAATCTCAGAAGAAGAAGAAAACACGAAGAAAGAGATCACAAAAAGCAGCAAAGTCCAGACCCTAGTTCAAAGACCAACATAGGGACTGGTGACGAGCACGTATATATGAACGACACTAAAGAGAATTTTGATTCAGGTAAAACCATGGAGAGCAAAATGACCACCAGGAAAGAAACCAACAAGGAAGATTGTCACGAGCCACAATGGCCGGAACCCAAGAAGAAGATAGAAACTTACGCAAACCCTATAGAGGAGATCGAGCGAGTCAAGCAATTAAGGATTTTGGTAGAAGAGACCCAAAGGGATCTAGAGAAAACACCTAGGCAGATCCAGATTATAGACATAGTGTTTCCTACGCAACAACAACCTCACAAAGTCCATAGACCCCTAGCCATACCTAGTGTCATTCAAGAAGAAAGTGAGTTAAAGTCATGGGAAAGTGGGCATACTCAATTTTTGTTGGAAAGAATGTTTATAGAGGGACTACCTGACCCTATTGAAGAAATGGAGATCCCATCTTTTCCACGTCAAGGGACTTAAGCACAAAAGGTGCCATTAAACATTGCCAAATTGATGGATTTCATGGCTTCAGAAGTTAGAACCACCATCATGTCCAAACTATATGGAGACCTCGATATATTCTTAGCTCTTTGAGCTTTCCTCAATGCAGAATTGAAAGTTGGAGGCTACCACAATTTGCACATATGGATGGAGCTAGGGAAGTGCCAATAGAGGAGGAACACTTAGATCCACAACCCAACCTAGATGAGAACTCTGTTGTAGAAATACCTGTTAACAACTTGGGACAATACTTTGAGGGCAATGAATCCAATGTGACCATACCAATCAGTACCAAGGGATTACCTATGCAAGGAATCCTTGATGGTGGTGCTGGGGTAGCATTGTGACTAGAAATTGATGGGAAACTACGTGAAGACCTCACCTTGGGACCACAACCATAGTAGGAAAGATGGCCAATGGGACTATTGTTAAACCTATTGGGATGCTAGAAGATCTCAAGATGAAGGTCTTTGGACACAAAATAAGAAATACCTTCATTGTTATGGATTTCTCCAAGCACACTATGACATCTGAGATGATCTTAGGACGTCCTTTCATGAGGGAAGCAAAAATGGTGCATGACTGGTCTAAAAATGATGTCTACTTGAAGTTTCAAGATTCTGTCATTTGAGTGAATCTTGTAACTGGTCGAGCACATCCTCTAGGCAGCAGATTTATAATTGATCATAGATCTGACATCGCAGTTCACTTGGCCCCATTGCAGTATTGCTACACATGTAAAGTGGACACTGATGTTGGGGAAGATTCTCCTTACATGGATGTTCTACCTGGGATGATTGAGTCTGACAATGTGGATTGGGTCCACCTAACAACAACCATAGACACTGGGGGAAATAGGGGGATGACCTGGGTAACACCTAAGGGGGATGAAATGCCACAACTCGTACCCTTGAATATGCAAGAAGCAATGCATATACCTTCTGATGACCTACAGGATGAAGGCTTAACTGACATTGGAACCAGTAGCGTTCCACAAGACTATAGTCCACACGATTTGGAGTCAGAATCATCAATTGACTATGAGGACAAAGAATCTGAATTAAATCTTTAATGCAAATGTGAGGACAAACCATTCAGGGCCCAGTGGTACCCTAGATGACAATCTACTTACGAGAGCAGAAGACACAAGTAGCGATTCATCTAGTGACTCTTCACTAGAGATCGGCCATAATAAAAAATCAGACAAGAAGAGTAAGGGATATAAGAGTCGACATTATCGAGTAAATGTGCGTGCTAGAATAAATGAAAGGAAATCTACCACAAAATGGGTTAATTATATAGGGGCATGTGATGCTCATCAGAAGTTGGTAGATAATTGGGGTGAATATCTTCAAAGCATTATATGGTGTAGTCCACAATCCATTGACATCCCACAACTAGAGGCTACAGAGAAGCCAAAGTTGAGCCATACCATAAGGAGCGACAAAATCGAAAGTTAGCTCAACAACGAAAGAAAGCGGAAATGAAATCACAGTCCACTGAAAAACAAGACCCGACATACTTACACCCTGCACCCAATCATTTCAAATCCTACACCACGGAGGTGCATAAAGTTGTGTATACAAAGGCTCAAAGAAAACCTATCAATGGAAGAAATGGAGTTTGACGGTTGAAGGAGATAGAGTTAGCAGACCCAGGAGAAGAGTACAAACCTGTTTTCATTGCCCAAGATCTGACAGAGACTGAGGAGTATGTACTTAAAGAACTTCTCAAGGAATTCAAGAATATATTTTCTTGGACATATCATAATATGAAAGGTGTTCCACCTTCTGTGGTGCAACACACAATCCCCATGAATAGCCTGGCTAAACTAGTAAACCAATGACCCTACCCTATGAATCCTAAGTATGCAAAGATTGTTCAAGAAGAGATTGAATAGAGTGTGCATGGATCTTAAAAAGGTCAATGCTGCCACTAGGAGGGACCATTACCCCTTGCCATATTCAGAACATGTGCTTGAAAGAGTTCCAAAGAAGGAAGCTTATAGCTTTTTAGATGTGTACTGTGGATACAATCAAATTACAATTGCACTAGAGTACCAAGCTAAAACAGCTTTGATGGAGTTGAAACCATTGGATTCGTCAATGGGAGAAAATTTAAAGATATTATGATCCTTTAAGCCAAGAGGAGCTACGTGGCATCCATAAAAAAAAGGCAGCGAAGGTACAAACAAAATTGAAGAAAACACAAGCTCAAGCTGAGGCTAAGGAGAGACAACAATGCATAAGACGCCAATGAGAGGCCAACCTTGGAGTTAAACATGTATTCCACATTGAAACAGAGGATGATTGGTTGGACTCTAACACACCTCTGAGATACCCTATTGAACTAAATAGCGATATGGGAAAGTGCTATATAACGCCTTGTTAGACACGGGTGCTAAATTTAATCTATTGTCATACGGAGTGTGGTGTCAGTTGGGAAAGGCATCCCTATCTGAGAGTACTATCCAAGTCAAAGGTGTCCACAAGAAAAAAACTGCAATTTTTTATATTTGGCACGCTTCTGTCAGTTATGACAACGGGGTTGTAGCTCAATACTTTTTGGTCATTCCTGTTGGAACTATGGAAGGTCATATAAACCTAGGATGCACGTGGATGATAGCGACCACATGCACTATTGATTAGGGGATAGGGACTGTCACAATGTAGAAACAACCTCTTAGCCCTATCACTCAATCCATAGTCCGTGAGATATTACCTCCTGAGGAAATAAACAAAAAATAATTTCATGTCCAGGAGGTTGAACCACATGTCCCTATAGCCCAACTCTCTAGAGCTTCAACTTCTTTAGTTGAAACAAAGTTTGAGACACACGAGACGCATCTAATATAGCAAAGAAAACATACAATGGGGTCCCTAAAGCTTCTTTAGCGACCATGGATGATGCTAAAAAATAGGGGCCTTTTAATAAACGGGGTTTTCTAATCACCGAGCAAAAAAAACCAAGAAAAGATAAATTCGAGCAAATTGATACAAGAGCAACAATGGTGAAAGAAAAAAATTATGCCATGCACATTACTTTCACTACCACAAATTTGACAAAAATTGAATACTCAAGACACAAGCAATCTCTTCATACTTGAAACATATATAACTCAATTCCATGTGGCATACCTCCACTCAAAAATAGCCCACCAAAACTTTGACACCTAGATTTTGCAAAAAGTCAACACACAACCTCGTAAGTCTGCAATGCTATCCAAGAATGTCCTAAAGCCTGAAACAACTCCACTTTTGTAAGCAAACAAAAACAACTTGCTAAAGAAACTGGAAACAAGTGCTCTCTCTCTCTCTCTCTCTCTCTCTCTCTCTCTCTCTCTCTCTCTCTCTCTCTCTCTCTCTCTCTCTCTTCACAATGCCCTCGAGTTGCCCTCCCTTTACCCTTGCCAGCAAGTTGTGGATACACCCACTGCAACTACATCGATGATGGATGTAGTGGCAATGATGAAGTGAAGTGCCTAATGCATGATGCACTCAAGCATACCCAACTACCTTATGACCATCTCAATGAGATTCTTGAGGTATGATTTGTTTATTTCTTTTTACCAGACTTGACTAACAATAACTCCATTTTAAGGTTTGCTAAGAATCTCAAGAGAAGGTCCCATTCTATGAGGCTCATGTGAAACCGGTAGATGCTTAGTTATTTCTTTGCTCAGTTGTGACAAAATTTGATTCCTAAAGTCTCCTTTACTCAAACAATTTTACAGAAAGAGACATTACTTCATAGAATCTTGCAAGTGCAAATTTGGGCTTGTCTCGATGGACAAGACCATGAAAGGGGTTCTCTAGCCTGAAGAATCAAAAAAATCAACAAAGGAAGCATAGAAGGTTGCCAGCTCCTTTCAAAATGTTTACATCAAATTGAGAGTGGTCCTTTGGAATTTAATACTTCTGAAGAGAACTGGATATTTGTGCTTGAGAGAGAAATTGACAGAGTCACAGTTATAGTGAAATATCTAAGTAAAGTGGCGTTCATTTCAGAGAATTTAGTAGGTGCTTATACAAACAAGTTAAATTGATTGAGAGGTTAACATATCTATCTGTCATAGATTTGCCTAACCTTGTGGAAATTGATTGTGGTCTTTTGGATTTGTGAACATAGTTGTTGACGTGCATGAGGTATTGTACTATATTTTAAGGGAGGAGTTCAAGACAAAAGTGAAGCGGCAATCTTGAAAAAATTAAAAAAATTTCAAAACATCTTAAGTTCATAAGTGAAGGGTGAGTTTATGATGCGATTTGAAGCTTTCAAAGCTTACCAAATCCTTTGCAGAACAAGAGCAACCATCATAGGAGCAAAGTTGTTTCTTCTACATGCAAACATATGTGGCTGCAATCCAATGCCCCAATCCCTTCAATCATGGAAAAAAAATCCTTCGCATTTCTCACCATCACATTGCGATGGTTGTACTGATGTCCAATCTCAATACCTCAACTTCATGTCACCTCGCCATCGTTTGCCCAAGAGGAATGATCTCTTGCCACAAACCATTGCTTGCACCGCTGTATATCGCATGTGGCACCGCTTGCTATAATAGCTTCATAGTGGATTTGGCAGAGCAGTCGGAGACGGTTGCCACACGATTAGATTTGCAGTTAAATTTCGAGCGCTAGTGCCCTATGTGGCACTAGCAGGCACCGTTGATCTTAAAAATGCAGAGCTTTTTAATGGCAATAGCTGCTGCCACAGAGGCAGCAGTGCTCGAAATTTATCATCGCCCACGATTAGCAGCAGTTGACTAAATGATTTAGGGCACGTGCTTCAAACTCGCGAACGTGCTCATCACAGTAGGCTGTTCCAGTTAGCAATAGTTGACTAAAAGTCAACACAATTCAGGGCACGTGCTTCTAACTCGTGCACTTGCTAATCACAATTCACAGCAGGCTGTTTTCGAACCGCTTCACTACGTGCACGTGCTTGCATGCATCGAGTCGCTTGCAGCTCTTTATCACTCAAAAAATATGCTGCCCCCGAAAAAACCGCCATGACCGGCTCTACCAGTGAGCTCAACGTACATGCATGCAAGCTAGCCGGTTTGCTGCTGCAACCAGTCCACGCTGGTGCGGACTGGTTTCAGTAGTGTACTCGATCAACGAGAGTCCTTTAAAAAAAAAAAAACGACAGGCCAGTTTGCAAATTCGTACCCATTTTAAAGGCTACATTATAAGTGGAATCTGCTACAAATTCCTATCTGGGGGCTTACTACGCAGTGCTGTGTGTGTGTGTGTGTGTGCGCGCGCGCGCGCGAGCGTGTATGGCTTGTTGGAAATGGCTTGAGAAGGCGAGGCGGCCACAACGACATATGGCAGTTCTTGGTGAACAAGCAGAAAGAGGGATGAGGTGCACAAGGAGACGTGTGTAGGGCTTGTTGGAAATGGTTTGAGAAGGCGAGAAGGCTAGAGCGACATATGGCAGGGCTTGGTGTATGAGCAAAAAGAGGAATAAGGTGCACGAGGAGTTGTGAAGGACAAAAGTTTGAACAACTGATTTTTTTTTAAAATTAAGGTGTGTAATTTTGATTCATATCCTCGTTGGCTGGTACAGTGTGTGCAAATTTTTCATGTGGCGTCCAGGAGTTCAAAACCTATTCGACTTAGCATTTTACTTCAGCCCCACTCTAAGAAACGTCCCACTCACTCCCAAAAATGTAAACAAACGTGGCGTTGGATTCCTAAACGACTATTGAAAGCCCAAGGCTACTATCAAGGAAATGATCAAATTTGGACGCCAAACGTAAATTGTGTTCTTACCTATCACCTGACCCATGTGAGTCAAATCCTGTGACAACAAAGCCGATAAAAGATTGTGGGAAAGGAAAAATCATAGAACACTATACACCAGATCCGAAGCTAGTATGGGTTCCCAAGCGAGAAAGGCTTGTTTTGCTCAGCTCAATCATAGAAAAAAAAATGAAGCTTCTTGCTGTTCATGTAGTTCATATACAAAAATAGAAGCTTTGACACAACCTCCACCTACCATTGTACATGTCCATACAAACAAGAAAGAGTGTGTACCTCCCGTTGTAAGTTCAACACCTATAACAACGTTGCAAATAAAATCATGGGAGAATACCTTACCATTCTTGCAACTAGAGGAAATGCCTAGGGCGGTCAACAACTATTGGTCAAAGTCTTCACCCATGAAAACTTGGAATAATTGGTCTCGAAAGGTGACGACATCACTCCATCTATCCAAGGAAGGGGGGAGTGTTTGTTGACATTCATCATTCACTCACTCCCCTCTCAACCTTCCATCATGACCTCTCAATCTTGCTATCTTAGGGAATGTATATATATAGCCTTATACTCACAAAAAAAAAAAAAAAAAAAGTGAAACAGCAAGAGCCACCAAACAAAAAGCTAGAAACGTACAAGTTCTAGTACATGACCCAAAATCATAAAAACACATTATGCATAAGGACACGACCTTTTGACATGAACCTTATAATATTTGCACTCTAATCATCATCTATCTGTATGTACAAATATGGCTAGTAAGATAGAGTGATCCACTCCTACCTTGGGTGAGAGGTACCCTCTTCACTTTTCACAAGTGTTTCACATAGTCTACCCGGTGCTTGCATGTGAATGGGATTTGGTAGATATGCTAGCATGTGAGAGGAATTTTGAGGAGCTAGGATGGCTGATACGTCTCTTGACCACGAGTGATCCATACTTAGTAGAGGATGTCTCTCCGATTGCACAAACTTACCCTCTTGACCAAGATGACTATAGATGTCTAGTGATGTTCTTAGTGAACATTTGTGCCTCTAATGATGAGGAAGAGTTACATGATTACACGGATGGCACATATGGTCTCATGGATGATGACTTTATTTTTCTTGATGATGACGAGGATAGAGGTTTAGCCTTAGGGCTACCTCCCAACCTCTACAATATCCTATTCCCTTGAATCTCTAGGGGGAGTGCAAATAATTAGGTTAGGGTTCCTTATGTCGTTTGATTGTGTTCAATAAGGGTTGGTGCCTCTTCCCACTGATGTGCCTCCTATAGGTATTCTTTGAGTTTCCTAGTGTGTATAGGAATGTGTTGCTACTGTTAGAATTTGGAACTTCATCAAATCTTTCTCTTGTTCACTCTTTAAATCAAGCGCGATTATCAACACAAACAAGTGTTTCTTGACCATTAGCATTGCCCTTTGTCTTTGTTTTTGCATCCATGGTTGTCTACTTTAAATGTGATTGGTAGCACAATATTCCACACATTTGCTTAGATTAAACATTATATTTTGTATAATTTTCTATCATAATCCCTTGTCTAGGTTTTAGAATCAAGCAGTCTGACTAAGCTAGTTTGACCAAGTTAGGAGTTAGAGATCTTCTCTTAATACCATGGGGAATGCCTTCCTAATAATAATCAATGGTTACTTTAGGTTCTTAATCTGATTTAGGCAACATTGTGTGCAATGTACTAGGCCTTTCTAGTGGGCTTAGTCCCTATTGACCTTTAGCGTAAGTATTATAAAGGGAGTTTACTGGTGTGATGAGCCTGGGAAGGGTAACAGTGTTATATGACCCCCCAAAGTTACAAAATTAAAATGCTAAAAACGCATAAACAAAAAAAATCAAAAGTGCCACAATGTAAAACCTTAAGCTGGAAGAGAAATCCCAGCTTGATTTGATACTTCACTCACATGTATCACCTATGGTGCTAGAGCCCTAGAGGTTCCCAGTGTGGGTTCTTTTTCTTGAAAAGCAAAAAACCCAAGGCATACAAAATAAACACACACATCAAAATTGAATCATTGTGGAAAAAATTTGGGGGGTTTAACAAAGGAAATAAGTCAGACGAGGATTTCATGAACAATTCCTTTTATCGTAGCTTAACTACATGGTCTTCTAGGAATAGCCTCTAGTCAGTCCTCGGACATGAAATACTTGGCTCTCGCGATTAAACAACTTAATTGACCAGAGAAAATTGAGAAGCTTGCCATGGTATTAATAGTTGACCTCTAGTGCCTTTAGATCATTTAATTAGCGACCCTAGACTTGTTTAGTTTTTGACCTTTAACACTGTTTACGCGTTTGATTATATTACAGTTTAATATTTACTACTGACAAATTGTTTATTTAGTTGCCAATCAATTTGTGTGCCTACAACTGTATATGCTTTTTAATTGAATATGAGAATGCAATTACTGTGCCAATTTTGGTTAATTTTGTAGTGATTGAACAAGATAAGGATATTCAATCTCGGATGCTCTTCCACCTTGGCAAACGGGCTTCATCTCAATAGCTTTCAAGGACAGAATCTACATCAGGAAGGGGGGCATGTTAACCCTCACGGACTCAATCACCTTTGATGGATGCCTTATTATTTATTTGATTGAGTCATGGACCGGGCTTGTCAGTCCAATAGGTGTGTAGATGATCGCCGATGAGAGGTGCACCACTTATCTTATTTTTACAGTATGATCTTTGGTGAGCGTCAACAGCAGGTCAACAAATACTTATGGAGAGATCATTGATCACAAACTGCTTAGATTTTACATTCGGGCTCATTTCAGCCTTCGTTTCCACTGCAGACAGTGATGCACATGCAATTTTGTCATTTTGTAAAGAATTTTTGTCAGTGTCGTTTTTTACATAGTAGGTCCCTTATAGTCTTGTTCGGATTGTGCTACTGAGCATGATTTAGTCCCGCTTTGTTTCTCCTCTTTTCGGGCAATTTTTACATCAAGTGCAAACGTTCACCATGGCTGACAACAACATAGATGTGTTCAAGATGTTTGCTGATGAGGATAGATTGGATGGGGAAAATTACCCAATGTGGGATTACATGATGCAACATGTTCTTGTGTCAAAGGGTGTTTGGAATCTTGTGCAGGGCATTGATGTATAACCTGATTCTGTTTGGATACATGCGATGTTGAGGATGTTGCATGTTTTGGTAGCATGATTGTTGCTGCTAGAGTTGCTTTGCCTACGCCTGAGTAGGCTCATTGGGATGTAAAAGATGTGCAAGATCATGCATTGATCACATTATCTGTGAAGCGCACTATCACTCGTCACATTTGTTCAGCTAAATCTGCAAAACAGGCTTGGGATATTCTGACTGGTCTTAATGCATTGTTGCGAGTTGGAGTCGAAGATTATGCAAGAGGAAGATGAAATGGACACTTTCCTTGCTGGTATCAAGGATATTAATGAGGAACTTATTTCTTCAAGCAAAGTCATTTCTGTGCAAACTATTATTGATGCTTTGTCAGATATTTACCAGATTTTTGCTAGTACTTGGAGACTTATGACCGAAGGAAATTCTGAAGTTGTCAAGTTTTGATGCATCATGCACATTACTATTGCAAGAGTCAATTTCAAAAACAAATAGGTCTAAATAGTGTGAAATTGAACATGCTTTTGTTGCTACTCAAAGAAAAAGTGGTAACAACAATGTAGCCACTTCTCATGGTTCTTTTGGGAGTGGTAAATCATTTGTTCCTAATGCTTCTGCTGGCAGCACTTCTTCTGGGAATTCTGGTGTAAAAAGTGCAGAAAGAAGATGTGCTTCCATTGTTGTAAAGCTAATGATCACTTGATCAAGAAGTGTCGTCCTAAGTTGAGGCGAAAGGGGCAAGTTCCACTACAAGCGCAGTGATTGTAGAATTTTCTATGAAAGGAGATTGTGATGTTGATGTAGATGCAGAATGGCTTTTAGTGTAGTGCACTTATGATCCTTCTATCCATGATGCATGTATGTGAGTTGTTGCAGATGCTCATGTGTGGTACTTTAACAATGGTACTACAAAGCACATTACCTCTCATCGTGACTTGTTTACCTCTCTCAAGGATGTCTCTCACGGGTGGGCAGAATTTTGTATATGCAGTTGTAGATTCAAAGGCTATTTTGAATGCAAAACTTTGGCATGCACGTTTTGGGCATCTGAATTTTACTAGTTTGCTGCATTTGCAAAAAGCTGATATGGTTGCTTCTTTGCCGCCTCTTGAAGCTCCTATGAAGCATGTTTGTGAAGGTTGTATTTTGGGTAAGATGCAGCGTTCAAAGTTTCCAAAGGATGGTTTAGTTAGGTCTACATGCAAATTGCAGCTTGTGCATATTGATGTTTGTGGGCATCCTTGGACAATTACCTTTACTCCGTGACTTTCATTGATGATTACTCCAGGCATGCATGGGTGTATCAGCTTAAAGCTAAGTCCGACGTGTTTATGTGCTTCAAGAAATTCTTGGCTATGATTGAAAATGTCTCTTAATGTACTATGGACACCCATATGTCTCATGAATTTAGTCAACTTTTGGCTAGTTGTGGGATAGAACACCAATATAGGCATGATAGAAAGCCATCTATGGATCACATGCGCATTTCAGGCCGTTTGGCTTATGTTTTGGTGCCACAAACATAGCACAGGCAATTGAATGATAAGGCTGTCAAATGCAATTTTTTTTGTTATAGTAATGCAAGTAAAGGTTACAGGTTGTACCATCCGCAAATAAAGTGTATCTTGGTTTCACGAGATGTTGTGTTTGTCGAAGATTGTGTTTAGCCCTTGCTGTCATGTACTAGAGATAGTAATGTAAGCTCAGAGGACATTTATGATAGTTTATTGCCTCTTTTCAATGGTGGAAATTTGAATGTAAATTCGCATAAGGTAAATGTACAGCCTATGGGGGGTTTTGAAAATGTTACGGATTAGATCAGGCTATTACTAATGCAGATGTACATGATGTACTTGATGTGGAAAGGGTTGAGAATGAGCAAGCTAGAGGTACGACGACAGAATGGTTGGTGTCATTGTAAGGACATGGGTCCTACGGGCAAGGCCACTGGCACAGCCGAACAATGTGTAAGCTAGGGGGAGGCTATAAGATAACACGGTTGGGTGGAGACTAGCACACACATTACCACCGCCCTTTCATTGGTATTAGAGCTATATGTGGGAAAGGGAAAAGCGGGTTGCAAGTGCATGCGACGCGTTGCTTCTCTCCCACGATCTGCAGACAGTGATGTCTCCGCTCTGCAGCAAAAATAAGGCAGGCACAATTTTTTGTGAGCAACGCGTGAAGACAGACAGTGACAGCCGACCACAGCCACCCCACCTATGTCCTCCATAGTGGATGACCAAGGCAAACTTGACCGACAACTCTACGGCACCGAGGCTCCGAAGGCTTCCATTGGCTACGCGCATAGAAAGGCTTGCTTAACCCTTGCATAAAGGAGGGTTGAACCCACCCCATGAGGGTAAGAGGCCAACACTTTACCATCAAGATATTGAGCCTTTTTGTGTATAACAAGGAAAGATAACATACTTGTGTTTCACTTCTTGGAGGAAGGCAAGTTTTCCTCCAAAAATCTTTTTTCCTCAAGGAGGTAGCTTCAAAGTGAACAAAAGCCTTCACAAAAACATCGAGTTTTTGTGAAGAATCAACAAAGGTGTTCTTACAACGAATGACACATGAAGCGCTACAATATTCGCAAGGTAAGGTTCGCATGCAACGCAAATCGCGGAGCATAAAAAACACAAAGATTTAAAGCTTCACAAGGTACAAGTTGACATTTTCAGCAAGACAAAAAGACACAGTAACCAAAGGCTAAGTGAGGTTCACAGATCCCTCACCTTTTTGTTTGAGCATGCAAGGTAAAGATTCATGTCAATCATCCACAAGATAATATAACCTCCAACTCCATCATGCATAGTGTTAGACAGATCCACCCATTGGGAAATTTCACAATAAAGACTCATGGTAAACACACATAAGACAGTAAAACCATCGGCTCCATCATGCATAGGCCAGATTCAACTATGCAAGGTAACTATTCATGGTCTAGATTCACCCATATCAAGGAAAAGAGGAACAATTGAGATTCATCCATAGAGGAGAGTGCAAGGTAAACACTCATGGGAATCACCCACAAGACAATATTAACCAGCAACTCCATTATGCAAAGCATAAGCCCCATTGAGGGAAGTATAAGGAAAAAACATATGGTAATCATCGAAAAGACAATATAACCATCAACTCCATCATGCTCAATATAAGCCAACTACTAAAATTAGTTGAAGTTAAGCAAGTTGAAAAAGCTAATTAGCATAAGTCAAATGCCAAAAGAGGGAATTCCTTTAAAGGATAACATGCAATGGCAACAAGTAGATTGTAGCATGATGAAGGCATCACAGCCAAGCAAAGTGTCCAGAAATGTGTGAGTGTGTGTGTGTGTGTGTGTGTGTGTGAGAGAGAGAGAGAGAGAGAGAGCCTTTTCTTGTCATAAAATAGCATAATCTTCTTTGGGTTCAACCCACAAGGAGCTTCTTGGTATTGTTGGAAAAGGTTGCGAGCTCAACTCAATAACGTATTCAATAAGCTTCACAAAGTAGGTGAGTCTATTGAGACATGCTTGCAAGGGCTAGCCTTTTATGCCAGTTGGGCAAACACAAAGCTAATTTCAATCAAGCATATTTATTGGGTCAAGTCCAGTAACTAGGCTTTCCATGGGCAAGATAATTCCTCAATAGAGCACCAAGTGAAAGTGTCACAAAGTGCCACCCTAGGTTTCATGATATGTTATTTGCTAAACATTTTATATGTAATAATGCATTATTGTACGTTCATTTTCATTACTCAAACACATTCTACGATGACACATCACTATTTTAGAAAAACTCATATATCCCCTTACATATCAATCTATACAATATTATATAAAATGATGGTAATTATCTCCTTGATACCATATTATTATATACAATATTATAAAAAATGACGTTAATTACCACTTTGATACCATCACTCACTTTTCTTTAACTTGGAAGGTTAACCCGAGCAAGGTAAGGTGGAGTACAAAACTTTCCAAAAATCACCAAAATGATTTTTGGAAGAAAAGTCCTATTTTTGTCTATCTAAATCTATATAGAATATAGATAACTTTAACGTTTTCCTTTTGGATTACACTATGTTAAAAATAGATGGGAGATCTAGTTTATACTCTAGCTCTTTCTCTTTTTAATATTGAAGGACATTTCAAGCCATTAGTAAACTAAATAGCTCTGTTTTTTATAGTAGTTGTATTTTGGCACACAAAGTGTCAGGTTATTTGCCCTAACCATTACTGAAGAATAGTTGAAGCCATTAGTAACCCGATAGCTCTATTGTTTAGAGTAGTTGTGTTTTAGCACACAAAGTGTTAGGTTTTTGTCCTAACCAATATATAGAAAGAGAGACATGGGAAAAAAAACCGTGCCTTTTTGTAGTTCTAAATAAAGTTTTGTGTGTTTGAGAGTGATTAAATCTTTAACTCATGTGTTGATGCAACTATTAGAGGCTAGTATATCATATAGCTTTGAGTGGTATAGCAGGTTTTTTTATAATTGAAATACTCACAAAGTGTGAGTGAATATATTAAAAAGAAAACAAAAAAAAAACATAGAAATCCATGCTCAAACCAAGCCACAGACCACAGGAACAACATCCGGCTTTACAAGGAGCCACCCGTACAAAACCATAACAAGAGCAGTGTTTGGTTTTACAAGGAGCCACCCGTAGAAACATAGCATAGTAGATCCTATAGAAAACAACACCCATAGTTGCCAGGGGCTACCACCATGAAGGGAGAGTTGCCACCCCGACCCACATGTCCACCCAACAGGCAGCTAACAATAAAACAAGCAGATCCAGAGCAAGTATATTTCGAAGACTATGGTGCATTTAGGTGGAAAGTGAGTTAAACCCTTATCAATTTTTAGGTAGCAATAATGCAGTAATTGCTCTCTTAATTGTTTGAGCACCTGCTCATAATCCTAGGATTTTGGGAGTTCTCTTGGTTGTTATGAACATTGGTTCTTCCTTCCAAGTGCACATTGCACCTATAGAAAGTCTGTTGGTTGTTATGAAATGACTCTCTTACCTCCAAGTAGGCTCTTTAGGATATAGACTATGGTTTACTTAGGGGTTTTTTAGCAAACACTCTTACTTCTAAGTTATCATAGATGGTCAGTCAGCATTAGAATTCACTAGTTGTGTTTAGGCAAGCAGCTCTTACCTCCTAGTGAAGATAGATTGTACAATGATTCTAAGGGTTACTTTGTTATGTTTGTGCAAGACTCTTACCTCCATTTTGACATAGAAATGTGTCTCTAGGGTCTCTTGTGTTGGGGTAAAGGCATTACGCCTCTATCACAACCGTGCGGCCGGCTTGGGGGATTCACTACTCTATTTTGTATGGTAGCATGTGAGTGTACAATACAGGGGTTTTTGGCAAGTGTACATAAGCATATACAATAGGGGTAGCCCCCCAAAACTTGCATACACATACCATATGTTGAGGAGGGGGAGAGGAGATAGTATATGTAATCATTATTGCCTTTGAGCTCTGTCTAGCTCCTTCTCCTTTTTGGTGGTTCTGCCTTGAGCCACTAATTATGGCTCATTCTTGACCAAGGTGCCTGCTTTCTATTGAGGTGTTGGTGCTTGAATCCTCTAGCTTAGTAATGAAAAATTGTGTAACCATATCTCCTTAACCATGGTTATTATTCATTGTGTATTTGAGATTTGAAGTGGTTATATGCTATGATCATTTATTTGTTTATTTTAAATTAAAGCACTTTTTATTTTGCAAAGTATTCTACTCCAAAGAATTGAGTCTACTCTTTGATTCCAAGCATTAAATCCTGTATGGGAATCCTATAAACTAAGTGGCACATGTGAATCGAAAAATTTGGTCTTTTGTACAAGGGAAAATCTAGAAAATTTTCTTGATGAAGTTCTTGAAATTTTTCTAATCTATAAGACTATGGAATCCGTATGTAGGGGCTTATCTAAGCATTTCAATCTCTGTAGATAGGGGGTTGGCTACCACATAAGGAACCATATATAAGGGGGTTTTACCTAGTTGGTTGCACATAGGTGACATCCCCTCCCTAGTATTAGTGTCGACCTTGTGGTTCTTCAAAGATGGCTGTGTTGAGACTATTCATGTGTTTTGATCTGGGGTAGGTGGCAAATTGTCTGCCATGCCGATAGCATGGTATGCTATTCTTGTGAGTACCTTAGCTTCTCCCATATAGGTTATCTTGCCCTCTTTCTTGGTACCTTCAGTGTGGATAGCACATACTATGCGTGATCAATGGGTTGCCTGGTTGTCAACTTCAACACTTGTGTGAAGGTAGTCGCAATTGCATGATTGGGTGTTGTGTACCTTGGCAGTCTCTTAGCTAGAAAGTGGAAGTGTTGGTGATATAACCGTGTTGGTTCTTCCACTTGCTTCTGGATGAGATCAACAAAGGTAGCCACAGTGGTCTCCTTGGTGAAGGTACCTACTGTCTTTCCGTCTCTAGCCCTCATTGTCATTCCTTTTATCGGTAACTTGAGAGCCTCTGCCACAATCTCTTTTGTTATCACCACTTCTACCTTCTGCCCTGGATGGTCAGTAATCTGGGATGTTCCATCTTCTTTTATTGTAAATAAAAGCTCATAGGCTTTCTAAACATCTACACCACATGGCTCTTGGTCGTAGAATTCTCTGAGTCCAAGCCTTCTGTTAGCTTCTTTTGTTTTGGGCTTTGCCGCGACATCATAGACCTCTTTTGGCAATAGCTATAGTTCTACCTAATGTCCTTCTTCACTTTTAAATCTGCCTGTAAAAACTGTGGTGTTGTTTTCTTCAAGATGTTCCTTGGATAGATATTTTGCTACTGAACTGGGGTCTAGTTGGTAGGGTGGCAGTTCTTGCAGCTTCTCTTTTTGAGTGACCCTCTTCTTGGCCTTCTCCGCAACTTGCATTGCTCTTCTTAAGTGAATAGAGTACCAAAGTTAGAAAATTTGGCAGATTCCTCTCTGAAATGTCCTTCAGTCTAAATTGTTGACAAATTGAGTCTAATTTGCTTCAAATCAATTTTTGAACATGCATAGATGGATAAAAACATGTAAAGATCAAAATCATAAAGTCCAGGCAAAAATTTGCAACAAAAGTAAATAATCGTGATTATTTACAGCAGCTGATGAATTTTGGAAAAGATCTCTCTGTTGTGCAAAGCAGCATGCTTGGGTAGACTCCATAAGAAGCCACTATACAAAGCAAAGTGCTTTGCATGTCTTCACGTGAAGTACCGCTTCTCTTATGTGCCAAGGTATTATTGATTGATTTGAGATCAATGATAATGGCACGCATCTTGGGCATTATGTGGATATATGTTCATAGTACGTAATGGCACATTGTGATGTATCCATGCCAATGTAAGCGTGCATGCCACGTATATCAATGGCTCACATGCTTGAGACTGTCATTCAAGCCATAGGCTTATTATTCTATTTTTTCCTACGTATGCACGACGTACTAGGCCATTGGACGTATCATACATCCATCATTGTATACACTTCCGCTATAACATTAAATAATATGTCAAGGACAAGGTAAGTAATTGATATCTTAAAACATTTATTATGTTATTCACAAGCAAAGTGCCGTATTTCAAGTTACCCTTGTACAGTCACGCTCCCATACAAGGTTAGTGGGTCAAGATGTGACTTATGTTACCTCTCTCTACGCGAGTGTGGTACAAGTACACATTTGTACACTTATAGAATAAGCTAATCCTCTCTCTACGAGGGCGGGTAGTGGTATGCTTATAGGATAAGCTAAGACACACACATGGTCTGCAAGGGGCATACCACACATTTGACTACGGGGTTTTCCTCAGCCCAGCATTCTCTCTCTCTCTCTCTCTCTCTCTCTCTCTCTCTCTCTCTCTTCCCAACATCTACGCGGGAAAGGTGAAACTAGGCATGATTTTATTGAAATCTTTCTATGACAATACGGTAACAGGAAGGGCTAAGAGTCATCTATTGCCACCTATTTTGAAATGGCTAAAAGCCATTGGTTTGTAATCCATCAGTGATTGCTTTCAAGATCGAACAATTCTATTCACTTGAGTACCCATCAATTCAAATGGACAAGCAAGAGTCTTGCCATTAGCAATTTTTGGGGTGTTATTTTAGTACTACACACTTTGAGTGTGAGAATCAAGTTTAGTTTTTGAACGTCTTAAACTCGTAAGGATTATGGCTTTTTGGATCCGAATAAGATCTAGCTGTGAATACGATTCCAACTTCAGTGGATTTCCTATGTTATCTATAGCACTATGGGTGTCTATATGAGTTCTGTTTTGGGATAAGACCTAGCTCGTGATTACTAAATCACTTATTAAATGTGATGGTGGTCAATTCTTGGAATCTTCACACTTGCACTTTCAAGGAAAGACATCCATAAGCTGCCAAGGGCTCGTTGGACAATTTCAACTTCCAAAGTTGAATTAAGATATTGTTGGTTGCTAGTTGAGCAGTTTCCATACAAATGTCTAACCAAGCGGTTTGACAGTGCCGGCAACACCCACGGTTAGATGTGAAACATTTCTAATTTTCAGTTACTGCTCCCAGGCCTTTGCCGGCAGGAAATTTAGGCAGGTTCCCTTGACTTCAGGTAAGTGAACACTATGTTCATCCTCGAGGTATGCATATGGTTTGGCTTATTTCCATCTTTGCACATTCTTTTCTTGACTTTTTCAAGTTGGATGAATAAGCTTGAATGCTTTCATCCATTTTTGCTCTTCAGAAAGATGAAAAGGTCATGTAAGAGCCAAGAAATTTGGGATGTTGTGTCCAATATAAGTTTCTGCATTCTGTAGTTATAGACACACTTGTAGGGTTTATTTGGCACATGTTGTCACATGGGATGCAACATGGTCAAGGAACTCAAGGAGTTCGGTTTAGCTAGTGTGGAGCATGGATAATGAGGGTCTCTCTCATGCACGTCACATGCGTGTTTACAATTACCTCCACACCCAAGTACATCTCGTACTTGAAGGATGTTTTTTTTTTCAGACATCCTTACTTGAGACATATTCCACATGTGGAGAATGTGAGTCTCTGGAATAGACACTGGCGCCGCTATTTCCATTATGTGTTGCGATGATGTCCCTAGATGATAGTCAAATCTGTTTTCTCGACCATTTTCAGCACAACATATCAAGAGCAATTTCAGTGGCCAAAAATTGTCAGATACTTACAACGACTTGTTAAGGTACAAGTGCTGCTAAACAACATTACAGATGGTTGTTTATACATATAGCAAGGCTATGATTTTTTAATGAAAATGTTTCATTGTTTGTACCTAGAAGTGACTTCTTTTTCACCTTCGAAAACCTGATTTTTTACCTTGTAAATATTGGGACTTACAGAAGTTTCCAGATTGTAAATATTGGGACTTACAGAAGTTTCCAGATTGTATCCCAATTTTGATAGTTAGATTGAGTAGATGGTTGATTTTGGAACTTTAGGCTTTGAGAATTGTAAGGTTTATATACCACTTTTTTACCTTAATGAAAAACCTTTTGTTATTTTCAAAAAGAAGTTTTGAAGTCTGTGAGTGAGCGTACTGTGTATGAGAGAGAGTGTGAGCTTCATCTTGACGCTACGTGTGCAGCGGTGGTCCGAATTGAGTGCGGAGAAGTGTAGCGTGTTGCCCCGACGAGAGCTACGTGCCGATACCTCCATTGCGCGCGTACGGTCCGGTTTTGCGAGCTCCTTCTACGAGCTTCATCTGGTGATTCGGTGAGCATATGTTGTCCAATTTTTCATTGCAGCATATCCACGCGTTCACATTGAGTAGAGCTACACATTAGGCACTTTAGATTTTGGAAACGAAGACCTGCAAATTTCGGCCAGACATCCTACGTGATTTTGCACCGGGTGTTTTGGGTTGGGGTTTTGGTTCATAGACCTTAGGGAGAGTGACCTATTGGTATTAGTAGGGTCTCCTTCAAGTTCTATGGTGTTTCGAGATTGTTTGATGGGTGTTCGGCTCTAGACAGTGTTGTAGGAAGTTTCCTCTTGTGCACTCTTAAAAATTGTGACTTAGACAATTGGTAGAGACCTTTGTAGGAATTAGTTAGGAGTCGGTCGAGTGTAGGTTGACACCTTATGCTTGCTTCCACGCGCATGCGGGTCCGGCTTTGTCCTTAGCTGACATTATATGTTAGGTGAGTTCTCATTGTGCTGACGTCCGTCGCGGCGTATCCATCCAACATTGGCGCCGCTGCCGGGGACGAAAACCTTAGGTAGGTGACCGAGACTAATCCTTGAGGATAGGGATTTTTGGCTTGCCAAGAGTCTTGTTTTACATTTAGATAGGATCAGAGGGTGGAGGACTCTCTAGGTCTTAGAGGGAGTCTAGGGAGCGTGTCTCTGGGCTAGATCCTTCGACTTAGGTAGATTTAGGTAGACTAAGATAGTTTTAGGTATTAGTTGAGTAGGATTTGGAGTGGTAGAAGCCGTGAGAGGAGAGCTTGAGAGTCCGGAGAGGCCAGAAAGCAACCAAAAACCACCATTATCACCATTTTACATGATGAGTAGGAGTAGAGTAAGTAGGACATTATGATTCAGGATCTAGAGTACTTCATGCATGTATGCTTGCTTGGTAGAGTCATCACAAGTTTGTAAAAGACGCAAAAGTGTGTTTGAAAGCTTACGTGAAGTCCAAAAGTTACTGTGAGTATTTCTGATAGAGCTATAGAGCATCAGGAGCATTTCTACCAGAAAAAAAATTAATTTCAAGCCAGTAGACATCCTACGCGTAGGATGTCTACAGGCTATGTCTACAGGCTAATCTGGTGGGAATTTTGGAATTTTGAGTTGACCGGTGTGTTCAGAAGGTGGGGTTTACCCTATTTTCAACTGGAAAGTGGAAATTTGACCATATCTTGACAGGATAAGGCCAGGTAGACTGAAATTGCCAGACATCCTATCCAAATAGTGCCAAAGCATTATTTTAAGACCAAAACCATAAGATGGCTGCATGAGCATGTCTTGCATGATATATTGAGTGATTGAGAGGGGTTTCATCTCATTTGGGTGAGAAAATTGGGTTCAAAGCAGACTTTAGCACTTTTGACTGAAAAAGACAAGAACAGCTAAAATTGGGGACTTTTGAAATCCAAACCAAAATCTAAGCATACCACTAGGTTGCTGACATCAAGGGGAAGCTGTGGGTCAAGTATGGGGTTCTTAGGTACTATCACAATTGGGGATACCCAATCTGTGTGTTCGATCTCATAGATGAACTTGGATTCTTTGAGCTTTCAATCTCCTCTTTGATTTTTTTAGCAAAGTTCTCATTATAAGTGTAGGATCTTTGTCTACTTGGCTTGGCATAATCTCTCATAGGTATTGTGTCTTGACAAATGTCAAGATACACCTCCTTGAGATCTTTGTATGACCATCCAAAGGAATCTCTATATTCCTTTGAAGTTCTAATGAGGATTTCTTCTTCTTTTATAAGACAAACCAATTGCAATATATGTAGGTTTTGGCTCTTCCCCTAGTTTTGCTAAGTCAATTTTCTTGGCATTCTCCAATCCTTCATAAGATTTTCTTGGTTCCCTAAGCTATCTCATGGGTTGATCCATAAGCATCCTTCTATCCTGTAGGGTGTACTTATTATAGTGCGATGGAACACTCATAGATTTTTTAACTTTTTGACTTTGTGAATCCATTTCAATCCGCTCTTGGAAATTCCAACAAGCCACTACTCTTCTTAATTAATCAATTTGTGATTACTATAATTATATGCATATCTGAAATTTTTCAATTAGTTTTCATTTGTGTTCATTTTCAGCCCACTTTTCCATATCATAGCTCTCATGGAAGCCAGTATTGCTTTACATAAAGTGTTTGCAAAATCATTGTTTTTGATAGAAATCTATCAAATGTCTACTTGCTTTAATTGGGTCACATATGCACAATTAATTGATGAATTAATCTTTGTAAGAAGTAGTGAATCTCTATAGAACTACAACATCTCAAAGTTGTGGGTGTATATATATGCCTATGGTATTGGTTTTTTGTAAAGTATTCCAAGTTTCTCTAAAAAGGGTTTCAAATTGACGATGTTGTGGTGAAGACACTACCCCCCCGCATAGGGGCCAAGGCTCAAGGAGGAGGGGCACACACACTATAGGCCCACCGAAGGTAGATCTCAAGGGCGAACTTAAGCAACATAAATATCCCTTTTTGAATCCAAATGGACCTCAACAACCCAATCTGCACTTTTCATTGTGCCCTGGCTACATGTTTTTGCCTAATTTGCAATGCTCACACTACCCTATGTCGCTCTATATTTTGGCATTGTTGTCACCTCGTTGTTTCATCACCCTGGCCTACTATACCTCATCAATGGCTTGCTTGCTGTTTCTCATTGCCTGAGTATCTTAATTCTAGCCATATCCAAGTTTCCCATTGCCTGAGTATCTTAATTCTAGCCATATCCAAGTTTCTCTTATTTATCTTGCTCACCTGCCTTGCGAGAGTCATATTTTTTCTCAGGGCATCATCACCCACAATCGTAGTGCTATCTGACAGCCTTGAATACCATCATTTGACAATGTCATCACCGATATTAGCTACCATTAGAGCCCAATTTTTTTCATCTGCTTATCATCGTATCATTTTGCTTCTCGATGATGGTTTGTTTGCGCTATCCATTGCTAGAAATCCCTTTCAAATTGTGCATGGTGCCTTCATCACATCTTGTCATAAAATCTAATATCTAACAAACCCAAATGATTTTCTCATATTAAATTGATCACTTAATGTGGGAGAATGAACGTGAACAAGTGTTAAGATATAGATATGTGCTTATAGATCTATCTCAACACGGGGCCAATGGTAAAGGGGCCCAAATGAGAGATGGTCTACAAAAGAGAAATGCTAACCAATGGAGCATAAGACCTTAGGGTTAGCTTCATTGAAGACCTCCAATAATGTGTGTAAAAGTCCTTTGACCTTAGGTAAGATAGGTCTGAGCTTGAGGTGGAAACCCGGCCCAAGCTCGGGGTGCTTGTTGTGCTCGAGGTGCTTGTCGTGCTTGAAGTGCTTGATTAAGGTGCTTGAGGTACTTGACCTGCTGCATGATTAAGGTGCTTGAGGTGCTTTGACATGCTTGCCTGAGGTGCTTTGACATGCTTGCCTGAGATGCTTGTGGGAACACCCCTAGTCCAAGTGCTTAGTCATGCTTGATGACTAAGGTGCTTGAGCACCAAAGGTCAAAAAGATCTCTACAAAGAGGGGGGCGAGCCCTTTTCTTAGGGTCTAGAGAGAGAACACACACACACACTCTCAAGGAAATCCCAAGCTTAAAGAGGCAACAGGGACACATGTCAAGCCCCTACCCATGTTACCTCCATGAGGTGCTTGAACTCTATTGGCTAGGATTAAAAGGGGTCCAATGATAATTTACAACAATTATCTAATTGTTTTTGCATTTATCAAGTCCTCTCTCTCAAAGAGGAAAGGGGGACACTTGTCCCAAGACTACACCTATTGCTAGAAATGGCCCAAGCTTGTGATTGGCTAGGCTTGGCATGAGCCAATGAGCTTCAATGATGATCTAGAAGAGGGGGTCGACCTAGCAAGGAGGGGGGTTGATTAGGGGGTATACTCACCCACACACACTCACAAACACTCTCATTGTGTGCTATGCAAAGTGCAAGAGCTCCCTCTCCTTCTCCAAGCAAGTAGAGGTTGAGAGCCTACACCAACACTCTTGGATATGGAGTGCAAATCCAACCAAGAGCCATGCTTCAATGCTTAAGCTTGCCATCTCCTTCTTCTTCATTACTATGCTATTATGTATGCTAGCAACAAGAGTTATGATAAGTGAGGAACTAATTCTTTTTCCTTAGAAATGTTTCTTCTTCCTCTTCCCTACCCTCATTCCCTGCTAGCTCTCTCCACCTTCGAAGGTGTTTGAGGTCTTGGGATAGTTAAAGCTTTCTTCAAGTTTATGTTATGTTTGTTATGCATGAAGCTTTCCATCTTCATTGCATTAATTAGGTCACAAGGAACACAAAGATTGTATTGTAACAAGTCTCTCTTAATGGGAGAAATCATAATACAAATACCTATTGGAGGGGGGACCGGCTCCACATAAATCCGGTCCTCAACTGTTGTCATGTTCTCTGAATTCTCTCTCTTGCAAAAGTATTGTTCATGCCAAGTTAACTAATTGCTATGATTATGTTGCTATCTTCCATTATGTTCACCCGCTATGCTCACAAAGTCATTTCTCAAAAGTACTCTCATTAATTTTCGCTATTCTCACAAAGTCATTTCTCAAAAGTACTCTCATTAATTTCCGCTATTCTCAAATTAAATAGGCCAATTCCTTTACATTGGTATCAGAGCATTTGGTTTCTCTTTTCTTGCTTAAGAAGAGAGGTCCTTGTTAAGTATGGAGCCTGATTTACCCTTGTAATTTTTTGTAGTAAAAGCGCACATTTGTAAGGCCCCCATTATGAGGAGAAGCCATCGTGCGTGAAGGAAAATCACTCACTGGAAACCAAAATTTTCACGAACAAGAATCAGGGGCAACTTTAGGGGCCTGGGGGGCGGAGGCCCCCGAGACTTTTTTTCCCTCATCGGTATATTCCTTTTCGCCGAAATATTATGGCCGGACGGCGGCCGGAAAGTGGTTGGAAAACAACCGGTCGTTTGGCCGGTGGCCGGTAGTCAATGTCCAGTGGCCGGTGGTCGGAAGTCAATGGCCGGTGGCCAGTGGCCGAATTCAATGACCAGTGGCCGAATTCAAAAGCGGACTTGTCTTCTCAAGGGCGGCCACACATGGGCGGATTGGAGGGTCCGATTTGGACTTATTCGCACAAGGGCTGCTACACATGGCTGCCTCTCATAAGAGAGGGCAGCCCTTTTGGCCTATAAAAGGAGGCTATTTCTACACACATTTCATAGTGTGTGAAGTTGATGCAACAAGGTGAGTGTGAGGTGGTGAGAGTGAAGCAAGGCGGGAGCTCCATTAAGGGTATAATCCCTTTGTAAACTACTTCTTGTTTTGAAGTACTAAAGCCATTGAGTTGTTGCTTTCCCATGGACGTAGCCCACATTGGGTGAACCACGTATATCGTGTGTACTCTCTCTCTCTCTCTCTCTCTCTCTCTCTCTCTCTCTCTCTCTCTCTACTCTATAATCTCGTATATGTAAATCTGTCTCTCTCCATTAAGTAATCTACTCAATTATCTATTTAGCTACGTCTTATTTCCTAACAGTCCTTAAGTAGCCTATAAATGGTTGGTGTTGTTAATTATATTAGGGTAAGTGGAATTGGGATCTATTATCGGTTTTGTTGAGACCACTATATGGGGGAATTTGCACACCTCAGGAGCTTTGGACTTAATAATGGAGTCTTTTTAGACTTGCCTACGGCTTTACCACTATTGAGCCATAAGAAGTCCGAAAGGAGCTAGCCCTTGGAAACTCTGCTATGTTAGACCTACTCCTCTACTCTTTATAATTAACCACTTCAAGCCGTGGGTGTAGATACTTAAGAGCCGATTTTCAAAGGCTAAGAGGAGTGGCAACTAAGAGCTGTGGGTGTAGATACTTAAGAGCCGATTTTCAAAGGCTAAGAGGAGTGGCAACTAAGGTTTTGAATTGCCAAAGCATACACTAAGTACATACATAAATTTTGTTAACATGGCTGACAATAATCAAGAGAGTAGAATGAACATTGATAGCTTTGATTTTGCACATGAAGGTGCTAATGATGATGCTCCCATGTTTGTGAATTATCTCGTCACTAGGTTGCAGCAAGCTATAGGCAACCTTGTTTTGCAAGCCGAAGTTACTCAACAACTTCGTGCTTATGTAATTTCCCTTCCTCTCCAAGAGGAGAGAGAGCTTAGGAGGCCTCTTGAAGAGACCCCCAAAAGAAGACTCTCTCCCATCCGAGAGGAGGAATCCAAAGAGCAAGAAAGCAATGAAAGTTTAAGTTCCTCTGAAGATGTGGCTCCACGAAGATGGCGGTCTAGACGATCGCCCACTCCTCCCAAGAGGAAAAGATCAACAAATAGTCCTTCTCCTCATCACTGTGAAAGGCAAGAGAGGAAACAAAGGAAGAAAAGGGCTAGGAAGAGGTCACCCTCTTCTCCTTCTTCTTCACCTTCCTCCTCTTCCAACGAAAGCTATTCTCCTAGAGAATACAAGAGGGGAGGACATCGCAAATCATTTCCTGCATGGAAAAGGTCACAAAAGCTAAAGAAGTTCAAGGAGGGAGGAAAGAGTATCTCTTTTCTCACCTATGATGGCACCTTTGGTGCTACCGACAAAGTGTTGGCCTTCATCCACCAATTTGATGCGGCCTTTGGAGATGAGGGCTTCACAGAGTCCTCCAAGCTACGCCATGTAGCTATGCACTTCCAAAAATCAGCTCAACAATGGTGGGCTAGCCTTCGTGGCAATGGTGAATCCCCAAAGACATGAAAAACTCTACGAGTTTCCATCATGAAGCAATTCCTTGCAAGAGATGCAAAGGACAAAGTGCTTACCGAATGGCGCAGCTTGAAGCTCCTGTCAATGCTACTGTCTTTCAAAAGATAGACTTTGCCGAGCAAAGGCAGCAATTCTGTGTGGGATTACCTGAAGAGATGGTCGAATACATCAACTCTCAACGGCCTGGTACTATTAGCGAAGTAATCCATCACACCATGGTTGCTTCACGCATCAATTTCCATCAAGGGGCTAGACGTAATGTCAAGCCCATGGAAAACCAATGTTCAAAATACTTTCCAAGTCAATTCCAACAACAACAACAATCGGTCCAAGGAGAAGGGAGTTTACAAAGGTAAAAACAAACTCTCTCCTAAGAAGCTTGAAGATTTTTGCAAGGACCATAAGTGTTTCAAGTGTGGGGAGCAAGGACATGGCTATCGTTCTTGCCCCAAGAAGAATACTTGCAATAAGACTCCTAGGGCTTTCACCATCGAAGCTCCAAAAGAGGATGCTCATTGCAAAGGATCATCACTTTCCTATGCTTGGGAAAAGGTAAGAGAGAATGATGCCTTCATCTTGTTTGACCTTGGCTCTACTCTTAACTTCATATCAATGGAGTTGGCCACCAAGTTGGGCATTCAAGATTTTGAGATGGGAGATATAGTAGTGGTTGATGCAGCTTTCAAGGGACAACAAGCCTCCGTTACTCCCTTGATTGGGAAGTTGAGGCTTCATGTCCAAAGCTATGTCGACAAGGAAAACTTCTTCATCTCTCCTCTCCAACATGAGGATGTTATCCTAGGGGCACCATGGTTTGATCGCATGGCTGCCAACATGAAGTTCCTTGAAAGGAGAATCTACTTCACCTACAGGGGAAAGAACATGTATATAGATGCTAGTGAGCGTGGTCGCACTATTCCACTTGTAAATCCTCTTGCTTTTGATAAGTCAATGAAGAGCTCAGTTTCTGCGTACATGATTTTTGTTAAAGAGTCTCTAAAAGATACTAATGTTTCATCAAAATTTGTAAATGGTAGGAATCAAGAAGAGTTAGACTTGTCTAATTTTCTAAAAGGATTCCAAGATGTGTTCATCGATGATATCCCTATGGACTTACCTCCAAAACGAGGGGATGATGACCATCGTATTGAGCTCCTTCCTGGAAGCTCACCACCTAATAAGCCTCCTTATCGAGTCTCACAAGCTCAACAAGAGGAGATCATGAGGCAAGTACAAGAGCTGGTAGACAAAGGGATGGTGAGGCCTAGTTCCTCTCCCTTTTGTTCTCCAGTCCTTTTAGTGCAAAAGAAAGATGGTACATACCGTATGTGTGTGGACTATCGAGCACTAAACCATATCACTATCAAAACAGATTTCCCGTACCTCGGGTAGAAGATCTATTTGATAAGCTACAAGGCTCTACCTACTTCAGTAGGATTGTTGACCTTAAGAGTGGCTATCATCAAATAAGGATAGTGGATGAAGTTATATTAAAGACCGCGTTTCGCACAATTTTTGGTCTTTATGAATATCTAGTCATGCCTTTTGGCTTGACTAATGCGCCAGCTATGTTCAATCGTTTGATGGAGAAAATTTTTATACCATACCGTAAATTCACTGGAGTGTTCTTATTATCTACTCCAAGTCTTTGGAGGAACATAAGCAACATCTCCAAGTGATTTTTCAAGCATTGAGGGAGAACAAGCTTTTTCTCAACCAAAAGAAAAGTGAATTCTTCCTTCAAGAGATTCAATACTTAGGTCATATTATCTCTAAAGATGGTATCCAAATGGATCCATCAAAGTTAGAGGTAATAAAAGCATGGCCTAACCCAAGAAATCTACATGAGCTAAGAAGCTTTGTTGGTACGTGCGCATACTATAGATGCTTCATAGCAAAATTCTCTCAAGTAGCAGGACCACTACACGTCTTAACTAAGAAGAACGTTAAGTTTGTGTGGACTGCTAAGGAGCAAAATGCTTTTGAAAAGATCAAAGAGAAGCTTACTTCCCAACCAGTCCTCATGCTTCCGAATCTCTCAAAGCCATTTGAGGTCCAATGTGATGCTTGTGGTGATTGCCTTGGAGCAGTTTTGCTTCAAGAAGGGCATGCCATAGCATATGAGATCCGAAGGCTCAATATTGATGAACAAGTCTTGGGCATTTATGAGAAAGAGATTTTAGTTGTTCTACATGGAAGCACTACCTATTGGGGACTCCATTTATCCTACGAACTGACCACCAAAGTCTCAATTATTTCATGACGCAAACCAAGCTTTCCGACAAACAAATGAGGTGGGAAAATTTTCTTTCGCAATTTAATTTCCATATTGCCCACATAGCTGGTAAGCACAATCAAGTGGCCGATGCACTTTCACGACGACCCAAAGTTAATGCGGTGTCTATAGCTACTCACGATGATCTATCCTCTATGATAGATGAATATGCTACTGACCCTGACTTTAGAGACATAATATCATCCCTTGCTTTGGGGAGGAAAGAGGAACCATTCACCTTGCAGGATGGTTATCTTCTCCATGGAAATAGGCTATGTGTTACCCATTCCCTTCGTGAGAAATCTATGTATGAATCCCATGCTCCGCCATATGCAGGGCATAGAGGTATTCAACCTACTCTCCGAGGAGTAGAGATGTACTTCTATTGGCCTACCATGAAAGTGGACATACAAGAGCATGTTTCAAAATGTGTAGTATGCCAAAAGACCAAGTATGATAGAGGGAAGCAACCTAGATTACTCCAGCCATTGCCTATTCCAAATTCACCATGGGAGAGTATATCCATGGATTTCATCTTTGGATTACCCAAGTCTATCCATGGGAATACAGGAATATGGACAATAGTTGACAGGTTTAGCAAGCAAGCACATTTTATTCCTTTCAAAAAGACTATTAAGGCACATCAAATGGAAACTCTCTTCATATCTCAGATTTTCAAGCACCATGGATTACCCACATCCATCGTGTCAGATAGAGATCCTAGAATGACCAGTAATTTTTGGAAAGGTCTCTTTGAAAATCTAGGAACAAGATTGAATTTCTCTTCATCCTATCACCCACAAACGGATGGCCAAAGTGAGATAGCCAATCTCACGATACTCGATCTACTCAAGACTTATGTTACCAAAGTAGATCAACGCTCACAATGGGAAAAGTACTTACCTCTTGTAGAGTATGCCTACAATAATACTGTACATACTTCTACGGGAAAAGCACCTTTTGAGATCATTGAGGGAAGACCTAAAAGTCCCTTGCTACTCAAAGTACATGGGAAGATCTTCGCCGCCATGAGTATAGCCGTGACCTACAATAATCTTTTCAAAAGATTAGGGAGGCTATATCCATCTCTCAACAAAGGCAAAAAGCTGTTGCTGATAAGCACAGAAGATCCCTAATGTTCAAAGAAAATGATTGGGTCTTACTCAAGTTTCCTAAGGCTCGATTAAGGCAAACGACGAGCAGAAATCCTATGGGCCATGTGAAAAGTATTATGCTAAACTAGCAAAAAGATACTATGGTCCTTTCCAAATCTTGATGCCCTTTCTTTTAAATGACTCATGTTTTTGTCTTTTAAGACTAGTCATCTTTTTAATTGTGCACAAATTTAACTAGTATGCATGCTTAGAATCACGTTTGTGATGACGACGTCTCTCAAACACCAAGTAGAATTTGTCACTCTACTTTGGGAGAATGAAATGGACTAAAGAGGAGACATGCTTGCGGCAGCTATATCTCCCAAGCACCGAATGGATTAGTCATCCATCTTGGAAAGATGTCATAGGGTAAAAAGGGATCCTCTACCCGCTAAGTAAAATTGACTAATGACTAAGGCTTTATCTCTTCTACCTCATAGTCGAGGACGACTATGATTTCAAGAGAGAGGTAATGTCATAAAATCTAATATCTAACCAACCCAAATGATTTTCTCATATTAAATTGATCACTTAATGTGGCAGAATGAACGGGAACAAGTGTTAAGATATAGATATGTGCTTATAGATCTATCTCAACATGGGGCCAATGGTAAAGGGGCCCAAATGAGAGATGGTCTACCAAAGATCAAGGCTAACCAATGGAGCATAAGACCTTAGGGTTAGCTTCATTGAAGACCTCCAATAATGTGTGTAAAAGTCCTTTCACCTTAGGTACGCTAGGTCTGAGCTTCATGTGGGAACCCGGCCCAAGCTCGTTGAGGTGCTTGTCGTGCTTGAGGTGCTTGATTAAGGTGCTTGAGGTACTTGACCTGCTGCATGATTAACGTGCTTGAGGTGCTTTGACATGCTTGCCTGAGATGCTTGTGGGAACACCCCTAGTTCAAGTGCTTAGTCATGCTTGATGACTAAGGTGCTTGAGCACCAAAGGTCAAAAAGATCTCTACAAAGAGGGGGGCGAGCCCTTTTCTTAGGGGCTAGAGAGAGAACACACACACACACTCTCAAGGAAATCCCAAGCTTAAAGAGGCAACAGGGACACATGTCAAGCCCCTACCTATGTTACCTCCATGAGGTGCTTGAACTCTATTGGCTAGGATTAAAAGGGGTCCAATGATAATTTACAACAATTATCTAATTGTTTTTGCATTTATCAAGTCCTCTCTCTCAAAGGGGAAAGGGGGACACTTGTCCCAAAACTACACCTATTGCTAGAAATGGCTCAAGCTTGTGATTGGCTAGGCTTGGCATGAGCCAATGAGCTTCAATGATGAGCTAGAAGAGGGGGTCGACCTAGCAAGAAGGGGGGTTGCTTAGGGGGTATACTCACCCACACACACTCACAAACACTCTCATTGTGTGCTATGCAAAGTGCAAGAGCTCCCTCTCCTGCTCCAAGCAAGTAGAGGTTGAGAGCCTACACCAACACTCTTGGATATGGAGTGCAAATCCAACCAAGAGCCATGCTTCAATGCTTAAGCTTTCCATCTCCTTCTTCTTCATTACTATACTATTATGTATGCTAGCAACAAGAGTTATGATAAGTGAGGAACTAATTCTTTCTCCTACGAAATGTTTCTTCTTCCTCTTCCCTACCCTCATTCCCTGCTAGCTCTCTCCACCTTCGAAGGTGTTTGAGGTCTTGGGACTGAGGCTTGGGATAGTTAAAGCTTTCTTCAAGTTTATGTTATGTTTGTGATGCATGAAGCTTTCCATCTTCATTGCATCACCTAGGTCACAAGGAACACAAAGATTGTATTGTAACAAGTCTCTCTTAATGGGAGAAATCATATTACAAATGCCTATTGGAGGGGGGACTGCCTGGCTCCACATAAATCGGGTCCTCAACTGTTGTCATGTTCTCTAAATTCTCTCTCTTGCAAAAGTATTGTTCATGCCAAGTTAACTAATTTCTATGACTATGTTGCTATCTTCAATTATGTTCACCCGCTATTCTCACAAAGTCATTTCTCAAAAGTACTCTCATTAATTTCCGCTATGCTCACAAAGTCATTTCTCAAAAGTACTCTCATTAATTTCCGCTATTCTCAAATTAAATAGGCCAATTCCATTACACATCTCTTATTTCTCTACCCACCACTATATTTTTACTATTTAGCGCCGACCATTCACATAAGGGGCCATATTTCTTGGTGCCACATCTACATTCACATGTTGTCATGCCTTCTCTTCCGATTTTTTCAACCACTTGAAAATTAGCCTTTTCAATCTTGCATTCCCATGGGGTAGAACCACCAAGGATTGCATCAAGCTCTTACAAAGGGAACGGGCCAAAGTCCTTAGTTAAATTTCAATCATCCAAAGGGGTTGTCTTCACGCTACTTGTAGCACTATTGCCCACATCCAAGAGTGTCAAGCTCTTAATTCAAAATTTGAAGCCCCTATCAAGAACATTATTTCACAGAAATAATAAAGGCAAGCAATCATCAAAGAGATTTTTTTTTTTCAAACTTCAAGATTTTCAACCACTGTGAAGAGGCACTTCTTGCAAAAGGAGTGTTTTCACGTTTGGCCAAGAATTCTTTTTTGGAAAATGGACTTTTCTTGTTTAGAGACTCTGATTGTTATTAGGCCTAGAGACTTGTCAAGGATCCCATTCGATTTTTGGTGTCGGCGCATTGGAAATGTCACCCATTTGCAATTAATGCAATCATTCAAATCAATTTGATAGTGTATAATTATGTACAATTAACACATTTACGAGCTTACACGCACATGGTTTTGGAGCAATTTTGACAGCATAACGACACAATTTTCATACTCAAAACCATTCTCCATAACCAAACACATCCAACTGCTTCAAATTAATCAATTGGCATCAAAATTGCCATCCAAGTGCACTCAATTTTATGCACTTTGCATGGACAAAGGCACACACAAATATACACAAAACTTTCATCAATTTTGAAGTGCCTATCTTCAATTACATTGTGCACATAAACCAGCAATTGAGTGAGTTAATGCACTCGCATTTACGTCAAGAGTTGCATCGAATTCCCACTCCAAGTGACGACTCCACATGTGTGTGTGTGTGTGTGTGTGTATGTGTGTGTGTGTGTGTGTGTGTGTGTGTGTGTGTGTGTGTGCGCGCTCCCAAAACTGCTTTGACCTACACACGCCAACACAAAATCTTATGTGTAGCTTCTATTCAGCAAAATTAAATGCATAAGATTAATGAGCACACATCCAATTAAATATTTATCAATGTGTAGCATTAAATGCACATGCAATTAGTGAGTAATTGGAGAGGATAAATAGTGAAATTTCCCTTAATTACACACTAAAAATCACTCAAATCTATATGAAACTTTTGCAATTTTGTTTCAAAAGAGTGACTAACAAGCCTCTAATTAGGCATACCACACATGTAAAACACTCCAAATGTTAGCAAATTAGTGATTAATTAGTAAAAAAATTGGGGGGATTTACATCTAAACTTTACTCCTAAACACTCAATTTTCTCAAAAAATCTCCTCTAGCTTTAGGCTACCATCTCAAAAATGTTGGCTCAATGGACCAACAAAATTATCAATCCGTAGATGGTAGCGACCCGATTAGGGCATGGAAACATCACACATGGGTGAGTGTGTGAGAGTAATGAGATAGAAATGAGTGGGGAAATCATGACAGGCCATCTAGATTAGAGAGAAGAGAGAACTAATAAAAAGATTAGTGTTGCACACACGCTAAACCTTATGAAAATCACATGATGCTCTTCATCTCATTCTCTACTAGTCCTTGTAGGCACATCCTAATCACGAGCTCACCCAAGCTCACGAGGTTACAATTAGACTAATGCCTGCACAAATCTTAATCTTTAGACTAATCTAATCAAGTATGCAATACCATAATCAATCACACAATAGGTAGTCAAGAATTAGAGAGCGATTAGTTCTTACTTTACACACATCAAGACACTAATACACAACATCAGTGAAAATCAAGAGAGAAGCAAGAGGACTCAACTTCAATGCATGCATTAATCAATTCGTGAAGAGAGTACATGCGGCTCCAAGATTCCACCTCCATAGCGTCCTTCTTCTCCTCTCTATTCTAGGTTTTCTCTCAAAATGATATCTCCCCCTTTCACATGACCTACAATTCACTTATATGCTTAGTAGGGTTTTTTTTAAAAAATGGCCGGTCTCCCAAGGCACATAAGGTGAAATAATAGATACAATCTAGAACCCGTAAAGATCCCGTAAACATATACAATATAAATGGAAAAATATGCTTGTGGAGAAGAGGTAAACAACTATTGGAGTTAGAAGTTTCCAACATGAGGTAAAAAACTATTGGTGTTGGATGCTGCCAACCACACCATTTAGGATAGATGTATTGTGGTTGAATAACCAATTTGAGAGCCTAAAGAACCAAGGACATCATACAATGGACCTGATAATGCAAAGAGAATTGATCTTACTAAACCAGGGAAAAAAACAAGATCGGCTTACATAGCCATAGATCTCATCGTAGAGGAAGAGTAGCTTTTGATAGCTACTCTCAAGCAGTATAGAGATGTGTTTGCTTGGTTATACAAAGATCTTAAGGGAGTGGATCCAAGTATATGTCAACATACAATACTCCTTAAGAGCAACACTAAACCACACAGACAATGTCTCTATACCTATAACAAGACATTTGCAAAGAAAATCAAAGAGGATATAGACAAACTTAAGAAATCCGAGTTTATCTGAAACAAGTAAACATTGCTATGATCAAAGATAACTATACCTTATCTATCACAGATCATGTGATTGAGAGTCACGTGCGCAAGGAAGCTTACAACATCTTTGATGTGTTTTTGGGCTACAACTAAGTCACCATACAGCCCCAGAGGATCAGCACAAAATGGCCTTTTCCATAGAATGGGACATATTTTCTTATCAAGCAATACCATTTGGCTTAACCAATGCACTTGTCACGTTCCAAAGATTGATGAGTCACACATTCAAGGAGTGTCTGAGACAATTCTTAGAGATTTATATGGATGACCTGTGTGTGCATTCTCTATGAAGATACAAACATGTCGAACACTAAAAAAAGATCTTTGAAATTTGCAAAACTTATCGCCTTTGCCTAAATCCTAAAAAATGTGTCTTCATGGTAAGACAAGGTAAGATTTTGGAGCATATTGTGCCCAAAAATGGCATTTCTACAGATCTTGAAAAGATACAAGTGATTGTTTCTCTTCCAAGATCCACCAAAGTTAGAGAGGCACAATCCTTTATTGTCCACTGCTGCTATTATCAAAGGTTTACTTACATGTATGCGGTTATTGAAAAACCTCTCTATGCTCTCATCATGAAAATTGAATGGAATGAAGAATGTGAGAAAGTGTTTCAACAATTGAAGAAGAGACTGACTTATGCTCCAATTTTGAAAGCTCTTGATTGGAACAAGATATACCACCTTCATCTAATGTATGCATCTCAGCACAACCTAAAGAGAACAATACGGATTTCCCAATTTGTTACTCTAGTAGACAGCTCAATAGTGCAAAGCGCCATTACATGACCACAGAAAGAGAAGGTTTAGGGATGATCTATGCAGTCAAAAAGTTTAGACATTACCTTCTCGCAAACAAATTTGTATTTTTTGTGGATCATTATGCAATATTGTACTTAGTGAACAAACCATGCAATACTTGCGGTATAGTTCAATGGTTCATAATATTACTAGAGTTTGATTTCATTGTAGTGGTCAAGCAAGGGAATATTCATTAGAGGGTAGACCATTTATCGTGATTGATACATGGGGAAGCACCTCTTGGGGTTCATGCTGACTTGTGGGATTCTTACCTTTTCAACATCCAGATGGTACCGGGGTGGAGAGAGCATGTAATACCATTCCTCACCATTGGTTTTGTGCAGATTGAATGGCAACCATCAATCATTGAGCTATCATGCTCATAATTGCTAATAGTCAAATGGTTATATAAGCATATAACTATCTAAGAAAGAATTGTACTTGAGACAAGCTCACATACAAACGACGGGGTTCATAATGTGAAAATGCAAACATACTAGAGGCTGATGAGACTTGGAGTTTATTGGCCTCATATGTAGAAAAGTGTCCATGATTAAGGTAGTCCATGTGATACTTGTGCCATCCACAAGCCAATCAAACATTCTACATTGTTTAGGATAACAACAACACCCAAGTGGGGGAAATACATTGTGGATTATATCAAACAAGAAGTCTTGCCAGCAAACTTGAGCAAAGCTAAACTATGCCCAATCCAGAGAGAAGCAAAAAACTATGTTATCATTGAAAATAACCTTTATCAAAGAGGAATGGATGAAAACTTGAGAATACGTGTTGCAAAACACGAGTACTTCTCGATTCTTGAGCAAGCATACGCCGGACTGACAAGAGGTCACTTTTTGTCCAACAAAACCGTAAAAGCAATACTCCTTGCAAGAATCTAATGGCCTACTCTGCACATGGATGCAAAACATTATTTCAAACAATGTGATGATTGCCAATGAGCAAAAGTACTGTTGCGATGGAATGAAATGCTTCTAAGACCAATGATGGGGACAAAGGTCTTTGCCAAATGGGGGATAGACATTGTTGGACCTATCTCACCATCGGCATATCAAATATCAACTTCAGATGCCTCAAGGGGTCATGGATCGCGATCCATGCTCCATCACATCTGAGCATGAAATTTGGTCAGTTGTATGCATGCACACTGTAGGTGTTAGATTTCCACTTACTTTTTAATTTGGATTCCAAAAAGTCAAAAAGGCCCAATTTTTTGTCTATTTCCAAGTTTTTTGTGCTTTTTGCTCAATCTCTTGATTTAAATGAGTTTTAGGTGTAACTTTTCCACCAAAAGTGTATGTCTAGTGGTCTAGAACCTCACAAGACTCTTTGGTATCATTTTCTACACAAAATTTCTTAGGGGTTCATGGATCATGATCCATGTTCTTGCACTATTAGGCTCAAAACTTTCTAGACCATCTCTTCCTGGTTTTGGTTTACTCCTTTTTGCACTTATTTTTGGGTTTGTATCAGCTTTTGAGCTCTGACCATCAAATTTCCCAAATTTCAAAGTTTATGGTCTTGGCTACCAAATTATGGTTTTGATAGTTTTGTCCCTGATCCCTTTTGCCCAATTTGATGGTTATAAATGCTACCAACTAAAAGGAGTTTGAAGCTTACAGCACAAAGCAACAATGAAGCTGAGTATGCTACTTTGGAGAAAGGTCTCAACCTTTGCCTTGAGTTTGGCATCCATCGTGTGAGGGTAAGAGGTGATGCTCTTTTGGTGGTTAAGCAAGTACTTAGGGTGTGGAAAAGTAAGAATCCAAAGCTGAAAAATATGTGTTTTCAAGTGAAGAATCTGCTTTATCATTTTGAAGCTTGGAGTTTAAGGCATGTGGACAAGTCTCAAAATGAAGAAGCACATGGTGCAGCGCAAGCTTCAATTGGGCAATTGTATGTGATAAGGGCTGATTCTCCTCTTTATTTGGGAAGGGAAGCTTTAGAGAGGGAGGAAGAATTTCTACAAACAAGTATGCTTCCATCAGAGTTGGAGAAGCCAAAAAAGTACGCCTTTCTACATCGTGCCAAAAGGTATGTGCTACTTGGTGATGCCTTGTATATGAAGGGGGCTGATATTGTGATGAGAAAAGTGCCTTGGAAAGAGAAAATTTACAAAATTTTAGAGGAGAATCATGAGGGTTCTTGTGGTGGTCACTTTGCTTCAAAGATCACTTTGCATAAAGTCTTGCAGGAGGGTTATGTGTGGCCAAGTGTTCAACGTGATGTTCATCATTGGTGCAAGTCTTGTAAAGAGTGTGAAAGCGTGGCAAATAGGGTTCTCAAATCAGAAACTAGAGGCACCATTGTGGCTTATGATGTGTTTGAGAAGTGGGGTATTGATGCAATAGGTCCTCAACCTATGACAGCTAGAGACAAATGTTACATACTTACTGTTGTTGACTATCTATCTAGGTGGGCCGAAGCCAAAGCTGTTAAGCACATCACAAGTAAAGATGTTTCCTTCTTTATATATGAATATATTTTCTGCAATTTGACATTCCATTGGAGTTACTTTCTAACAAGGGTCCAGGTTTCAGGGGAGAGTTGGTGGATAATCTATGTGAAAAGCTTCATGTGCATCGCAGGTTTACTACTCCATATTATCCCCAATGCAATGGCATGAATGAAAGGTTTAATGGAGAGCTTATAAGGATGCTTACAAAGATGACAAGAAACAATGTGAAGACTTGGGATTTAGATCTACCTTGTGCTCTATGGGCTTATAGGACTGCCATCAAATCATGTACTAGTTTCTCTCCCTTCCATCTAGTTTTTGGCAAAGAGGCTTTACTTCCTATTGAGGTGGAGATACCAGGCTTGAAGATGATGCTAAATCTTGAAGAGGATCCCAATGATGCATTCAAGGAAAGACTTTCATATTTGCAATGTGTACAATTGGATAGGGTGTTAGCTTTTGAGCATTATGAGCAGGTCTTGAAGAAGAATCAAGCAAAGGCAAATGAGAAGGTAAAGGACAAGGACATCAAGAAGGGTGACATGGTGCTTCGTTACAATAGTAAGTTTGATAGCACTTTTCAAAAGAAATTTCAAATCAAGTGGCAAGGTCCTTTCTTGGTCTTAAACAGGTTTCCAAATGGCACATATCAGCTTACTAACTTGGATGGTACCCCACATAAAGCACGTGTGAATGGCTACAGGTTGAAGAAGTATATTGCAAGGTTGATGACTGTGATTGAGGATGATCCTTCTTTTGAAGAATTTACTGATCGTGTGGCTAATGATGAAGATGAAGTTAAGACTCTCTCATGTGGTTACAGGATCTCTTTTGTGCTGTTGATCATGAATGATCTAGTACGCTGGGGTGTGGCAAACTATGTTGGGCGCATTTCTGACACCCCGTTTTTTGTAAATTTGTACAAATGAACACGACGCCCGATGTCAAAAGGGCGCGTGGGATTTCTTTTTGTGGGTTTTTTAGCTTGCTTTAGCAAGCACATGTACATGCACTACAAGTCGTTAGTCTAGTGACATCTGTCGGGCTACTGTAAGTGCTCGTGAGTGAGTTTTTTGAAGTGAGCCTTGTATATAACTTAAAATCATGTACAAACTTAAAAAAGTTTAGCCAAACATCAGAAATTTGCAAGTTTTATCTCGTTGTGCCTCCTTGGTGCTTTTGGATGCAGTTTTTTGCCTCGACTAGCCTTCTCTACGTGTAGTCGTGCTGGGATAGCTGTCTGTTCGAGTCAATTTTGCTCATGGAGGCATATGGAATAAATTTTGGTCATCTTCAGATTTCTCGCCAGTCTTTTTTTCAAGCTTTAAAGTGCCCCAATTGGAGTTGTGCTCTTCAGGTTACGACTAGTTCTCTGCTGGCTATGGGTGGCAGCCTAGTGGCACCTTGTGTGTAGACAGATTCGGAGGGCATGTATCTATGAATTGTGGAATTGATGTGGAAGTTATGGGTTTGTGATGTTTGATTGTGAAAGGAGAGGCTCTTTTCTTCATCTGCATTGGTCGGTGTGTGTTGTAAATCCGTGATTTGACAAGGTTTTGCTCCTATGTGACATAGTCTCTTGGGTGGGCGATGGCTAGTAAATTCCCAAGGGTCTACTCCTTTTGGACTTGTGGTGTTTCAAAAGGATTTTGCAAAGCTTTTGGTGTCTTGTAGTTCTCTTTCAACGCTCTTGGGTGACATCACTATAGAGGTGTTTCAGTTTGCTTGTTTCCCAACAACGTGTAGGACTAGTGCTATCAAGGGGGGATATCATATGACGTCGTGAGTTAACCGAGCCGTTTTGATATTTTTTATGGTTTTTTTTAATGAGTTGATTTCAATGATTAGATTTCCATAAACTTGCGTGGGAGTATATGGTTAAACATCCTGAACCGTATAGGCAGATATGAATAAAGTGACTTTCTTTTGGTATTACCCTTTGTTGTGTTAGTATCATATGGTCAAAGTGATGTGATGGAGTGATAGTCTATATTATGGAGCTGAACTTGATGCTTTGGTTTGAGGCCAATTACTTTCATTTGCATGTTTTGCATGCTTTCAAATATGTCAAAAAATTGTTTTCTGTATATGTGTGAAGTTATGGTTTATGGTTGGAGTTGTTTTGCATCATGTTTATGGTGTTGGAATGTTATCATATAATGTTGTGAACTCATGGATTGATGTGGATGCTTCAATTGCATGGTTATGACTGCTTTCCACCTTTCTAGGTCAAAACTAGCTCTATGTGCTAGATTGGTGAAGTGTAGATGTGATGCCCCAATTTTGCATGGTTGGGTGTTGTCAAAATTGGATTTTTATATCATGATTAGTTGCTGGTCGGACTCTTTTTATGTATGAAAGAAGCACTTCTTAAGGGTCACAGGTGTGTAGATTCCGATTGATTGTTTGCAGGAGATGGATCAAACTCCAAGTGTGGGAGTTGGTTCAGTGTGATTATGATTTATGGTTAAGGGCTGAGATTCCCTCATGGATTATGGTTGAAATTTTATGGTGGAAGCCAGTGTGGCTTATGGTTTTTTTTTCCGGTTTGGGTTATGCTACCGAAATTTTTGCAGCCATGTTATGTTCTAAAGTGGTTATGCAGGATTGGTTGTGCCTCACCCAAAGGGTGGAGTGCTCACTCGTGTAATATGATTGGATTATGAAGGTTTTTTTTTGGATTGGATTATGAAGTGATCAGGATGGTTTATGGTAGATGTGTAAGGATAGAGACCCTGTACAGTCTAATTATTTGGAAAAGGATTGTTTGTGCATTTGGGAAGTGCTATTGTGATTGGACTCATGTATTATGTTTCTCATGGAAGCGTCGCTACAAGCCTAGGATCACTTACATCGCTTAGCCTTAGACTAAAGGGTCAGTGACCTAGGGCTTTGCTGGATTGGGGGTGTTGCTTAGGTCTTCTTCTTTTTTGTTAGGCTCATCTACATGGTTAGTGCATCTGGGGTTGAATGACCTACATAGCTAACGCGTCGGGGATTTTTCTTTGGCTTTGCCAAAGAGACGTGGTGCCTAAACTGGTATGGTTGGTGTTGATACCCTACCACCTGTTGGTATTTGGGATCCTTTCAGAGCTTGGATTCATGGAGGGAGGCGAAGCGGCCTCAGCCTATGTCTGGCTCATGTAGGCTGGAGGTGTTCTGGCTCGCTCCCACCGGCGAAGTGAAACTCTCTCTGTCTGTTGTAGAGCAAAAGTGGGTGGGTGGACCAATCGATCCCTACATAGAGTCTTGTGCTCTGCTAGTTATTTTGTCATAAACTTTTTGATGTTCTCGTATACCGAGATATTGTCATTGCATTAATACATGGTTTCCTGTTTCATTTAGATGGGCATTTAAAGATTCTCTCTTGTCATCTTCTCATGTCTCTGTGCACTCTACTTCACCCTCCACTATATTATATATCTCTCTCTCTCTTCCCGCAATGTGGTATACACATATATTCACCCTCCACAACGTTATATTTTTCTTGAGTACGCTTTCATTCATAACACCCATTCAGGGGTAGCACTAGTCACCAGGTACCTCTGGATGCAGTCCGGCTCATGGCCTAAACTCCATGCTTGGTTGGGCATTGAGAACTCCTCCCCTATGCAAATGCTTCCACAACTCTGATGTATATTGAAAATTGTATAAAAGTGTAAATTGTATATTTTGTGCATAGACCCCTGGGGAGGGGTATCTCTCACCTGGTATCAGAGCCAATGCTTAATGTTATAGGGATAGCCTAAAGCCTGATACTAGTCGGGTTAGTTATGCATCATGCAAACATTCATGCATGCTGTTTGAGAAAGAATATTGTATTCATGATGCATCTACTATAAGTGACATTGGTTGATGGTACTTGTTTGACTTGTCTTCTTGAGTGGAAGTGTTTGGTTTGAGTTATGATAAAGTGGATGAAGTATTCAGCAACGACGATGCAACTTTATTTGAATGTTTGTTTTGTAGTAATCAATGGCTCCCAGAGTGACGTATGAATGCTTTAGCCAAGGGAATGAGGTTTTGGCCATAGTGTTCAAAAATATGGTGTCACGATTGTCCAGGGATGAACGGGAACTCTTTTACTTAGAAATCAAGACCAAATTTTTTGGCATACCTGGAAGTGCAACTTGTTGGAAGAGTGTTAACCGTAGTAACCTTACCCGTCGCCAGGAACCTATCCATCAATTCTTCATCTACATTGATGACATTCCAAGAGATTGGTTTGCCAACCTCAGACTACTTCAACTCAGAATATGGCTAGGCCTAGAAGACATGTTCTACTACTTGGCGATGCGTTCCCAAATGTTAAGTATTGCCAAAGTTGCCAAGAAGTTTGAAGCTCTTGTAGCTTTCATAGGAAAGGAAAAGCTAGAGGATAACTACAAACCACGTTGTCGCATGGGAGGTCTGAGAGAAAACCCTGTTATGAGAGTTAAAAGAATATTTAGAGAATTAGCTCCAAGACACCCATAATATTGTAATGAAATCATAAAGACCATATTTGATGAATAAAAGAAGCATAGAATTAATTTTGATTCACATTTGTACTAAGTTTTCTCTCTCATTTTGTCTTGTTTTAGATGGATTTTCTTAATTGTCTTGATGAACTCCCAAGTGATTTTGCACAAAGAGTCTTTTTCAATTACGTGGTTGGATTCAGTCTCCATTGGGGAATTGAAGTGGCTCGAGTTTCAAAGGGGACTAGGGATTTCCTTGTACCCAACACTTACATAGCATGGGAGTTATATGTTGAACCTCAGCCTAAACCACGAACACAAGTGTCTGATAGGTTCATGACGAACCCACAACTTTGGGTGAAGGAAAAGATCCAAGAAGGCGATGTTAAAGTGCAAGGATATTTTCTTCACCTTAACTTATTCTCTCTTTTAGACATACTAAGTCATGAACTCATACTTAGTAAGAAGGCCCTTATGCTAAACCAGAGATATGACTTTTGTGAGAAGGTCATAATCAAAGTATGGAAGAAGTCAAATGGCGGCAACCAATTCTATTATATACCTCAGGATTGGTTCAATAGAGTCTATGGACCTATTCTTAGATATAATCCTCACAATGTTACCATTACCTTTGATGACTACGAGAAACCAAGGTGCATTAGTGACTTTGCCCGAGCACAACCAATAGCAGTGAACTCGAGTAGATATTTCTACAGAAATGATGTCAATGAATGACATGCCTATGTAAACTGCTATAATGGATTATCACCCAAGGATGTATCATGGGGGGAAGAATGGTAAGAAAATAAAGACGTGACTTTTACTGCACAAGTTGAAGTGCTAAAATTTGACACCCGAGATATGAACAAATATAGGGGTAGAACCTCAGTTGTAGGAACAAGGAATTGGTTTATTGGACCCTTTCATATTTATGTATCTCCCCTAGAAGCACAATGTATCTTTTTGATTTTTTGCAGTTATAAAAATTTGATTTTGATATAACACATAATTTTTTGAGGATACAATACTTGAGTTTGAATCTTGATTTTCATCATTCTAACTAACATGAGTGATGGGGTGTATGTGTAAATGACTGACATCTTACCTCGAGGGATATGGGCAAATATACTCTTCCACCTTATGGTGGAGGAGCATTTCCAAACTGGAGTGGAAGTACAAAGACTTGTCACTACCACGCATAATGGGAAAGAGAAGAAAAGGTTGATGTCTACGGATTTCATTGTATCAAATACCTTCAGGGCTTGGTATCATTATGCTGCAGGGAACCCCGAGTTTAGACCACCTCAACATAAACCCTCGCCTGTTGGGAGTATTGAGTGGATAAAGTCTAAGTTGGGAATGGAGATTGTTGTTACTAATTGAGTATTGTACTTAAATGCTTATGAACTTACACTAAGACCGACAAAAGAAACATGGATGACCAAGAACATACTTCCTTTAGTAATGGCTACGGGATGCTTTGACATTGTTATGTTTAATGTATGGGGACGACAGTGAAAAACAATGACCGACATTCCTATAGTCCGGTACCTTGGAAGTTATTTTTTGACTTATTTGGGAAGTCACTAATCTACAACCCCTGCAATGTAAAAATTCTATACAATGCCTACAGCAGACCTCAGTGCCTTGCAGATTGTGCAAATATTCACAGCTCAGTTGGATGGGACACACCGGATGTGTTTCCAAAGGAATCTGCTTTCTTCGATGACTACTTCGGGTACAAGAAGGCGAATATCCACAATGAAATGGAGGTACCTATAACAAACATATCTCTTACTCAAGAATGGTATGACTCACACGCCAACGAAGAGATGTTCCAACCAAAGATCATAAAGGACTATTGGAGTCAACCATCAGACATACTCAAGGAATGCAGCAACTATGCTCCATTGATGGAAGGATGTCACAATGGATATTACTGAGTGCATTATGTTAGAGCCACTAGGATTTATTAGAAACATTCAGGTAAAATGAGACTGAACACCCTGATACATACCTTACAATAGAATTAGCTACGGAGGGTAGGAAGGTTAGATCTTCTACTTCAGTGGGTAACTTGAATTTTGTTTTGGATGTTCATAATACTTCTGCAAACTTTAGAGTCTTACCCATCAAAATTTAAGATGGAATCCTAGGAATGGATTGGCTTAAAGCCAATAATGCTCACATACTATGTAAAGACGCTTCATTGACTTTTCAAAATGATCAAAACTCTAGAGTTACATTTACTGGGAAACGGGGAAAGACTAAGCTCAAACTAGTGAACTTTACCAAACTTATGAAGAGTCATATGAAGGATGAGAGGATTTACGCAGTAAAGCTTAACCATAAAGAGAAGAAGATAGATTCACCTGAACCCAAATGGATAATAGAGTTTGATGATGTATTTCCCAAAGAACTTTCTCATCTACCACCCAAGTGTGATGTTGATCATGCAATAGATCTTACTCCAAGAGCTCAACCAGTTGCTTGTAGACCTTACAAAATGTCAATACCCAAATCTGCAGAACTCAAGGAGCAATTACCTCAACTTGTTGAACAAGGCTTCATTCGACCCAGCGTTTCTCCATGGAGTACTCTTGTTCTCTTTAATAGGAAGAAGGATGGTACTTTACGTCTCTGTATTGATTATCATGGATTGAACCAGGTAACAATCAAGAATAAATATACAATACCAAGGATTGATTAATTTCTTGATCGATTACATGGATCTTCTATCTTCACAAAGATTGATCTTAAGTCAGGGTATTACCAAATCCAAATCAAGGAGAAGGACATACCAAAGACCATTTTTAATACTCGTTTTGAACATTATGAATTTACAGTTATGTCTTTTGGACTTACTAATGCTCCTGCAACTTTTAATCGTCTTATGACCGAGGTGTTTTGAGAGCATCTTGATGATTTTGTTCTTGTCTTCTTTGATGATATCCTGGTTTACTCAAGAAACAAAGAAGAACACGAACAACATGTACGACGAGTACTTGAACTTCTCTGTCAAAATCAACTTTATGCCAAATGTAGCAAATACACCTTCTTCACTGACAAGGTGGAATATTTGTGATTTATTGTATCCAAAGATGGTGGTTCGACTGACCCAAGTAAGATCAAAGCTGTTATAGCTTGGCCTACACCAAAATCAATACGGTGGGAATGCATATCCATGGATTTTATTACATGACTTCCTACATTTGTGGGATATGACTCTATTTTTATGGTTGTTGATATGCTTACAAACATGACCCATTTATTCCCAGCCAAGACAACACTTACGGCTAAGGATATAGCTCAAGTCTTCATGAAAGGCGTTTTCATGTATCATGGTCTACCGCGAAGGATAATTTCTGATCGTGATGCGAAGATCACCTCTAATTTTTGGAAAGCATTATTCTTAGCTACAAGAACCCAGCTATCCTTTAGTACTATTTATCATCCTCAAACTAATGGGCAGATAGAAAGAACAAATCAGATCATTGAAGACATGTTGAAAGCTTATTGTATGCATGAACAGAGTAAATGGACCAGATATTTGTATTTGGTTGAATTTGTGTATAATTCCTCATTCCAACGCTCAATTGGGATGTCTTACTCCACTCAAATGGACTGACCCTCTCATACGAGTTCAAGCATCTAAAGAAATGTTGAATGAAATACAGCTACAAACCGATCTTATACAGCAGGATATTAAAATTGCTCAAGATAGACAAAAGAGTTATGCTAATCCACAATGATCTACCAGACTTTTTGAAGAAGGCGATATGGTATTTTTGAGGGTGAAACCCAAATGTAGTTCTTTGTCAAAGGATAAGTGTAAAAAGCTAAGTGCCACATATTGTGGACCTTTTGTAATCACAGAGCAAATTAATGATCAAGCTTACAGACTCTTGTTACCACCACACATAAAGGTACATGATGTTTTTCACGTCAGCTTACTCAAGAAGTATGTACCTGATCCACAAAATATTCTTGATGATTCTCTATTATCTACATCTGCCGATGGAACTTTTGAAGTATATCCTGAAGCAATACTTCAGAGCAGAACCAAGCCTGTATGTAATCAAACCATTATTGAACACCTTGTTAAATGGTCAACCTATCCTCAGGAAGATGCACTTGGGAACATGATGATGTAATGAGGCTAAATTATCCAGACTTCATGTCGAGGTGAGGACACCTCGAATTTTTCAAGCGTGGGAGAATGTAAAATGCCCAATTTTTGGGTCTCTTCTAAAAATAAGAAAAATAACTTTCAATATCTATTTCGCCAAATTTTGACTTAAGATGCTTGATTGATAGTATTGGAAAGTCGTAATTATGTCGGGATATTACGGTTTGGCATAGTCTAGCTATGCTTTCCATTACTTGGTCAGATATTGCTCGGGTAGTCAATTTGCTATAAAAATCAAATGGTTAGTGGGAGATTTGAGTAGCAAAAATCAAAGGCTTGTTTTTAGGAAAGAAAGAGTCTTTTAGAAAAGAGAGGAGGAGTTTAGTTTAGAACTCTTTTCTTGGAAGCCAAAAAATTCTTCTTAGAGTCTCTAAATCTCACATCGAAATCCGTGTCCGCAAAATAAAAATAAAAAAAATAAATTTTAAAAAAGCCGTGAAAGTGCGCGAACTTGTCTCTCCTTGCTCACTCTATTCTTGGCTTGTGATTTTGGCCTTGAGAGCCTATATAAAGACTTCTCTCCCTTCACTTTGAATACACATAGATACACTCTCAGAGATGAAAGCTCTTTTGCTTTGACATCAGAATTACCTATCTATTATACGGAGTGGTGCAAGCTCTTCCTCCCCTAGGCAAGGGGCGGCCCTGTGGGAGGGCGTCTGAATCAGCCTTGCCCTGCCCTACACAAGCCTACAACGTCGCTCCATCTCCAACAGGCTCCCGACAGTGACGCATGCTGGTCGTAGCTCTAATTCCGGCGGCCTCTGTAGGCGTGCAAGTTGCTGCGCTACCTTCAACAGAAGGTCTCCATCTCTGGAATCAGTAGATGCCCATGACAGGCCGTCAGAGCCGTTTGCAGAGATATCTAACATCATTTTCTTTGGAGTTTTGCTTCCACAACCTAGCAGGGGTTCTTGCATTGAGCTCTCCTCAGATTTGCTGACCTTCTCAAATCTCGAGCATAGGGATGACGACCCCAAAGACCCCTTCCAGAATACGACCGAGTTTTGCAGTTGTGGTAGCAGCCCCTAGCAAACTCGATCGAATCACTAAGCTTCAAACAGCTCTTGATCGAGTCTTGGAAGAGAACCTCGAGCTCAAATCTCGCCTCCGCAAGCTAGAAGAACGCTTCGATTCTTGTGCGCTCCTTGCCGCACTGTCGAAGCAAGGGACTTGCCAATACACCGTGTGCGAGCCACAAACGGATCCAAGCACACAACAAGCCTAAACTAGCAAGCTCAAGAGAACAAAGGGTGTGTCACTCACCGCTCTACGCTCGCCTTCGTGGTGGATTCCTCGCCGCGATGAAGAAGAAGCTGCAGTTGTGCCGCGCTCAACCGCTTCGCCGCCGTCGTGCCTTCGTAATGCTCGATCGCACACACACTTTCCCTCTCTCTCTCTCTCTCACACACACACACACACAAGGAGGTGAAGAAGAAGAAGATGGAGATGGAGCAAGAGCACTCTTCTATTGCACAAATAAGAGAATGAGTAAAAATTAGGTTTAGTTGGCTTTTAGAGGAGCTCACCCCATTCACACTTGGGCGCCCATGCTTAGCCAACTAATCCCTTGAATGTCCTAGTTAAAGTGCGCCTCTCATCGACGATCACTCTACCTTTCCCTATTGGTCCGAAAAGCCCGGTACCTGACTCTACCAAATACATAATACACGTCCGTCGTAGGTGATGGGGTGTCCGTGTGCCGTGAGGGTTAACATGCCCCCCTTCCTGATGTAGATTCCGTCGTCGGAAGCTATTGAGTTGAAGCTGGTTCGTCGAGGTGGAAGAGCATTTGAGATGAATGTCCTTAGCCTTCTTCAGTCACTGCAAAATCAAACAACATTGGCACAGTAATTGCATTCTCTTAAAAAGCATATGCAGTTTTAGGTAGACACATTGATTGGTAAAAGAATTTCAAACAATTTGTTAGCAATGAACATTAAATTGCAATGTAATCAAATGCATAAACAGATGTACAGGTAGAAAATTAAACAAGTCTGGGGTTGCTAATTTGACGGTCGAAAAGCACTAGAGATCGAATATTAATACCATGGGTAAGCTTCTTAATTATCTGTGGTCAATTAAGTTGTTTAATCGCGAGAGCCAAGTATTCATGTTCGAGGGCTGACTAGAGGCTATATCTAGAAAACCTTGTAGTTAAGATACCATAAAAGGAATTTCTCATGAAATCATCGCCTGACTGATTACTTTTTCTTTGAACCCCCAAAGTCTTTTCACAGTGATTCAATTATGATGTGTGTGCTTATTTTGTATGCCTTGGGTTTTTTGCTTTTCAAGGAAAAGCGCCCACACTGGGAACCTCTAGGGCTCTAGTACCATAGGCTATACATGTGAGTGAAGTACCAAATCAAGCCGAGATTTCTCTTCGAGCTTAAAATTTTACATTGTGGCACTTTGATTTTTTGTTTGTTCATTTTCAGCATTTTAATTTTGTAACTTTGGGGGGTCATATAACACTGTTACCCTCCCCAGGCTCATCACATTAGTAAACTCCCTTTATAATACTTAAACTAAAGGTCAATAGGGTTAAGCCCACTAGAAAGCCCTAGTACATTTCACACAATGCTGCCTAAATCGGATTAAGAACCTAAGTAACCATTGCTTATTAGGAAGGCATTCCCCATGGTATTAAGAGAAGATTTCTAATATCTAGCTTGGTCAAACTAGCTTAGTCGGACTGCTTGATTTTTACCCCTAAACAAGTGATTATGACAAAACATTACATTGAATTAAATGTTTGATACTAAGCCAATGCGCTGAATATTATGCTACCAATCACAATCAAAGCAGACAAACATGGATGCAAAAAAGATAAGGGCAATGCTAATGGACAAGAAACACCTGTTTGTGTCGATGGTCGCGCTTGATTTGAAGTGTGAACGAGAGAAAGGTTCCATGAAGGTCCAAATCCTATCAATAGCAACACGCTCCTGTACACACTATGAAACACAAACAATACCTCTAGGAGGCACATCAGTGGGAAAAGAGAACTTCGCTAATCACGCAACTCTAAAACAGAAACACTCCTATCGTACTAATCTTACCTACCCTCCATCATTCAAGTGATGAGGATCAAAGGTGTTTTATGGCATAGGTTTCTGTTTCACTGTACCAGATGTGACATGTGTAGGTCTGAGTCAATGTTTTGACTTTAATGTGCATACTCGTTTGCTAATTGCTCTTGCTCTTTTTTTTTTTTTTTTTTGTGAGTATAAAGCTTTATATGTACATTCCCTAAGATTGGAATTGAGATGTCAGGGAAAAAGGTTGAGAGGGAAACAAGTGAATGATGGATGTCCACAAACACTCCCCCCTTCCTTGGGTAGATCATACCGTTTGAAATGAGCTTGTCACCCTTTGAAACCAATTGTTCCAGTTGGTAATAGGTGAGGATTTTTGCCAGTAGTTTTCTATTACCCTAGGTGCCTCGTCAAGTTGCAAGGGTGGTAAGGTACTCTCCCAGGATCGAACTTGAAGTGGTTCATCAGGTGATTCTTGAACACTGGGAGGTGTGGATTCCTTTGTAGCTTCATGGAGGTCCACTACTATAGATGGAGGTTGTGTAGAAGCTTTTACCTCTATGGATGTATTACATGAGGAGCTAGAAGCTTCATGGGACTCCCCCCTTCCTGAGCTAGGTGGAACAAATCGTTCTTTCTTTGGTACCCAAACTAGCTCGGGAGCGGGTGTGTAGCATTCTGTGATTTTTTCCTTTCCACGATCATTGATTCGTTTTGGAGCTACGGGATTGGGCTCACTTGGGTCAGGTGATAGGTAAGAGCACAATCTACGTTTTGGCACCCAGATTTGATCATTTCCTTGATAGTAGCCTTGGGCTTCCAATAGTCGTTTAGGGATCCATTGCAACATTTTCTTATTTTTCTTAGAGCGAGTGGTACGTTTCTCACAAGGCTTCTGTTTTTTAGCACTAGCTATGGTCGCTAAAGAAGCTTTAGGGACCCACTTGTATGTTTTCTTCGCTACATTAGGATGAGTCTTGTCGGAAGCGATATGCATTGCTTGTAGCATATTTAAGGGTATAGGCATTTCATCCCCCTCAGGTGTTACCCAGGTCGTCCCCCTGTTTCCCCAAGTGTCTATGGTTGATGCTAGGTGGACCCAATCCACATTGTCTGATTCCGTCATACCCGGTAACACATCCATGTAAGGAGAATCTTGGCCAATGTCTGTATCCTTCTTACAAGTGTAACAATATTGTAGTGGGGCCGAGTGAACTGTGGTGTCAGAGCGATGATCAATAATGGTTTTACTCCCTAAGGGGTGTACCTTACCAGTCACCAAATCCACTCTAAGGACAGAGTCTTGGAATTGCAAATAGACATGATTTTTAGACCAATCATGAACCATTTGTGCTTCCCTCATGAATGGTCGTCCTAAAATCATTTCATATGACATAAGGTGTTTAGAGAAATCCATTACAATGAACGTATGTCGTACCTTGTGTCCTAGAACTTTGATCTTAAGATCCTTGAGCATCCCCATAGGTTTGGCTATGGTACCATTTGCCATCTTTACCACAATGTTAGTAACACTGAGGCGGGGTTTTCCCATGGATTCCCAACAATCTTTTGTAACAATGCTAACTCCCGCACCACCATCAAGAATTCCCTTTATAGTTAATCCCTTGGTAGTGATGGGTAGGGTCGCATTAGACTCGTCGCCTTCAAAATACTGCCCTAATTCGTTAATGGGTACCTCCATCACAGACTCGTGTCCATCTAAGTCAAGTGATTGCACATGATTTTCCTCATCAATCATAATCGAGTCAGGCCTATTTGGTTGCGCAAACTGCGGTAATGCCGTTCGTAGCTCTCCGTTAAGGAATGCTCGAAGTGCAAGGAATAACTCAAGATCTCCATACAGCTTTGCTATGATCGTGGTTCGGACCTCAGAAGACATGAAGTCCACTAGTTTGGCAACATTCATTGGCGTTTTGCAGGGTGTAGGTCCTTGACTAGGAACTGGTGAGGATGGAATCTCATATTCCTCAATGGGATCAGGTATTCCTTCGTTAAACATCCTTTCCAACAAGAAGGGTGTATGCTCACTTTCTGATGTCCTGTCCTCACTCCCTTCTTGGATGATACTAGATATGGCTAACGGTCTATGGTTCATGTGGGGTGGATGAACTTGCGTGGGAAACACTGTGTCATGAATTTTGACCTGCATGGGTTCTGGTTCTAGTTTCCTTTGAGTCTCCTCCACTAAACCTCTTAGATGTTTCACCTGCTCAATCTCGTCTACTGGGTTTGGGTACGTCCCAATCTTCTTTTTACGATTCTTCCCTTTTTGCCCCTGCGGTTTATCTTGGGGGTCTTGGATTGGATTTGGAAACACTTGTGGTGTTTTCAGAGGCTCTTTATGGTTTTCTCTTATTCGGTTTTCATTTGGTTCCATGTTACGGTTTTCTTTGTCGGTCTTTCCCTTTGTGGTATTGGTTCTAGTCTCCATTGTCTCGACTGAATCTGAATCATCCTCGAGGTCATTCATATACACGGGGTCATCTCCTGTTCCTATGTTTGTTTTGGAACTTGGCTTTGAATTTTCCGTATTCTGCGACTTCTTCCTTCGTGTCTTCTTTTTCTTTGCTTGGATAACTGACGCGGTATCTCTCTCTTCGAGGATATGTCCTGGCCCTTGAAGCATGGACCGTGTAATCGCATAAGCGGGTGCGACGGGTGGTATTGGCGATGTCACACTAGCAATTTCGACCAAATTTAGGGGTGTGATTTTAGGCGCATTTGGGTTATAGGGGCATTGGGCAATCAAGTGATCTATGCCACAACGATTACATGTGAGTATTGGCATTGCAGACGTGCTCCCTTGATTCATTTGCATCTGTGCAGCATTCTTTTGCAGCCTAATAGGGCACTCCGCTGCTCGATGTGGTCCACCACACTCGTAGCATTGAAGAGGTGGCCTCCTAGCCTGGGTGTTGATATTTTGACCTCTGGATGCGAGAGCAGCAGCTTGATAAACCGGCTTGACTTGCCCCCAACAATCTTCCATGTAGTATATAGGACACTCTTCCAATGTATCAAGTCCGTAGGCAATACTAGTGTCTATTTCCTCCTCACAACCATCTGCATAAGCATTAGATGGCTCGCAACCCACTTGGTTCATAGGGGCGACTCTTGGATGCGGGGGCTGCGGTCCTAGCACAGGAGGTGGTAGCGGTGTAGCTTGTACAACATTTTGAGGTCTAGGGACCATGTGTTGCGGTAGTTGCTCAGCAGGTGGAGTAGGCATCAATACAGGAGCTCGAGGTGCATCCGTCCAGGCTACAGGTGGTCTATTTGCCATCATACGTTTGATCATTAAACAATCCTTAGCTTGGTGACCATACCTACCACATGCGTTGCAAGTTCCATTAAATTTTACTCTAAACGTAGGGCACTCACTAGTGCTACGTGGACCTAAGCAAATGGAACACCATTGTTGCTCCCTTCTTGGATACATGTGACTATTTTGAGGGGGTCGATTATCCTTAAGAGACTCTTGGATTGCCTTGGTGAGGTCTGTCAAGAATGTCTCAAATACCTTTGGCTCATTGGCAATGGGCTTTGCAGTCATGGGTTCATACTCAATGGCTTGTGAGCTAGTGGATCTCATGTCAGTAGATACCCTCATGCCTGCTATCATCAAGTTGTCCTCTAATTGGATTGCATTGGCAGTGACATCTTCCCAGGTTGTGATACCTCTAATCACTAGTCCATTATAGATTCCTTCATTCCTCAACCCTCGAATGAATCGATCAAGCAGTTGGTTATTGTTGAAGCGCTCATTTACAGGGCAGCGAGAGTTTAAGTGCTTTAGACGACTAATGAAGTCCCTTACTGACTCTCCTTCCTTACGTTCGGCCTTCTGTAGCTGAGATGCTACACCCCAAAGCACACCTTCTCGTATGTACTCCTTTAGAAACAACCTTCGAAGGGTAGGGTAGGTTGTTTTCTCGTCCACCCTTAGGGTCCTATACCAATCTCCAGCCTTCCCACTTAATGTCAAGCTTAAGGCATTGCACTTATGTAGTTCGTTGCGTTCCCCTAAGGAATCACATACTTGTTCAAACACTTCAATGTGTTTCCTAGCATCTTCATCCCCATTGAATTTTTGCGTGAGTTTGGCAATTTGTACTGCCTTACTTCTAGGCTCTCTATCAGATGCGTGACGCATATTTTCCGCGATAGATCGACCTATGGTTTGAGCAAACGTTGCCAAGTCACCTATGTGAGGAGGCAGGGCCGGTGGAGGTACTCTTGGAATCATATGTGGGAGAGGGATGGGTGCCGGTCTTGGCATATGTGTGGATGATGCAGGATATGGAACATAACCGGGCATAGGTCCACTCGGATAAGAGCTAGGGAGCGGCACTCGAGGAGCATAAGCAAGTGGTACAATTGGAGGTGTGGGGGCCATGTGTGCATAAGGGGCTAGAGGCACATATGGTCGAGGCCCCATATTAGGTACTACGACACTAGGTAGTGGCACTGCGCTAACCGTAGATGTCATCGGTACATTCTCTGTCAGGCTTATCCTTGGAGTGAGCACTGTGTTTTCCTTGATAGAGGGTTGAACCAAGTTAGGGAAGCTAAAGTTTTCGCTCGGAGGCTCAGATTGCATAGAGACCCCAGGTGAAATGACGTAAGATGGGTCCATGGGGCTCATTAGAGGAGTCTCCATTTGTGATAGAGTAGGCTGTTGAGCCTTGCTCGTATCCAGAAATCTCATGGGGCCAGTTGAGAGTATATTTACCCCTCGGTTTTGCCTTTCTGATTGAATAATGCCATGGATAACATTACAGATCATTTTCTGTTGATCTTCGATGCTCGTGGCACTAGAGGTGGATTGTACAATCTCTATCCATCCTACATGGTAGGCGTGGCCAGAGTGTAGATCCGTCAACACCTCAGTGTTCCAATGATCATTAATGAACAATCCTTCTAGAGTCGACGTGTTAACGGTTTCTTGTGAGGTAGAAGCAATGTTGCTCCCCGTGGTTTTACTTGTCACCAACGGTACTCTAGAGGGAACTTCTGAAGGAGGCAGCTCAACAGGGCCTTCTTGGTAAGAAGTTGGTAGGATATCCACATGGACACTCTTTGGGGGTGTGGGGTCCACGTGCGATGTGAAAGGAGAGTCCACTTCCCCACCCCCTTCGTGTGCTTCATTTGCATCAGGTTCCGAGCGAGTAGCTCTACCTAATGTTTCCATGAAACGGCTAAACATACTAGTACTAGGCTGTGGAGCTTCGGGAGGTGCATGGCCTTCTCTCTCAGTGTTTTGGTTAGGGTATGCTTCCATGATTTCTGAGTCGGAGGAGGAATCACTAGCGGCTATTTTAGGGTCTTGGGTGGTGCTACCTTGTGTCCCCGCTGAGGGTCTAGAGCTTATCATGGATGGGTAATGGGTGTCCGTATGAACAGAGGCACTACCAATGTGCTCGTGTTCTAGCACCCGCCCAGAGCGTAAGTGCATGTGCTTTTGATACCCTAAGGTGTCAAAAAGCTGCTCTAGGAGGCCTTGTGACTAGTTTTTAGCGTGGTTTTTGTTTGTTTTTTTGCTAGATTTTTTAGAGCGTGTCGTGGAATGGGCCGTGTGATAGCTCGAAACGAGCGTATCGGTCAGAGGGTCGTGCCGTGCTTTACAGCCCTCCGTTTGGTCACTCTATGTCCTCGGAATCCCTAAAACTGTCAATTTCCAGTAGGGAACTAGGCCCAAACTAGAAAGTCTAAGGGTGCAAGTGGGAAGAGAAAGGAGGAGAGTGGAGGACTTGTCCCACATGCTCTCATTCTCTCTTGAGGGAGTAGGGTATATATATAAGAGTGAGTCTAGTATATATCATAAGACTGAGGACTGAGGCTTGGGCTTGGGCTTGGGCTTGGGCTTGGGCTTGGGCTTGGGAAAATAATCCCGATCTACCTTTTATACCAACCAGCCCGTCCGTTTTAAGAGTCACGTTTTTTATTTTCGAAAAATTTAGCCGCCTGCTCGCTCGCGTTTTTATTTTTCGAATTTTTTTTTTTATACATATATTTATTTTTTTTTGATTTTTTTTTTCAAAAAAAATAAAATATTTTTTTTAAAAAAAATGCGGAAAACGCAAAAATTGAAAATGCAGAAATGCAGAAAATTGAGAAAACGTAGAAATGCAGAAAATTGCAGAAATTGAAAACGCCGAACTTGAAAATGCAGAAATTGCAGAAATTGAAAAAACGCAGACAATAGCAGAAATTGAAACTTGACAGCAAATGCAGAAAACGCAAACAAACAGAAATCTCCACACACTCCCTCCCTGCCTTTCCTATGATAGAAATTGCACCACAAGGAAGCGTAAAGTGCTAACCGAGCTTAGTGTAGGGCATATCCCCGGCAACGGCGCCAAAAATGTGCGCTCCTTGCCGCACTGTCGAAGCAAGGGACTTGCCAATACACCGTGTGCGAGCCACAAACGGCTCCAAGCACACAACAAGCCTAAACTAGCAAGCTCAAGAGAACAAAGGGTGTGTCACTCACCGCTCTACGCTCACCTTCGTGGTGGATTCCTCGCCGCGATGAAGAAGAAGCTGCAGTCGTGCCGCGCTCAACCGCTTCGCCGCCGTCGTGCCTTCGTAATGCTCGATCGCACACACACTCTCCCTCTCTCTCTCTCTCTCTCACACACACACACAAGGAGGTAAAGAAGAAGAAGATGGAGATGGAGCAAGAGCACTCTTCTATTGCACAAATGAGAGAATGAGTAAAAATTAGGTTTAGTTGGCTTTTATAGAAGCTCACCCCATTCACACTTGGGCGCCCATGCTTAGCCAACTAATCCCTTGAATGTCCCAGTTAAAGTGCGCCTCTCATCGACGATCACTCTACCTTTCCCTATTGGTCCGACAAGCCCGGTACCTGACTCTACCAAATACATAATACACGTCCGTCGTAGGTGATGGGGTGTCCGTGTGCCGTGAGGGTTAACAATTCTATGGTTGACCTCGCCACTAACAAGGTAAAGGAGGTTGAGGCAAAGGTTAACCAAGCACATTCAACAACCATCACCAAAGTACAGGCTTGTGTAACAAAGGAGCTCTGCGAACGAAGACTTCGAGAAGAGAATTCCCTCAAGGTACACATCGGTGGACTCCCTCCGCCGTGGTGCACAGTTGAGGATAGTCTTGAAGAAGCAATTACGAAACTCAACGACATTCTTGAACCAATCAACATCAAACCAGAGACGGTCACTTGGATCAATGATACACACCGACATGTGCGCCCTGAGCATTGTGTCCTTACTTTCAAGGATAAAGAGGAGCGAGTGAAGCTTCTACGTCAATCCCATCTCCTCAAAGGAACAAAGCTTTGGATTATTGAGGAGCTGACCACAAATCAACTCAAAATAAAAAAGGACGAGCTCAAGAAGATATCTGAAGCCCACAAGCAAGGCAAATGGGCAGTCTATCGAGGCGGTAAAACTATCATTCAGGAGTTTCGAACTCCAAAAGAGGCTCTCCCCTCAACTGCTCCCCCCTAGATTTTGTTCCCTCTTTCTTTTTTCTCTTGATGGACCCTCAGTCCTTAACTGATATGTATCTCATGTCTTCACGTATAAGCATGCAATTGTAAAATTTTGTTTGGTCCCATGGGTCATATTTGACCTCCGTGGACGATAATACAATCTCTCTCTCTCTCTCTCTCTCTCTCTCTCTCTCTCTCTCTCTCTCTCTCTCTCTCTCTCTCTCTCTCTCTCTCTCTCTCTCTCTCAGAATACTCTGTCTCTACTTGCTTATTATCTTCTCTCTTGTTTCACGGTGTACGCGCTCTTCGAAAACTTTCGTGGTGGATATCTCTATGTAGCTCTCATCACCGCTCTCTTGTGGCAAATCAAGAAGCTTTTTGATAGCCCCAAATTGATTCTAAAGCATGGTGAGAAAATCTAAACTCCATAGTCATCATCATCTCTCTCTCTCTCTCTCTCTCTCTCTCTCTCTCTCTCTCTCTCTCTCTCTCTCTCTATGTCGTTTTTTTGCGTAGTCACCCTCTCGGTGATTGTTTTTTCTCATACGAGTGCATGTATGGATTAACCAAGTACATACGAATTTGTCCCATGATTATTTTATCATGTTTAACATGCTGATTTATGCACATGATGCGTTTATGATCACATATGTGCATATAAAAGCCCTTTTTGTTTCACGTTATAGAGGCGGTAGGAATACTGTTTTGGTCATAAATCACAAACCGTTATGAATCAACTTGAACCCTTTATACCAGAGATAAAACACATCATTTAGAATATTTTCTCTCTTTGGTGTCATGTGAAAAATATGCACGAGCTAAAGGATATGGTCAAAAAACAGTTTGTTGCCCACTACAACGACTCCAGGCTCCTTGGACCAGTATAAATATTCACTGGATGGGCAAACCCACTTAACCAATTGAAGATCTTGATGAAACTTGATGATAAATGAATTTAGGTCTCTATTATCACTTCGAAAATGCAAGTTATTCATCACTCTATTATCGGTTTTACCTACACGCGTAGTACTGCTATCAAGGGGGGATAGCATATGACCCGCGAGTTAATCGAGCCGTTTTGATACGTTTTATGGTTTGTTTTGGTGAGTTGATTTCAATTATCAGATGGCCATAAACTTACGTGGGAGTATATGGTTAAACATCCCGAACTGTATAGGCAAATATGAATGAAGTGACTTTCTTTTGGGGTTACCATTTGTTGTGTGAGTACTATATGGTCAAAGTGATGTGATGGAGTGATATTCTATATTATGGAGTTGAACTTGATGCATTGGTTTGAGGTCAAATACTTTCATTTGCATGTTTTGCATGCTTTCAAATATGTCAAAAAAAAAAAATTCATATGTGTGAAGTTATGGTTTACGGTTGACCTAAAGGTCGGAGTTGTTTTGCATCATGTTTATGGTGTTGTAATGTTATCATATGATGAATGGGAACTCATGGATTGATGTGGATGCCTCATATGCATGGTTATGACTGCTTTCCACCTTTCTAGGTCAAAACTAGCTCTATGTGCTAGATTGGTGAAGTGTAGATGTGATGCCCCAATTTTGCATGGTTGGGTGTTGTCAAAATTGGATTTTTATATCATGATTAGTTGCTGGTCGGACTCTTTTTATGTATGAAAGAAGCACTTCTTAAGGGTCACAGGTGTGTAGATTCCGATTGATTGTTTGCAGGAGATGGATCAAACTCCAAGTGTGGGAGTTGGTTCAGTGTGATTATGATTTATGGTTAAGGGCTGAGATTTCCTCATGGATTATGGTTGAAATTTTATGGTGGAAGCCGGTGTGGCTTATGGTTTTTTTTTCTGGATTGGGTTATGCTACCAATTTTTTTTCAGCCATGTTATGTTCTAAAGTGGTTATGCAGGATTGGTCGTGCCTCACCCAAAGGGTGGAGTGCTCACCCATGTGATGTGATTGGATTATGGTTTATGGTTTTTTTTTGGGATTGGATCATGAAGTGATCAAGATGGTTTATGGTAGATGTGTAAGGGTAGAGACCCTGTACAGTCTAATTTTTTGGAAAAGGATTGTTTGTGCATCTGGGAAGTGCTATTGTGATTGGACTCATGTATTATGTTTCTCATGGCAGTGTTGCTACAAGACTAGGATCACCTACATCGCTTAGCCTTAGATTAAAGAATTGTTGACCTAGGGCTTTGCTGGATCGGGGGTGTTGCCTAGGTCTTCTTCTTTTTTGTTAGGCTCCTCTATACGGTTAGTGCGTCGGGGTTTGAATGACCTACACGGCTAACGCATTGGGGATTTTGCCTTGGCTTTGCCTAAACACCCAATGCTGGGCATCAAAGAGGTGTGGTGCCTAAATTGGTATGGTTGGTATTGATACCCTACCACCTGTTGGTATTTGGAATCCTTTGAGAGCTCGGGCTCATGGAGGGAGGCGAAGTGGTCTCACTCTATATCTGGATCAAGTAGGCTGGAAGTGTTCTGGCTCGGTCCCGGTGAAGTGAAATTCTCGCTGTCCGTAGTAGAGCGGAAGTGGATGGGTGGACCGGTCGATCCCTACATAGGGGCCGGTGCTCTGCTAGTTATATTGTCATAAACTTTTTGATGTTATGGTATACCCAGATTTTGTCATTGTCTTTCTCTCTCTCTTCCCGCAATGTGGTGTATATTCACCCTCCACAAAATTATATATTTTTTGAAGCAGCCCTAGGAATTAAGCGTGCTCATGTGTGGCAATCTACTGATGATATTTTTCGTCTTCTTGAAAAGGCAAAGCTAACCAATGATAAGATAACCACGCTAAAGTTTGTAATCAATAGTTTTACAACACAAATGGTGGATGCTTGGGCGGAAACACACATAACACATTACATGGTGTATTGAACATTTGATTTTTCGAATCAAAATACATCTGTATGCGAAACTAAAGTTTGTTTTTTTTTCAACACATTCTTTTTGCACATAGTGCATTTTTTCTCGACACTTATGGTTCATTAGACAATTGGAGCAGCCAAGGAATTAGCGCTTACACTATCAAGAAAAAGCAATGTAGTTTAAAAAATACATGACATGGAGGTGGAAGAAAAAGAGCAATGCCCTTCACGAGATTCTCAATTGGTTCTACAGAGTTTTAGCATGGAGAGAGAGAAAGAAGACAAGAGAACAAAGAAGTTTGAAATGTAGAATAGGAAAAGTGGTTAGCTTGAGGCGATCACAATAATATCATGCTTCGAGTGCAAAAGATCGATTTCGACGTCGGTTGGAGACAAGGTGATGTGATGGGGTAGGCGTTGGGTGGAATTTTTTTTTTGACACTAACCATTTCTATTGTAAACATGCATTGTCATGCAAAGTGATTTGTAAAGGCGACAATTATTAGTCCCATGGATCAAGTTTGGTCTATTTTGGAGTCTTTTTTAATTTTGAGTGATTTTATTGAGTTTTTTTTTTTTAAGTTTAAGTACTATATAAATCAAAACTCACAACTTAAAGTTCATTTTTTGTTTGCAAATTTTAGAAAATCCTCTCAAGCCCAAATGTACATGCATTCATATCTTGCACAACATGGACGATACACAAGAGCACACCACCATGCACAACCACGATACCATTGCCATTGATAACACTGAAAATTTGCAACCAACACCTCATACAAAATCCACCGCTTCAAATCCACATACTCAACCACAAGAACCAGCTCCGAACACCCAACCGCTCCCCCAACCTTCGTGTACAGAGGATCAGAACACCATGCGGCAGATTTTTGGTGATCTCTAGCCACTATAGCATGTGAATCGCACACCTCTTCCGCATCTCGGACCATTCGCAGTTCTAAACAAACCAACACAAGAAACAAGACCTAGAACTCAAGCAACGACTCTCGGGGGGTGCACTATGTAATCATGTAAATGTATACCGTGAGTTCGAAAGGAGGGGTTTTAAAATACAAAATTTTTAGGCAATTTAATAGAGATTCATTAAAATAAGGAGGTAGAGCCACGGCCAGCCTACATAGCAACCGATCCAAATCCAAAAGAGGAGGAGAAGCTCATAAGTCTTCTCAAGGAATACAAGGACGTGTTTGCTTATTCATATAAAGACCTGAAGGGAGTAGATCCTACAATAGGTCAGCACACGATCCCACTAAAACCTGATGTAAAGCCTAGCTCATAGAGACCTTACATGTACAATGATATGTTTGCTAAGCACATCGAGGAGGAGATTGATAAATTTAAGGAGGTTGAGTTTATCTACAAGATAGAACACACCGGACTGGGTATCTCCCATTGTGGTAGTACCTAAGAAGAATGGAAAACTATGAGTGTGTGTGAATCTGAAGAAGGTTAATTCCGCCACGATAAGAGATAATTATCCCTAACCTATTACTGACCATGTCCTAGAATGAGTGGCAGGTAACGGGCATACTTCTTTTTAGATGGATGTTCACGATATAACCAACTCGCCATTGTTCTTGAAGATCAATACAAGATAGTGTTTGCCATAGAACGGGGTATATATGCATATAGGGTGATGCCTTTTTACCTGACCAATGCCCCAGCTACCTTTCACAGATTTATGGCACATTCCTTTGAAGAATAAATGAGGATACTCTTGTAAATATACATGGATGACATTTGTGTGCACTCACTCTTGAGAGATGAATATACAAAGCACCTCAAAAAAGTATTAGAGAAGTGCAAGACTTATAGGTACTATCTTAAACCCAAAAAAAATGAATATTCATGGTTAGAAAAGGTAGAATCCTGGGAGGTATTGTCTCAGAGAATGGCATATCTATTGATTTGGACAAGATAAAAGTAATTGTATACCTAGACCAAAAAATGCAAAGTAGGTACAATGCTTTATGGGACATTGTGGTTACTACAGGAGGTTTATACACATGTATGAAGTCATTTCCCAACCCCTGTACAAATTTATAGTAGCCTTTGTGTGGACAACTGAGTGTGAAGAATACTTTGAAAAATTAAAGAAAGCACTCATATCCTCTCCAGTATTGAAAGCACCATATTGGGAAAAGATCTTTCAAGTTCATATTGATGCTTTGGCACTCGCTATTGGATGCATCTTAGCCCAGCCAAAAGAAGGAAATATGGACTTCCCAGTCTGCTATGCAAGCAGGAAGCTTAATAGTGTTCAAAAGAACTACACAACCACGGAAAGAGAGGGGTTGGGGAGGATATATGCTGTTAAGAAATTTTGGCATTATCTTCTTGCGAACAAATTCGTGTTTTTCATCGATCATTGATCATCAACTCCTCTTATATCTTGTAAACAAACCGTGCATTACCAAAAGAATTATACGATGTTTTATCACATTGTTAGAGTTTGATTTTACTGTCGTGGTAAAAAAAGGGAAGACGCATCCACGAGGAGATCACCTTTATAGATTGCCAAACTAAGAAGCTCCATAAGGGGTAGACAATGACATTCATGATGCATGTCTTTTCAATGCAAAAATGATATCAAAATGGTCTCAGGATATAGTCAATTTCCTATCCTATGGAGGTGAGTTTGATAGAATGGGGCAAGAAACTAAAAGATAAATGGTTCAACAATCATGATATTTCCAATTCCTTGGTGGACGTTTGTACCATTTAGGCTTGAACAATATTTTGTGGTTATGCATAAGTCCGAAGGAGTATGATTGTTATATTTTGGAAGCATATGTTCAAGACTAAGCATTTCATTGCTTGCTAGCGCTTGCAAGATTTATGAGTTTATTGGCTGAATATGCGCATTGATGTTTAGGAGTACATTACTAAATGTGCAACCATCACTAGAACATGCTACACTATTTCAGGTGACAATTGCACCAAAATGGAGCCAATACTTAATTAACTATCTGACAACTAGGATGTTTCTTGAAAATACCTCTAGAACATGGCAAAGGGCCATAGAAATAGAGGTTTGGGATTTTGCACTAATTGAATAATCAACTGTATACGAGAAGAAAGGAAAATCAGCTCAAGATATCTGCGACCAAAAGCATGTATTTGACAATCCTAGAGCAGGCACATGAAGGACTTAGTGGAGGCCATTTTTAAGGGGTTGAGATGAAAAAAATTGTCTTAATCTCGTCAGAATATGGTGGCCTACATTACACATGGACGCTAACAAATACGTTAAGAGATGTGATAAATTTTAGCATACCAAAGTACTGACAAGGAGAGATGAAATTCCTCTAAGGCCAATGATGGGAGCTAGAGCTTTTGCTAAGTGGGGTATAGATTTTGTGGGACCAAATTCACCCCCCGCTTACATAACTTAACTCAATATATCATTGTGGCTATATACTATCTCACAAAGTGGGCTAAAGTTAAGGCCACTTAGAAAGCAGATGCAAGGACCACCGCACAGTTTCCATACAAAAATATATTTGTTAGATATGGATACCCATAGAAATTGTCAGTGATCATGGCACACATTTCCTTAATAAAGTTAATGAAAATATTCTGGACCAATTCATGGTAGTTCACAGGAAGTCTACTCCCTACCATCCACATGCTAATGGAGAGGCTAAAGCTACAAATAATACTCTATGCACTGTCTTGACCAGAATAGTATCCGATTCAAGAGCAGATTGAGATCATTAGTTACATGCCACATTGTGGGCTTATAGGGTAGCCTACAAAACATCTATTGGAACAACACCGTACAACATGGTGTTTGGCCTTAAGGCAATCTTGCCACGATGGAATCCCTAATCCTAACACTAAGAGTAGATAAACAATTAGGATGGATAGGCCATGAATTGTCTTCTAGAGTCAATGACCTTGAAAAACTAGATGAGCTTTGCATGAAGGCCATAGCCTCTATCTACGCCCAGAAAGGCAACAAAAGGAAATTTTTTATAAGCATGTATGCTAGAAGAGTTTAACACAGGAGACTATGTTCTGGTTTATACATTGAAACAACATGCTAAAAAACTTAAAAATCAAGGGATGGGACCCTTAATGATCATCGATATGTCAAGTGAGGCCATCAAGCTTGTTGTATTAGATGGTGAAGAAATACCTAATTGGATTAGTGGTTGTGGCTTAAAAAATATCATTTACCACTAACCCAAAGCATGCTTCAACAAATCCATGCAAAAAAGAAACGATCTCGGGAAAAATAGGGTAGTCAAATAAAGCTCAAGAAGAAGTCATAGAGTGCATGGCAAAACAAAAAAAACTATGACAACAGCAATAGCACGGACCACCCCTATGGATCAATGTGGTCAAAGTGACCAATTTTGAAGAGGAGCATATGGTGGATCAAACCGTAAAAGTCAAGCATGGAGGTAATCAAGTGGAGGCCAGGGCAATCCTAGATTCCAAAGCTCAAGGAAATCTTATTTCCTACAGCCTATACAAGCAGTTGACACTTGAGGGACAAGTTCAAGAAACACAACAGGACATTTAAAGTTATTCAGAGCACTCAATCAAGGCATTGGGATGGACGGTGGGATACATGTGCAGATTAATCAATACCTCTATCCGCATACGTTTTATGTGGTAGAAGATAAGTCAACATAGCATCCATTATTGCTTGGTCATCCATGGCAACAAAAGTACAACGTAAAGATTGATTGGAAATCTCATATAGTCAACATTCAACGTGTGCAAGAAAATCAAGTGGTTCCATTTGTGGAGAACCAGATCACAAACCAGTGGTAACGGACTTAAAAGTTAAGGATAAAAAACCCTTCCCTACACCAAATCAGTAATGCATTCTAAAGAACAAAACAAAGGAAGTTAATACTACAGAGAGAAGCATCGAGAATAGTGTAAAAGCTCTACCCGGAAAACCCACCAGCAACGGCCACCACTGCAGTCACAAACAACACCTAAATAATTTTGGGTTAACAAGGCAGAGGTTGCACAATTGTCTCAGACCAAGCTGAGATCTATCAAAACAAATGCAAATGGTAAACCCCAAAAACCAACCCAAAAGTACAATCAGGATGGGTATCAAAGAGGTTGATTGCTACACAAGGTCATCCAACAAAAATCTGAATTCCAAAGCGACACAACAAAGAAATATCTTCAGTACCAACCCCTTAGATCCATCCCAAACCAGAGCCCTATCACCAAAGACAAAATGTGAAACATATTTGGGTACCCAAGAAATTATGGCAAGCTCAAAAAAGACCATAATCAAATTTGGGTAATTAAACAAAGGCTAATGCAAATGCCATATGTGCATCTTGGATTCAAACAAGACTGTCAACAACACTAGCAATACAAACCAAAAGTACCAAAGAAACCATTGTCAATCAAACACTGAGCAACACACTGAGAATGATTGTTATTTCACTGCACTTCTATTTGTACTCACTTAATAGGAAACTTCAACATCAAATTCCAATAAGCACATCTCTTATACCCTCCTCTTGCACATCATTACTTTTTCACATGCATTGATCGAGTATGCATATAGGGTTGCATTACATGGCCAGCATTAGCACCACTTTGTAACCTATGCACAACACATACCCTAGGGCAATACACCATTCTCTAGGAGGACTCTGATTAGGAGGGGGAGAGGCATTCTCAATACAAACCCGACAGACTAAGAAAAGTACTAAAAGGGCAATGTCTTCTATGTTTTTGGATTTTGATTGCGTTTGATTGCAAAAATTTGGTGAAACCAAGTATATATGCCCTTATCTAATGTGATTCTACAGAGACATGAGGACACTAGTAATGAGCCACTCCTCACCATGTGCCCTCCTTGTTGTATGCTTACTTCGTCGCAAAAACCTACGGAAACTGCAATGTGGCATCATGGGGAAGAGACCAAAACGGGACCGTAACGCAACAACTACTAACTTGATAGCTACAATACTAGATAGGGGGTTAACCCTAGGCTGGATAAATACATCTATGACCTCCTATTCTAGTTTAGGCCAATTAAAAAAAAACCTAACTTCTTGGACCCTGTAGAATTCACCCAGAAGAAAGTTTCCCGAATGCTACCAAACTCCATAAGTAGGTGATCCTCGAGGGTGCCTACAAGCCTATGTAGTTTCCTCTAGAGTCAACTACCAGGAGTTGGTCAAAACATCAAGGTAGGATTTGGACACGCAAAGCATCATTTGGCAAACGATGCGTCGGTTTGCCACCAAACATCAACGTATCATCAACAACCAACATATATGGTCAGACAGCAAGAAAAATCATCGCCAACCATCTCCCACAAAAAGACGCTTTTTGAGCGACAAATTTCCAAAAAAAAGTGTATGTAAGGCCAAATGCTACATTGAAGCCATAGAAAGATGCCCTACTGCATCCACAAGCTTGGGAGATTGATCTCAAGAGGAATCACCGCAAAAAGTCATCTCCAAGTGAAGGAATCCCTTTCAAAGACTGAAATGCCAAATAGGGAGTTTCTAAGCTAAACAACTGACTTTTTAAGATGAAAACTAGCAATTAGGGCTTAGGGCACAAGCACAAAGCACTTCAAAGAATCAGAGTTGATTTTTATCAAAATAGACATCATACGTGTATGATGTCTCACAGCTAGTTTTTGCAGGAAGAACATCCACTGACAATAGAGGAGGAGGCACGCCTCCAAAATTTGATTGAACAAGCCACAGCAGAAGACCATAAGGCGGCCTTGGAGTGGAAAAAATGGATGATCCACTCAGTTGGAGTCCAAGGGGATGGCCACAAATGTGCTTAGGGAAGAGTGGATGCAACCATCACTCCCCTACCCTCTCCTGAAGTATGAATTTTTCACCATAAAAAAGAGAGTTGAAGTAGAAGCAACAGAGCCAGTATAATGAAGGGGATTTCAAGGACCCAAAAGCTACAAAGAAGATTGTGGAATCCCAACAAAAGTGGAGAAAAGGGTGGCTCCTCAAGTACCCCAGATTATTGAAGTACTTGGTAGAAGCCCCCAAAAGCATAAGGGATGACACTCTATTTTGTCTAGTACCTCACGTATGCACATGGGCAAAGAGAAGCATCCCACCTGGCTCAACTACCCATCAATGCCACCACCCAAGGAAGGAGAGAGAATAAGTGTTTCTTATATGGTGAAAATCCTAAAGGGCCCCATTAAGATGTTCACTGGATCTCCTGACTTGACATGTGTAATGATCAAGAAAATATGCAAGACCCTCCTGGCCTGCCTCAAAGTGTTCGCACCCGTCCAAAGCAATGGACTCCACATAACTATCAACATGCGACATTGTCACCAAAATGACATATGATTTGTCAAATCAGCCATCCCTGGCGGTGTGCGGCATCTGTTTTATCAAAGGTTGATGTTCCTGCCAAGCTATCGCATGCAAGCCTTTGAGGAATCTTTATACATAGGTTTCTTCACTTAGATAGCAAGATTTTCAGCCCTGCAGTCACCTTGGGTAACATCAGATACAAGTCATAATTAAAGCTGCTAAAGCCACAAGGTTTTCATTGACACAAACGGTTGAATACTGCTATAACATCAGGACACAAGGGCCAGAAGCTCAGAAAGACGAAGACTCATCATGTCACGGACTACATGGACATAGAGGGGGGGAGTGTTAACCATTGAACATGGGAAAGTCCAATTTTTTATTATTTATTTTGTCAAACTCAATGTAATTATTTTTTGGGACTTGATTGAGCTTCCATATTGTAATAGACTAAATATTCAGATTAGCCAAACCCATGGTAGAAAGTAGGAGGTATTTTGATTAGTTAGAACCTCCAAGACTGAGGTATATAAGCCAAATTTAGTAACCCTAAGAAGAAATTTTGAATTAATCATCTTTTGAGCTCAACTAAACGTACCATGAGTTTTGTGAGAGAGAGTGAGTGATTTTCTTCTACTCTCTCTGTGTGCTACGAAAGCTACATTGTGAAGGCATCTACACCATCGTGTTAGCAACGGCAAGAGCTACGTGCAAACGCCAAGCTTGCACAATTTCGGTCTCCTCGTGAACAGCTCTCCCACGAGCTTCAAGATGATTGTTCTTTCTAACCACACATCCATTTTGTGACTGCTAGATGCCAATGTGTCCACGATAAGTAGAACTACACATTATGATTAAACATATTAAGAATCGGTGACCTGTGATTTTTGGCTTGTCTTCATTTGCGATTTCTGCACCAAGTGGTTACAAGTAGCAAGTTGGATTAGAGACTTTAAGGGTAGTGTCCTCTAGGTGTGTAGAGGTCATCTCTTGAGTTTCATGACAATTCGACAATGTTACGTCTTGTTTTGGAGAGCGTGGATGTCATAGGTAAGATAGCAATTGTGCATACACAGGTGCTTTGAGTTGATTTTCCTTGTTAGTGATTGACCATAGAAGGTCAAGTAGATGATTGAAAATCCATCTATTTGTTTCCATGTGCCTATGGGTCAAGCTCCATCATTGGTTGAAATCTTGTTTGTTGGCTTAGTTCTCACTTTGCTAGCAACTGCGAGCAACATATCTGCCCAACAACACAAAGGAAAATTTGAGGGAGCAAAAGAGTCTAAAAATTTATCAAGTGGGTAAATCTTGGTAGAAAAGGTATTATAGCCATTAGATGCTATGTTCCAAGCCTATGAGGCAAGACTAAAGAAAAACTAGACCATAGAGCAAAGATGGCTGACGTATCCGCACATCAAAAATTTAGACAAGAAGATTGGAAATGTGCAGATGGCTCATAGAGGCAGCCCAATCTCTAATGCAACCAAAAATGCTAAGCATTCCTAGACAAGAAGTACCGATACCTCAAAAGGAGGAAAAAAGTGAGCACAAGGAAAAAAAAATAAGTGAACCAATGAAACCTAAAAACAAGACACCATTGGATACAAGGGTAGTAGCAAACACAACGAAAGAGAGAGAGAGAGAGAGAGAGAGAGAGAGAGAGAGAGAGAGAGAGAGAGAGAGAGAGAGAGAGAGAGAGAGAGAGAGAGAGAGAGAGAGAGAGAGAGAGAGAGAGAGATTGTGTGACCTAGAGCTATTTCCACTTTCTCGCTTGCTATGGGTATTCCAAGACACCTCAGCACACGAGATTCAACAAGCATGCTCATCTACTATCCCTTGACAAATGCATGTAGCCCATATTATACCAAAAACCACTAGAATAATTGTATCAATTGAAACAATGTCGGGATTTTTGGAAAACTGTCAGAGGTCATTGGGGGGGGCAAATGAAGTCCAAATCTTAAATTTTTTGTCGTTGGACTCCCCAAGCCATGAGATATCCAACCATCAAATCACAGTTGGGATTGGGGTTTGGAACATGGATTGCAATCCAAGTTTCTCCGCCTCAGAACCCAAAAAAAAAAATCATCTAAAGAATGCTCTCAATAGTGCCTAACTACTATTACAATCACAAATAATAAATGTTGCCAAACATGGATCATGATCCATGTCCCCCACAATGCCATAATCAGGCCAAAACTCACCTACAATTAGAGCACAGTATGGGAAATCACCAAGTTCAAATATTAACATAAATGGACTCCTCTAGACACAAAAACTCCAAAAATCTTTAGATTTAAGTCCAATATGCCTATGTTCTATCTCATCGCTCTCAGTCATCATGCCATTTTGTCGACCAAATGAACTCGGAATGCAACAAAACTTTAAGAGGATCTATAGTAGGCCTAGAGACACTATCCTATCAAAATCTTAATCCATCATGGTCTGGGTTATGAAAAGTACAACAAATTAGTCCAAATAGGTTGCCCTAAGGTCTAGGAGTACTATCCTATGGTCAAATGTCAAAAAAGAACCATTTTTTCACTCAAAACTATAGATTTAGCTTACAGACAGGTAGTCATGAACCACAACAAACCTGAGAATGATTATACTTAAATGAAAGAGCAAGAGACAAGGAGCACAATGAAATTCTAAAAAATAATTCCTTTGTGGTTCAAGTAAACTTGGTAGTTCGAGCTAATATGTTGTCCTGTACAAACAGATCCTTGAAAGGGTTGTTCAATATGGCACTTTGGTATGCTATGTACCTTGCATGTAGATCTTTGGTGAGGGGATTGAAGATGGTGTATTCCATCTCAAAGAACCTTTTCATACATGCTTCTTTTGAATGTGTGCATGTAGTGCAAGGGGAGGAGCATGATCCTTGTGTACATCCCCATAAGAATATTTATGTTGGGGGATTTAGTTTCCAAGTTCCATGCAATGCCCTCGGTGCCTTCAAGGAACACCTACCAAGGATGTTCTTCTATATGAATATCTTCAAAGGCCTACATATGTGATGATCATTTTTTTCTATCTTTGACAACATCTAGCATGTGAGGTCAGGCACATCCCTCATTTGAGCAATCATCAATTTCATGGTATGGACCATGTACGATTTTGTCAACTTGCAGTTGTTGATTGGCTTTTAGAGTATTGGGTAATTCAAAATTGGGGCCTCCTACTCCTCCATGTGTAATAGCTCTCCCAAGATTTCCATCTAGGGACTGGACAATAGGTTAGGTCAATCCTGAGGTGTTGTTGTGTATTTTTGTACATGGTCTCAGCTTGTGGTCTTTTCTTGAACCACTTCTTTCTCCTCAAGGGCTAACTTTCCACGATAAGAAGCACTTGGTCTGTGGTAATTGGAAAATCCTTGTAGTCTCCCCTTTCATTTGGTTCCAATGTTGATAAGAGCTTCTTTTTCCACAATATGGCTTCTTGTTTCAACAATGGAAGTGGCATCATCTCGTGGCCAAAGTTATTCACTACTTCATTTAGCTTGATCATCAACAAGGCCACTGATTCTAGTACTTTGAGCTCATAAAGCATATATTCTTTATGTGAGCCTACTAGCATCCACTTCTTTAGCTCATTACAAGAATTTTTCTACTTTGTTTCCTCTTCAAAGTCATGAAGACCGCCCCCAAATGATGTGCTTGGTAAATCTACAAGGGGTAGATCTATACTTTCAAATTCAATCATTTTTTGCATTGATTGGGCAGGTATAATAGCTTTTGTATGTAGAGTACTAATTTCTAGATCTTTAGCGTGCAACTCTTTAGTGTGTCGATCTACCTAGCTAGTCAAATCTACTTTGGCTTTGGCTAATTGTCCTCGGATCTCATTGATTTCTTGCTCCTTTTGAGTGTTTATTGCCATTGATCCAGCCATCAACATCTGTCTTTGTAGCTTATCCTAGGTCAGTTCTGTCTTCAATGCTTTGATTTCCTCTGCAATGGATGTTAAGCTTTCTGGAATTTCTATTGTTTAATCTTTCAACTTTGGTCTTCCTTGAGTATTTTGAGCTTTCTATCAAGCTCCCTCTGATAGCAAATACATCATGCCACCCAGTGCTTGATAAGAAATTCGAGTTAGTACTGGATCAGCATTCATGTATGTTTTGTTTTTTTCACTACCCTTGAGGTTTGCCTCGACCAAGCCCTCTAGTATGTAATTCCCCAGGTTTCATCTAATGACTCTCCTCTCTGCCAAGCCCATTGCCATAACCACTAAAATATGGAGATTTGGCTTGGCGTACCTCAGTGGCTTTTGGACTTTGATGTGTTGTGAGATAAGTTGGAGGGGCAACTCCATCTTTGAGTAGATTAGGTCCTTTGTAAGCAAACTTATGCCCCTGCTAATTCACGAAGGCCTTATCATTGTCAATTGCCTTTGTTTTGTGGAGTAAATTGTGATTGCTTGCTGGTAAGTGGAGGGCCTAGTTGATTAATTCTTCTATGATTCTAAATTTGATAGTAGCTCCATTCTTGTCCGTTAAGGTTGCTTCACCATTTTATGGTATTGAGCTCATCATGTCATGTGCTCTTTCGTAGTTGGTGCCCCAAGGTGGTAGTCAAAAGAATCCATCCAATTGCAGGCATCTTGCTCCTTCTATTGATGCAGGGTCCATAGTTCTTTGGGGAATATTGTGTCTTCACCTTCATGCCATCCACAGCCTAAAATTGTCTGATAAACACATTGACAAGTGTCTTTGCTACAGGGGATTTTTCATTCGAGAAAATTTCAACGACGTAGGGAGAGGCTTCCCATTCCTTTTGAGTCTTTTGACGAGGCATCCTGCTACTACAAAAATCAATTGTTTAGGCCTGGTTGGTTTACATATTGTCGAAAAGTTGAAATAATGTAAACTTGACCATAAAATGAAGAATGAGCATAATTTGATCAAAACAATTCCAAATTGACCAAACTTCGCCAGTATGACTAAAGCAACTATGGGCACTAGGTCAATGGTTGCAGGTCAATTCTAGGTCAGAGGTACATCCATCGCAATCCACGTTGGAACACGTTTTGAAGATCTTCTTGCACCATCTCATTTAGCATGTTATGGGGATTCTATAGCTCAAAAATTTTGTGATTTGGATCACTGATTTGGAATCTAAGCCAAATTTTGGAAATTTTTCATAGACTTGGAGAAATTTGGCATCTTTACAAGGGTTTTTATATCCAAATGACTTTAAACTTCAAGGTTAAGCTTTACTTGGCATTTGGGAGCTGATGGCTATGTGTTAGTCTAGAAATGTGAAAAAGGTACATGGATTGCGATCCATGTTTAGTCACGTATGGGGATGAAACTTTGAGGACATGTCCCTATAGGTTATCCTAGCACACTGGTGGAATCGTTTCAAATTTGGAAATTTTTTCCTAAGTATACCCAACTTCCCACTCTATGGCCCAATTTTTTCTGCCATATTGGTTTCCTAGGGCCAAGTTGGATTGATCCCCGTGGCTAGAATGTGTTGAATTTTGTTCATTTGATGCTTTAAGATTAAAGTTTTTGCCCAAGGTCAGGTGACTATCCAATTTCGTTGCACTTGGAGTTGTTTGACCCCTCTAATTGAGCTGGAAAAAATTGGCCATTTGGTAAGCATTTTGGGACTCCTTTTGATTCATATAAGCATACCCTAACTTCTTATTCCTTTGTTTTGGAAAGATGCTCCAGATTTGAAATGAATGCTCTGAAATTGCACAACTACCAGAATTGGAACAATCTTGCATTAATTCCTTGATAACTTGCTGATATTAGCCTCTACAGACTCTATGGACTCTTACTCTATCAAATTTGTCCCTTAGGTACATGCATTGCGATCCATGTTCTAGAGCCAAATAACACCAAACTTGGGGAGAAGGTTCTTGATAAGGCCCCTAAGCTATTGGTCATATTATTTTGAAGTTTGGATCAAATTTTCTTTATCTAGGTCAAAATGACCATTTGTAGGCTGACTTTCCAATTTTCTAGTATTTTAGGGTTTTTTAGAGTCCATGTCTTCCCAAATTTACATAGTGCATTAGGAAGAGGATGGGGTGTAGGAGGGCCTCTTTATATGCCATGAGCTTATGGAGGTGATTAATATTTTGATGAATAGATGTACGCCATGTGTGCAAGAATGGTGGGTGTGTAAGAGATGTGTAAGAGTGGTCAAAGGATGCACTTTTTCCCCCAAAAAAGAGATGGAAAATTTTATGATTTTTGGCCTTCCATTCCTCCCACATATGATCTCCGATTTGAGCGAAGATCATAGATTTGCAATACGCATCAAGATCTTTCCATAGATATGCTACATGATATGGTTTTACCTGCTAGATTTTAAATTCCATTTTGGGGGGAGACTTTGAATTCAAATAAACTAGATGTTTTTCTTGTTTGAATTCAAAAACTGTCATTTGATTACTTTCTTAATACTACAGGTTTTACTTCCTTGAACTGCCAAATAAAGAGGCCCTCCTAGACCCTATTCTCTTCTTAATGTATATCGGCTAATTGAGATTTACTTGTTGGTCAACTTTTTGTAGGATTCTGATATTGTTGGGTACATAAATCGCGATTCATGTTTGAAAGAATTCTGCAACTATAAATGCATGAGTGGATAGGCACACCTGGGGGGAGTATTCTGCTAAATTGTTTGTGGATTTGAAAGGAGAGGAACATGGATCGCGATCCATGTTCCACCCCTAAATTGAACTCTAATGTCATATTTAGATTTTGCCATGCTTGAAGAGATCCCTGGTAAATTCTTTTTGGGTTTGGATAAGGTTTGGTGCTCCTAAGAGCCCCACGACAATTTGCAAACAATCTGTTTTGGTTTTGAGCCATGCGGTTGATTTGGTGTTTTTTGTACAGTGTGGGTTGTACATATTTGTTTGTGATTAGTAGAAGAGCATACTTGTTGAATATGGTGGGGTGTGGTTATCATGAATTAATTTCTAACCTTCCAAATGTATTTTTCAACTTAAATTGGCCACTTAAATCCAAGGAAAATCAAAATAGAACAATCAAAAATTGATTAAGTGCTAATAAACCAACCAGTCAAGGCTTGGGACCAATTTGGGTAATTGCTAACTAATTATCTCAGTCAAAGGTACAGGTCAAGGAAGGATAAATGTATCTTGAGAATCCTTGATCAAAGGTATAGGACAAAGGAGATGACTGAGAGCAATTATAGAAGTCTAAAAAATACAAAGTGGCTATGCTAAGCCCAAGTCATTAGAATAACTTGTCAGACTCTAAGTATGAAGTTTGGGAAGCATTAGGTTGAAATTTTAACTTGCCATTATATGTCTAAATTTAGTAGGTCTAAATTTAGCAAGGTTTGGGAGCATCTTGATGGCACCTTCAAAGCATTGTGTTAAGGTTTTGCATAGGAGGTGGAAGTTTTAAAGCCCAAAGGGTGAGTTATTAGCAGATGAACCAGACAGACGCCCTTCTAGTCGACCCCTTCATCATGTGCCACAAATTTTCAATGGCTCATCATTATTTTTCCCAAAAGCCTTGTAATTAAGTGAGAGTCTTTGATGTTAGCCAAATGATCTCTGAGCCAGCCTATGTAAAATTTTTGTTGTAAAGTCTGAATTTGAGTCTGAGCCTTGTAAGTCGGCCATTGGCCAAGAAAATCTCTAGGTATAAAGCTTAACTTTTGTAAGTCTGAAGAATCATCATTATCAAGGTTTTTTGAAGTTTTGTAGCGCGTACAACCGAGAGCGGCTACTCTCTCGTGCATTGTAGTCCATCTTTCTTGAGCTTTGGTAATCCGAATTCAAATTCAACACTTGCATTGTGTTCCTTGTCTACTACTCTTTAATTTAAGTGTAATCATTGTCCATTTTGTTGTGGTTTGCAACTATGCGTTAGCGAGGTAAATCGATTTCTTTGAGTGCTTTAATGGTTTATTTTTTACTTTTTGACCATAGGGCGACCATTCTGGACTATTTTGTTATAGTTTTTAGGACCTTGATCATGAGGGATCGTGATTTGGTACCTTATTGAATGAAACCATACTTGGTAGGATAGTGTCCCTAGGTGTCTTAGACCTCCTCCTTAATTTTTGGTGCATTTGGACTTTGTTTTGACTGAGAGCAGTGACATAGGACATAAGTAGCTTGGCAAATTTGAGAGTGATAGATTTGCTAGTGCTAGAGATGACTTTGTTCACTTCTTGAGATTGACACCCTCAAAGATTTTGTGCCCCATCTGAGTGGCTTCCCTGAGTATTGACATTATGTTAGTATTAGATAACTATGACATAGACATTCGTCGGGTGACATGCTAACATTGGCACTACTGTCGAGAATAGTGATCCTTAGGTGGTGAGTGACCTAGTCGTAGCTTTTACTTTATAGACCTTTGATTTTAATTTCCATTTTTTTTATACTTTAGTAGTCAGGCAACTAGACACAACAAGGTTCAGTGTTTGATTAGTAGAGGCTAGAAGTCAAGGACTTGCTAGGTCTACTCTTGAGAGGCATAGGGAGTTGTGAGTGAGAAATGAAAGCATTTTATTCTGCATTTTTTAATGCTTTGAAAGTATTGTTCCATCATCCATTTTACTCTCGGGGGGTGCACTATGTAATCACGTTAATGTATAACGTGAGTTAAAAAGGAGGGGTTTTAAAATGCAAAAAATTTAGGCAATTTAACATAGATATATTAAAATAAGGGGTTTCGATATTCAATTTTGGGAAAAATTACTAAAATAAGGGGTCATTTTATTCATTCACACATGTTAAAAGAGGGATTTTTTAAATACCCCACGAACGCACCTTATATAGTCGGGTACTAAATGGTGAATCCCCCGAGGTTTTACTTTCAAATTTATATCATTTGTTTTTTGTTGTTCCTAGAATTCATTCTAGCACTTAGGAGTCGGTTAGCTAACATCCAAAACATCAAATTGGACTGAAACGTTCAGGGAAAAAACTGAGCAAAATCGTATTCTGGTAAAAAAGACCGTAAAACTTGAAAATTTATAAATTTGATCACAACTCAAAAGTTGATCTAAACCCAAAAACAAGTGCAAAAAGGGATTAAAACCAGAAAGAGTCAATTTGGAAAGTTTCATGCCATTTGGTGCAGGAACATGGATCTCCATGTCCCCTTGTGACCTATTGATAAAAAAATGATATCATTGGGTCCAGTGCGGTTCGAGATCACTGAATATGCACATTTGATGAGAAATTAACACAAAAAACTCACTCAAATCGAGAAATTGGAGCAAAAGGCACATAAACCTTGGAAATTGACCAAAATTTGGGGCTTCTTGACTTTTTGATTCTGTTACCATATACATGTGGTAGTGATGTGTGTGACCACACTAGGACCGCCGGGGCATTTTTTCCCTCTTTAGGAGGTTTTTCCCCCCGTGCATTGTATATACGCCCATCACTCTAGGGCTATCCATCTTTCTATTGCACACTAAGTAATACACTCTCTATTGTGTGCCTTGAGCTTCCTTCATCTTCTCCAAGCTGTGTGCGTTTCTCTGCAACCCTAATTCCAACAATTGGTATCAGAGCAGGTTGCATCCTCCTGCGGTTAGTCGCCAATTGCTCCAGTAAATGCCTGCTCACTTTCTTCGATTTCAGTGAGCTTTGGCGAGCGTTCGCAGGTCGACAAATATTTTGGGAATGCTCAAAGATCTCGGTCTGCTCAGATTTTTTATTTGGGCTCATTTCGGCCTCCATTTTTACTACAGGCAGTACTGCACATGCTATTTTGTCATTTTGTGTAGAATTTTTATCAGTGCCATTTTCTGCATAACAGTGCCTTACAGTCTTCTACGGTATGTGCTATATAGCACGTGTTGTTCCCGATCCGTTTCTCCTATTTTCAGGCAGTTTTCACATCAGGTGCAGCATTTACCATGGCTGACAACAACAACACAGATGTGTTCAAGATGTTTGCTGCTGAGGACAGGTTGGATGGGGACAACTACCCTATGTGGGCTTGTATGATGCAACATGTTCTTGTGTCAAAGGGCGTCTGGAACATTGTGCAGGACATTGATGTATGTCCTGGTTCTAAGGATGTAGGCGATGTTGAGGATGTTGCAGGTCTTACTGCAAGGATTTCTGTTGTTAGAGTTGTTTTGCCTACGGCAGAACAAGCTCGTTGGGATTTTAAGGATGCGCAGGCTCATGCGTTGATTGTGTTGTCTATGAAGCGCATCATTGTTCCTCACATCCGTTCAACAAAATCTGCAAAACAGGCTTGGGATATTTTGATTGGTCTTTATGCAAGTCGCAATGAGGCTAAAAATTGCTTTGCTACGTAAAGTGCTGGAGTTGAAGATTATGCATGAGGAAGATGATATGGACACTTTCCTTGCTAGTTTCAAGGATATCAATGAGCAGCTTATTTCTACAGGTGAAGTCATTTCAGACAGTTCCCTTGTGCAGACTGTTCTTGATGCCTTACCAGATTCTTACCACTAGTACTTGGAGACTTATGACCCAAAGAAATCGAGAAGTGTCAAGTTTGATGCATTATGCACATTGCTGTTGCAAGAGTCACTTTCTAGAAAAAACAGGACTAGGCAGCGTGCAGTTGAACAGGCTTTTATTAGTTCTCAAAGAAAGGGTGGTAATAGTAATACAGCCACTTCTTATGGTTCTGTTGTGAGTGGAAAAACTTATGTTCCTAATGCTTCTGTTGGCACCACTTCGTTTGGCAATGCTGGTGATAAGGGCAAAAAGAAGATGTGTTGCCATTATTGTAAAGCTAATGATCATTTTCTCAAGTCGTGTCCTAAGTTGAAGGCCAAAGAGGCTAAGAAGAAAGAGGGTGGTTCCACTGCAAATGTTGGTTCCACTACAAATGCAGCCATTGTTGAGTCTTCTGTGAAAGGAGACTGTGATGCTGATGTTGATGCAGAATGGGCTTTTAGCGCAGAGTGCACTTATAATCCTGCTGTCCATGATGCATGCTTGTCAGCTGCTGCAGATTCACATGTGTGGTATTTTGACAGTGGTGCTACAAAGCACATTACCTCACATCGTGAATTGTTTACCTCTCTCGAATCTGTCCCTCATGGGAATTCAATCACTTGTGCCAACAATGCCTCTCATCCGGTTCAAGGCGTTGGAAAGATTGTGCTTACTGTTGCTAATGGCAGTTCTTTCACACTTGTTGATGCACTTTATGTACCTGGGATCAAGAAGAATCTCTTGTTTGTATCCGCACTTCCTAGAGTTGGACTTGTAGTCAAATTTGTGGATGACAGATGTACAGTTCATGATCTCAGTTTTGGTGATGAAATTGTTGCATCTGGCCTTTTGTGACGTGGGCTATATAAGCTCACTTTGTATGAAAAGTGTGGACAAAATTTTGCAAATGCTGTTGCAGATTCAAGGGATACTTCAGATGCAAAACTTTGGCATGCACGTTTTGGTCATCTGAATTTTGCCAGTTTGCTGCGTTTGCAGAAATCTGATATGGTTGCTTCTTTGCCGCCTCTTGAAGCACCTGTCAAATATGTTTGTGAAGGTTGTATTTTGGGTAAGATGCAGAGTTCTAAGTTTCCAAAGGATGGTTCAGTTCGGGCCACATGCAAGTTGCAGCTTGTGCATAGTGATGTTTGTGGGCCCATGCAAACTCCGTCCTTGGGCAATTACCTTTACTTCGTGACTTTCATTGATGATTACTCCAGGCATGCATGGGTATTTCTGCTTAAAGCGAAGTTCGAAGTATTTATGTGATTTAAACAATTTCTGGCTATGGCTGATAATGTCTCGAAATGTACTATGGCCACCCTCCGTTTCGATCAAGGGGGGGAGTATATGTCTCATGAATTTAATGCATTTTTGGCTAGTCATGGGATAAAACACCAATGTACAGTGCCTTATACACCTCAGTAAAATGGTGTTGCTGAGAGGAAAAACAGGTCACTTACAGAAATGGCACGATGTATGGTCAAAAGTCAAGCTTTGCCGCATTCTTTTTGGCTTCAGGCCATCATGTGTGCCACATATGTACTTAAGAGGTGTCCTATGAAAGCTTTGCAGTCTATTACTCCAAATGAATCATGGCATGATAGAAAGCCTTCTATTGAGCACATGCGTGTTTTTGGTTGTTTGGCATATGCTTTGGTGGCACAAACACAGCGAAGAAAATTGCATGATAAGGCTATCAAATGTATTTTTTTTGGTTATAGTGTTGAAAGCGAAGGTTAGAGGTTGTATCATCCGCAAAGAAAAGGTATTCTAGTTTCACGGGATGTAGTGTTTGTGGAAGATTCTGTTCAGCCCTTGTTGCCATGTACTAGAGATAGTAATGTAAGCTCACAGGACATTTATGACACTTTGTTGCCTCTTTTCAGTGGTGGAAATACGAATGTAATTTCCAATGAGGCAAATATACAGCCTATGGGGGTTTCTAAAAATGTTACAAATCAGCCTATTACTGATGCAGATGTACATGATGTACTTGATGAGGAAAGGGCTGAAAATGAGCAGGCTAGAGGTATGCCAAAATGGCTGGTGCACACTTTGCGTGATAGTAAATTGGATGCACCTTTGTCTAGTCGTACTCGTTCAGGCTCTCTCCATGCATCTTATGCATCAGATTGTTATGCTTTGGCTGTGTCTAGTTTACATGATGTTGAGGAGCCTCTGTCTTTTGATGAAGCACAGAATTCAAAAATTAGATGGCTGCCATGCAATCAAAATATTATGCACTTATAGAAAATGACACATGGACTTTATGTTATTTGCCTCCTGGCAAAAAGGCCATTGGTACGAAGTGGGTTTACAAGTTGAAACGCAAGCCGGATGGTGAGATCGATCGCCATAAGGCTTGATTTGTTGCAAAGGGTTATACACAACAAAAAGTCATAGATTATGAAGAGACTTTTGCTCCCACTTTTCGTATGACTACAGTGTGTTTTCTATGTGCATTGGCAGCTCATTTTGGTTGGGATGTACATCAATCCGACATTGTTACTGCTTTCTTGAATGGTGACATATTTGAGGAAGTTTATGTAACGCAGCCTCACGGTTTTGTCATAAAAGGACAAGAGTACAAAGTGTGCAGATGTAAGAAGGCTTTGTATGGGTTGAAGCAATCTCCTCGTGCTTGGTATGAGAAAGCTAACACTCATTTGGTTAAACGAGGCTTTCGTAACAGTCCAACAGAAAGCACATTGTATGTAAAGCGTGAGGGTGATGTACTTCTCATTGTGGTTCTTTATGTTGATGATTTTCTGATCACTAGACCAAATGAGAGACATATTGCTGAATTTAAGGCTGATTTGAATGCTACTTTCAAGATAAAAGATTTGGGGTTGTTGCATCATTATTTGGGTATACAGTTTAAGCAGTGTGAAGATGGTATTGCCTTGTGTCAGAAAAGTTACATAGAGACATTGCTATTGAAGTTTGGACTTGAGGATTGCAAACCTATTGCCACTCCCATGGAAATAGGTTTGAAGTTGAGTCTACATGATGCTGGCGATCCTCTTGATGTCACTCTTTACCAAACTGTTGTTGGCTGCCTCATTTATGTATGCAACACGAGGCCAGATATTCAGTTTGTAGTCTCACAAGTCAGCAGATTCATGCATAGCCCAGGGTCTAAGCATTGGCAGGCTGTCAAAAGGATTTTCCGCTACCTTAGTGGCACTTTACACCTTGGCTTGTTTTATCCCAAGGGGGGATTATTGCCGCCAGACTTACATGCTTTTTCGGACTCATATTAGGCTGGTTGTTTTGACACGCGAGTGTCCACAAGTGGTTTTTGTTTCATGCTTGGTAGTTCATGCATATCATGGTTGAGCAAGAAGCAACCTACTGTGGCCACTTCTATTTGTGAGGCTGATTACATGGCAGTCTTTACAACTACGATTGAGTGTGTATGGCTCAGACGCCTTGTGACTGATTTGGGTGTTGGACAGGACACTACCCAACACTATCTACACTGAAAATCAGAGCGCATTGGCAGTCTTTACAGCTACGATTGAGTGTGTATGGCTCAGACGCCTTATGGCTGATTTGGGTGTTGGACAGGACACTGCCAACACTATCTACACTGACAATCAGAGCGCATTGGCCATTGTGAGGAACCCAGTTTTTCATGCTTGCACAAAGCACATTGAGGTGCATTACCACTATGTCAGGGAGAGGCTCTCAGCAGGAGAGATCAGCTTGGATTATGTGCCAACACAGGACAACCTTGCAGATCTTTTCACAAAGGCATTGTCTCGTGAGAAGATTGAAGATTTCCGCAAAGCTTTGGGCTTACTCCCCTTTGTGGACTGATCAAGTCCTCAGGGCATGGCACTTCCCTTTACTCATGTGCCAGCTCTCGTTCACCGCATCACTCCAGGGGGGATTTATTACCATATACATGTGGTAGTGATGTGTGTGAACACACTAGGACCGCCAGGGCATTTTTTCCCTCTTTAGGAGGTTTTTTCTCTCGTGCGTTGTATATACGCCCATCACTCTAGGGCTATCCATCTTTCCATTGCACACTAAGTAATACACTCTCTATTGTGTGCCTTGAGCTTACTTCATCTTCTCCAAGCTGTGTGCGTGTCTCTGCAACCCTAATTCCAACAGATTCCAAATCCAAAAATAAGTGAAAATCTAACATCTACAGGGTGCTAACCAAATTTCATATTCAAATATGGTCAAACATCGATCACAATCCATGTCCCCTTTGATCATTTGGAGCTAAGATTTGAAAAAAAACTCCAAAAATTTGACTAAACCATCAAAAGACCAATTGCTAGTAAAAAACGACAGGGCAGACACAAAAGTTTGCTTTTGATCAACAAAAAGTTTCCCAAATCCAAAAATAAGTGGTGGAGTGGACTAGTTATACTGTAGGTAATCATCAAGCAAAATTGGGGGGTGATTAACCCAATGTAAGAGAGCTAACGGAGCAAAATTTCTTATATGTATTCACATATGAAGTGGAGAGAGATACTCAAGTAATCATGCTAGATAAGTATGGCTGGAAGTACTCAGCAATGGATCATAAAGAGCTTGAGGAATATACGTACTTTGGAGGGCCACTCCACTAGTACTATGTCACCCAAGCATTCATAAATGGACAGTCCCTGAAACAAGGCTAGCAACTACTAGAGCGAGTACTGTGTGGAAGACATTTTAGTTGACCACATTTTTCAGAACCTAGACCGATGGGATCTTTGAGTTCAAGGGTTCATATTAGGGCAGTGATCCTGTAGATATGATTTTCAGCACAAGGGTTCTTGACACTAGAACTGAGGGTAGAGACTTAAGACTTGAGGAGAGAGTAATTGATCGGCCTCCCTCCAAAGCACCTATCACTGGATATGAGGCAATACATGCTATATTAGGAGAGCCTATAATGATAAGCAAGTGGTAGAAGAAACACGCAGAATGCAACCTTCTCAAGTGGTGAAGTGTGTGCCCAAAAAGTACAATGGATCGGGAGATCCATATGCGCATGTTTCACTCTTTAATCAAGTCTTAAGAGAAAAACAAGTGACAATTTCCATATATAGTATGAAGGATTTGGTTTGACCTTGGAAGGAATGGTGCTGACTTGGTTCCAGCCATTGAATAGTATTTCCTAAATATGAATCAACTCTTGGGAGAGTTTGCCAAGGAATTCTCCAAAAGAGGAATCAAGCACAACACGGTTTTCCAAATCTATGATTTTAAGCAAAAGGAGAACAAAAAGGTGAAGGAAACTTTGCTTCGCTTCAAATAGTATATTGAGAGATTTCCAGTGAGAGAGTTAGCACAAGATGATTGATTGTCTAAGGGATGGTTCCCACATAGTACTTCCTCAAGAGGTTAGGGTAGGTAGAAATCAAGTTATAGGTCCTATGAGGCCCAAACATTGTTCCATGCAAAGTATCCAACGTGCCAAATCCAGAGGTGTAATACTATCTCTCAAAAATATTTAAGGTACATCCCACCATATCAGCATAGTACGAGGCCACTCAAGGTTTGTACCATAAACTTGCTAGTTTGACAGCACCCGATAAAAAGGCCAAAATCCTAATCCTTTGGAAAAACAAGGAGACCTAGGGTGATAATATGATCAGAGCATCAGCAGACTCCTCAAACCCAAGGTACGTTGTGTAAGGTAAAGATTCTTGTTAATCATTCACAAGGCAATATAACCTCTGGTTCCATCATGCATAGTGTAAGCCAAATCCACCCATTAGAGAAAACTTCACGGTAAAGATTCATGGTAAACACACATAGGATAGTAAAACCATCAGCTCTATCATGCATATGCCAAATTCAACTATGCAAGGTAATTATTCAAGGTGCAAATTCAACCATATCAGGGAAAAGAGGAATAGTTGAGATTCACCCATTGGGGAGAGTGCAAGGTAAAGACTCATGGTAATTTCCCACAAGACAATATTAACGAACAACTCCATTATCCAAAGAATAAGCTAGATTCACCCAAAGACTCATGGTAATCACCCACAAGAGAATACAACCATCAGCTCCTTGATGCTCAATATAAGCCAACTACCCAAAATGGTTGAAAGTAAGCAAGTTGCAACAGCTTCTTAGCACAAGTCAAATGACAAAAGAGTAAGAATTCTTTTAAAAGATAACATGCAATGGCATCAAGTAGATTGTAGTTGGATGAAGCAATCACAGCCAAGCAAAGTGACCAAGTAAGTGTGTGTGTGTGTGTGTGTGTGTGTGTGTGTGTGTGTGTGTGTGTGTGTGTGTGTGTGTGTGTGTGTGTGTGTGTGTGTGTGTGTGTGTGTGTTTTGTGTTTTTAAACTAATACTTATACACAAAAGAACGTATCAATTCAAAAGACAATTGGCTTCAGACAAAGTACAAGGATTAGTACAAAATGACTCAGTCTTTTATTCATTTTTGTACTGAGAATGAGGTATCATTCCAATGATTGGTAAATAAGATAGTTAAGAACAACTAATACTAAAGTGGTAGCGACCAAGTTCGACGATGACGGACAGTATCAAAGCCAAAAATATCCTAAGTAAAGATAGACTCCTCACCTTGGTTAAATATGCAACACCTTTACTCTGTGGAGACCACCTCACATATCATCGAGACCAGCAAAGCCAAGCACAGCTACAAGATAGGCAATCGATCCACAAAAGCAATTTCAAGACCAGGACCATAGACAAGTAACCTTATCCATAGTAGGGCCTATTGAATGATTCTCCACATCTAGGAAGTCCTCAGTCATGCAAGCCTCAGAGGGATAGCCCAATAGGGTAGGCAGTTAAATGGCATCAAATCAAAGCCAGCTCATCAATCACATTGCGAGCTGGAACAAGGGAAAGAGCGAGTGAGGGTTGGTACAAAGCCAAGGTCAAGAGAGCAAGCTTATAGGATCATCCAATAGCACAGGGATGAGAGAAATAAGGAAGGCTATGGATAATACTACTTCTCAGTGTGCAAGTAGGAGCATCAAAGAGAGAACAAAATCACCCTTGAGAAGGGAAGTAATTAAAGGCCTTTACACGGCTCAGAACGTGGGTGGGGGGATACTATTTCCCACTTACTCAATGGCTTTAGGATTAGGTTCACACCCAATAAACTCATCCCACTAGGGGATTGAGTTGTAGGTAAGCCAAAGAATATAGGGGGTGGTTTAGACCATAGGAGATGACGAGTAAAAGTCACGGCATTGGGGTAATATCCCACGAGTATCCATCCCTTTCAAAAGAAATTTCAAATTAGTAAACACCGATAAAGGTGACCTAGGGGTGGTATAAAATCAGCAAGGAATATTGCCATGGGAGTGTGTGTGTGTGTGTGTGTGTGTGTGTGTGTGTGTGTGTGTGTGTGTGTGTGTGTGTGTGTGTGTGTGTGTGTGTGTGTGTGTGTGTGTGTGTATGTAATAGAAGGTTTTATATATCCCCATAAGACAGTGTAACCATCATCTCTAATAAGAAAAGCATGAGACTAATATAGTCATGGGGATTAGGAAAGAGTATAAACTACCATCCATTGAGAAAAATCCCAAATATCTAAGTGGATGGCCTACCCAAAGGATAGGGTTACGTCATAGTTAGTGCTACAATTTAAAGGTTTGAGATAGGAGTATCCAAGTATAGGGTAGACTACTAGTAAGCCACAGATGAAAGTGACCAATGTGTGTATGTGAGAAAAATCATCATTATCTATATCAATAGGTCAAGTGTAAGTGTGTGTAGGTGGGTGAAGCACTCATAGCTAGATGAAGTGAGCAAGTGTGTGTGTGTATGTGCGTGTGCACGCACCTGCACAAACCCATGCACCATACTCAATGAGGTGGCAATAGGCTGATTGAGTATGGGCCTACTACCTCATCAAATTGATGAGAGTAGAATAGTCAAGTCAGAAGTAAAAGAGTTGTATCATATCAAAAAATTCATGAGTCTTATTGGAGCAATAGGTAACAAAGTTAACAGAGAGGATTTTACTCTAGTTGGAGTTTTAAGGCTTTGTTAGCCAATAGAAAATAGTATGGATGCCATTCATAATCAGTTGTAGAAGTTTTCGATGCTTTACTAGTTTCAATTGATAGTCCTCAAACAAAACGTCCAACCAAGAAAAGTTTGTTTACAGGTAAAATGTTCCTAAAATTGTAAGAATCAAAATAATTAAACAAGGGTAAGTAATTTTGGATTAACCTATAACTTGAAACCAGCAAAGTCAAAGACTACAATATCTGTGAGCAGGAATTCAATCTATAAGCAAGGAGAGACCACCTAACACCTATCAACCTAATGAGGAATTAACAACAGTGGGTCGAACCAAGCCTATAGACAAAAAATCTCCAAAGACAACATCCCGATTACCCAACAAATTGGGAGAACCTTGTGTTTAGGACATGTGTGTTGTTGTTTGTAAACTAATAGTTATACATGAAAGAACATATTAGTTCAAAAAATATTTGGCTTTAGACAAAGGAAAAGGATAAACACAAAAAAGACTCAGTCTTTGATTCATTTTTGTACATCATAGTGAGAATGAGGTATCATTCTAGTGATTGGTACATAAAGATAGTTAAGAACAACTGATACTAAAGTGACAGAGGCCAAGTTTGACGGTGACAATGGATAGAAGCAAAGCCAAAAAGATATTAAGTAAAGATAGAGTCCTCACCTTGGTTAAATATGCAACACCTTCAGTATGTGGAAACCACCTTAGATATCATCGAGACCGGCAAATCTAAGCACATCTATAAGATAGGCTGAGTACTCAATCCACCAAAGCCGTTTTAAGACCAAGACTGCATCCAGGTAACCTTACCCACAGTAGGGCCCATTGAATGATGCTCCATATCTAGGAATCCCTCGCTCGGTCATGCACGGTGCCAGCGTAATATCCCACGAGTATCCATCCCTTTTAAAGGACATCTCAAACTAGTAAACACCGATAAAGGTGACCCAGGGGTGTTATGAACTCAGCAAGGCATATTGCCATAGGATAGAGTGTGTGTGTGTGTGTGTGTGTGTGTGTGTGTGTGTGTGTGTGTGTGTGTGTGTGTGTGTGTGTGTGTGTGTGTGTGTGTGTGTGTGTGTGTGTGTGTGTGTGTGTGTGTGTGTGTGTGTGTGTGTGTGTGTGTGTGTGTGTGTGTGTGTGTAATAGAAGCTTCTACAAATCCTCATAAGACAGTGTGACCATCAACTCTAATTAGAAAAGCAGGAGACTAATATAGTCATGGGAATTAAGAAAGAGTATAAACTATCATCCATTGAGAAAAATCCCAAATATCCAAGTGGATGGCCTACCCAGAGGATAGGATTAAGTCATAGTTAGTGCTACAGTTCAAAGGTCTGAGACATGAGTATCCAAGAAAGGGTAGACTGTTAGTAAGCCACAGATGAAAGTGACCAATGTGTGTATGTGAAAAAAATCATGGGTGAAGCACTCATAGCTGGATGAAATGACCAAGTGTGTGTGTGTGTGTGTGTGTGTGTGTGTGTGTGTGTGTGTGTGTGTGTGTGTGTGTGTGTGTGTGTGTGTGTGTGTGTGTGTGTGTGTGTGTGTGTGTGTGTGTGTGTGTGTGTGTGTGTGTGTGAGCGAGAGTGAACGCCCACCCTTACCCATACACCATACTCAATGTTAAGGCAGTAGGCCCATTGAGTATGGGCCTACTACCTCATCCAACAATGAGAGTAAAAAAGTCAAGTTAGAAGCCAAAAGAGTTGTGAAAATACATGAAGAAAGTGAAGCAAGTCTCATCAAAACAGTGTTCGATAATTTCTTCAAAGAACATTGTACTCTAGTACAAGTTTTATGGCTTTCTCTATCAATAGAAAATAGTTTGGATGTCTTTCGTAGTCCTTTTCAAAACAAAAAAATCAGTATTAGATACAAACTAACAAGAGAAATTATAACGGGTAGCTCATATCACCCTGCAACAACTGCCAAGTCAAGCCAAAGGACCATAAAGACTGTGAATAGGAACCCATGTCTAAGGCCAATGTCCAGACCACCTAATACCTGTCAACAAAAAAGGATTTATTGGAGTTGGGTCTATCAAAGACCACAGACACTTCATTGGTCCAAAGCCAGCATCGCAACCAATCCATTTGCCTAGGAAGGTGGTTTTTACAAAAATAATTCTGCATTTCACTCATTTTTCTCCAATATGGTCAAAATGAAATAAATTTCCGGTTATCCTATATATAATGACTAAAGTAGTAAATGAGTATAAAATATGCATTCATCTCGAAGGTTGAACTATAGAAACGCTAAACCTTTTTAAGAAAAGATAGAGTTATCACTTGCATACATATAGACATGACAACAGATTTTGTTAGATTTGGCTATGTATGGCAAGTGTCAAAGAACTTATCAGTTGTTATCCATGTGTACTTAAAAATTATTAGATTAGGTATCGTCCTAAAAGTGAAGAAGTAATTCAACTACAAGTGTATAAAGGGAATTCACCAACCTTTCCTCTTTTAAAATAGCCAAATAATACTAAAATATCTTCTTTTTATTTTAGAAATATGGTTTTGTTTTGTTTTGAATGCTTTTTAACCAGCCTGTTTGTATTTTCCAAAATTTATAAAATTTACTTCAGCCAAGGATAGCTAGGGACTTGCCATCCTAAGAAGATTGCTCTTCACCATAGCTTCTAAGTGTTTACATCCATTCCTAGTGTTTTACAACCAAATTAGAAACCAACTAATACCATTATGTAAGTTCAAATGTTATCCAATATTTCCCACTAGTGATGCTCCCAGTCTTCACAACTCATGAGAAAAAAGCACAACAAGTAAAGCAAACTCTTAGTCAAAACCAATGCTCAAATTATTTCAAAGCCTCGCCAGAGCAACAAATGTAACCAGTAGTGGAAACCTTGTAGAAACCAGCAGTAATTAGTGAGAAGTAGTCAATCAAATGTGTCCTAAATTCCCTAACATATCCAAACATCTTGATTAAGCCTAAGTAATGCCAGACAAAAACCAAGGATAAGTAAAACAAGGCATAGATGTCAACAAGAGGGAACATCAAGCGCCCACAACTAGAGAATCAAAAAAGATATTCATATCCATACCCTGGGGGATTCACCATGGAAAACTTACCGCACCATGTAAGTGCAGGGGAGGGGGTTAATTTTATAAGTTGCATAAGTGTATAAGTGAGGGGCAGGCCCCCAATAATTTATCTCCCAAGTTTAAACATAAGAAAGGGGGTATCATATTTATTGTTGGGGCAGGGGGGAGGGGGGGAAGGGGGGGAGAAGTGAGAAAAGGGGAAAATGAGAGGAATTTTTTGTGTTTCAAAATCATGGCTTCCCAATAGAGTCTGGGGCCTCCAACTTGTGAGGAGTCAATAGCTACAAAGATACATGCAAGAACTAACACTTCTTTGTAACAATTTCTTGTTTTGTGATTATAGTTCATTTGTTAAAGGGATGAAAGCTATAAAGAGTTTGCATAGATGCAAATTTGCACGGAGAACCTAACACAACTTTATAATCATGTTTTTGGAGTAATTTAGATGGGTCATAATTGGACGAGTAGCTAGAGTGTCGGCTGAACGGGCAATAGTTTGAAAGTGAAATTAAGATACATTGAGGATACATATAGTTATCAACATAAGTGGTTCCTTAGTACGTTGTATGTAATAATCGATCAAGATGCCCAATGCCAATCACAACCAACTCATCCAAAACAAGTACTACCATATACATACCATTTTAGATTAGATACTCCATCAATGCCATGGGTAGAAAACAATAAAATATAGAAGCTCATGCCAAAAAGGTATGGAAAAATCAAGGTGCTACAATATTCCAAAAGAAAAAATAAAAGTAAGTACACCATCAATAGAAGCAACTATGTCAGCAACAAAATTGCAACCAGAGACCCTTTAAAAAAGAATTAAGCCAAAAGTGTTGAAACTACTTCAAGCAAAGCTTGCCATATCATAATAAGAGAAAGGATTCATTAAAATCAAAAACATGATCTAAACCCTATCAATTATATAGTGAAAAATATCTTCCAAAACAAACATAGGTGCATCAGTTGTTTCATAGCAAGGTAGAGTAGGGACCTAAAGAACCAGAAAATATTCAAGCTTGTATCAATGTTTAGAGAGAAAAACCTATGAAGAGGAAGCATCCTCCACAAAACCCTTGTTGAGTGAAGAGGGACAAAGTTAAATGTGTTCAACATCCATCAATCAAGCATCACCATACTTTATTTTTCACTCGTACTCTTGCATTCTCTCTTTTTTCTCAGGGCACCACGGGTGCTGCTGACACTAATATGCATGACGATGATGATCTAGGAGATCATGGCCTTGTAGATATGGATGCTTTCAAGACTTTAGAAAATTGCCAAAGCGTACTTGAACGCAACCTCTCTGCACTCAATGAAAATGTTACAAATCTTACAGAGCTACTTGTGAAATTTATGAATTCAAAGATGGCTCAAGGAGCCACAAGTGACACGGTTCAAGGAAGCCAAGCTCGCACGACTCAAGGTGTCCAAGAGACAAGTGCTTCAGAATATGTAGAAGGTAGCAATGCATTACTTAAGAATATCACCATTCTTGAGTTTCACGGTGAAGAGAGTGATTGCAACAAGGATGCGGTCAATAAGTTCTTACACAAATGGAGTGATATTCATAGATTGAGACACACTTGAGATATAAAGACGGCTATGGAAACAAGTCTATCTCTTAAAGGCAAGGCCTATAAGTGGTGGATGAAATTTCCAATAGATGCTCGTCCTCCGTCTTGGGTTACGTTTCAAGCTTCTTCTCCAAAGTTTGGACTCCAATGAAGAAGATAAGAATTCGTTAGCATGGGATGCATGCCGCATGTCTGCCTCTCTCTCACACAGTACCTTTTGAAGTATCGGGAAATCATATTAAAACTAGAAGGTCTAGATGAATTCCAAAAGATACGGGGTTTCAATAGGGGACTTGAAAAAGACTAACGTCTTCATGTCAAGACCCAACATCCAAAAACTTTGAACGAAGCCATCATTCATGCCCAAAGATATGATGATGACCAAGAGAGGAAAGTAAATGTTCCCTACTCTAAGAATAACTTTGCTAAGAGCAATGTGGCTGAGAGCCAATGGCAAGGTAGATCTCCCACAGGTTCCAAGAGGAATAAGAGATAATCTATCTCTGCACACCCACAAGAGGCTAAAAAGCCTAAGCAATCACGAGATACTCCACGTGGATCTCTCAGCACTACTGATTTGAGCGTGCAAATAAATACAATTTGTGTTTTAGATGTCTTTCGGACCAACATAACAAGAAAGATTGTCCTCTTTTTCAAGGAAAAGAAAAGGCCATGCACACGGTGCAACGCCTCACATTAGATTCATCTCCTAAATATTGTGTTGTAGAGGTTCTTCATATGGAAGAAAAGCACAAGTGTTGTATGTCTGTTTGAATGTGGCAGCCCACCTTTGGCCCCCATGATTTGATTCACATGCATGGCACTATTAACGGACAACGTGTTCATATTTTAGTGGATGACGGTGCAACTTATAACTTCCTGAACTATAATCTAGTCAAGAAATTGAAGTTTACTCCTTGCTCTCACAAGTATGTGGTCGAGCACATATTTGGCAATGATAAAGAAGTATGGGACACGGTAGTTCAAGAGCTTATTGTTCAAGATCATAAGATGACCCTTGACTTTCAAATTATGAATATGGACCGTGTTGATGTAGCTTTAGGACGAGAGTGGCTGCATGGTTTAGGAAACACATTGCACACTAGTTATGATTACAACTCCTTATCCTTTATGGTCAATGGTAAACATGTGCTTTTGCTTGGTGAGAAAAATATACCATTTGCACCTCTTATATGTACAACCGAGCTTTTTATTTTGCAGAAAGCAGATTTAATAGATGAAGTCTTTCTGTGTTACTGCTTGTCTCCAAGTCTTGTGAATTCTCAAGAGCAAAGTGCGGTAAATTCTAGTAATGGTATGCAAAGTGCAATGAATTCTAATGATAAACAAAGTGTTAAAAAATCTAACGAGCAAAGTGCTCTCATTTTAATTCTATAGAGCAGCGTGCAACTATTGTAAAACAGACATTACAGGAATTACAAGATTCTCCATCCCATCAGAACTCTACATTAATTTCTCCTTTTGCACAACAAAAGCTGACTCACTTACTCATGGATTATAGTGATGTATTCTCAAATGATTTACCGCCGGGTTTACCCCCTACACGTGATGTGCAGCATGGCATAGATGTCTTGCCAGACACCAAAACCAGTGAGTAAACCACCTTATCGGATGAGTGCTAAAGAAGCCAAGGAGGTTGAGAGTCAGTTGGCTGACTACCTCGCTCGTGGTTTCATTAGACCTAGGACTTCGCCTTGGGCATCACCAATTCTATTGGTGAAAAAGAAAGATGGTACTCTGCGCATGTGCATAGATTATCACAGATTAAACGATATAACCATCAAGAACAAGTATCCTCTATCTCGAGTGGATGAGTTTTTTGATCAATTCCACGGGGCAAGATACTATACAAAGATAGATCTTCGTTCAGGATACCACCAGGTGCGTATTCTAAGATATCTTTAAAACTGCCTTTAGAACACGGTTCGGGCATTTTTAATTTTTGGTTATGCCTTTTGGTTCAACCAATGCTCCAACTACATTTACGACACTCATGGATAGTGTCTAACATCCATATCTTGGAAAATTTGTTGTGGTTTTCCTTGATGACATTCTCATTTACAGTAAGACTGAAGATGAACACATAGAACACTTACGATTAGTGTTCAAACAACTACAAGCTCGTGCAATGTATGCTAAGCAAAGCAGGTGCGATTTCTTTAAAACAGAGATACATTACCTCGGTCATGTGATCTCTTATTCTGGCATCAAAATGGACACTAACAAGGTCGCTGCCATTCTTCGATGGCCATATCCCAACACGGTTGAAGAGCTTCAAATATTTTTAGGCATGGCTGGATTTTTGGAATCATTACGTGGCAAGTGTGTACAAGATCAATCATATGCTAAAGTGGGGAGTGCAGTTTTAAAAAGGGATCCCTCGCACTCACATGTCTCTGTACAGCCAAATCAACATGTCTCTGCACGCGCAAATAAAAGCTCCAACACACAAAGCTCCACCCCTACTCATGAAGAGTTTAAGCGATGGAAGAATTTTTCCATTAATGATGGATACTTACTCCACAAGGGTAGAGTGTGTGTACCAAAGGAATCAGACACTAGGGGCCAAATCTTATTTGAGCGTCACGATAGTCCAAGTACTGGGGTCATCTAGGTATTCGTAAGACGTATGCCTTAGTTTCGACGGTAATTTTACTGGCCGGACTTACATCATGATGTTCAAGAGTACGTACTAAACTGCCAAGTTAATAAGGCAGAGCACCTCAAGGTATGTGGCTTTTTACATCCTTTAGAGATTCCACAAGGTAAGTGGGAGAGTATCTCTATGAATTTTGTAGTAGAACTACCTACTACAAATCGTGGCCATTATGCCATATGGGTAATTGTAGACCGTCTCACAAAGATGGGTCGATTCATTCCCACTAAGACTACGATTAAGACACCGAAATTAGCACGGCTATTTGTAGAGCATATATATAAACTCTACGGTCTTCCAGCTAGTATTATTAGTGACAAAGATCGAAAGATAATCAATTCTGGAGAGCTGTGTTTCAAAAGTTGAAAAGTAAACTTAATCTAAGTACGGCTGATCATCCAAAAACAGATGGTCAAACCGAAAGAGTTAATCAAGTGCTAGAGGATATGCTACGAACGTACGTTAGCAAGAAGCAAACCAATTGGGAAGACTACTTACCTATATTGGAATTCGCTTATAATAGTCAAAGCATGTAACTATAGGGTTTAGTCCATTTATGCTATTATATGAATTTCAACCTAGATCACCCGTTACGGTGGGGTTGACTAAGGAGAAGATACAACAAGCGAAGGATTTTCTTCAAGACCATTTTGACATGCTTCGAGTTTCTAGACAGAATGTTAAGCAAGCTCAAGATCGATATAAGAAGTACGCAGATGAGCATCGTCGTCTTGCTAATTCCGAAGAAGGAGACAAGGTTTTTCTCAAGGTTTCGGAGCATTCAGAAGTCTGAAGATGGGAAAGTTGTTAAAATTTCACCACGCTATTGTGGACCGTTTACCATTCTCAAACGTATAGGTCAAGTGGCACAAAAGTTATCTCTTCCAGAGCACTCACAAGTTCATCCTATTTTTCATGTTAGCCATTTACGAAAACAGCTAGGACAGAATGATAATGTCATTGAAACAAATGTGTTAGTTGACCTTATCGAACTGCCAAGCATCCCTCATGAGCCCGAAAAGATTTTGGATTCTCATGAGCTTCGCACTATACATCATGTCAAACGACAGATATTGGTGAAATGGCTAGATAGACCTGAATAAGCTTCTACATGGGAGAATGTCTCCGCACTTAAGAAACGTTTTCCTATGTTCGTTTTCGAGGATGAAAACGATTCTCCAAGGGGGGGGGGAAATGTAAGGACATGGGTCCTACGGCAAGTCCACCAACATGGCTCGACCGTGTGTAAGCTAGGGGAGGCTAGAAGATAGCACGGTTGGGTGGAGACTAGCACACGCATTACCACCGCCCTTTCAGTCACACTCGCTTAGGTTCTCGACATGCATCTTATGCATTAGATTGTTATGCTTGTTGAGATGTCGAGCTCTACACTTTGAGCTGGCATCCACTACGGGTCTTGGTCGCTTACGGCATTTACTCACTGGCGCGTTAGGTGACCGACACGGAGGATCTCTGCCAATGATTCTACAGCTGGACTACACTTATAGTGCCAGCCTAGTACGCTTCTAGCGAGTTCACACTTAGTGACCGCATGTACATATGTGCTACTTTTCAGCTTTAGCACTTAGTCATTTTGTACCCTCTTTTTTGTGAAGAAGAAGAAGAAGCTTTCCATCTCTGTGTGCTTTGTGCTTGTCTTGTGTACCTCTCTTGCATCCTCATTCTTTACATGGTATCAGAGCCTGGTGCAGGCAAGAGAGGCTAAGAGAGCAAGAGCATCACAATCCCTTCGTTCGCAATCCACGACCAGATGCCGAGTTTTTTGCACAAGTTTCTGAACAGGTCTCCAAAGTGCAGTATACAGAGATTTACTGTACAAGTACAGTGGTTGTATGTACGCTTGATTGTAGACACTCGTTGAGTGTAGAAAGCGTTACAGGTACCACGATAGCAGGCTCAGCAGATTTGCAGGTTTTTGCAAATTGCAGCTATTTTGTCTTAGTGCTTCAAGATGTCTGACGGTTTCAGTCAGATTGTTACTGAGAAGCTTGAGAAAAATAACTACCCTGCATGGAAGTTCATAATAACAAATTTCCTAAAAGAAAAAGGTTATTGGGACTATGTAGAATGAGACAATGAAAAGGAACCAGAGATTCCCGAGGCAAATGCTACAACAGAACAAAGAAAAGCTTTGAGGGACTGGCAACAAGGCCAGAGCAAAGTGATGTATTGGCTTTCTATGAGCATCACAGATGGCATGATGGGCTATCTACAGGATGCTGAAACCCCCGCCATTGCATGGAGAAACTTAGGCAGAGTGTTCGAGGTGAACACCAAGGCCAAGAAGCTTCAACTAAAGTCGGAGCTAAATCAGGTTAAGAGGAACAACCTCTCAATCAATGATTATGCCTTGAAGATTAAGAGTATCATTGAGGCTCTTGGATCTATTAAAGTCTCAATGGAAGACGATGACATTGTCCGTGCATGCTTGGATGGCCTAGGAGATGATTATGTACATTTCAAGTCTTCCATGAATAGAAGAGACGACATCCCCATGTTCCAAGATTTGATTTCTATGTTTATTCTTGAGGAGAAGAACCTTGACACATCTTCTTCTCATGGCAGAAATAATTCTGAACAGTCCTTCTATTCTAACTCCAACAGAGGTAGAGGTAGAGGTCGTGGTCGAGGCCCAAGGGGTTGCAGGGGCCAATTTCTGGAAGGTCAATCAAATCAAAATAATACAGGTGGTAGGGGAAACCAGTCTCAAGGCAGAGGGAGTCAAAGAGGTCGTGGTGCAGGATCAAGCAGGCAGCAACATACTCCACATAGCAGAGAATGTTGGACTTGTGGTGAAAGAGGTCACATGTCACGTGACTGTCCAAAGGGAAAAGAAAGTGGAAAGAGAGAACAGGGCAACTATGCATCTACTAGCAGAGATGCAGATGACAGCAAAAACGAGCGCATATTTGTTATGCAGCATGTAATGAATACAATGACTGCAGAGAATTCCACCCAAGATGATGTTTGGTATGTGGATTCAGGTGCCTCTAATCACATGACGTCTCGTGGAGAGTGGTTTAGAGATATGCGCAAACCATATGTGTCAGGCTATGTGCAGACAGGAGATGACACAGCTCACCCCATTGCTCATATAGGAGACATACCTCTAAATACGAAGAGTGGCAAATCAAAGTACTTAGCAGATGTACTTCATGTCCCAAACATTACAAAGAATCTTGTTTCTGTTGGACAAATGGTTGAGCAAGCTTTGCAGGTTCGTTTCAATCCAAATGGCTGTTATGTAGAAGATTTTCAGAATGGCTGTAAGCTGATCACAAAGGGCAAATGTGTGGGCAGAATGTTTACGCTAAATGTAGACATGCCTGAGGTAAAAGCTGCATTATTTGCACAGGGCACAGGTGTTGTGGCTGATGTTGACATTTGGCACAAACGCATTGGCCATGTCAATGAGCAGAGATTGCGCAGCATGAAATCAAAACAGATTGTAAAAGGTTTGCCCAAATTCAAGGTGGATGGTATACATAAAGTGTGTGCAGCATGCCAGTTTGGAAAACAGTCAAAGGGCTCATTTCCACATGAGCGCAATGTATGTAAAAAGCCACTTGAGGTGGTGCACACAGATGTTTGGGGTCCAACCGATACTGCAAGTATACATGGTTGCAGGTATTATGTCTCTTTCATTGATGACCATACAAGGAAAGTATGGGTCTACTTCATGCATAACAAAAGTGAAGTGTTTGGTCACTTTCAAGACTTCAAAGTCATGATTGAGAAGGAGACAGATATGCAAATCAAGACATTCAGGTCAGATGGAGGGGGAGAGTACTTCTCCAATGATTTTTCAGATTTTCTGCGAATGCATGGTATACGCAGGCAGTTTACATGCAGATATACTCCACAACAGAATGGGGTCGCAGAAAGGAAAAACAAGCACATTGCAGAGGTTGCACGTGCATTGATGAATGAGAAGAACATGCCTCATCATTTCTGGGCTGAAGCTGTAAATACAGTTGTGTACATTATGAACAGGACACCTACAGCTGCGGTGCATGATGTAACGCCTGAGGAAAAGTTTACAGGTACAAAGCCTGATTTGGCACACTTGAAAGTGTTTGGATGCATAGCTTACGTACATGTACCAGATGAGTTGCGTAGGAAATTGGATCCTAAAGCAGAGAAATGTATTCTTGTGGGATATTCCCTTGAACAAAAGGGGTACAGGTGCTACAATCCTACTACACGAGAATTACGAGTGAGCAGAGATGTAGTCTTTGATGAGATGAGCAGCTGGTACATTAATGCACATGGCACTATTGGGGCTGATGTAAAAGATGATGTGGTCGTACAAAATGTGAGGCCACAGTCACAGGTTTTGAGTGGACCACAAGAGTCCTCTTCTCGTGGATCTGTTGAGAAGCCATGGAATGGTAGACTACGTACGCAGGTTACTCCACCAGCAGGTACAGGGAATGTATCACGAAAAGGAAAAGAAAAGGTTGATGAACCTCCCTTTATGGCTGATGCATCATCAGGTTTTTCACATGTAGACATAGATTCAGATGGTTCTGAACAAAATCTTCATGAGGAATTTGGAATTCCGGCTGTCAGGACACCTGGTGTAAGGAAAGTACAAGAAGATGCTAGAGGGCAAAGGAGTGACCCAGGACCGCGCAGATCTAACAGAGTCAGAAATCCAGTTCAGAAATTGACTTATGATGGGTATCTAGCGCATCACCAAGCCTACATGGCTAGGGTGATACAGGATGTGGAGCCCACATGTTTTGAGGATGCAGTTGGAAATTTGCATTGGGATGATGCAATGAATGAAGAGGTGGCTGCATTGGAAGCAAACGACACATGGGAGTTGGTGCCATTGCCAAGTGGCAAGAAAGCTATTGGCTGTAAATGGGTGTATAAAACCAAGCATAAGGCTGATGGTAACATTGAGCGTCACAAGGCAAGGCTGGTCGCAAAGGGTTATGCACAGACGTATGGCATAGACTATGAGGAGACCTTTGCTCCAGTGGCAAAGATGACGACTGTGAGAGCTGTCATAGCAGTGGCTGTTAAGTATGGAGCCTTGATTTACCCTTGTAATTTTCAGTGGTAAAAGCGCACATTTGTAAGGCCCCCATTATGAGGAGAAGCCATTGTGCGTGAAGGAAAATCACTCATCAGAAACCAAAATTTTCACGAACAAGAATCAGGGGCAACTTTAGAAGCCTCGGGGGCGGAGGCCCTCTCGACTTTTTTTTCGCCGGAATATTATGGCCAGACGGCGGCCGGAAAGTGGTCGGAAAACAACCGGTCGGTTGGCCGGTGGCCGGTAGTCAATGGCCGATGGCCGGTGGTCGGAAGTCAATGGCCAGTGGCCGATGGCCGAATTCAAAAGCGGACTTGTCTTCTCAAGGGCGGCCACAAATGGGCGGATTGGAGGGTCCAATTTGGACTTATTCGCACAAGGGCGGCTACACATGGCTGTCTCTCATAAGAGAGGGCAGCCCTTTTGGCCTATAAAAGGAGGCCATTTCTACACACATGTGAAGTTGATGCAACAAGGTGAGTGTGAGGTGGTGAGAGTGAAGCAAGGCGGGAGCTCCATTAAGGGTATAATCCCTTTGTAAACTACTTCTTGTTTTGAAGTACTAAAGCCATTGAGTGGCTGCTTTCCCGTGGACGTGGCCCACATTGGGTGAACCACGTATATCGTGTGTACTCTCTCTCTCTTTCTCTCTACTCTATAATCTCGTGTATGTAAATCTGTCTCTCTCCATTAAGTAATCTACTCAATTATCTATTTAGCTACGTCTTATTTCCTAACAGTGGCTGCATCTAGAGGATGGATTATGCATCAAATGGATGTAAAGAATGCCTTCTTGAATGGTGAGTTGCAAGAGGAAGTGTATATGGATCATCCACCTGGTTATGTCGATCCAGGTTACCCAGATTATGTATCCAGGCTTCTCAAAGCTTTGTATGGTTTGAAGCAGGGCTCTAGAGCATGGTATGACAGGATTGCCAAGTATCTTGTCAGCATTGGGTTTAGAAGAGCTCATGTTGATCATTCACTCTATGTACGTGAGAGTGATGTGGGGATTGTGGTCATTACCATATATGTAGATGACCTTATTATTGTGGGTGACAATGCTATGGAGATTGACCATGTGAAGGGTCTTCTCAAACAGGAGTTTGAAATGAAAGATTTGGGCGAGTTGCGCTACTTTCTTGGCATTGAGGTGATCAGGACTCCAGAGGGTGTATGGCTGTCACAAAGACAGTATGCTTTGGACATGTTGTCAAAGTATGGTATGGCTGATTGTAAGCCAATTTCTATTCCCTTGGATGTGAATGCAAAGCTGAGTGCAGAGAAGGGTGATGTTGTTGAGGATGTCAAGATTTACAGGAAGATTGTGGGTAGTCTAATCTACTTGACTATCACGAGGCCAGACTTGAGCTACACAGTAGGCTTGGAGAGTCAGTTCATGCAGCTTCCGAGGAAGCCACATTCGGATGGAGTACGACGCACACTTAAGTATGTGCAAGGGACTCTTGACTACGCATTGTTCTATACAGCAGATGTGCCATTAGCATTGTATGGGTATACAAATGCAAATTGGGTAGGTAGCATTGTTGATAGGAGATCTACGAGTGGCTTCATGTTCTCTTTTGGGAGTGCTGCTTTTACTTGGAGCAGCAAAAAGCAGCCTACGGTTGCTTTATCGAGCACAGAGGCCGAGTACAGAGGTGCAGCAATTGCGGCGTGCGAGGTAGCTTGGCTACGCACATTACTTGAGCACTTGGGAGTGCAGGTGGACCAGCAGATTGTCATCCATTGTGACAACCTCAGCAGCATGCAGTTGGCTAGGAACCCAGTGTTCCATGCCAGGACCAAGCACATAGAGGTCCATTACCACTACGTTCGAGAGCGAGTGTTGGCGGGCGACATCGACTTGGTCTACGTCAGCACAGAGGAGCAGATAGCGGATATCTTTACCAAGGCCCTCGGAGCTGAGAAGCTTCGACGTTTTCGGACTATGCTTGGACTCTGCGACATGCAGAGCTTGAGGGGGAGTGTTGAGATATCGAGCTCTACACTTTGAGCTGGCATCCACTACGGGTCTTGGCCGCTTACGGCATTTACTCACTGGCGTGTTAGGTGACCGACACGGAGGATCTCTGCCAGTGATTCTACAGCTGGACTACACTTATAGTGCCAGCCTAGTACGCTTCTAGCGAGTTCACACTTAGTGACCGCATGTACATATGTGCTACTTTTCAGCTTTAGCACTTAGTCATTTTGTACTCTCTTTTCTGTGAAGAAGAAGAAGAAGCTTTCCATCTCTGTGTGCTTTGTGCTTGTCTTGTGTAGCTCTCTTGCATCCTCATTCTTTACAATGCTTTGGCTGTGTCTAGCCTATGTGATGTTGAGAAACCTCCATCTTTCGATGAAGCAAAGAATTTTAAAAATTGGATGATTGCCATGCAATTTGAATATGATGCACTTATAGAAAATGACACATAGACCATGTGATTTTCCTCCTGGAAAAAAGGGCATTGGTACGAAGTGGGTTGACAAGTTGAAACACAAGCTGGATGGTGAGTTTGATCGATATAGGGCTCGACTTGTTTGCAAAAGGTTATGCACAACAAAAAGGCATAGATTATGAAGAGACTTTGCTCCCACTTGTGGTACTATTGTGCATTTTCTATGTACATTAGCAGCTCTTTTGGGATGGGATGTACATCGATCAAACATTGTTATTGCTTTCTTGAATGGTGACATATTTGAGGAAGTTTATGAAACACAACCTCACTGTTTTGTCATTAATGGGCAGAAAGATAAAGTGTGCAAATGTAAGAAAGCTTTGTATGGGTTGAAGCAATCTCCTCGTGCTTGGTATGAGAAAGCTAACACTCATTTGGTTAACAAGGCTTTCACTTTGTATGTAATGCGTGAGGGTGATGTACTTCTCATTGTTGTTCTATATATGGATGATTTGTTGATCACTCGTTCGAATGAGGCACATATTGCTGAATTTGAGGCTGATTTGAATGCTACTTTCAAGATAAAATATTTGGGACTCTTGCATCATTACTTGGGCATACAGGTTAAGCAGTGTCATGGTGGTATTGCCTTGTGTCAAACAAGTTACATAGACCTTACTATATAAGTTTGGACTTGAGGATTGCAAACCTATCGCCACCTCCATGGAAACAGGTTTGAAAATGAGTCTTCATGATGCTCGTGATCCTGCCTATATCACTCTTTACCAAACCGTTGTTGGAGGGATTATTGATGTATGAAACACAAGGCCAGATATTCAATTTACAGTCCCATAGGACATTAAATTTATGTATAGCCCAAGGTCTATGCAATGGCAAGTTATCGACGAGTGGATCTTTTGCTACTTGAGTGGCACTTTATATCTTTGGTTGTTTTATCCCAAGGGGGGATCATTGACGCCATATTTACATGGTTTTTTTGGACTCGGATTGGGCTGGTTGTTATGACACGTGAGTGTCCATAAGTGGTTTTTGTTTCATACATGACAGTTCATGCATATCATGGTGAGCAAGAAGCAACCTACTGTGGCCACTTCCAGTTGTGAGACTGAGTACAAGGCAGTAGTCATAGCTGCGGTTGAGTGTGTATGGCTCAGACGCCATATGGCTGATTTGGGTGTTGGACACGACACTACCAACATCATCTACACTGACAGTCAGAGCACATTGGCAGTTGCGAGGAACCCAATTTTTCATGCTTGCACAAAGCACGTTCAGGTGCATTACCACTATGTCAGGGAGAGACTCTCAACAGGAGAGATCAACTTGGCCTATGTGCCAACACAGGACAACCTCGCAAATCTTTTTACAAAGGCTTTGTCTAGTGAGAAGTTCGAAGCTTTCCGCAAAGCTTTGGGCTTACTCCCCTTTGTGGACTGATCATATCCTCAAGGCATGGCATTTTCCTATACTCTATATGCCAGCTCTCGTTCACTGCATCAATCCCAAGGGGGATTTGTTACCACATGCATGTGGTAGTGATGTGTGTGAACATCCTTAGGACCGTCAGGGCATTTTTTCCCTCACTAGGAGGTTTTCACCCCCATGCAATGTATATACACCCAATCACTCTAGGGCTCTTCATAACAACCATAGTATGGGACGGGACATTTATATGCAGTGTACAATACACG